>NC_080410.1:38174272-38788490 GCF_030265065.1 Corythoichthys intestinalis
TTTTTGTTATTCCACTTTCACACTCACCTATATACAAAAATTCTTCACTGGCATGGAACCCTCCTGGCAGAAAAGCCTTTTGGAGACAGGTCGGCTTGTATTTGCATGGCCCTAATATTGCATAATGGGCCTTGACAGGGGAGGGCGAAGTAAAAACACACACGAGCCGCAGCCTCGACAAGACAACCTGAAGAGAAGGGAAAAGAAAGCGAAAGGCAAACAAGTCAGCCGGCAAACATCGGAACATGTGTGACAGGGAGGCGAAGCGACAGCAGCCATGCGCGATGAAACATAGCAGCGAGCTGAAACATTTAATCGAAAATACAAGTGTTAAAAAACACTCGCTGACTGCAGGGTGAACTCGGTCTTGTGATGAAATGAAATACAACTACACTGTTACTGTACTTAAGCAGAATTTTCACTGGGTCTGTATTTTCTCTGCATTTCCGAAAAAAAATTGTACAATGGGCCTTGACTTACGAGTCATAATTCACTCCGTGACCACGTTTGTGACTCAAAACCTTTGTATCTTAAAGCATATTTCCCCAGTAGAATAATGGAAATGGCAATTTGTTACCCATAGTGTTCTTTTATTTTTTTATAAGTGGTTGTGCGACATCCTAGCGTGCTCAATTGTCCAGCCAGCCACGACAAGTTATGTCCTACCAAATATGCTTTCATGTACAGTAATTCACAGCCTAAACTCTACACAACCTTCTGTAGGTGATGCAACTTAGCCAAATGATTACATAGGTTTTCATCTTTTACTTACAAGCAGAACTGTAACAGGGATTTTTTTAATCATCATTTCTTTTAACTAGTTTGAAAAGTTATGATTGATATTCAAATTCACAGCCGTACACTTAAAAAAGCAACTTGTATCAAAGAGGCGGGCAAGAACAGTTCGTATCAAAAGGAAACACGATTTTTCACAACTTAAAACGGTTTGTTCAGCTTTTGTTTAAAAACTTTTTGTAATTTTTAATGCAGTTTAATAATTACTGTCTCTTCATTTACAATAATAATAAAAAACTAGGCCTGCAAGCAGGACTGAACGGGCCCCCGCACTTTGGCGAAACTCGGACATCACGCAGCTCGGACGGCACCCAGGTCAGAGTAGTGGCAGATCGTCTTCCTCTCATCATCTCCTGAGAACCTAACTTTTTCGCAACCCACCTCTTTTTCGGGGATTACAAATACATTTACACACCTAGGTGAAAAAGCCCCTATTGAAGACAGTCCTACAAAAAAGGAGGCACTACTGAGCTGTGCAGCCATGGCCATATTCAAAACCAAAATGAATCTTCTAATTGGGCCAATTCAACCAAGTGTGCCAAATTTTGTGGGTCTATAAACTGCCTAAATCCATGAAAAACTCTTTTTTTATATTGGCGAGCAAAGGGTCGTCACGGCAACAGACAGAAACGTGTCGACATGGGCCTTAAATTGCAGTCTTACAAAAGGTCTTGAAACTTGGCCAGGCCTAAAGAGGAATTTTTCAATGCAGTCATATTCAGTTTGGGATACCTCACATACATGCCAGATATGAAAAAGATTGAACTTTGTATGAAGGAGTTATTAGTCATATTCTGAAATTGTTGTTTTGCCAAAAAAAAAAAAAAAAAAAAAAACGTGAATGAAAACTCACAGTTTGGAAAACCTAAGACCTCATGTGTCTCATGAACATTCTCACCAATTTTGAGGAGGACCCAACAAACACTCTAGGCACCAAGGTCTCAAATGTGCACCCTGTTAATCGATAAAAATTTCACATTCAATCCATAATACCCGATTTCCTGTTGGGTTTGGAATATGGGTGCAAGAGACTTCTTGGTGCAGTTTTGCACAATGTATTGACTCCCCAAATTTCATCGCTCTACATTGAAAAAACCTAAATGAAGAGGCCTATTTTGAAAATTCAAGGGGGCGCCACTGAGCCTTTTTTTTTTTTTTTTACATTTTTTTCGCAACGTTGCAAACAGTTTACTGAAGACACATGTCAACAAAGCACATGGATTACTGGAGCCATTTCCTATGGTCTGATGAGACGGGCGGGCTTTCTTGTGTACAGTCTTCAGAAGAGGCTTCCTCCTGGGGTGACAGCCATGCACACCAATTTGATGTAGAGTGGGGCATATGGTCTGAGCACTAACGGGCTGACACCCCACCTCTTCAATCTCTGCAGCAATGCTGACAGCACTCCTGTTATGAGTCACATGACATGTTGGAGGTAAAATGACAAGCAGTACTCAATTTGGACATTTAGGGATGTACGTTTTTTCATAGGGGTGTACTCACTTTTGTTGCCAGGGGTTTAGATATCAATGGCTATATTTTGAGTTATTTTAAGGGGAAAATAAATTAACTCTAATATATAAGCTGCACACAGACTACTTTTCATTGTGTCAAAGTGACATTTTGCCATTGTTGTCCCACAAAAAGATATGGGAGAAAACACTCAGGTGACTTGAAGTTCCACTCTGAGACCCCCAATTTGACCAAATTTTAAAATTGTCCAATATGCATGTGTGATACATCATTGCATAGCTTAAAATCTAAATTTTCTTGGGGAAAAAAGTTTTTTAAAAATTTAAACAGCAAAACCCTAACTGGAGGTGAGCGCACGCGAGAGCAGAATTAAAGACACCATGATTTTAATGAGATATTACCGCGTACTTACCATGTTTCGATCCAAAAACTCCATGTAGCATATACAGTGGGGCAAATAAGTATTTAGTCAACCACTTATTGTGCAAGTTCTCCCACTTGAAAATATTAGAGAGGCCTGTAATTGTCAACATGGGTAAAAGTCAACCATGAGAGACAGAATGTGGGGAGAAAAAAAACAAAATCACATGGTTTGATTTTTAAAGAATTTATTTGCAAATCATGGTGGAAAATAAGTATTTGGTACATACCAAAAGTTAATCTCAATACTTTGTTATGTAACCTTTGTTGGCAATAACGGAGGCCAAACATTTTCTGTAACTCTTCACAGGCTTTTCACACACTGTTGCTGGTATTTTGGCCCATTCCTCCATGCAGATCTCCTCTAGAGCAGTGATGTTTTGTTGCTGTCATTGGGCAACATGGACTTTCAACTCCCTCCGCAGATTTTCTATAGAGTTGAGACCTGGAGACTGGCTAGGCCACTCCAGGACCTTGAAATGCTTATACTTATTTTCCACCATGATTTGCAAATAAATTCTTTAAAAATCCAACAATGCCATTTTTCTGTTTTTTTTTTCCCACATTCTGTCTCTCATGGTAGAGGTTTAACCATGTTGACAATTACGGGCCTCTCTAATATTTAAAAGTGGGTGAACTTGCACAATTAGTGGTTGACTAAATACTTATTTGCCCTACTGTATCACCGAGTGCCAAGACACAGCTGTGAATGGCCACAGCTGGATTTTTTTAGGGATTGTATGGGTGAAACATGGTAATATAACAGGGGTCGCGATGAAGAAATCGCAGAAATCAAGGAGTGTTCGAGATTTTTTTTTTTTTAAACAAAATATTTGACATCAATTAATGATTGTAAGCTAAAAATTACAGACATTTTGAATGATAAATACAATTAATTACCTTCGTTTGGCTGCGTTGAAACAGGGTAAAACGGACAAATTAAAAATAATTCGGGGGTTTATTGCGCCATGAATCTGCTCTGGCAGCATATAGACATATTGTTCTATCAAACACAACAGTTGTTTTGGCCTAAAATACAGCAGTTTCTTTTAAATAGGAGTGCAAGAGCAGAAACTGCTTTTTCAGTCTTGTCTGTGTTTTCCGCCATATGCCCAAATATCTGCAGAAATGCAAGGGATGTACTCACTTTTGTGATACACTGTATGCCACATTTTAAAACGCCTATTCATAGCCAGTAGAGCTGCATTTGAAAAAGATAATACAGTATGTGCAAACGTTTCATGTTGTATTTTTTGTCCACTGGAGTGGTGGAATGCTTGAGACACAATGCAGACAGTGTTAGGTTGTTTAGTCATACACTTGTCACTGGAAAAATATCAAGCAGAGCGTTGGCAAATGCACTCCTTCTGCACTAGTTATCGTTTCTTCAAGAGCAAAAAGTTAGTGACCTTTAAGCCGTGCACCACTTTGTTGTTGTTGTCAGTACGAATAAATGCAGTTTGGTCCAGTCATTTTCAGTTTAGTTTGCGCGGCACAAAGCAAAAGGGGAAAATAACATGCTGCAATGTTTGGGGGTTGTGGGATTTCTTAGCCTTGGTAGAAGTTTGCAGTCTGATTAAATGTCACTCTTTTGGCACTTGAACTAGTCATCCACTTGTTGGGAGGATGAGAACACACATTTTTTCAGTGCTTGATGTCTGAGCTTAAAGCCATGAAGTATAACAACAGCTTCAAAACCATTTGAATGGCACACACGGGCTCATTAGTAGGGAGAACAGCATCACAGGCAGCCCACTTGCCAACGTTAATGTCTTCTGCGTCTGGATGAGAGGAAGGCTACGCCCTGGTGAGTTAACTCATTGGCCGCCGCTGACAGCGATAGACGTCTAATCCATTTGAATTGAGAGAGATGAAAGTGATTATTCACTGTGAACCCTTCCAGGGACAACGGTCACTACATTGAACAGCTATTCAAAAGTTGACACTTAAAAGGGAAGTTCACAATTTTTTACATTAGGCTTGATCTTCGAGTTAGCAGGGGTTTTATTTAGAGATGTCCCGATCGATTGGGTCCGATCACGTCAAAGTATCGGAATCGGCAAAAAAATATCGGCCATGCCTTTTTTTAATATATATATATATTTTAATTAAATCGTTTTCTAATTGTTTTTAACGTTACAGACATAATATGTTACACTCATCCAGAGTTTTTAATTTAGGCTTAAGGTAGGGTCATCAAATTTATCCCGATAACGGCGGTAATTAATTTTTTTAAAAATGTATCACGTTAAAATATTAAACGCAATTAATGCATGCACTGCACGACCCACTCACGCATTGTCTCGCTCAATTTGTAATGGCGCCATTGTACCTATATAGAGAGATAAAAGGCAGCGTAATATGAGTAGAGTGAATTTTGGCAGCCTTTGGAGCCTTTTTTTAATTGGCTAAAGCCTTACAATCCCTCTCCCTACGATTAGAAATATCATGGGAAGCAATGTGGCGAAGCATGGTAGCAATTGATCTTTTTCTTAACACCTTATGTTATTTCCCAACGCAGAGAAGATATATCAACTGGTAGCACTACGCACAGTCATGGTTCCACTTCCCATCATGCATTTGGGCATGGCTACAGTATCATTTACTGAAAGCTCAACAAATACACTAGATGGCAATATTTAGTCACAATATACAAAGTCACAAGTCTTTCTATCCGTGGATCCCTCTCACAGAAAGAAAGTTTGTATGTAAGTGCCATCTTGAGGATTTATTGTCATAATAAACACAGTATTTATGTACTGTATGTTGAATGTATATATTCGTCCGAGTTTTATTCATTTTTTTCTTAATGCATTGCCAAAATGTATATGATCGGGAAAAATTATCGGGAATGATTGGAATTGAATTGGGAGCAACAAAAAAAAAAAAAAAAGCAATCGGATCAGGAAATATCGGGATCGGCAGATACTCAAACTAAAACGATCGGGATCAGATCGGGAGCAAAAAAACATGATCGGAACAACCCTAGTTTTATTAGTTGGTAAAGCCCAACCCACGCGTCATGCAGCTGACTGAGCAAGATTGAGGCTGACAACCAGGAGATAGGCAAGACATTTACAAGCCCACGTCTGCACTACCGAATCCCTCAATAAACCCTACCCACGTGACGTCACAACTCCGCTCTCCTGAATGGTACAGCCCAATTGTCCGTCAAAACATAGTGTTAACCTGTTACGGCTACGTACATTCCTCCTATTTACGGCGTGTTTTTCTGCTCCTTAACATTAATAATCAAAATGGTGAAGGCGTGTGTGGCTGTTGGTTGCACTAACAGAGAAGATGGAAGGAGAGACTTGAAGTTTTACCGTATTCCGAGGGATCCAAAGAGGAGAGCGAAATGGACGGCTGCAATTCGACGTGAAAACTGGGCACCAAAAAATCACCACAGACTATGTAGTAGTCATTTTATATCCGGTAAGATGCATTTAAGATATACTGAGAGGGTTTTGGGCTGACAAATAACCACAATTAAGATCATTGCTAGGCTAATCGCCGACAACATACACGTATGTATGTAGTGAGAGTGCTATCGCTAAACCATATAAACATTAAAAGCCTTAACTCCATTGACAAACGACATGAAATACATTAGACTTGACAGTGGATGTTAGCAATAACAAAAGATTTTGAATTGAAAATTTCGTAACTCACCTTTCCAAGCACAAGATAGATTCCTGCCGAATTTTCGTGGACGAGGACCTGTTTCACCCAACCAGCAACGAAGTATTTATAAGCCTCCAAGCTCTTGAAGTTTTTCAAATTTTCGTGAGAATAGTCTGATTTTGTGTGGACAAGATAATTGTAAATATCAGCGTAGCAGATGTCAGGCAGACAGGGCGAAGACAGTGGGTCAAAAAACATCGATTTGGGCATCAAATATGGATCTGGCGACTGTATAGAACGAAGTTTTTCCACATAACGCCTTTTATGCAACACATCCAGTGAGTTTACGGCATCAGAAAGCACCGGGTCTTCCATGAAATGCATTTTAAATTCCTCGATCAATTGAAACCAATGCTAATACAGAGACAAAATGACGGACAAGTGGGCGGAACCATACAGCGAGCACGTGGTTTTGTGACGTCAGTGGGTAGGGTCTATATGCTCTTCCGGACAGTCCAGAACAAATGGCGGGACATCTTGTCTTGCCACAAGGAACATCCGGTACGGAGGAACCCGCAACCGAGAAGTGAAAACTTAGCACTCAAATCCTCAACTCTCGTTGCCATGATAACTGTAACACCCAACACTCTCCCGCCCACCCCACAACAAAGAATAATCCTAAACAATACCCAAACACACCCTTCTTCCAGACCACAGCCCGCCTCACCAGAGCCTTTAAAAGACTGAATGTTTAACTAATCATTGTCATTTTTCTCGGGAACCTTTTGTTGTGATATGGTGACCCTGGATCCATTTTGCCTCCTCGCCTGGGTCTCTTTGCTGTTTTATCGCTGTGGACCTGAATAAATTGTCAACTTGTGCTTTGAAATATTTTTCCAGGTTTTAAAATGGAGTCAGTACAAGGGGTTAAGACTAAAAATGTCCCGATCGATTGGCATCCCAATTGATCGGCTCCGATCACGTCATTTTCAAAGTATCGGAATCGGCAAAAAAATATCGCCCATGCCTTTTTTTAATATATATATTTTTTTGAATTAAATCGTTTTATAATTGTATTTAATGTTACAGACAAAATGTCTTACACTCATCCAGAGCCTTTAGTTTTGGCTTAAAGTAGGGCTATCAATTTTATCGCGTTAATGGCGCTAATTTTTTTTTTTTTTAATTAATCACGTTAAAATATTTAACGCAATTAACGCATGCACTGCACGACTCACTCACGCATTGTCGCGTTCAATTTATAATGGCGCCATTTTACTATAGAGCTAAAAGGCAGTGTGATATGAGTAGAGTGAATTTTGGCAGTCTTTGGAGCCTTTTTTTTAGTTGGCTAAGGCCTTAAAATCCCTCCCTCAACAATTAAAAATATCGTGGGAAGCAATGTGGGGAAGAAAGGTAGTAGTTGATCTTTTTCTTAAAACCCTATGTTATTTCCCAACGCAGAGAAGATTATCAAATGGTGCCACTACGCACAGTAATGGTTGCACTTCCCATCATGCATTTGGGAAGAACAGTTAAATGGCTACAGTATCATTTACTGAAAGCTCAACAAATACACTAGATGGCAATATTTAGTCACAATATACAAAGTCACATTTATCCTTTAAGAATTACAAGTCTTTCTATCCGTGGATCCCTCTCACAGAAAGAATGTTAATAATGTAAATGTCATCTTGAGGATTTATTGTCATAATAAACAAATACAGTACTTATGTACTGTACGTTGAATGTATATATTCGTCCGAGTTTTATTCATTTTTTTCCTAATGCATTGCCAAAATGTATATGATCAGGAAAAATTATCGGGAATGATTGGAATTGAATCGGGAGCACAAAAAAAAAGCAATCGGGATCGGCAGATACTCAAACTAAAACGATCGGATCGGGAGCAAAAAAACATGATCGGAACCACCCTAGTTAAGACTAAGGTGAACGAGCGGAGTTTGGCCTTTTGGCCAGGTTGTCCGATTTCCGCCAGGCCAAGGTCGGTGGAATTGCGCTTGTTCCAGTGGTTCGGCTGGCGTGATTCCGGCAATCTGGCTAAAAGGTCAGATTCCTTCACAGCCAAGCAGTTCAATTGGTGCTTTATAATGGTTTAATTGAATGGTGAGATCTTAATTTTTGCCGATTTCCTGAGACAACAGCCATAGTATTCCAGATCCAGGTCTATGATCATGCCAGCCAATCGGCCACTTAAAGGCAAACTCCTGCAATAATCCAGACGGCGTCCCGCGGAGCCTCGCATCAACTCGTCTGAGTGCGGGAACACGACCGAGCTAATCTTCCTATCAGTATCGCAGCATGAATGCAACAGCCAGGTACTTTGATGCAATTACCCCAAATTAAATGGATAAAGTTGAGTCACCCTGACAAAAGAGCACGGCTAACACTAGGACAAACATCTCACCACGTGCTCTCTGCGGGAAAGGTTGGTCAGGCTAACAATGTGAAATGACATCCAAGCGTTTGTGTTTCAGCACCAAATGTTTTGGAGACAGCCTTCCATCAAAACATGACTAATTTGAAGAAAACCGATTAAAAGGATGCTTTCAATGAGCCAGGAAATGTGATGCATCAGGCCCCGGCAGCTTGGATGATATAATGCAAGAGCGGTGCCAGTCTCGCCAGCTCAAGCTCGCATGCGGCAGTGAAAGGGGGGTTCTATTGCACAGGAATCAGCCGAGAGCTCTCGTGGTCCTCCCTTCGCGTCGTACAAACAGCTAATGGAGGGTTTGTTTGCTTAATTCAATTAAAAGCGGCGGCGTCGGTCTGAAGAAACTAATTACGGCGCGCCCATTTGTCGACACGGCAACAGCATCTCAGGCTGCTTTCACATTAGCACTATTTAGCCTTTTTTAATTGAACTCCAGCTTCTTTCACCTTACGATTGGTCAAGTATAAATGCGCTTTTCTAGTTTAGGTGTGGGCACAATGCAGTGATGAGAAGTAACAAAGTACAAATGCTGTACCTAAGGCAAGGCAAATTTGTATAGCACAATTCAACACAAGGTAATTTAAAGAGCTTTACATCATATAAAACCCCAAAAACGCAAATAGAATGATTAATAAAAATCACATTAAATCATCAAGTTAAAAAAAAAAAAAAAACAGGAAATAAAACAAAAAACTCAAAAATTAAATGAAAATTCATAACTTAAAATCTGAAGTACCGTAATTTTCAGACTATAAGCCGCTACTTTTTTCCTTCATTTTGAATCCTACGGCTTATAGTCCAGTGCGTCCTATTTGTTGGTTTATTTGGGTAAATAGGTAACTTTATTTGACAGCGGCGTCATAAGACCGTCATAATTATGATGTGGCGCTATCATGGGCATTACTGAATGCTTATAACGGATGTCATTAAGTGTCACCCGGCAAATTATGTCACTAACTCCATTTATGTCCAGCTATTTTACATCCATTCAAAAGTGAGATAATTTGCCGGATGACACTAAATGACATCCGTTATAAGCATTCATTAATGCTCATGACAGTGTCATGTCATAATTATGATTGTTTAATGACAGTCTTATGGCACCACTGTCAAATAAAGCATTACCAAATACGTTAAATAGCAATTAATGAAACAACTGGAACAGTAACTGAAGAAATAATTAGCTCAGAGCATGAATTTTAATTGTTATTTACATCTGTAGCGCTGCAATGCATGCTCGGAGGCATGTTGGACAACAACAGTATTGACAGCAGGTGGCAGCAGAGGTTGACTGTCTCCTCCAAGGGAGCTGTAATGGTTAAATGAAGCTTCTTCAAGCAATAAAGCTTTGCAGCCAATTGGTTCAAAGCTTCATGGTGGTTCATTGGGTCTTATGAGATTCTTATGCCGCTGTCAAATAAAGAGTTACCAGTTACCTAGTTACCAGAGTACCTAGTCTCAGCTTGGCAAAAACACCTTTCTAACCCACCTTTCTAACCCACTTAAGCCTTGCTACCAACAGGAAACAATTACGTTTGCTAGTTTTGTGTTTCTGGTGCTGATTTCATGGGTTAAACGTTTGTTGCTGTCAGTGTTGTTTTTGGCAACACTTTTTTCATGATGATGACACGACGATAAGGTAAAAACATGCTTTGGTAGACTAAGACATAACAAGCCTAATGCCAGTTAGAACGAGAATGAGAAGAAAATGCTCAATAGTTTCAGTCACACGTTCACATTCGGTGAGATTTATGTGTAGTTAGCCTGCATCATAGCAGTGTGTGGTTGTGTCACTCATGTGACATGCTGCACCTGTCAAGCTCTTTTAAATGTTTGTCCCGCTTGATGGGACGGGGAGCACATATGACGCGAGGCCAACTCGGCTTCTTCCAATTTTTATTCGTTTGAATATTCAGAAGGAGAAAAGCAGGTTGAAAACCTTGAAAAAAAGCAACAGTAAAAAGAGTGAAAATGTTTGTGTCTATTTACAGTGAAATATTTACAGTCGAGTAATCAAATATCGGTGTCATGAGTTTAAATAATTTCTAACTTATCTTAAACTAGACCAGTTGATTACTCAATCAACTTATTTAATGAATCATCATTAATGGTAATAATAGTTCAAATTCAGTCAAGCCTATTTTAACATGATGTAAATTGTCATCATTTTAACTTACAAGCTGATATGTACTCATGCTTTGCTAAACAGATTCAAATTCTAACAGAAAATGCTCACAAACAAAGGGCAGCCCCTCAGGCCACTCTGATTAATACTTACATTGAAACACATCAGCCTACAGCTGTCCAACTTTTAAACTCATAGCTGTCTCACTTTTGCACTCACAAAGGCTTATTCTAGTAGCCTGTAGTGATGTTATGCTCGACGCAGGCGCTCGCGGCAGAAGTATCCAGTGTTGTTAATAACGGCGTTACAATATAACGGCGTTACTAATGGCGTTATTTTTTTTCAGTAGTGGGTAATCTAATTAATTACTTTTCTCATCTTGGCAACGCCGTTACCGTTACTGAGGACGGAAAGGCATGCGTTACTATGCGTTACTATATTGGTCGAAAAGTCTGAGGGAGACGGACTCACCGAGACGACAGAGCAGAGCAGGAGTAGGGAGGAGGCAAGAAAGTTGTGACGCCGAGCAAACCCGATGCTAGGTAGCTCCAATAATACATGTTGTAGCCGGTAGCCTACAAACTACGCCCGCATGTTATGGTAGATATGGTAAAAATGGTAGATATCACATGTACTGTACATAGATATAACTAGATGCAAAATGACAGACATGGCACTAAATGAGTTAGTAGACAGCCGCCATCTTAAAGCAGTAGACTTTTTAGGACGGCTCTGTTGTAGAGAACCTTCCTAGCGAACCTAAGTAACTTTTTATCTAAAATATAAATCAGCAAAATCTTGACTTGAATCTATCTTTAAATGATGAAACAGTTTTAAAACTTTAATATGTCGAAAGTAGAGAGAAGGGAACTAATACAATAATGGGAGCAATTTTGACAACTTTTAACAGTTGATTCAGGGTAAAGGGTAAATTAGGGTAAAGAATTGGGCTCGGGCCAATTGTACCAAAAACCTTCACAAAAAACCTCACATAGTGTGGCCAATGTTTTTTTTTTTTTTTTTTTTTTTAAGGGGAAAAAAAAAAAGTAATTATCACCAATTACTTTGCCAAGTAACTAATTACTCTTACATTCAGGTAATTGAGTTACTAACGCAATTACTTTTTGGGAGAAGTAATTTGCAACTATAATTAATTACTTTTTTTCAGTAAGATTAACAACACTGGTACTTCACAAATCAGTCGTCCCGATGTCTCGCTGGATTCGGTGGAACAGCTCGTGACGTCATGCTCGAAGCAGACGCCCGACAAGTGTCGAGCGCTCGCGGCAATAAGTATCCCGATACGTTGTTCCGATGTCTCGCTTCGTTCAATGGAAAAACACCTGGCCGCGGAAGCGAAGCGTTGTGATGTCACACGCATGTCGGCCGTGACCGTGGACGTGTCACTCAGGTAGCGAGGGGTCGAGTCAGTCAATTTGGTTCAAACTCACAATGCTTATGAAAAGGGGAAATATCGCTCAAAATGTTGTGGGTTGTGAGGAGAGCTTTTGCGCGCATTACGTCATATTGAGAACGAGGGAGAGAAAAGTGAAATTAGATCAGATTACACATTAGATTAATTTGCAAATGCACATAGTATAGGCATTCATTGACACACTCAGAGGCGTCGCGTCCCATTAGGCAAACCAGGCAATTGCCTGGGGCCCCCAGAGGGCCAACAGATTTAGCACACGCAGCTTTACTGGACTGTCGCAGCGACAAGTGTAGGGAGTGTTTCAATACCATGGAATCATTTGGCAGATTATCTAACGATTCTGTTATCAATGTTGCTCGTTGCCTGTGGCCCCCGGGGACCCTTGCTACGCCTCTGGACACACTATACACTGATTTATACAATACGCACACACACACACGCACCCCCCAAACACCCACGGTAGTTTTTGTGTCTGTCAATTTGTCAGTTTTTGTGTCTGTCTCTCAGTTTTTGTGTTTGTCTATCTGCCAGTTTGTATATTTGTTCGTGCCATGTGAGAGAATATTCTCAAAAGCTGGAGAGGTCATTAGCAAAAAGAGGAACCGGCTGAAACCAAATGCTGCTGAGATGATTCTGTTTTTAAATAAAAATTTGTGAAACACCCAAATCCCCATCCCAGTGTCACTAGCATTCTATACACCTACCATCAAGAGTTCCTTATTGCAGGGGGAAGAAGAAATTTCAGGCTAGGGGTCAAACCCACTACTACTTGCACATCTGACAAAGTATATAACCACCATACCACCCACAGGTTTCATTGTTCAGATGACACTTGGTCATTTGGTTATAATGAAAAGTCAATATATTTTTTGTCCAGGAGATGTCACCACACTGAATTGTGTCAAATGCCTCGTAGCACTGAACCATTTCAATACATTTGCTTCAGCGGCACAGAAAGCAGTGGTGAAGCAGTGTCGTGACTCACCACACTGATTCGTGACAAATGCTTCATAACACTGAACCATTTCGACACATTGCTTGATTTTGATTTACTGCTTCAGAAAGCTTCAGTTTCTCCATCACTAGTAACCTGATCATTCATTATTTGGAATGGAAAAGCAGACTGCAACTCACCAGCAACGTCTGTGCTCTGTTGTTTGGGTGCTTACAGACACACCTGATTCCCCTTACCTATGTAACATTGCTCACAGACACACCTGGCCACCATCCCCCATTAGTGGATTAGAGGCCAACTCTTAGGTGGCTCCATCTGGTGGCACCAGGGGTGACTATATTAAAATTCTATAGACCCTACCCACGTGACATCACAACTCCGCCCTCCTGACTGGTGCCGCCCAATTGTCCGTCAACACATCATGCATGTTTACCTGTTACGGCTACGTACATTCCTCCTATTTACGGCGTGTTTTTCTGCTCGTTAACATTAATATTCAAAATGGTGAAGGCGTGTGTAGCGGTCGGTTGCAATAACAGAGAAGATAGACGGAGAGACTTGAAGTTCTACCGGATTCCGAGAGACCCGGTGAGGAGAGCGAGATGGGCTGCTGCAATTCGACGAGAAAACTGGGCTCCAAACGATTACCACAGATTATGTAGTAGTCATTTTATATCTGGTAAGATGCATTTAATATATATTTAGAGGGTTTTGGGCTGACAACCACAATTAAGATCATTGCTAGGCTAATCGCCGACAACATACACGTATGTATGTAGTGAGAGTGCTATCGCTAAACCATATAAACATTAAAAGCCCTAGCTCCATTGACAAATGACATGAAATACATTAGACTTGACAGTGGATGTTAGCAAGAACAAAAGATTTTGAATTGAAAATTTCGTAACTCACCTTTCCAAGCACAAGATAGATTCCTGCCGAATTTTCGTGGACGAGGACCTGTTTCACCCAACCAGCAACGAAGTATTTATAAGCCTCCAAGCTCTTAAAGTTTTTCGAACTTTCGTGAGAATAGGCTGATTTTGTGTGGACAAGATAGTTGTAAATATCAGGGTAGCTAGCAGATGTCAGGCAAAGACGGTGAAGACAGCGGGTCGAAAAACATCGATTTAGGCATCAAATATGGATCTGGCGAATGGATAAACTGAAGCTTTTCCACATAACGCCTTTTATGCAACGCATCCAGTGAGTTTACGGCATCCGAAAGCACCTGGTCTTCCATGAAATGCATTATAAATTGCTCGATCAATTGAGACCATTGATAATACAGACACATAATGACGGACAATGGGGTGGAACAATACAGCGATCACGTGATTTTGTGACGTCGGTGGGTAGGGTCTATAGTGAGTCAGTGGTAAAGACAGGAAAGGAAAATTTGTGGAAAATAGAGAAAAATAGGGAAAGTGAAAAGATATGCTTTTGCTGGATCTTTGGAATCTTGCGTTCATACGGTTCTTTGATGGCATCCTCCCAAGGAACTGTTAGCTCAATGATGTAGGCGAGCTTGGATGTATTGGACCATAGGACGAGGTCTGGACGTAGGGTGGTTGTTGCGATCTCCGGGGTGGAAGATGAGCCTCCAATCTAGGTCGACCTGCATCTGCCAGTCCCTGGCTGCATTCAGTGGGCCCAGGTCAGGGTATGAGGGCCTTGACTTCTGCTTTTCCCTCTCCCGAACAAACGACGGTGGGTGTTGGGACGCGTGCTGGTTGATAGGTTGGGCATTGATGGAAATCCTCTTGTGCTCAAGTTTATCAGCTAGACATCTGAGGACCTGGTTGTGTCTCCATGTGTATCTGCCTTGAGTGAGGCTAGTTTTGCAGCCCACCATGATGTGCTTGAGTGTTGCTGGGGTCGCACAAAGGGGGCATGCTGGGTCCTTTCCAAACCACTGTTGTAGGTTTACGGGAGATGGTAGCACATCATACATTGCTTGAACGATGAAACTCAACCTGTTGGAAGAGTTCACTCCATGAGAGCTTCCTCTATTATCTTATTATATGTACAGTCCCCTCCATAATTATTGGCACCCCTGAAAAAGATGTGTTTTTTAGCTTCTAATAATTTTTTTTTTTTTTTTCAATTCAAATAATAAGGTACCTTAATGGAAAAAAAAAGAGAAAAATCCAACCTTCAATACAAGTGCATTCATTCAGTGGGGGAAAAATCCCACATAAAGAAAAAAATATTTGACATCAAATAATGTGTGTCCCAATTATTAGCACCCGTGGTGTTAATACTTTGTACAACCCCATTTTGCCAACAAAACAAGGTCTGGGGACTGAGATGGCCATGGGAGGAGCTTGATTTTGTGTCTGGTGAACCATTTCTGTGTAGATTTGGCCATATGTTTAGGGTCATTGTCTTGGTGAAAGACCCAGTGACGACCCATCTTCAGCTTTCGGGCAGAGGGCAACAGATTTTGATTTAAAATGTCCTAGTATTTCAAAGCATTCATGATGCCATGCACCCTAACAAGGTTCCCAGGGCCTTTGGAAGCGAAACAGCCCCACAGCATCACTGACCCACCCCCATACTTCACAGTGGGTATGAGGTGCTTTTCAGCATGCGCATCTTTCGTGGCACGCCAGACCCACTTAGAGTGTTTGTTGCCAAAAAGCTATGGGGCTGTTTCGCTTCCAAAGGCCCTGGGAACCTTGTTAGGGTGCATGGGGGTCGTCACTGGGTCTTTCAGCAAGACAGTGACCCTAAACATATGGCCAAATCTACACAGAAATGGTTCACAAGACACAAAATAAAGCTCCTCCCATGGCCATCTCAGTCCCCAGACCTTGTTTTGTTGGCAAAATGGGGTTGTACAAAGTATTAACACCAGGGGTGCTAATAATTGTGACACACATTATTTGATGTCAAATAATTTTTTCTTTATATGGGATTTTTCCCCACTGAATGAATGCACTTGTATTGAAGGTTGGATTTTTCTCTTTTTTTCCATTAATTTCCCAAATTATTTGAATTTAAAAAAATATCAAAAGCTAAAAAACACATCTTTTTCAGGGGTGCCAATAATTATGGAGGGCACTGTATATGTATTATCACCAAGTTGGCGTTGTCCTTGTTGACACTCCAATGTGTGCTCGTCTGTCAATGTTCATTCAAAATAGTTGGAAACCATTTTATTTATTTATTTATTTTGGGATTTTTTTTTTTTTTTTTTTTTTTTTTTTACAGATGAAAACATTTTTAGTTAACGTCAACTAAAACTAGACGAAATTAGTATTTTCGTTAACAAAAACTAGACGAAGACAAACACATGACTAAAATATGTCTAAAACTGATAAGCATTATTGTCCAAAAGACTAAGACGAAAATTAAAAGGGCTTCCAAAAACAACAATGGTTGCTTTAAGTGTGTGCTCTTACTAGCATGCGCACAATGCACGAGATTAACACAGGCTGCAGTTACACTTTAAGCCAGAGGTAGCTGCCGTGATTAAAAAGTGACAAACTCCATTTAGCACTTTTAAGCTGGCAAAATAGGAATGCTACTTTTTCAACAACCTTGGATGACAAGACAACCCTAAAACGTAATTTAAGAGAGGTAAAGTCTACCGTTGTTGAGATTGTGATTCATCGATTGCGTCCTTGGGGTCTTCAACAATACAATAAAAAGGTGGAGCAGCTATACGGAGGAAAATGAACCTAGAAGTATTGAGGATGGCATCAACAGATTGGGAGAAACTAAATATTCCCCATTCATGAGTTTACGTAAAAGAATTGTGAAATGTCTTCAGCTAGAAGAATGTGTGTCTTGAAATGAAACAATGCATCAATATTGATTTTCAAAACTTCGAGTAACTAATCAGAATTATATTTCAACAATATACTGTATGTACCTCAATTACATCAGAGAAGACAAAGTTGCATTTAAAGTAGGGCTGTCAAAATGATCGCGTTAACGGGCGGTAATTAATTTTTTAAATTAATCACGTTAAAATATTTGACGCAATTAACGCACATGTCCCGCTCAGACAGTATTCTGCCTTTTGGTAAGTTTTACAGCAAGGCTTTTTGTGGTGTCTAACAGCGAACTCTTGTGGTCGCTTTGCGACATGGTTTATTGTTTTCTTGCCAGATCAATATGGCTGCACGACGTCTCGGGCTGACGCCTACGTTGTAATGTTGTGCTTATATGATCCTTGGACAAGATTTGTCCGTAAGTATGGTTGTTGTAAAGAATGTACATATTATGTTAGTAAGCGCAATGTTATTTTTTTTGTATGAGACGCTTTTTGTTTATGTTTAGTGAACCTGTATAGCGTGCTAAGCTAACGTTGTTGCTAATGCAATGCTTGTGTACTTTTTTTTGTAGTTTTACGACGGTCTAAAGAGGACAATGGTTTGAGACCATTTTATTAATAAATCAGATGAAAAAGGAAGAAGTCTGATTATTAAGGCGTCGTTCACTAGCCGTCTAGCTTTGGAAAAAGTAAACGCTTCGGAGTGAGGACAGCATAGACAGATTTAAATGACAGTAGAGTGAAATGCCCACTACAGTCCTTATGTACCGTATGTTGAATGTATACATCCATCTTGTGTCTTATCTTTCCATTCCAACAATTTATTTTACAGAATATATATATAATTTACAGAAAAATATGGCATATTTTATAGATGGTTTGAATTGCGATTAATTGCGATTAATTACGATTAATTAATTTTTAAGCTGTAATTAACTCAATTTAAAAATTTTAATCGTTTGACAGCCCTAATTTAAAGATTTTTTTTTTTTTTTTTTTAAGATTAAAATGACTTGTTAGGCAAAACTGAGTAACTTTTACATGGTTTTGCCACCAGTGCATAAAATCTGTCTGGCAACTCTCCTTTTCATCTAAAGATGACGTCCACAGATTGTTTGAATGCTCAAAGTTAAAAGTCACTCCACGAACACCACTTTATTATTTCCCCCGTCAGTTAAGGTCCGATTGGCTTTGAAAGATTCATGAGTAAAGTTTGCATGGTTAATAATTCAGAGATGAACCTTTGAGAAAGCTGCACTTCAGGCTTAGTGCGCCCACAAAATACTGCACTCCAAGGTTGCATTTTGGCTAGACATATATATTCGTTAAAAAAAAAAAAATTGCAGGAAATGCTTATTAATTTATTTCAACTAGTTTTTACAGTTTTTCTCAAATGCTGTGGTACATTTCTGTTCTGCTAAGACTGGAAATTCTCAAAACTATTTGTTCAATCCTTACAACATTGTTTATCACTAGTGCACATCAAAAAACAAGTTTCTCATTTCCATACCTGTGAACCCGAGGCCGTTGGCAATCTTACAAATAGTGACGTATGCCCTTACAAATTGGTGACTAATCTTACAGCGTTGTATATAGCGTGCAATATGAAACAAAAATAATATTGGTCATATAGTAACATACATTATAACTTGGTGCAATCAAAGAACAATCAATATCTTCAGCTACATCATGATTACTAAAATTTAACGGTGACTTTTGTTATAATTGTATGTAGCACTTTTGGCAATTTCGATCATTTCTTGATGGCTGCACTTCATGGCACTTCAGCTCGCGATTCAGTTTGACTTGAAGTTAGTTTGTTAGTGTGTCCAATTATAAATTAAAAAGGTCAATTGATAAAATTAACTTACCGATGCAATGTTTGAGTCAGGGAACATTTCTTTTGGTAATTCTGAGAAGTGATCAGCAATAGTTGCAGGCAAATTGTGTTCGGCAACAAATTGGCAGAATAAAATCTCCGCTTTCGTCACTTTTCATTCTGCAGGCTTCATCTTTATGACCAGTGTTGTTAATCTTTTAAAAAGTAATTAAATACAGTTACAAATTACATCTCCCAAAAAGTAATTGAGTTAGTAACTCAATTCACACACAAAAATACACACGGTCCCAGGCTTCAACTGGGACCGTGTACTTTGGTCAGATGAGACCAAGATTGAGCTTTTTGGCAACAAACACTCTAAGTGGGTCTGGCGTGCCACGAAAGATGCGCATGCGGAAAAGCACCTCATACCCACTGTGAAGTATGGGGGTGGGTCAGTGATGCTGTGGGGCTGTTTCGCTTCCAAAGGCCCTGGGAACCTTGTTAGGGTGCATGGCGTCATGAATGCTTTGAAATACCAGGACATTCTAAATCAAAATCTGTTGCCCTCTGCCCGAAAGCTGAAGATGGGTCGTCACTGGGTCTTTCAGCAAGACAATGACCTTAAACATATGGCCAAATCTACACAGAAATGGTTCACCAGACACAAAATCAAGCTCCTCCCATGGCCATCTCAGTCCCCAGACCTTGTTTTGTTGGCAAAAGGGGGTTGTCTTTTTCAGGGGTGCCAATAATTATGGAGGGCACTGTAAGTGGAAGCTTCTCCCCTTTTTGTTACTTTTATGCACGCATCCTACTTACCACGCGTTAAAAGTTGCAGTAGGAAAGGAGGAGTAGGTAGAAGCTTGCAGTCGTGTGCAAAAGAGCAAGGTATTGCTCGTGTCGCGTTCAAGAACTGCTCAGATTTTTAGCCATCAGCTATCTTCCTGTCCGCGAAAATGTGGACCCCAGCACGTCTACTGTACATCATTTGATTAGAGTCCTCAAGTGTCAATGTACAGGGAAGTGTCCTTTTCATTTCATCCATATGTGAGACCGTCAATCCTCCCCTTGTGTTTTATTCCAAGTCATTGTTGAGGTCAGCAAGGTAGCTGATGGCTAAAAATCCGAGCAGTTCTTGAACGTGACGCGAGCAGTTGCATTTGCTCTCGTTTCAAAACAAGTCGATTGACTATTTTGTTCGCCTCCATGAAAACACAGAGAGAAAAAAGGCAACTTTTTTGACAAACACTACAAAGGTAAATGAGAAAGTCCTCAAAGCCAGTTACCTTGTTGCTAAACTCCTGCTAAACTGTTGCTGAATCCAGAAAGAGAGAATACTAATACTACCTGCCTGCAAAGCCATTGTCAGTGAGATGCTTGCCCCTGATGCGATTAAATACATTTCTAAAGGCCCCCTGTCTGACAATTCTGAGCTTTTCAAGCCTAACTGCTTTTAGAAAAATAAAAACCGAGAGAGACTAAGCGCTGTTGACGAAGATTCCTGCCAGGATATCGGCTTTGTCTTCATCCATACCTGGTGCTGCGTCACCAGTAGGTGAATAGTGAGATAGTGTAAAGCGCTTTGAGCGCCTTGAAAGGTGGAAAAGCGCTATATAAGTATAACACCATTTACCATACAGGCTCAAGTTTCACACTGAGTAAGTATAGATATTGCGAAATTATTTTATAATTAAATATACTGTACAGAAAGTAATTTCGGAACATTTTTGTTTTGTGGTGTGCCGCGAGATTTTTTCCAATGTAAAAACATGCTGTGACACAGAAAAGGTTAAAAAAAACACTGACTTAGAACACATCCATAACTGAACAGTATGGACATGCAGGTGACAATGTTTTTTTTCTTAGGTAACCTACCGTATTTTTCTGACTATAAGCCGCTACTTTTTTCTCACAGTTTCTACACTGCGGCTTTTATGAGGAAGCGGCTTATTTATGGATTTTTTTTTATTCATGTGACAAACGAGCTTCATATTTTCTAGCTAAAAATATATATATATTGGATAATTAGACATATTTTAAAAGAATGGCTTTCGAAATTTTGCCATGACATACAGTACCTCTCAGCCGCCACAATAGCACCAATAAAGCTTGCCAGAAGCTCGTCAGACTTACACAAAAACCCAGAATTTTATAGATGAATATGGCTCCATCTGATACTACAGTGCCTTGCAAAAGTATTCGGCCCCCTTGAACCTTGCAACCTTTCGCCACATTTCAGGCTTCAAACATAAAGGTATAAAATTTTAATTTTTTGTCAAGAATCAACAACAAGTGGGACACAGTCGTGAAGTGGAACTAAATTTATTGGATAATTTAAACTTTTTTAACAAATAAAAAACTGAAAAGTGGGGCGTGCAATATTATTCGGCCCCCTTGCGTTAATACTTTGTAGCGCCACCTTTTGCTCCAATTACAGCTGCAAGTCGCTTGGGGTATGTTTCTATCAGTTTTGCACATCGAGAGACTGACATTCTTGCCCATTCTTCCTTGCAAAACAGCTCGAGCTCAGTGAGGTTGGATGGAGAGTGTTTGTGAACAGCAGTCTTCAGCTCTTTCCACAGATTCTCGATTGGATTCAGGTCTGGACTTTAACTTGGCCATTCTAACAGCTGGATACGTTTATTTTTTAACCATTCCATTGTAGATTTGGCTTTATGTTTTGGATCATTGTCCTGTTGGAAGATAAATCTCCGTCCCCGTCTCAGGTCTTGTGCAGATACCAACAGGTTTTCTTCCAGAATGTTCCTGTATTAGGCTGCATCCATCTTCCCGTCAATTTTAACCATCTTCCCTGTCCCTGCTGAAGAAAAGCAGGCCCAAACCATGATGCTGCCACCACCATGTTTGACAGTGGGGATGGTGTGTTCAGGGTGATGAGCTGTGTTGCTTTTACGCCAAACATATCGTTTTGCATTGTGGCCAAAAAGTTCAATTTTGGTTTCATCTGACCAGAGCACCTTCTTCCACATGTTTGGTGTGTCTCCCAGGTGGCTTGTGGCAAACTTTAAACGAGACTTTTTATGGATATCTTTGAGAAATGGCTTTCTTCTTGCCACTCTTCCATAAAGGCCAGATTTGTGCAGTGTACGACTGATTGTTGTCCTATGGACAGACTCTCCCACCTCAGCTGTAGATCTCTGCAGTTCATCCAGAGTGATCATGGGCCTCTTGGCTGCATCTCTGATCAGTTTTCTCCTTGTTTGAGAAGAAAGTTTGGAAGGATGGCCGGGTCTTGGTAGATTTGCAGTGGTCTGATACTCCTTCCATTTCAATATGATGGCTTGCACAGTGCTCCTTGAGATGTTTAAAGCTTGGGAAATCTTTTTGTATCCAAATCCGGCTTTAAACTTCTCCAGGACAGTATCTCGGACCTGCCTGGTGTGTTCCTTGGTTTTCATAATGCTCTCTGCACTTTAAACAGAACCCTGAGACTATCACAGGGCAGGTGCATTTATACGGAGACTTGATTACACACAGGTGGATTCTATTTATCATCATCGGACATTTAGGACAACATTGGATCATTCAGAGATCCTCACTGAACTTCTGGAGTGAGTTTGCTGCACTGAAAGTAAAGGGGCCGAATAATATTGCACGCCCCACTTTTCAGTTTTTTATTTGTTAAAAAAGTTTAAATTATCCAATAAATGTTGTTCGACTTCAAGATTGTGTCCCACTTGTTGTTGATTCTTGACAAAAAAATTACATTTCATATCTTTATGTTTGAAGCCTGAAATGTGGCGAAAGGTTGCAAGATTCAAGGGGGCCGAATACTTTTGCAAGGCACTGTATATGCTGCAACAAATGAACAATTTTAAATGGACGGGCATTCATTATTTGCTAGGACAAGAGAATGCTAGGGTTGATTAGCCGTTTTCAACTGGCATTCGGAGGACTTTAATGCCAAAGTATGCTACATCAAAGCTGCTATATAAGTTTTAGCGTTAGCTGTTCACCGTTTTTAAGAGGATTTCAACCACTTTAAGTTTAGAATGCAAGTTAGAGTGGATTCTGTATCTTTGCAAATGTAATGACCTGTTGTTTTTTTTTTAAGTTAGTGAGTTGGTGATGTTGATGTGTGTTCATCTGCTTAATAAACATATCTTTGATCAATCAAATATTTCTGTGTAACATCTATGTAAATATCTAATGTTAGGATATGGACACCAGAGGCTTATAGTCAAGTACGGCGTATATGTGGATTTATATTTAAAAATTTGTGAAATTTGGCCGGTGTGGCTTATAATCAGGTGCGCTTTATAGTCCAGAAATTACGGTATTGTGGTTCCTCGGTTTTATTACTATTATTATAGTTCGTAGTAGTATAGTATATAGTAGATATTCTTTGTTCCGCAGCCCCTTTGAGCTCAATTTGACCGCGTTGGAATGCTTCAAAATGCACCAAAATCGGCAGGCAGGTCAAGACAGGTGCAATCTTTGATACTGTGTAAAGCAGACATGTCCAAAGTCTGGCCCGGGGGCCAAATGCGGCCCGTGATCAAATTTCATCCGGCCCCCAGCCTTTGTCATAAAATCAATCAGTTCTGGCCCGCACACAGACTTAATAAATTGGTCAGCAGTACTGCTATCAGCAT
Organism: Corythoichthys intestinalis; assembly: GCF_030265065.1. Taxonomy (NCBI): domain Eukaryota; kingdom Metazoa; phylum Chordata; class Actinopteri; order Syngnathiformes; family Syngnathidae; genus Corythoichthys; species Corythoichthys intestinalis. Next base: position 38,197,777 of record NC_080410.1, read on the forward strand.
ATGAAGTAACTTACACACTAAATGCTGCTCCTCATTTACTCACTAAAAGGCAGCAGCACTCTAAGCAACATTATCCCGTGTGACCCTTTACTCTCAATTTTCTAAAATGGCGACAATCAACAAAAATGACCAATGACTGTGACGGCCGATGCTTCAATGATAGATGGAAATTTCTTCGCTAAAATACACAACAACTGTGTCTGCCTCATTTGCAAAGAGACAGTCGCTGTTTTTAAAGAGTTCATTGTGAGGCGATATTACGTAGCGAGAAATTGAAGCAACTTGAAGCTAATTTAATTTTACAGCAGCAGTATTTCGCAAGAGCCCGAGAGTCGAAAGAGAACGCCACAAAGGCTAGTTGCAAAATTGTTGAAATTATTAATAAAAAAAAAAATAATGAAGCAAATGTGACACACAGAATGGCTTACTAAAATTTGCTTAAATATACTGTTCTAAGTAAAGGACGTCAGCCAAGGTCGGCCCCCCACATTTTTACCACACCAAATCTGGCCCCCTTTGCAAAAAGTTTGGACACCCCTGGTGTAAAGACAGATTCCAAATACACTCTGTAGCGCTCCCTAGCAGTAATTTTTGTCCCGCCGGCGCTTTGAGCTCTACTTTGACCCCCTCAGAATGCTTCAAAACTCGCCAAACTCAACAGCCAGGTGAACACTGTTGAAAATTTTGATAAAATGTAAAAAAAAAAAAAAAAAAAAAAAAAAAAAAAAAAATTCAAAATATGCGTAAATGTGTGTAGCGCCCCCTAGGAACAAAACTACCATTTCATTTCATTTTTTAAAATTTTATTATGTTTTTTTTTTTAAGGTGAAAGAGGAGGTAACAACGCAAAGGTTAAAACTTAGAACACATCAGTACTAGTACTAAATCAGTGCCCAGACTGCCTTTAGTACTACATCCAGTTTTCTTTGGGTGGGCAGAGCGTGTCCGTAGGTGGGCACTGCCCACCCCTGACCCCCACCCCCGGTAACGCCCCTGTGCTGTAGATGCCCTTTGGAATCTTTTGGGTGATATTTAGGGTTATTACTGTATAAATAAAGTTGACTTAACTTTCATCATTCATATTTTAGCTATCGCTATGCTTGAACATTTTTGATGTTTTGATGTTTATGATGCGCCGACATTGAGGATAACAAGATCACATACAATATTAAATTCTTAAGATTGGTGTGCGAATACCCCGCCTAAATTGGCCTTATGTCTCAGAGTTGCAGCACCACTCAAAACTTGTTGCTTTGAGGTAATAAACTGTGCTATCTTTCTTTTTTCTATCAGTGTGGACAGAGGATTTGGACTTCATTAAAAAAATACAGTCGAATCTCTTTGAAAACCATCAACATTCCCCTTCAGGAAGCCGGGATGAGCCGAGCGCTGAGAAGTGATGGCGGTCATCTGGTAAGCTGCAGCGGTGCAAATGTCAGAGGTCGTCGCGTCAGAGAACATTGGGGAGCTTCTCAAGCGAGATTAGGAAACTGAGGAAGTCTAGGCAGCCTTGCATTGGTCTCTACGGCCCCCGTGGCGAAGGGAACGGATTGCTCCAATTACAGCCAGCCTCACGCACTGTAGTTCCTCCATTGACACATGCAACGCTCTATTGGAGAGGACTTGGAGTAGTAGCATTTTCCTCCAGAGTGCCGGGAGGAGTGTGTTGGGTGGGAGGCCAATGGGCGTTCACTTTAAACCTCGAGAATTCTTTTCCAGCAGATTAAATTCAGATCAGTTGTATCTAGCAACCATCACATAGGTAATAGATACCTGAATTGATCTGACGATCATATCCCAAATGTAGGGTAACCAAACGTCCCCTTTTGCCCGGACATGTCCACTTTTCACATCCTGTCCGGGGCGTCTGTCCGGTTTTTAATCAACTGATGAAAATGTCTGATTTTCATTATTTTTCATTATTTTCTGAAATTGACTGACGCTTTGCACAGAATACTACGGTACTGTGCTGCCTGTGACGTGTTCCCAGAGATCGTTTCCAGTTGTTAAGACTTTTATTACAGTCAATACGTATATAATCAAATGATCATGTACCCAAAAGGGAAATTAAGATGAAAATACTTTTATTCTACTTTGGATACAAATTTGCGCATGTGCGAAGTCACAGACTGGCTTTATCATGGTGTCAATTCTCATTCACAAACAAACCTTTGTCACAACAGGAGCTAACATGCTAATGGTATTTAGACTTGCCACACTTAAAGCCTGAGTTATGCTCCCGCGTTGCGGTGACGGCGCAGCGACTACGGCGTCATTCAACATTCGATGGTTCTCCGGCCAGGTGACGCGTTGCTCTGTAATTCACCGCCAAGCCACTAGAGGGGTGTGGCGTTATGTTTGTACGGTTTTGGGGCATGCTTGTTGACTTCCTCTTGTCTACTTTAACGGAGAAAAAAATAAACAATGCAAGATGGAACGCTTGAATGTGAATCTTCAGCTCATCAACATTGAATAAATGTTGATCATACAAATTTTGAGGTGCTTGCGACGCAGAAGACGGTCCCGAGGCGGTCTGTCCAACTTTTGATCCCGAATAGAGAGTTTTAGCCTCGGGTGAAAACCAACTAGCTGTGGCGGCTAGCTTTAAACTGGCGTCAAGCACTGCGTCCAGCATTTTGTCCGAGGTCTGCAAAGCCCTCTAGTCCGATTTGTTTGCCGTGTTCTACAACCAGCCAGTTGGAAGCCACAGCAGATTTCTGGCGTCTATGGAACTTCCAAACTGCGTTGGAAGCCTTGATCTTAACGTTATCATAAAAGCACCGAGGCACTCTCAATCAGTGATGATGTGTCGTGTGTGAAAATGAAACATCAAAACAACTCTTTTGACACCAAAGCTGTGATTTTTCATATACTTGAAGTGTGACACGTAAAAAAGTCACAGACTCACAGCAAACAGATGTACACAATCAATGATGAAGTGCACCAACCAAAAATACGACATAAAGTGATAAAAAGCTGGCAGTTTTTGGCCGACTGGGTCACCGCTTCGTGTGACCACTCGATTCCGAACACACACGTCTCAGTGGCTCTTCCATTTTTTTTTTAATTGCTGACCTTTCTGTTTGGCAATCTTAATGACGTCTTGTCGAGACTTGCTCTTCGATGATACTCCCGTCAGCTTGGTCCATTTTTGCGTGTACAATGGTGGTGATTTCGAGCTGAACCGGAAACAACAGTCTGAGCGGACCAATCAATGTCCATTTCTGTCACGTCATATGCGTTGACGTGACACTAGGGTTTGAAAATTCAATAGGACCGCCTCAGGCTACGACGAAGGGTCGTAAATCAGGTCTTCTTTGACAGTGCAGGTCTGACGCGGAAGCATAACTCGGCCTTTACTTTTCGGCAACTGTTGACTTTTGTCGGAGCTTTGTATCGGTGTGATCTGTAAAATCCCATTGGGTGTTGCATCGTTGGGCTCCCAATGAGTGTAAACTTTTATAGCAGTGTTTGATTTTGCCTAGGCTACCGGTGCTCGCTAATAGGGTAGCTGTCAGTGAGCTAAGCTGCTCTAGGCATTATGGGAAATGTAGTTTTAAACTGCTTCGTTTGGAAACATGCTGGTTGAATCGTTTGTCAGTTCCATCCATCCATCCATTATCTTCCGCTTGTTCCGGGGTCGGGTCGCGGGTCAGTTTATTTCGGTTATTGTTTGCGTGCAATATAGAACACTGAACGAGAATAACAATTGAGTGGTAACAGCAATTTGTCAACAACAATTGTCGTGATAATAATTTATTTAAAAAAAAATTGTGATGTCCAAAGAAGTTAGAGAATACTTTCATTTATATTCAATTTCAAAAAACGATACAAACTGAGGTAGTCTGACGATAAAGGTATAGATCCGCTTAATCCACAGGTTAACTATTTGGACAGTTGCAATATGATCGGTTCAATCCTTCGTCTGCTGCGGTGTAAGCAAGGTATGCTATCGTCAGTTTGTTCACAATAAGAAATTATCCCAGCTAAAATAATTGCACTAAATTTGACTGGAACAGCAACAGTAACTCATTCACTTCCACTGATGGCAGTAGATGCCTAATCCAACAATTGTAGCAATAATTTAAGGGGTTTTGGGAAAGTCCATCAATCTCAATTTGTTGTTGCTAATCCTTATTTTCAGTTGCTTTTCTATGAAATGCCACAGATCTGCCTGAATACCTACCTCTGATTGGAATGCATTTAGGCAAATTCCCCCATAGGAGTACAAGCTCTGGAATTTGCCAAATTGGCTACTTGAAACAGCCTAAGAAGACCTGTTCATTTTCAGGAACCGTTCCTTGTAAACTTTCCATGCAGAATAGCGAGTTCGCCTTCTTCATTGGAACAGTTGTTTCTTAATGTGGTTGTCCTCTGTCGCCATCAACTGGCAAACCGCTGGTTGCTGTTTGTTTTGCATGAGCACATCGATCGAGACCATTTTCCCATAACCTTGATGATACTTCTTCAGGGAGTGCAACCACTGTTGACGGATGGTTCCGAAAACCTGACAGAAGTAGTCAAAGTTACGAAGAAAGCGTAGCGAAGATTCACTTGCACACAAATTCAATCTCAACCAGCTGTTTTGAACCTTTTCTTTTCCAGCCTGCCAGCAAATCTCCAGGTAGCCGAGAGCTGTGCTTGGATCGCGGCCTAAATTGGCAGAGACAAGTACGGTGCACCGCGTCAGGAGCACCGGGAATCACCTTGTTAATTGAGAGGTGCACTTGAGAGATTGACTAATTGATCAAGGCCTTAGCTGAGGTGGATTATTCATGGCTACAACATCGTGGCGGGAGGAGCCTTGTCAGCAATGATTCATGTGTCTCCTCAAGAGTAGGTCTCTGCGGTGTCTTTTGTTCAAAGGTAGGGGGGCGCATATCTTCACCCCCTCTCACCTCTCCCTCTAAAATAGAATTTAAAAAAGGTGAGGCTGTTGTTGATAGCTTGCCACAGATGATGCAGTATCGGACGCGGGCGAGCGTCCCCCCCGAAAGAAAACTCGGGTCCTCCGAGCATCACAGAGGCCTGGGTGCCGGCGAGATGTATGGTGGTGCCGTAATGGAGGCGGGCGGGGACCCTGAGTCGGAGCGGGAAATGTCTCCATCACACAGATCACGCCCCAGTGTGTCATCGTCTGGGAGAAATGAAATGTGCGGGTGTTGTGCCAAGGATTATAAATGGAGGGGAAGGCTGAAATACGTCGGACAGGGAGTCGGGATGACGTGTTTGGGATGACTGAGGCGCTGGCTACAGATTGGAGAAGATGATGGAAGAGGAAAAGTAGTTAGACAGCAAAGTAGTTGAGGCTGAATTTACGGCGTCAAGTAGTCATCCCCATCCTTCATTTAAATTAAGAACATTTTTATGACAGGAAGCAGCTATACAGTATATTTAACTCAATGACTGCCATTGACGGTCAGAAACGAACCAGATTTGCTTAAAAATGTGCTATTTTTTACATTCAACACACAGGAACTATGGCATACTACCACTTAAAACACTTATATTTCATTGCGATTGACAGCGCTAGGTGTCCAATCCATTTTGACTGTGAAGGCAAATGAACAAATATTCACTTCCCTGTCAAATTGGATTGGATATCTAGCGTCAAAAATGGCAATGGCAGCAAGTGAGTTAACAAGGAAATGACCCGAAAATGCCCCCAAATCAAATCCGTATAGAGTCGCGACACTCTTTGATGTCGCCGCAGGTGGTCACGTGGTTCCTGTAGAGTGTGGGTAGTTCCAAGCACAAGCAGTGCTGTAGTGGTTTTCAATGGAACTGACAGCGGTAATTGCGACATTTATGGGAAAATTGATAAAATCGCGTATCTAAGTACTAGTTTGATTATGTCATTGCGTTATGACATATGTTTAAATGCTAGTTTTACATTTGGAGGGGTAAGGCGACAACTGGAAACTATGTAAACTGTTACGCAGAAGGGAACTTTCCCATGTGGAGGGAACGCTTCGTGTTTGTGTTAGCATTTGCACGAGAAATCGACTTTTACATTGAAATGCAAGATGATTTAGGTTTTTCTTTTTTCACAACAAGAACACGTTTTTTCCAGAGAATGTCTACATTTCCAATGTATTATATATGAAAGAACACCATGGACAGTGGGGCAAATAGGTATTTTGTCAACCACTAATTATGCAAGTTCTCCCACTTGAAAATATTAGAGAGGCCTGTAATTGTCAACATGGGTAAACCTCAACCATGAGAGACAGAATGTGGAAAAAAAAAATAGAAAATTACATTGTTTGATTTTTTGAAGAATTTATTTGCAAATCATGGTGGAAAATAAGTATTTGGTCAATACCAAAAGTTCATCTCAATACTTTGTTATGTACCCTTTGTTGGCAATAACGGAGGCCAAACGTTTTCTGTAACTCTTCACAAGCTTTTCACACACTTTTGCTGGTATTTCAATCCATTCCTCCATGCAGATCTCCTCTAGAGCAGTGATGCTTTGGGGCTGTCATTGGGCAACACTGACTTTCAACTCCCTCCACAGATTTTCTATGGGGTTGAGATCTGGAGACTGGCTAGGCCACTCCAGGACATTGAAATGCTTCTTACGAAGCCACTCCTTTGTTGCCCTGGCTGTGCGTTTGGGATCATTGTCATGCTGAAAGACCCAGCCACGTCTCATCTTCAACGCCCTTGCTAATGGAAGGAGATTTTCACTCAAAATCTCTCAATACATGGCCCCATTCATTCTTTCCTTTACACAGATCAGTCGTCCTGGTCCCTTTGCAGAAAAACAGCCCCAAAGTATTATGTTTCCACCACCATGCTTCATAGTGGGTATGGTGTTCTTCGGATGCAATTCAGTATTCTTACTCCTCCAAACACGAGAACCTGTGTTTCTACCAAAAAGTTCTATTTTGGTTTCATCTGACCATAACACATTCTCCCAGTCCTCTTCTGGATCATCCAAATGCTGTCTAGCGAACCGCAGACGGGCCTGGACGTGTACTGGCTTCAGCAGGGGGACACGTCTGGCAGTGCAGGATTTGAGTCCCTGGCGGCGTATTGTGTTACTGATAGTAACCTTTGTTACTGTGGTCCCAGCTCTCTGTAGGTCATTCACTAGGTCCCCCCGTGTGGTTCTGGGATTTTTGCTCACCGTTCTTGTTATCATTTTGACGCCACAGGGTGAGATCTTGCATGGAGCCCCAGATCGAGGGAGATTATCAGTGGTCTTGTATGTCTTCCATTTTCGAATAATTGCTCCCACAGTTGATTTCTTTACACCAAGCGTTTTACCTAATGCAGATTCAGTCTTCCCAGCCTGGTGCAGGTCTACAATTTTGTCTCTGGTGTCCTTCGACAGCTCTTTGGTCTTGGCCATAGTGGAGTTTGGAGTGTGACTGACTGAAAGTTGTGGACAAGTGTCTTTTAAACCGATAATGAGTTAAAACAGGTGCCATTAATACAGGTAACGAGTGGAGCCTCGTTAGGCCTCGTTAGAAGAAGTTAGACCTCTTTGACAGCCAGAAATCTTGCTTGTTTGTAGGTGACCAAATACTTATTTTCCACTCTAATTTGGAAATAAATCAAACAATGTGATTTTCTGGTGTGGTTTTTTTTTCCACATTCTGTCTCACATGGTTGAGGTTTACCCATGTTGACAATTATAGGCCTCTCTAATCTTTCAAGTAGGAGAACTCGCACAATTGGTGGTTGACTAAATATTTATTTGCCCCACTATATAACATAGTATGTTCCCAAGTTCTAAATTCTAAATGGTACGTCCTAGTTTGTTTCGTCGCATTGACATAAAACAACACTTTTGTTTCCCAAAAAGTTGGAGGTCATGACTTTCAAATTCTATTTTCCACTTTTCTTTACTTTTGTACTTTCTAATGTTTATATACCATATATATATATATATATATATATATATATATATATATATATATATATATATATATATATAAAGTATATGTGTGTGTGTACATATTCCTTATTTTATAGACTGAAACACAAAGAAATTATGCTTAACAAATATTTCCCGTTTAACTCAAATTTTGAATATAGCCTCTAATTTTAGCAAAACCAAACCTGTATCTTCTTAAAGGCATTTTTCATTTAGTTTGGACCCAAGCAACACAAAATGATTACAAGACAGGAACAAAATTGTATTATTTTCTGTAACATGGTGTACTGTATAACAATAACAACTTATTACCCTTTGATAAAGAAAAACATTTTTTATTGAACAATTGGTGAAACTGTTGTCATGGTTCATTGTTTACACCTAATATTTTATAGATCAATAGCCTGTGATGGTTGGTTGTGCAGCATGGTTTCCCCAAAGAACAAGAGCAGCTGAAAAAATGGATGGCAATGGTCAGCCATCAAGACATTAAATAAAAGGCTTTTTAATATGTTTTTTTGCTATTTGAAAAATGGGCTTCGTGCCCACAGCCAGCAGGCACCATCAGCAGTCACCAGCAGAAGTGGATCTTGAAAATGTGACCTAAAAAAACAATTAAATTAGTTTTGTATTATAAAATTTTGTTTATTGTTTGTTGACATCACTTTTCAATCTATATAGATCTCTAAAATATAATAATATCAAACATTTTGGTGTAAAGAATACAGGTTGTCATGCATTGACTTGGTACTCTTCCATGAGGGCGATACCTTAGTTCAAAGCTTACTAAATCGAGCTAATTAGCACGCGAAAGCCAGTCGTCTACTAATACTCACAAATATAGATGAGTGTGAACATCACAAAGGGCTTCTGAAAGAGTTGACAATTTAAAAGAAGTAGCGACTTAATGAATTTATCCCTAGCGATACATTTCCAGTCAGCTTAAAAAGTAGGAGAAAATCGCTCGTTACCAAGATAAAATATATGTATACCGTAATTTTCGGACTATAAGACGCACCTGACTATAAGCCGGAACCCACCAAATTTGACACGAAAATTACATTTGGTCATTGATAAGCCGCACTGGATTATAAACCGCAGCTGTCATCACTGTGTTATGAGATATTTACACCAAAAGATATTAACCCGTAACACTATTTGACAGCAGCATCATACGACTGTAATAAGACTAAATGAACCACCATGAAGCTTTGAACAAATTGGCTGCAAAGCCTCATTGCTTCAAGAAGCTACATTTGGCCATCACTGCTCCCTTGAGGGAGACAGACAACCTCTGCTGCCACCTGCTGTCAACACTGTTGTCATCCAACATGCCTCCTGGCATGCATTGCGGCGCTACGGAGGGAAAAAATCATGTTATGTGCTATTTATTTCTTCAGTTACTGTTCCAGTTGTTTCATTAATTGCTAGTTATGTTACTTGGGGACACTTTATTTGACAGTTGCGCCATAAGACTCATTAGACCATCATAATTATGACATGACACTGTCATGAGCATTAATGAATGCTTATAACTGATGTCATTTTGTGTTGTCCGGCAAATTATCGCACTTTTGAACGGACGTAAAAGATCCGAGCTGGCCAGTTAGTGAGATAATTTGCCTAGTGACACTTAATGACATCTGTCATAAGCACTCAGTAATGCCCATGTTAGTGTCATGTCATAATTATGATGGTCTTACGACACCGCTGTCAAATAAAGGGTTACCTATTAACCGAAATAAATCAACAAATAAGCCACACTGGACTATAAACCGCGGGATTCAAAATGAAGGGAAAAAGTAGTGGCTTATAGTCCGAAAATTACGGTAATTACGCCACGCACATACAAATGAAGCTCGACATATACATTATAAAGCGCCTCTTATAGAAAATAGACTGTTGAAAATTCAAAAGGGACTGTTTTTATCATCAACTTACCACCGAATATAGTTGAAAGCCAGCAATTCGTATGAATGCGGTCCGCCCTCGTCGAAGCCATGTTTGGTACTACCCGAGGCTCCACTTCACGGAAAACCCGGAAGAGAAATCGTATAATGGATCCCTATGGGAGCATCGCGACTCTCTTTATACAGCTCTGCCCCAAATTAATGGCGTACCGCACGCAGGCTATTTTTAGGCCGTGACGTCGCATCGTAAAGCGGAAGTAAAGCCGGAGTGGGACATTATAGACCCACCCTCGCATAGACCCAATGTAAAAAGTGCTACTTTTCTCCGGTAATCTTTCAAAAACAAACATGCCGATCATGCATTGCTTTTTTGGAACTTGTAGAAACGACTCTAGACATTACGACACATGAAGGATGTTTTCTTCATACGTTTCCGGAAACCAAAAACTCGGGAGGAAAAAATGTGAAGACCAAATCAACTTGCGCGGACTTTAACACCAGCTCGGCGAATCCATTCACGTTTCATAAGCAGTAAACATTATGTTGGGTTGGCATGGTCTTTCAGAGGACAAAGAGGTAAGCCATTTTTATATTTTTAACTTATTTTTGTAGCGTAACGTTGTGCCGTACTGCTTGTCTGACAATGAATGGCCTGAAAAGAATTACAATGGTATCTGACTGCCACTGTTAACCGTTTCTGTTATATATGTAACGCTGTCTTCTGGGATGCCTTCACGAAGGAACCGAGGAGACTTTGTGGCTTGTGTTGACAGCTTTTTTTATTGTTGACAATTTCTATGCATTTGCAGCAAGGGGAAAAAGAAAAAGGCAACGTCACGTGGGCAACAGAATCTTGAGAACGAATCCACGACGACTCACTTCCAATACTGTGATCGTATAGTGGTACATTTCTTTTATAATAAACAAAAATACACTGTAGTTTCTAACAAATAGAGCAACATTTTTTTTCCCATATTACACTAAGCAATTGCAAATTGAATACAAAATAATGTTTTCACAAACTTCTGCAACCTACCTATGCATTTGCAGCAAGGGGAAAAAGAAAAAGGCAACGTCACGTGGGCAACAGAATCTAGAAAAATAGCATTGCGTTAGCATTTAGCAAGTCAATACTTGTGAATGGCTTCGCTCATGTAGTGGATAAAACGGTGCAATATACACATAAAAACAATGAACACTGATACCACCTAGAGACTCACATACGCTAACTAAACGAAGCCAGCCACTTGAATTTTCTTATTTCTCAATTAAATCATGAAAACTTTGCCCACAGACTTCAGCACATGTTACCTTGAGAACGAATCCACGACGACTGAAGTGGATACATTCCCACAACCACTTGCAGCAAGTGCACCTGCAATTACGCGGTTGCACCACAAGATGACGCACTTCTCAATTTAACTGGATTTTATAAAACTCTTTTTTTTAACTATGTTACATACACCCCCCTAAAATCCTGTTAAATTGGGGCAACACAGAAGAAAACGCAAATTACAAGCAATGCAGCAACACGAGCACTAAGTTACTGGTCAGTTAAATAACCTTCCCAAATAGGAATAATTTCAATAAGAGGCAGGCCAATCCCCTTAAAAAAACAGACATAAAAGATGCCATGTACATCTCTTAAAATGTAAGTGTAGCTCGAATAATGCAAACATTGCTCGATTAGTACCTTTAGCATATCTCAGGTAACACACATGAAATGTATGCACCTTCAAAACAAACCAAATATATAACCTAAACAGAAAACATTGACCCCACTAGAGAAATCAAAGATCTCACAGTAAATGCAGGGTCATCTACAACCTGCCTATTCATTTCACAAATTAGTCTAGCAGGGGGCTTTACCTCCCGACCCAATTTAGTGAAAACTTTAGGTGGTTGGGAACTAATCACTTGACCCTGTGTGGCAATATCTACCTGTGTATCAGTGACACAGTCTGAGGAACGTTGAACCATGTCAGCTGGGGCGAATGAATGGACAATTAGTGTGTCAACCGGTGGTACCGGCAGCTGCACAGACTGTGTTGGCAAAGCATCGGCACAGGGGACTTCAGTCAGAGCAGCATCAGAGACTAATGGGTCCATTGACACAACTCGAGGACTGACTGGAGAGCTATCCACAGCTGATCCATCACTTGTCTCATCCATCTGTTGGAGCCAATAGGGAGTATTTGTCACACTGTCTTGCATGTCATCCGAGACCTCCAGATCACCTTGAACGCTACCAGCCACTGAGGAGCAGTCAGACCCCAAGTTGTCATCTTCCAAAGGGAGAAAGTTCACTGGAAGAAGGAGGTTTCTATGGACAACTTTCACTTTTGATGAGACAGGGTCTTTGATATGATATACATTAATGCCAGGTCTCACAGAAGTCACCTCGTAGACAGCAGAATCCCATTTGTCCGCGATCTTCCTCTTTCCCTTTTCTCCACGGTTGGCAAGCAAGACTCTGTCACCAACAGTGAGTGAAGATCCTTTCACGTTGCGGTCATACAGTTTCGCTTGACGCGCTTGTTCAGTTCGACTGTTCTGCTGGGCAATGCGTGCTGCTACGGACAGGTCGTGCTTCAATCGAGATACAAACTCCCGATGACTGACAACACCATCCAAGGGGAGTACATGCTGGAACATGACATCAACGGGTAGACGAGGAATTCTCCCAAACATGAGAAAAAAAGGTGCAAAACCAGTTGTCTCATGCTCGGTGCAGTTGTAACAGAACGTCAGCATGCGAAGCATTTGAGGCCACCTGGACTTGGAATGAGAGGGAAGAGTCCTTATCATGCTGCCAAGAGTTCTATTGTACCTCTCAACAACCCCATTACCCATCGGATGGTACGGGGTAGTGTGTGACTTTTGAATGCCCGCCATCTCCAAGAGCTCTTTCATGAGGCGACTCTCAAAATTTGCCCCTTGGTCCGAGTGGATGCGTTTAGGGAAGCCGTAGATGCAGAAAAAGTCATCCCAGAGACGACGGGCTACCTGCTTGGCAGACTGGTTCTTGCATGGAAAAGCATGTGCCATCTTGGAAAAATGATCGGTAACCACTAAGACATCCACACACTTCTTGTCAGTTTGTTCTGCAGTCCAAAAGTCAACGCACACCAATTCCATAGGCTCGGTGGTGCAGATACTTTCCAGGGGTGCACGGTCGTTGGGCTCAGGGGTCTTACCGACCACACATCGTAAGCAATTTCTCACATGGTTCACAATGTCATGCTCCATCCCTGTCCAAAAGAATCTTTGCCTTGCAAGTGAGAGAGTGCGAGCTTGTCCTTGATGCCCAGCTGAGTCGTGGATGCCCTGAAGAACCTGGGATTTGAGGGAATCAGGAACAACGAACTGGTGAATGGTCTTATTGAGGTGTCGGTCTTTCTTGACTTTGTAAAGCAGACCTTCGCGGATCGAGAGTTTGGACCAAAGTCTCAGAAGTTTCATCACACCACGTGGTTCTGCAGTTCGTTCATGTTTTGTGGGCCTCTTGTGACGATGGATGTAGAAGAAGACTCTGCTCAAGACACCATCTTGCTCTTGTGAATTAGCCAACTCACTTTTAGGCAAAGAAGTGAGCTGATCATTATTGACAAGCTGGGGAATGGCAGGACCTGTGGCACTCACTTGGCTGACACCACCTGAGATGTGTGCATCCAACACAGCAGAGACATCCGAGGCGGGAACGTTCCCTTGAGGTGAGGATGGAGGGGCAAGTGTTTCTGCACTGGCTTGGTCAACAACCATAAGGCAATTTGTTGTGCACCGAAACGCATCCTGTACACTCCTATCCACCATTCCATTCACTTGGTTGAGCAGAGACGCATAAGGCTCAGTTACAAGACGGTGGGCAATGCATGACTGGACAAATGGTTCTCTACTCAATGCGTCAGCAACCACATTTTTAGTGCCAGGGACATAGTTCAGGTCAAAGCTGTACGCGGCAAGCTTTGAAACCCACCTCTGTTCACATGCATCAAGCTTAGGTTTGGTGAGGATGTACGTTAGCGGATTATTGTCCGTCCAAACTGTGAAAGACCGCCCCTTGAGCCAATGGCTAAACTTGTCACAGACAGCCCACTTGAGAGCGAGAAACTCAAGACGATGTGCAGGATAGTTCAGCTGGGCATGAGATAGCGTCTTGCTTGCAAATGCCACCGGTCTAGCAAACTGTCCATTAGGAGGCAGTTGTGAGAGAACAGCTCCTAATCCATCGAAGGAGGCATCAACAGCGAGAATGAAAGGTGCATCAAAATCTGGATGAGCCAGGGTGACACTTTGTACCAGTTCCTGCTTCAGAGTCTTCAAAGATTCTTTGCACTGTTCAGTCCAATCTGCAGGGGACAGTTTCACATAGCCTTTCTTGAATTTCGGATTGCGGCCTCTTCCCCTCTTCGACGGGTCAGGTGGTTCAGCCACAAGGTTGAAAAGTGGTTTAGCCTTAGCTGAACATGCCTCGATGAAGTGATGGTAATAGAGGACCATGCCCAAGAATGATCTAATTTTCCTAGCAGACGGTGTTCTTCCATCAGAATCCATCAAATCACTTTCCTGAACATCATTAATAGCTTGCACTTTACTAGGATCTGTCTTCACACCTTCTTCACAAATGACATGACCCAAGAACTTGACTGAGCGGCAAAGAAAGTGGCATTTCTTGGGCGAAAGTTTCAGGTTATTGGAGGCAAGGCGTGAAAAAACCAATTGGAGGCGTTCGAGAGCAAGTTGTTCGGATGGAGCAAATACCATAAGATCATCCAAATAACATAACAGGCTTGTGAAATTCTCATCTCCAAAGATGGACATCATCATGCGCATAAAAGTGGCTGGACTATTCGTCAGACCCTGGGGCATTCTGTTATATTCATGGAGACCAAATGGAGAAGAAAACGCTGTGAACTTTTTGTCATCTTCATGGAGTCTGATATTGTAGAAACCAGAGGTCAAATCCATCGTTGAGAAAAACACATTGCCTCCCAGTGCAGCAAGAGCGTCTGTTTGATGTGGCAAAGGATGAGCGTCCTTCACTGTCCTAGCATTCAGCCACCTGAAGTCATTGCAAATACGAAGATCACCATTCGGCTTGACAACTAAAACAAGAGGAGATGAATATTCACTTTGGGATTTGCGAATAATCCCCAACTCTTCCATCTCGTTCAGAGCAGTTCGAAGCTTGTCATAGTGGCAGGGTGGGATGCGTCTGTAAGGAAATCTGAAGGGCTTGTCATCCACCAAATGGATCCTATGAACAAAATCTGGCACTTCACCGCAGTCCATTTTATGTCTTGAAAAGATGGATTCATATTTCACAATGACTTGCAATAATTTATCCTTCCACTCCTGGGAGACTTCACAAGATGACAGATCTAAATCATGCAAGCCCATGTCATTGAGGGTGAGTTTGATTTCCTCATCTGATCTTGCTGCAAGTGGCTGGTTCCAAGCGTGCTGAGTATTAGATTGGACTTGAGCAGGAACAGGCAAGCCCTGCACACTGAGACAGGAACACACATCAGCAACTTTGGCATTTCTTCTCAAGGTGAGTGTCTTTTCAGTTGGGTTCATTATCTTGACAGGGACGCAGCCATCACCCCATAAAGGTGTCACAACTCTACCCACCAGTATTTGAGCAGGTCTGGGTTTGCAGCGTGTGGGCTCAATAATGACTGGACAGCCCACAGCTGTAACATCAAATTTGGGCAGTTTTGCCCACACCAAATGTTCAGAAAGTGGTTGCAATGAGACACTCCTTTTGAGCTTAGCCGTGCCAATCATGTATGGAAAGGAGTTCTCATGTGATTGGAATAGCAGAGAGGCTAGCTGGGGAAACTCATCGGACCCACCACCATTCGCTTGCAATGAGCTGCATTGATCCCCAACAGTCATTTTCATACTGGAGATAAGCCATTTGATAGCATTACTGCCAAGGATCATTTCATCAACCTGACCAGGCAGGACTAAAACCGGCATTATCACTTTGTGGCCATAAATTGACGCGGCGAGATCATACGTGGCGGAAGGAGTGACAAATTGACCACCGCAGCCAACAATAACAAAGCCTTTGGCTGATTTTCTCTCAATGGGGATGTTTGAATTAGAAAGTCTTTCATCAACTTTTTCACTTATAGTGCATGCCATAGAGCCACTGTCCACCAATGCTTTGAAAACATATTCGCCACCAACAGTAACGTCTGTGTAGAACAAGCTATCAGTCTTTGAGAGCTTTTGCAGGTTTTGCACTATGAGTGTCTTCTCCGATGGCACCATATTGCTGAACGAATTATACAAAGTTTCACAATCATCATTTGTTAAATCCATGTTGGGAGGGTGACTCACTTGATCCACGCTGTCCTCCCCTGCACGCAGACCATTTAGTTTCCCTGCTGGCCAGCTGAAGGTCGGCGCATTCCGACTGAGCAGAAACGACTGGAGTGGCCAGGGGCATGGCAAAGGAAACACAGGTTATTTTCACGACAATGTATGAAGGCAGAGTGAGAGCTGTCGTTACAAATGGAACATGGTGTGTCATTCAAACCCTGAATTCTTGAAGGGGCGTTGTTACGTGGGTCACGTCTAGCTTGAGTGTAACCTGAATTCTTGAGCAACACCTTTTCTAACATCCCTATCAGCCTTTCAAGAGTAGCAGTGTCTTGGCTCACAGCAGCTGGCTGCTCAGGGGCACTAGAGACATCACTGTTATTCAGGGCAACCTCCACCTTATTTACATTGACTCTGCCGGCTTGGCCCGTGGAAGACTTGTTCCCTTTTTCAAGATGGTACTCATCCAGCACCTCTTGAACCTCGCGAGATGACCATTTGTCAATTGTCTTGGACCTAAACGTAAAAGCTAAATCTCTATTTGGACAATGCCTGATGAACATGCGTGCCACTTCTACAGACGGGTTGTCAAAGGTCTTTCCTTGATCTTTGAGGCAGCTTGCAGCAACATCAGCAGCCCTGTTGAGCCGGAGCCAATACTCATATGCATCCTCCTGAACATAGGGAAACGTAGAATAGAAATCAGCAAGCGGCACAGATGAATAACGGCTTGAACTAAAATGTTTGCGCAAAAGTCCATAAATTGCCTCAGGGTTATTCTGGACATCAACTTCTCCATTCCTGATTCCAAACCTGACCACATCTTTCGCTCTGCCTCTCAGATGCATAAGAATCTCCTCAGCTTGGTCTTCAATTTGAACATTACTTTTACGGACATAGTCCCTCATTCCTTCCTCCCAATCATCAATTGACAAAGTGTCCGAATCTTCTCCTCGAAAAACAGGTGGGTCTTTGACAGCTCTCTGAGTGACCAGCTGGACGTGGGACAAGTCCAGGGTGTGGCTGGGAGAATTGCCTTTCTTCTCGTGCATGACTTCCTGCTTGGAAGGAACAGCCGCTGCCGGGGTTGACGCACTAATTTGTGACAAAATGCTATCAGCTATCTGTCGCCCCAACTGTTGAATAATTGAGCTCATCTGACTAACCAATTCAGCATTAGAGAGTAATAGAATACACCTTGTGTCAAGTAGGGTTCATGCCCCCGATGATTTATGACTTTGACCTCTGTGACCCCGCCCCCTTTGATTGTAGTCCTTTGATCTCTATTGATGATGACAGATGATTGATGACCCCTCCCCCCTTTCTCCTTTGATCGTGGTCCTTTGATCTCTATTGGTGCTGACAGGTGATTGATGACCCCCCCCCCCCCCCCTTTATCCCTTTGATCGTAGTCCTTTGATCTCTATTGGTGCTGACAGATGATTAATGACCCCAGCCCCCCTTTACCCCTTTGATCGTAGTCCTTTGATCTCTATTGGTGCTGACAGATGATTAATGACCCCCGCCCCCGGACCCCTTTTGATCGTAGTCCTTTGATCACTATTGGTCATGGCAGATGTTTAACAACTTTGAAGTTTAGCGCATGCGTGCTAGGCGTGTTATGGGTTATGTCCGTACATGTCCCCCCTAGAAAAAAACGTAGTGTGTGGAGGGGGCGTGTTTAGCGCATGCGTGCTAGGCGTGTTATGGGTTATGTCCGTACATGGCCCCCCTAGAAAAAAACGTAGTGTGTGGAGGGGGCGTGTTTAGCGCATGCGTGCTAATGCGTGTTCCGGGGACATGTCCGTACATGTGAATCGGAAGTAGTAGGGCGTGTTTAGCGCATGCGTGCTAATGCGTGTTCCGGGGACATGTCCGTACATGTCCTAACGAAGAATCGGAAGTAGTAGGGCGTGGCTAGCGCCTGGGCTAGTCGTAGCCAAAGCGAGCTAACCGGCATTCTCAACAAGCTACCGTGAGGGGAGCCATGATTAACGAGACGTGTGTTAACATTAGCCGGGAACGACCCAATGCGGTCACGGGTGCCCCCCGCAAAATGCAGATGTACCTAAGGCGTGTGCAATACCCGCCTAGTGAGGAGCTGGAAGAGGTTAGACCTTTACCTGACTCAGGATCATGGGGGTTCCGGTTCAACTATGCGATGGGTGAGCTGTGTTTCTTCAGTAAATATGAGGACAACGACAACATGCTGCCGGCTGACATAGGCATGCTTAATTCTAATGATTGGGGTGTTATAAAGGACCTCATACCTGGTGTGTTGGATAAGTGTTTATCTTCATCGGATGCGTGGGAAGATTTGAGCTTTGTTTGGCTCTCCAGAAATTCAAACAGTGGACGGTGGTTCTTCAGAGTGAAGATTAAGTTACAAGAGGGTTTGGAGAAGGAAGATGATCAAAGCGTCTGTCATGATGAGTTGGAATTCCAGTTAGAATCATTTAACAGCGAATGCGGAGTGTTTATGATCATCATGGCGGTCCCTCTGTTAGATTGGAATGATCTGATGAGGGAGTTCTCCGTGAGAATCTCCGCCCTCTTCCAAAGCAGCCGTCTTTGGCATAATGAGGTGGGCGTTAAAAAGGCGTTAACGTTTGTGTAGCCAACCTCGCGGTACAAAGTTATTTTTTTTAAAAAGAGAAGCCCCACCCCAACCACGCCCCCCGCCTCCAATAACACCACACCCCCTTTTCATGTATATATACCACAGATTGGCGGGGCACATAGCTCACTCCAAACCTACAACGGAGCCGCTTATATCACTTTTTTGAAGGAAACTCCATGATGCCTGGATCCAGACCGACTCGGAGACGTTTGTCCACCATCTGGACACCGTTTGAAACGGATCGTGGAGTAGTGTTTGAGGACGATATGGAATCTAATACCCCACTACTCGCCAGTACTTGGACGGAGAGCGTTACCTGTGATGGGGCTGAACTCGTCAACCCTACCGCTGAGGATGGCGAAACACAGCAAGCTGATCCTGAGCCATCATCGGCCATCGGGACGGACGATCCCCCACTACCGATGCATGCGTCAGGGGTGAGATCAGCCGCTACCAGGTCTGAGGACTCTTCACAGCCAGAGTTGACTGAGAACGTCAACCCTAACGCCGAGGATGGGGAGACACAGCAAGCCGATTCCATGCCGTCGTCCCCCCTCTGGCCGCCTGAGGCTCCACCACCTGTGCGCACTCTGCGACTCATGAAGAGGTCAGCGGATTCTGATGGCACACCAGCGGGGTCGTCTAACTCTGAAGAGACAGCCCCTCCTTCAAAGGCATCGGTAGAACCTCTCTCGGGTGAGCACCCATCCTCCCCTTTAAAAGAGACCCCGCCACTTGAGACACCCCCTCAACCACATTACTTGGCACCTTCCGAGTTCTTCAAGGAGGCGGAGGATGGCGAGCTTATTTTTCGAGAGACTCAAAAAGGTTGGCTAATGCTTAACGAATATGATTGCATTAAGAAAACAATTTACCATCTACTTAGTAGAGTGTTAGAAAAACACATGGAATCTGAGTGCTATGGTTGCCAGGTGAACCACCCCAGTCAAAAAGAGCATGCATGTCTCTATATAAACGAAGACTATTATTATAACAATCATTTCCACTTTGTGATTCGACATTTGTACACGCCAAACTTTTTTCCGAGCATCCAATTCATGCTGAACCTGTTCGAGTATAAGGCCGAGCTTAAAAAAGTGGAAACCGCGGCGGAGATAATTCTCCTGGAGCTCGAACAGGCTAAGAATATCTCTGATAAGGTCTCTGAGGTGAACGCAAATTCATTTACCACTGAAATCAAACGTGCCCTGGATCAATACTACTTTAGAGTCTGAGGATGGGGAACAACAGATCATGCCAGTCAACAGAGCCTGTTCCGACATGTAATCGGGACGAACCTTCTACAACGTGTGATCAGGACGACCCTCCCCCGACATTTGATTGGAAGGACATAGATCAGGACGACCCTCCCCCGACATTTGATTGGAAGGACATATTGGACAGAACTATTAGTTATGACTCTAACTCAACCGGAGATGAACAAGTAGAGAAATTACTGACTGTAATGCGCAAAGTTAGACCTTTGTCTAATTTGCTTTTCAATCTACCATGGGAATCTATGGTGAAAGATTGTGTAAGCGTCAGTAATCCAAGTGTAGCCACAACAGTACAAACTATTTTCAACAACTGGGATACTCAGATCACTACAGGTCATTTGAAAACTATTATCACATTGTTTGTTGATTGTATCAAATACTGTCTTGAAAATAATCAACCTTTAGACATAGAGAGAGAATTGACAGCCTTTCAAAATATTATAAAGTTAAATGTGAAACCTCATACACTAGCCGAGGCTGCATATGATATTTTCTCTTGATTGTATTGTATCAAGTATTTGTACTCCTTGTCACCATGTACTCATTAAAAAAAAAAATCTTGTGTCTCTGTGTGTCTGTATAAAATCCACAAAGTCCATGACACTAGTTCATTTATCACCATGGCTCTGAAGGGGCGTATGAAGAAGCTATACTATGACCCCACCCACCCAGCTAGTTTTGGGGGTGTGGAAAGGCTCCATCGAGGTTTGCAAGAGGAAACAGGAGAAAAAATAAACAGAGATAGAGTCAAGGATTTTTTAGCAGGCCAAGACAGTTACACGTTACATAAATCTGCCAGAATTAACTTCCCGAGGAATAGGGTTTTTGTCTCAAGAGCATTAAATCAGTTCCAATGTGATTTGGTTGATCTTCAAAATTTAGCCGAATTTAACGACGGCTTTAGATATATATTAACAGTCATCGATGTGTTTTCCAAAATGTCTTATGTCAGGACTTTAAAAAGCAAAAAGGCCTCAGAGGTGACCGAGGCATTCCAATCTGTTCTTTTAGAGAGCGGCATTCCACAGAAAATACAAACTGACGATGGACGCGAGTTTTTCAACAAGGTCTTCCAGAGGCTGATGAAAAAACATAATATTACACATTTTGCTACTGCCAGCGATCTGAAAGCGTCCACCGTCGAGAGATACAACCGGACTCTAAAGACCAGGATGTGGCGATATTTTACCGCTAAAAATACCCGTCGCTACATCGATGTCCTCCAAGACCTTGTATCGAGTTATAACGATAGTTATCATTCTAGTATTAAAATGAAACCTATCCAAGTTAACGCTGAGACTAGTCCTCAGGTTTTTCGGAATCTTTATGGAGACCTGACCTGTACAATTAGCAAAATGAAATTTAAAACAGGAGATATTGTCAGAATTTCAAAATTGCGAGGAATATTTGATAAGAAATATGAGCAAAGCTTTACAAATGAACTGTTTACTGTGAAAGAATGCCTACCACGAACCCCGCCTGTTTATAAACTGGCGGATTACGATGGAGATTTGATACAAGGCTCATTTTATGAAAGCGAACTTCAGAAAGTTAGGATAACAAAAGATCATATTTTCCACGTCGATAAAATTCTAAAGAGACGTGTGATTAATGGAAAAAGACAATTCCTAGTTCAATGGAAAAATTGGCCATCAAAATTTAATCAATGGGTCGATGCGGATCAAGTTATAGACATATAAAACAAATTAACAAACGCATTCGTCATCATTCAACCTCATGGACCCGAATCTAGTTGACGGGTTCTATGTAACGCTGCCTTCAAACGCCAGTGCCTCTGTCTATACAGATAATACAATTTCCCAATACAGAGTTAACTTAGCAAGTCATATAAATTTAAATTCCAATTGGGAAGTCGCCATAACAGAGATTTCCTATCCGCATACTTGGTTCAACGTGCCAGAAGAAGAGGCATCATTTGATGTTATAGACGTTTGGCATCATGGTCGTCCCAAACCCGGCGAGAGAGTGATTACCGAATATGATGAAAGAAAAATTAAAACTCTATTCTTAACAGAAGGGTATTACAACGATCCCGAGACAATCGGGA
Source organism: Corythoichthys intestinalis (assembly GCF_030265065.1). Classification (NCBI taxonomy): domain Eukaryota; kingdom Metazoa; phylum Chordata; class Actinopteri; order Syngnathiformes; family Syngnathidae; genus Corythoichthys; species Corythoichthys intestinalis. The sequence goes on from NC_080410.1 coordinate 38,219,873, forward strand.
AAGAGTTTGAAAAAATCTTGAAAGATAATTTTGAGGTTGACATTAAAATAGCATACGCCAGGAACGTGGGGAGATTTTTTTTCACAGGAACTGGGCGTTTCAGAATCCGGCTCAGGCCACCGGTATCATATATATTTGGACTCTTGGCGGACGAATGGTATACTTGTGGACCCCATTGGACCGCAGCCACGCACCCCGCCGATATTAGGGCTGGTCTTTACCATTTCTACATATACACGGACTTGATTCAACACCAAACGGTCGGCGACACCCTAGCCCCGCTACTAAGGACTATTCCAATAACGGGGGAGCACCAAGAAACAGTTTTTAAAACGTTTAACCCGCCTTACTATCTTCCACTTAACAAAAGACACATTGAGGACATAGCGATAGAAATTAAAACTGATCAGAACAAACCAGTCCCCTTCGCTTACGGCAAAGTAATTATCACGCTCCATTTTAGACCAAAGTGAGAAAATGGTGGTGTTAGCAACACACCCGGACCTTTACCGCCTAGTGGATTATTACGAAAGCCAGGCTGGAGGGGCGTTACCTGGGTTCCACGGGTCACCAATTCAATATGGAAGAGGTCTGGGTTCCATCTTTGCCAAGCTGTTCCGATTTGTAACTCCGCTCCTTAGGAGAGGTTTCAGCATGGCGAAACCACACCTCCAGACAGCCGCTAAAAACATAGCGACGGACGTCGCAGGGCGCGTGATGGAAAGGATTCAGAAAAAGCCAGATCCACAGGAAGGCTCCGGTATCATGACCCTGGCACGCAGACCTCATAAATCACCTGCAAGGAGACTCGTTAAAAGGGGGCGTCGACCTGTGAAGTCACGTAAAAAGCGTGCGAGTGCATCTAGACCGAGATCAGTTTCCAGAAGGAAGCGTCGAAGAAGCCACGCGGACATCTTCTCCTAACCCCTTCATACCAAATGGCGCTCGCACACCACCGTTCACATGAATGCACTCTGGCCGAATTGGATTTGTTTGCCCCACCCCTTACGCAATTATCGATCGAAGGGAGTCAATATGTGGAGATGCTCCCGATCTCGGCCCTTACCGAAGACGGCCCCATCGAGTTTTTTGTTCCTGGCGATGGTTCTAAATATCTGGACCTCGCGGACACCCTGCTTCAGCTCCAATTACAGGTGACAAACGCCGATGGATCCCGTTTACCTGCGGCGGAGAAGGTGGGGCTTATCAATTACCCACTTAACACCATATTCTCCCAAGTTGATGTTACTTTGGCAGACAGATTGATATCTCAGTCCAGTTCGACACACCCTTATCGATCCATGATAGAAGCTTTATTAAACTTTTCGGACGCTTCTTTGAAGAGCCAGTTCACAGCCGGTATGTTTTTCAAAGATAAAAGTGGACAAATGGACACCACTGACCTTACTGGCGACGCTGTGAATGAGGGTTTGGTGAACCGAGCGCAGAGGGTTGCTGGCTCCAGATCATTTTATGTCATAGGCCCTCTACATGCCGACATATTTTTTTGTGAACGACTCCTGTTAAACAATGTGGACTTACGCGTCAAACTCATCAAGGCCAACAATGATTTCTGCTTCATTTCACCGGCTAACAGCGATCATAAGTTAAAAATATTGAGCGCTTCTTTATTTGTCAAAAGGGTCGCTGTGTCTCCAGCTGTTTCTCTGGGACACGAGGCTGCACTCCGCAAAGAGAACGCTTTGTACCCCCTGTCACGTATTAACGTAAAAACGTACTCTATCCCTCAACAATCTCGAACGTGTCAGCAAGATAACCTTTTCCTCGGACCAATGCCTCGTTATGTCGTAGTTGGCCTAGTTGCACACACGGCGTTCACGGGTCGTCGAGAAAGTAACCCTTTCAACTTTGCTAATTATAACATGGAGTATTTAGCTCTGACGCAGGAAGGAAGACAAATCCCCTCGAAACCTTTTCAACCACAATTTTCCGAAAGGAATGCCGCTCGCGAGTTTTATAATTTGTTTACGTCTACAGGCAGACATTTGAAGGATCTGCCTCTCTGTATTGATCACGAGGATTTCATGGACGGCTATGCTCTATATGTGTTCAATTTGAGCGCTAACGACGACACATCTGCATTATCGACTGTGTCTAACGGTAGTGTCAGATTGGAGATGAGATTCAAAGCTCCACTGCCTCACACAGTCACACTTATTGTCTACGCATGCTATGACTCTATTCTGGAAATAGACTCAAAACGGCAAGTACTGGTGGACTATTACTGAGAGATGGACGGGAGAGCCCTGGAAACTCTGATGACCCGCCTCCAGGGGAAGTTATTTGGAGGTGTCTACGCCTCTGATGAGTTAAACTCTTTAACCCCCACCCCGGCGAGACATTTTATTGTAAACACCCACCCGCGTAGCCAACCGGGGGAGCACTGGCTCGCCTTGACCTTGGAGGAGAATAATGTGGCAACATTCTTTGACGCCTATGGCCTGCCTCCAGATTTGGACTATTATCCCCCGAGTATCATCTCTTTTTTGGAAAAACACGCCAACCGAATAATATACCACACCTACCAACTACAGAACGAGCTCTCAATCACATGTGGTCAACATTGTGTATATTACTTAATTCAGCGAGGCTGCGGCCTTTCATTTCATGATGTATTAGCTTGCTATAGCGATGACACACTTAAAAATGACTCCATGGTATCTACTTTTGTTAAACGTCATCAAATGTTTACCTATGATGCATGCTATGGTCAGCGATCATGCTCGTTGCAAAAGTTTAAAAAATGTCATTGTCTGTAAACGCTTGACTTTTTACAAACATTTTATTCAATAAATGAAAAAAAAAAACAGAATATTTTCTCGTGTGCATTACTCATTTAATCCAATCCACTTGTGAGGCGACGACCTCTCTCTCTTCGCTCTTCTTTTTTTCGGATGCGCCTTAGGCTGGTCGTTAAACTCCAAACCGTCGTCAAGTTTTAATCGTCGGAACTGTTCACGAGCATGCGGATTCGAGATGGAAGTCTCGGGGATGTTTAATTCACGCAGTGTATGCAGGAACTCATCCCAACCTCTAGGGGGGTGTATCATGACTGTTTTTCCAGTAGATGTCAGATGTTTGAGGAGATCAATCATGTGCGAGCCGATAATGGGTCTACCTCGGAATATGAATTCGTTTCGCGATGTCCAGCTTTTATCATTGTCGACAAATTTTTTTAACACAAATAGAGCGTTTTTGCGATAACTGATTGGAAAGTTTTGCACCAGATCATGCCATGGCTCCTCCTCCTTCTTTACAACCGCTCCTTCTCCATCAACGCTTGTGTTGTGTTGGTAAGTCGCTGTGGGGAGGGTCAATGTGACATTCCGAGGCTCCTTCTCCCCTTGTTTCAAAAGACTTAAGTAACGTTGCATCAGAGCTTCATACTTTTTAATTTTATCGTATTGACTCAAAGAGCGATTCTCTAGAACCTCTCTCATTTTTATATCCAGATCATGCTCGGCTTTCTGCCGAATGTTGGGCTCTGTGTTCCTCAGCCGTTCTAGTTGTTGTGGGGAAATCAAAAACATTTTGTCCGCTGTTCTGAGGGTCATGTTTATCAGTCTTTTCTGATCAAACCACCTATAACACTACCCAGGACAGGAGCCAGTGTTGCCAACAAAGGGAAAATAAAACCGCCTTTCTGCTGCAAGGCAGCTCTTTTTCTTTTCAAGCTTTTTCTCCTGTCGGCCAGTAGACGGATCACCGTCCTTTGTTTTTTCAGCTTTTTGAGTTGTGTTGACGTAAGAGGAATGTTCCCACGTACAAGGTTAAGGGCAATTTCACACAACGCTTTGACCAGACTGTCTGGACTTCGTTTCAGTATGTCCTTACGTTTCTCAGGTTTGGCCTGAAAAAGCGCTTTGAGTAGAGGGGCGTTGGTTTTTAAGAGAGTAGACATGCTAGGCCTTAGAAATATACACGGTAGGCCACTGATGAGGAAGCACACCTGTCCTCAGTCTGTATCGTTCTGGACAGTTTGGGGTGAGATCTACAATTAAGTAGCCGTGAGGTACACGTGTGGCATCTTCATAACATTCTAAAAAATACTTTTTCTTGGAAGGGAACATCTGGTTGGCCAACACACTTGTCTGCAGTTGATCTCGAGGATTTTTAAACAGTATGATATAATTACTATTTAAGCTGATAGTGCGGCTATATTTGCCTTGATGAAATATGTTTTGAGTCAAAAGAATCACACTCTTGTTACAATGATGTCTGTATTGTGTAAATAATCTAACCACTTCTGGGTGGTCCAAGGCTTGAAAAATGACATCATCTAGAATTATGAGATGGCTTTGGTTTGTTGGAAAGAGTCTCTCGTCCTCGAATGAATCAGGAATGCCTTTCAAAAATTGAATTTCTTTATTTTGTTCCTTCAGCTCTAAATACATGGGTTGCATTGAAGTGTAAATCCAAACAACATTTTCAGGCACATATGTCATCACATGGTTACAATTCTCCAAAAGCTTCTTGACAAAAAACGTTTTCCCAGCCCCGCTAGGGCCTGCTAATAAAATAGAGCATGGCATTTGGAAGCGGGGGTCGAAACCAACCTCAGACATTTCCATTTCCTTAATAGCCAAAAGGAAGAGTTTTACCGCCGGCTAATAACCGTCGTTTGTCGTACACGACTTTAAATGTTTTCTGAAATGATTTATTTCTTAGCTCAAACGACTTTTTGTCACGCACAATGATGTGTTGCGGAGTGTTTATAGTCCTGGGGGTGCCAACGCCACAGTGATCGACATACCCGTCGACCAAGTCCTTTATAGTATCAAAATTCACACGCTGTGAACAAGCATAAGTCTGAGTGATCCCCTTGACTTTTATTACTGTTTTTTTGGTTTGTCTCGTCTGATACGCGTACGATTTTGGACCGGCAGAGACGAATTCCTCGATGGAATCGTTAGCTAGCTCATCCGTCAAATCGCCAAGATAATTACCTAGAGGGAGGGGCTCTTCTCCAGGACCAACTACATAGATGAGAGAGTCAGTGTCCGAATACAGGACATTTTCCTGCAGTTTTTCCAAATATTCGTACATGACTAATCGAGCGTGCGCAGTTGTCATGCATGCGACAAAAACATTGGAAGTTGCAGAGGGCGGGGCAATGTTTTTTTTGTTAAAGTTGTACTGAATCATGGCTACATCCTTGTTAATAAAACCAAAGTATTTGATCTCATACATCCCCGAGAACAAAATTTTGAAAAACTCTGCAGCCTTTTTGACAAAATGGGTTTGATTCAAGTTACTCCTTTGACCAAATTTCCCCCAAAGACTGTTCAGACACAACTTTGCAACCTGTCTCTTTCCCGGATTGAGTCCGATGGAGTCGATGTCTAGTTGTATTCCTTGATTTGCTTGGTAGTCGCAAATGTATTTCTGCTTGTCGGCCTGACTAACAACATTGGTCGGAAAACCAGACGCTTCTTGTTTCCCCTTGAGAAACGTTTTTATATATCCTTCAAAGACCTCGCTGCTGGTCTTTTCAAAATGCCAGACCTCCATTACACGAGCTAATCTGTAACCCAACTCAACAGCTTTGTTCATTTCGAGAGTGACCCACACGCCGGTCAGGGCCCTCGATTCATCATCATGTTTGCAGTCATCAGACTGGTTGTTTATTTCCGCACATGTGCGGCATAGTGTAAACACGAGTTTGCCTTTAGCAGTTTTGTAAGGGAGCACCGGGAAATACAGTTTTCGCGGCGGGTAGACTTTAGCTCTAATGAAACCAAAGTACTTGGTTACATCAGCCTCAAAATTGTTGTGGATAATAATCGGATGTCCGATCGCATATTTTTTTGAGGCGTTTACAAAGGGGTACAGGCTAGTGACATCAACATAAAGTATTTTCTGATCGGGACCAGCAGTGTGTCTTAACACAAAGGCATTTGTCCTACCGCCAAAGAGAGCTTCACGGGGATCTAGCGGTTTGGGGAAATCAGAGTTGTGTAAGAACTCCCGGATAGCGGGGTTCTCACATTTCAGTTTGTTCCATTCGTGCTCTTTCATGATCGTTAGCCGGACTCCTGGCACCGACTTCAATGCCGCCAACTTTTCCTCATTTGCCTCATGAAGCTCACGAAAGGGTCTTTGCGTCATCGGACAAATCGCCGACGGTTCAAAACAATCAGGACAGCCGTGAAAATAACAGCCATCAAATTCCCAAACATGAATCGTACCATCCGCCCCTAAGGCGTGGCCGTCAACAAAAAAACCACCCACCTTACGTTCGCCTGTGTTCAAGGCATGTTCGATGAATATTCCTCTATCATGCGACACCCATTCTAAATATTGTATGGACGCGTGTGAGTAGGACTTATGCCGACGTCTGTAATTGTCAGGGGATGGTATAGCCAAAGTGTCGGCCTGTAAGAATTTTGTACGGAAGACTTTCATGCAGGCCGAGGCTATCGTGACACTGTTTAGAGGATCCACATCTGTTTCTTTCAAAAAAGCATCTCTGAACAGCCGACAACCAATAGCTAAAATGTCCACATCGTTCTGACAGTACATTAGCGCCTCCTTGCGGAAATCGAATGTACCGTGACATTCTTTTCGGTACCAATCAAGGAATTTCTCCCGTTCGATCTCTGACATGCGGTCTATGCTGTAAAATTCAGGGGCTGGGTAGGGCCCTACATAATTCAGGTTCTCTTGGGAGCTGAATAAGTGAGGGAAATACCCCTTCATTTTGTCTTCATACCCCAAAGTTTTAGGCATCGAAGACAACTTCATCATTAAGAAGGACAAGGAGTCAATAAATTTTAAGCCATACCGAGTCTCGGTAAAACATATAATTTTACTACCCTGCATGATAGGGGACAGACCGACACCCAGATCCAACATTTTTGAAATCAATAAATAAGCGTCAAAAGCTCGAGCATTGTGGGCCACGAAGATGTAATTTTCAAATTTTTTTTGTCTAAAATGTAGGATAAATTGACGACAACAATCAACCCCGTAAAAGCATTTGTTCTCTCCTGCAAATGATTTTGTGCACACCAAGAAAGCTGTGTGTACCCCCTCATTTGATAAAAAAGTCTCAAAGTCGTAAAAGACTATGTTCTGATTTGGTGCCTGGGGTTTCAGGGTTTGGATAAAGCAAAGGTGTCTATCATTGACAATGTTGGCTGTCACCAATGGGACCCTACAAATTTGGCATTTAGGGACAGGACATCTGTGTTGTCTGGCTTTCTTGTACATATTAACGTAGAATGTCTGACCACATTTCTCACATTTCTTGTATCTGGAGCATCTGCTCCCCCATTCGCCATGGGACGTTTTAACAACTTCTTTATGCTTAGCGTAGCAAATCTTGTTGTAACAAACGTTATTACAGTCTGTGCATTTGGTATAATCCACCGATCGTTGACGGCATTCGGGGTCTTTACATAAATGACAATAGAATGCACACCTGTGAATGTTGGCATTCGCGTGACCTTTATAACAGAAATAGCAGAAGTAGGCGTGACCCAGAAATTGTGCTGGAGATTTCACGCCATAAAAATGATTCTGAATTAGAGTCAACACCAAAGTGTTTGGATTTTTGACAAAATCAGTCTCGAAATGCTTCATCGGCATATCCGAGTCATCAGGCCTGTACAAGACAACTATTTTACGATTCAGGTGTTGTTCAAATTTGTGAATGTCAGCAAACCCCGCAGCAGTTTGTTCACTCAGACCTATGGCTGTATGGAGTTCACGAGCCTTTTGTATTAAGGCATTTGTGGGTAACGATTTGTCTAACATATATGCTAACGCCATGGCTAAACATAGTTGATTGTTTTGAGGAAGTGGGTCATACAGGTACCGTCGTTTTTTGCGAACAATCTCACAATCGAGCATGTGTGTCAACTTTCTCCTAACCCCGCCCCTTTGATCTTTAACGATGTTGACCACCATCTCCAACTCAGTATTGCAGAGGATTTGGTAATTGGATTGTACAAGTCGATCGATCACATTGTGAAAACCATGAAGGATTATTTCAGGGTCATCGGTGGCATTTAAGACGACATGTTGCTGAACATTGTCACCGACCACCTCAATTTGAATAATGTCACCAGGTTGTGTAATTGCAACCACATGATCAGCCTGTCGCTGAACATTTTCCATTATGTCGTTGTAAAAGCTGACAAAATCAGGAGAATCGGCGACCCTCGACGGTGTCAATATCTGTCTCAATTCGATATTGTTAAATTTTGGTCTTACTGTTTCGCTTGCACCCCCTATTTGTGTGTCCGAGTCAGTTTGCTCCTGCGTGTCAGCTTGTACATCATTGTGCATGACACTGTCAGTTTGCTCCTGCGTGTCAGCTTGTACATCATTGTGCATGACACTGTCAGTTTGCTCCTGCGTGTCAGCTTGTACATCATTGTGCATGACACTGTCAGTTTGCTCCTGCGTGTCAGCTTGTACATCATTGTGCATGACACTGTCAGTTTGCTCCTGCGTGTCAGCTTGTACATCATTGTGCATGACACTGTCAGTTTGCTCCTGTGTGTCAGCTTGTACATCATTGTGCATGACACTGTCAGTTTGCTCCTGTGTGTCAGCTTGTACATCATTGTGCATGACACTGTCAGTTGATTCGTTTGGAACATTGCTCGGTTGATTAAGTTGTATTAAAGCGTTTTGTAAAGGCTGAAAGAAATCGACAAAATCATCTATTGATCGAATGGCTACAAATGGATCATCTGAATCAATCAGCGTGTCTGGGTTGTGTTGCTCAAATGCCATCTCATTGTTTACCTGATTCACATTGTTTATTCCGCTGACAATATCCAACAGTTCGTAAGGTATATCAGGCTGTGACACCATTTGCTCGTTTATTTGATTGATAAAATCTTGAAATTCACACGGTATGTCAGGAATAGAATCATCCATTTTTAATCAGGATAGCAAATCAGACAAAATAATATGAATAATATCGACCTCTCGCTTCGTCAATAATGAATCCAAACGGGGTGCCAGGTTCCCGAGGAAGCTCATGCGGCCCGCTCCTGATGAGACGTGGAATTATAACTGCAAAGTTAAGAAACACATATCAGCTTGCAATTGTACAAATTCATTACATTTTCATTATGAAGTATGACATATACGTTCAATAAGGATAGATTAATAAAATATATAAATTCATTATTAAGGTCAACATACAGCTTAATAACAGGTAGATTAAATAAGAATCACACAATGTTTTGCATTTTTTTATTCAAAGCACTGCAGTAAGCGTTCCCCTCGCCTTTTTCTTGGTCTGCGTAGCGTTCCCATCTTGGAATGTGTGCGCACATACACACACACGCACGCACACACGCACATCCCTCCTCTTTCTTTTTCTCCTTCCTTAACATGTGCGCTAGGAAATGTGGACATTTTTCTCACTATACTATTGAATTTCATTTTCATCATTAAAAAAACACTGTCTCTTACCGTTTGGTTGAACGAATAACTCATCAATCTGCGCAGTTGCATCTACAAATAGAGGGGAATTTTATAATTAATAGGACATGTAGAACATAATAGAGGGAAAATATATAATAAAATATTCTTACCCGCAACTAACACATGCGCTGGGGCGGCTTAAGAAAAAATAAAAAATATATAAATAAATGATAATTTCATTAAGGGTAGATTAATAAAAAGTGAATACATATTCAATACAAAATCATTATTAAGGGCAACATACAGCTTAATAACAGGTAGATTAAATAAGAATCACACAATGTTTTGCATTTTTTTATTTAAAGCACTGCAGTAAGCGTTCCCCTCGCCTTTTTCTTGGTCTGCGTAGCGTTCCCATCTTGGAATGTGTGCGCACATACACACACACGCACGCACGCACACCCCTCCTCTTTCTTTTTCTCCTTCCTTAACATGTGAGCACACACACACACACACACACACACACACACACACACACACACACACACACACATGACCCCACACACACCCACACCCTCACGTCTTTCTCCTTCCTTAACAAGCGCGTTAGGAAATGTGGACATTTTTCTCACTATACTATTGAATTTCATTTTCATCATTAAAAAAAACTGTCTCTTACCGTTTGGTTGAATGAATAACCCATCAATCTGCGCAGTTGCATCTACAAATAGAGAGAAATTTTATAATTAATAGGACATGTAGAACATAATAGAGGGAAAATATATAATAAAATATTCTTACCCGCAACTATTGCAGGTTTTGGGGCGGCTTAAAAAAAATAAAAAATATATAAATAAATGATAAAACACATTTCATCATTAAAAAAAAACTGTCACTTACCGTTTGGTTGAATGAATAACTCATCAATCTGCGCAGTTGCATCTACAAATAGAGGGGGATTTTATAATTAATAGGACATGTAGAACATAACAGAGGGGAAAATATATAATAAAATATTCTTACCCGCAACTAACACCTGCGCTGGTGGTGCGTATCGAATCACCGAGGGGGTAAATATAAAATTCTCACCAACTAAGATGGCTGGCTCATCGACAGCTTAAAAAAATGATAAAACACATTTCCTTGTAAATGAATAATTTGTTTTAGAAAAAAAAAAGGCTTACCTTCTGATTTAATGAATATGTCAGTTTGTGTAGAGGCATCTGTAATATGAATTTATAGAAATGTTATAAGGTTAAGTATTGGATAATCGATGGGGAAAATATTGAAATTCTCACCTGCTAAGTATGCTGTTGCTGCTGTTTAGAAAAATGATAAAACACAGTTTACATTTCGTTCTAATGAATAATTTGGTTTTAGAAAAAAAAGCATACCTCTTGGTGGAGTGGATAGGCCATTAGATTGTGAATAATAGCCACTGTCCTCCTCACTTGATCGCGATAATGGCCTACGCCAGTCGTGCGGCTGTATGTCGTTATCCGAAGTCGATTGCGAAGAATAATTAAGATCAGCCTCCGAATCACCAAGGTCCCATAGTAGGGATGGCGAAGAAGCCGGTGTCGACGCGTGATGTGTCAATTCAGTGTCCTCCGCATCAGACCTTAGGTCCAACTCTGGTGTATGGGGGAATTTTGTACTAAAAATGCATACATTTAAACAGAAAGAAAAAAGGTCTACATACCATAGTTTGAAATGTTGATTTCTTTAACCTCTGTGAATATAAAGCAAAGAAGCTTTTGTTATCAATAGCTACATCTTCATAAAGTGCCAATATTAACATCATGAAAATGAGTTGGAACTCACCTCTGGCCATTTGGTATCAGGTATGTTGAACGGACAACGAAGAAGGCGAGGAGATAGCGAATTTATAGGGTTTTCCCCACCCATTTTTACGTAATCGTATTTTGTAGTTTTTGATTTTTAAAATGTTTTATGACCTTGATCTTTAAATGAACATGGGGCTCTGCATTTTGCTGAGTGGACATACATTTGTTGAAAAAAATGCTTCGTTTCTCTCCACTGATAACGCCTTTGAGATTGCACAGATACCCATCTTAACACAAACATGAGATCTGTATATGTGTGTAGACATACATTTGTTGAAAAATGCCGCGTTTTTGCAGCGTCTCCCCCCACTGATACACAGGTCCGCGTAAACTATCATGCAATAGGAATAACATCTGCAGGACTGCGTCATGCTTCAACCATTTTTCTGTACAGACTTGAGATTCCTTCCAGTAGCATTACATTTTGGAGCTCATTTTGAGTCATTATTAGTCTAAAAAGAATAGACTTCATGGCATACACTACATTGCCATCTACCTACTGGTGTTGCGTCACCAGGAGCATTGAGGGATTCAGTACCTTGCTCAAGGATACTTAGGCGAGTTCAATAGGTTAGGTTAGGTTAAGTTAGGTTTAAAAATTAACAAGTAAGAGGATATTATGTTTTATGATGCTGTTCCTTTCACTAAATGATCAATAATTTCATATAATGTGACCAACCTGGTAAAAAGCAGTCTTCACCAGCTGAGGGCTAATGTTAACACACGTCTCGTTAATCATGGCTCCCCTCACGGTAGCTTGTTGAGAATGCCGGTTAGCTCGCTTTGGCTACGACTAGCCCAGGCGCTAGCCACGCCCTACTACTTCCGATTCTTCGTTAGGACATGTACGGACATGTCCCCGGAACACGCATTAGCACGCATGCGCTAAACACGCCCTACTACTTCCGATTCACATGTACGGACATGTCCCCGGAACACGCATTAGCACGCATGCGCTAAACACGCCCCCTCCACACACTACGTTTTTTTCTAGGGGGGACATGTACGGACATAACCCATAACACGCCTAGCACGCATGCGCTAAACTTCAAAGTTGTTAAACATCTGCCATGACCAATAGTGATCAAAGGACTACGATCAAAAGGGGTCCGGGGGCGGGGGTCATTAATCATCTGTCAGCACCAATAGAGATCAAAGGACTACGATCAAAGGGGTAAAGGGGGGCTGGGGTCATTAATCATCTGTCAGCACCAATAGAGATCAAAGGACTACGATCAAAGGGATAAAGGGGGGGGGGGGGTCATCAATCACCTGTCAGCACCAATAGAGATCAAAGGACCACGATCAAAGGGGAAAGGGGGCGGGGTCATAAATCATCTGTCATCACAATAGAGATCAAAGGACTACGATCAAAGGGGGCGGGGTCACAGAGGTCAAAGTCATAAATCATCGGGGGCATGAACCCTACTTGACACAAGGTGTATTCTATTACTCTCTAGCATTACCAGCAGCTGACACTGGGACGGATGTGTCAGCAATATGAGGTGAGCGATGATCATCCCCAAGGGGGCTACCAGGTACTACTACATCATCACTGCCCACATGACTTTGAATGTTTTCATTATCACATACATCGTTACCATGCACACTCATTGAAAATGAGACCGGTGTACTGTGCAAACCTCTACCCCGACCAACTGGTGTCATAGTAAAGGTCCCAAATTTGTCAAAACTCATTGTGCAAATAAATCCCACACAATATTTGAAAAAGAAAACAATCAAAGGCAGAGTAGCAAGCAATTAAAGGCCCAAACTGTCGCCGTCACAGAAGAATATCAGCAGCTCCTCGACGCTATGGAGACATCCACCCAGTCCGGCGTAGTCATGAACAGGTCACGGCACCAATGTAACGCTGTTTTCTGGGATGCCTTCACGAAGGAACCGAGGAGACTTTGTGGCTTGTGTTGACAGCTTTTTTTATTGTTGACAATTTCTATGCATTTGCAGCAAGGGGAAAAAGAAAAAGGCAACGTCACGTGGGCAACAGAATCTTGAGAACGAATCCACGACGACTCACTTCCAATACTGTGATCGTATAGTGGTACATTTCTTTTATAATAAACAAAAATACACTGTAGTTTCTAACAAATAGAGCAACATTTTTTTTCCCATATTACACTAAGCAATTGCAAATTGAATACAAAATAATGTTTTCACAAACTTCTGCAACCTACCTATGCATTTGCAGCAAGGGGAAAAAGAAAAAGGCAACGTCACGTGGGCAACAGAATCTAGAAAAATAGCATTGCGTTAGCATTTAGCAAGTCAATACTTGTGAATGGCTTCGCTCATGTAGTGGATAAAACGGTGCAATATACACATAAAAACAATGAACACTGATACCACCTAGAGACTCACATACGCTAACTAAACGAAGCCAGCCACTTGAATTTTCTTATTTCTCAATTAAATCATGAAAACTTTGCCCACAGACTTCAGCACATGTTACCTTGAGAACGAATCCACGACGACTGAAGTGGATACATTCCCACAACCACTTGCAGCAAGTGCACCTGCAATTACGCGGTTGCACCACAAGATGACGCATTTCTCAATTTAACTGGATTTTATAAAACTCTTTTTTTTAACTATGTTACATATATATAAAAAAAACAACTTTAGTAAGGGGGAAGTGTAAATAAATTATAGGATTAAGATGTGTTATCAATGAAAAAAATTAAAAGTGTTCGTTGACTGTCACTGAGTAGCATTTGCGATCACTACACAAAGCTAACTAAATTACCCCCAAGAACGGTAAGAGACGTAGGACAACCAGAGGATATATAAGAAAGACAGGGCTGATGGAAAAGGATAGCTTGTTGAAACAGGAGAATGTCATTTTCAGTCGCGTCGATAAAAAAGCTAAAGCTATGCTTAGGTCGGCTCGGTTTTTCTCTCTCGTCTTTTTCAGCCTTCGACACTAAAGCCATCTCTTTAACTGAACATTTTTATGTTCTTCCACATCTTTGCCAGTCAATTTGGCACCAGGCACATAATTTTCGGAGAGAATTGGTAGGTTTAGCGCTGTAAACATCTCCTTCGTACACGATTTCCATTCATTTCCTATTAGGGACAAACAGTGGTTTGTCCCTACTTAGCAACAGTAGCTAATGTCATGAATATTAATGAACGGAAGTGACGTGTTGCTTGCGGTACGCCATTGGAAGTCACTCATGGGAGCGCAAAGTATCCCCATGCAATTCCTACAGAAATGGCATTCTCCAGTTCTGTACAAAATCCTACAAAATTCAAAGTTAGCTAAGCACAAAACTAGCAAACTACTGCTTATTTTCCTACAAGTCTGCAGTTTCCAAGGATACACTCTTTGGCTTTGTTTTGGTTTTGTTCTTTTCAGGGTAGGGAGGCTCGACAGAACGCGCCGACGGTGAGCAAATGTGAAGATAAAAAGTGTTATGAGTCGGCGGCATTTGGAGAAGAAGAGCATCAAAGAAATGTCTTTGTAAAGTCTCCACTGTCCTGATTGGGGACACGTTAACAACTTTATTCCAGGTGACTAAGCATGCAGTGCCTGGGTTTTGAAGAATGATGGCGTATGGTGACGGAAATGACAGAGACTTTCTCCTGCGCGGAGCATCAATGTGACATGCGCAGGATGGAGTGGGGGAGCCGATGAGAAGGCAACTCATTACCGCACGTCGGCCAGGAGGGCAACATCATCAATCAGCTCCTCAGCTTTCCAGATCGATACCACGTCATTACCTGTTGGCGCGCCTCTGCATACCCAGAAAGACAGGAAGGAGGGAAACATAGGACTCTCTCTCGAGCGTTATTTACGGATCCATTTGTTTATCGGGTCACAGGTGCTGCTAAAATGAAGCGGTTTCTCAACTCTCAGTTGACTGTAAAGCACGCGTCCCGCAGGATGAATTTGACCCCCAAATGTGAGCGTTTTACAAGTTTTTGCTCAAAGGAAGCAAATGTCAACCCACTTTGAAGTAGGTGCCATGTGCCAAGGTCAGACTCACAAGCCGAACAAACACAGCTAAACCATTCTTGGCACAGTCACTAAGCAAATTCTTGGACAGTTTATATCTAAACATTACTTAGCAAGTTGAGAGACTGTGATGCACTAGATTAGTGAAATCAAGGTTTTTGTTTGAGGTTAGTGAAATAAGGGCTTTTCTTTGTAGTTAGAGATGTTTGGGTGGAACTTTTAGGGGGGATTAGATCTAAGCTTTTAGCGTTATGGGTTGCGGGTTTCCAGTAAGCTTGAGAACGATAAACCGATAGGACCGGATATCCGGTTTTACAGGTGAGAGATACAGCTGTATCGATAGTAAAGTTACCATTCGACAGTAATTAGCCATTAAATATTCAATGAACCGATAGTAGAGATAGAATTCGACTATCGTGAGCACAAGAATCGGCTTCTAATGCTTAGTTCAATGCATTGCTTAATATGATAATTTAGCTTTTACCTCACATGCTGCTCTTATGTCATTCACCACACAGTGCACTTAGATTGTGACCGCCGTCATGGTTGCCTCAACTTCCCATTCATTTCGGCAGAACCGCTAGTAGTCGCTGTCATTACCCGATCGTCACGGGCGTGTCATAACAACGCGAGAGCTAACAAAACCACTGTAACGCACGCTCCGTAGCGTTTTCCTCACAGCCCAAAACGAAACTAGTAGTGGCAACTAGGGTTGTTCCGATCATGTTTTTTTGCCCCCGATCCGATCCCGATCGTTTTAGTTTGAGTATCTACCGATCTCGATATTTCCCGATTGCTTTTTTTTGCTCCCGATTCAATTCCAATCATTCCCGATAATTTTTCCCGATCATATACATTTTGGCAATGCATTAAGAAAAAAATGAATAAAACTCGGATGAATACATACATTCAACATACAGTACATAAGTACTATATTTGTTTATTATGACGATAAATCCTCAAGATGGCATTTACATTATTAACATTCTTTCTGTGAGAGGGATCCACGGATAGAAAGACTTGTAATTCTTAAAGGATAAATGTGACTTTGTATATTGTGACTAAATATTGCCATCTGGTGTATTTGTTGAGATTTCAATAAATGATACTGTAGCCATTTAACTTCTGCCCAAATGCATAATGGGAAGTGCAACCATGTGCGCAGTGGTACCAATTGATATATCAAAGATCAATTATGACCTTTCTTCCCCACATTGCTTCCCATGATATTTGTAGTCGTAGGGAGAGGGATTGTAAGGCTTTAGCCAATTAAAAAAAGGCTCCAAAGGCTGCTAAAATTCACTCTACTCAATTTACGCTGCCTTTTAGCTCTATATATAGGTAAAATGGCGCCATTACAGATTGAACGCGACAATGCGTGAGTGGGTCGTGCAGCGCATGCGTTAATTGCGTTAAATATTTTAACGTGATAATTTTTTTTTTTAAAGAATTAATTACCGCCATTAACAGGATAAATTTGATAACCCTACCTTAAGCCTAAACAAAAGACTCTGGATGAGTGTAACATATTATGTCTGTAACGTTAAATACAATTAGAAAACAATTTAATTGAAAAAATATATATATTGAAAAAAGGCATGTCCAATATTTTTTTGCCGATTCCGATACTTTGAAAATGACGTGATGCCGATCGATCGGGACATCTCTAGTGGCAACGAAGAAACTTGCTAAAACAATGGACAGTTTGCGCACCACGCCAGCGATATGCAGCGATTGATTTTCAACGCACCCAGGAAAACAAAAGTCGGACTTTGAAGTGACGAAGGCAGCCAGATCTGTTCGCATGGGACAGAGCTAGTGTGAGGTGTGAAGCGGTACAGAGATCGTGAGTTTTTAACCCTAAAAATTAACCCACTACAATGGTGGAACGGGCGGCATATTGTTTCCACAAAACGCAGTCTACCTAAACAATGAACATGTGGATCTTCCTCAAGAAAAATCTGCTCTTCAAAAAAGATATAGACAGTGATGAGGAATAAAAAAATGTGGAAGCACAGGCATAAGTGAAGGACTTTGCTGTGTATAAGGTTGAAGTAATGATTATAGACCTGTCTGTCCAAAATGCCATGTTTTTATTCCCCCAGTTATACCAGTGGTAAAGCATAATTTATTATTTATTTATGATAACACTAGCAGGTTTAATTCTTTTTTTCTAGAGCTGCTGCATATAATTAATATTTTTGCTTGCAAGATGTTTATGTTGAAAGTTTGCACTTAAATGACTTACCTATTGTGTTCAAAACACCAGGAAATACAGTGATTAAATTACTACACTTTATTGTTGTCTGACACTGGAGTTATATTTTATTATCAATCCCATCCAACAAAATGACGGTCATATAGTAAGCTTTATTTTTTTTTTTTTTCATGAAAAAAAAAACAAAAAAACATAACATTGGTATGAAATTTTGTTCTTTAATCTTTAATCTTTTTTTATCTGTTTAAAATACTGAACGAACACACACAACAAATGTTTACTATCGTATCGTTTTCACTCTGTATCGAACCGTATCGTTCTTAAACTATCGAATCGTATCGACTCGCTCGGCCTTAAACATGTATCGTTTTTTAATCGAATCGTAACCTGTGTATCTAGATATATATCAAATCGGCTTAATGCCAGAGATTCCCAACCCTAGTTTCCAGTTAGGGTTCAGTTGAAGCCCAAGTGTTGGGTTTAGGGATAATATGGTAATTTAGGGTTTAAAACTGGGGAATATGATTATATAGTTGTTCCTCGACATACGATCGCTTTGACACACAATCTTTTCGGCATCCGACGTAAAAAAATAAAATCCGACGACATGATCGAAATACGACGACATGACAGCACCGCAGACAAACGCACGGCGGTTTTTCTTGTGTGAGAAATCAACACAGGTTTCAAAAAGGTTTGTACAGGTGGTGAAACAAGGGAAAAGGTGATGCTTACCATTGAAATGATGATGCGAATTATAGAAAAATATGAGCGTGGGGTACGCATCCGTGAACTGGCTCAACAATACATCTCTACGGTCCTCCTCCGGCCACCGTTCGCCAGTCTTTATAAGTTAAGGTGACAATTATTATTGTGGTAACATCGCCAAAGAAATCGCCAGCTTTATCATTTATTCCAGAACTTATCCAACACAAAACGCCTACTGTCCGCCGCAGTTGACGGTGTTCTCAAGAAAACATTGAAAGTACTGTAAGTTCTCAACCTTACCGCTCCTATCTCTGTCACATCAGCCGCGCAGTGCGTTCAGGTACAGCAGAAAATGTTTGCCACATCAGAACCCGATTTGTTACATTATTACAGGAATTATTATAAAAATTATTATTCCAATTTTTATTTTTAATTTATTCATTTTGTTATGTGTAACTGTCATTTGTAATGGTACCAGAAGTATTTATTAAGGATTTAGTGGAGGTTTTTGGGTTGTGGAACGAATTAATGGAATTATAATGTATTCTTAAGGGAAAATCCTGCTCGACATACGACCATTTCAACTTACAAACAAGGTCCTGAACGAATTAACTTCGTATGTAGAGGTGCCACTGTATTATACTATAGATTGGACAACTAACGCCATCAATGGCACTGAAACATGATAATTGACTTGAAATTGATTTAAACAAGCGTAAACAGTTCATTGTCAAATTAACAAAAAATGACTGTAAAAAGAACTATATTTTATATATTTATTAGGGCTGTCAAATAATTAAAAATTTTAATCGAGTTAATTACAGCTTAAAAATTAATTAATCGCAATTCAAACCATCTATAAAATATGCCATACAGTATTTTTCTGTAAATGTTGGAATGGAAAGTTAAGACACAAGACGGATATATACATTCAACATACGGTACATAAGTACTGTATTTGTTTATTATAACAATAAATCAACAAGATGCATTAACATTATTAACATTCTCTTAAAGCGATCCATGGATAGAAAGACTTGTAGTTCTTAAAATGTAAAAATGTAAGTACAATTTTTAAAAAAAATTTTATATCAAAACCCCTCTTAATGTTTTCATTTTATTAAAATTTGTAAAATTTTCAATCAAAAAATAAACTAGTAGCTTGCCATTGTTGATGTCAATAATTACACCATGCTCACTCATGGTACTAACCCATAAAATCAGTTGCACCCAAGCGCCAGCAGAGGGCACCAAACACCAAAAAACAAGTAACAAGCGGACATTACACTGTACTGTCATTTTAATCTGTTTGAGCGGGGCATGTGCGTTAATTGCGTCAAATATTTTAACGTGATTAATTTAAAAAATTAATTACCGCCTGTTAACGCGATAATTTTGACAGCCCTAATATTTACATATATACTTTATAACTGTTGTTTTACATTAAACGATGGTTTATGGTGGTGACATCACATGCTCCCTTTCTTGTTCTCCCGCACCTCTAACTGGAGTTTAAACCTTTGCCGCTACTGTGGCAGTCGGGTGTGCTGAGCGTGCCATCTTAGGCACCCCACGATTTGATTCGATTACAATTCAGGGGGGCTACGATTCGATTCTTGAACGATGATCACGGTATTGACAATGATCATGGTTATCGTGATTATCACGATTATCGATGCATCGTACATTACTAATTAATATAGTAGACAAACAAATATTTGTCCATTATTTATTTAAATTATCCTAATGATTCAACAGGAACAATGGAAACATGCCCATACAACAAAAACCATCTCTTAAGCTGTTTTTTATTCATTTATTTTTACAAGAAAGTGCAAAAACATTAACCATTTTACTTATTTTACTCAACAATACAATAAAATTTACACAGGTGGAATGAATTCCACATTTTCTGGAAACAAAGTGTCATTAGAAATAAGCCTTCTTTTAACCAATATACTTTGTTTTCACAGAATTCTGTACTATTTCGCATGTTTGTAGTGTTACCGCTGTACTTAACCATGGTTTTACACGTTTTGCATATGAAATACATGTTAGCGAATTAGCTAACTAGCATAGCGCTTGGCGCTAACTATTAACACCTCAAAAACAACAACAATAAAGACTAAACAGTACAAGAGGGTTGTGTACTCACCTCTTGTAGACGCACACGGGTCTTTGCAACACACTCAGAACATTTTTCAATTGACATGACTTGAAACTACAGCTGGACATCTGAAAGACGAGGAGCAATGAACTATCTCTCTTCCCCTCTTGCTCTAAAAAATAACGTCCGCCTGCCTGTCTCATACACAAATTTATTTTCCAGTCTTTTGAAAAAGAGTAAATCTGTCACTCAGGTACAGGCAGCATCCATTATAACGTGCGTGCGTCCGTGAAAGGTGTCCGGGCGGCAGATGTGTCTTGAATTTTGTTCTGCTACGAGCGGCTGTCATAAATCGAGTTTTTGGAACTCCTCTAGTATTTATATAGATTAAATAAATAAAGCCTGTACGAAAGACACAGCCACGCATCAACAGTGGTCATTATTAATAGAAACCCAGCCTTCCGCGGGGCTAAAGTCTCGTTGGCAAGGTACAGTAATGTTAAATCTTATTTATTAGCGCTAGATTAGCTTAATTTTACCTTGTCCCGAGTAGCACTACTCCGCTCACGGAGTAAACGGGTTGCCTTCGGTGGAGCCATAGGAGGAGTTTGACTTTTGGGGCGGGGAGGCACAACATGTTGATGACCCCGAAACACAGTGTCAGCAATAAAATTACCTTACAAGAATATTTATAGTAATAAGTTGAAAAGGAACATTATTATGTTTCCTATCGTTCTTGAGGGGAATTCCTAAATCAGGCTGCTTGCTGGACAGCTATACTTTTCGCCAAGATCATCATCCATTGAATATTGTACGCTCGCCGGTGTCGTGCCAATGTAGTTACCAAAGTGAAAAATGTTATCCCCTGGGCGGACCCATATGGAGGTAGATTTGTGTCTTCATTATTCGATCCAAAAAAAAAAAAAAGTTGATTCAATCAAAATATATATTTTCAATGACAAAAAAGTCACGTCAATCCAAAAAAAAAATGTGTTTTAATCCAAAAATAAATTTGAAACTAAAAAAAAAAATGCATTTTAAAGCTATTTTTATTGGATTGAAGCCAATTTTTTTTTTTTTTTTTTCATTTCAACTTTTTTGATTGAAGTAATTGTGTTTTGTGTTTGGGCATCATTTTGGCCAGGACATTTGTGTCTTTATTATTCAATCAAAAAATAAGTTGCTTCATACAATATTTTCAAAAGGGTCAGGGTCACTTCAATCAAAAAAAGAAAAATTTCAATCATAGAAAAAAAAATTTTGAATGCGAAAGAATATTTGAGACTCAAAAATTTTCATTTGGACACTTTATTTTTCATTAAAAAAAAGTTTGATTTTAGCAATCCTTTTTGTGTTTGGGCCATATTATGGGTAGGACATTTGTGTCTATTCAATCCCCCAAAAATGCTTCAATCAAAAAAAGTATATTTTCAATGAAAGAAAAAAATCATTTGAAAAATAAAATTGCCCTCCCCTATTTTATATTTTTTGGGGGGGAAAATAATATGCAAAGCAAATGACCGTCTAAGGTGCTAGTCACATGATGTGTTCGAAAAATAATTTTGACCCATTATAAAAATATCGGGGGGGGGGGGGTCATTTCATTCATTTTTGTTGCTTGTTTTCTTGCTTTACAACTTTTATATATATATAGGAAAGTCAATTACATGCAATGACACTTTTTGGCCACCAGGGGGCCTGCCCCCCCTTAAACTCTGCTCATGGTTGGAGCTGCAGCACTGAAGACATGCTGTAGTGTTATGCAAGCGCTGACTTACAGTAAATATATAAAACAGTGATCACCTTGGTCTCCAGCTTGAAATGCTCCCACACTTTTGACATTTTCAGCTTTTTTTTTTGGTGCCTTTCTCTTCGCTTTCGTCAGCTTCTTCGTCGTTACCTTTATGTTAATGCGTGGTTGAAATCAAATATATCTGCCGCCTCTCCCTTCTTCCTCTACGCACGTGACGTCAGCGCATTGTGCCGCATTAAAGGTAGTCTGGGCAAAATGTCAGGCTTTGAGCTTGAAAAATTAAACGACTCCTCAATCAATTTTTAAAATCGAGTTACTCGATTTATTCGAGTAATCGTTTCAGCTCTAATTATAACAGCACATGTTCTGTGAATACTATACGCACATATATCTGGACTGGCAGTGAATGAGGGTTACCATAAAACTGGATCAAAAAGTTCTACGTATTTTATCACAATAACAATATGTTTGTTATTTTGACTGCAGTATACAGTGGTGCACAACTGCAGTCGTGTGGGGGCCTATTGCCAATTAGCGGCACCCACACCAATCAACGTCTTATGTCTAATAGGCTCCTCTAAAACAGCCCCTCACACATCATGCCATGTAGATATACATGCAAATTACAAGCACCATAATAAACATATTGTTGATTTAATGCCTGTCTGACAGTGTCAATCAAGCCAGTGTAGAGGATGATTGTTTGATACAGCTCTTGTTTTGGATCTCATTACACTAACAGTACGTCTAACACGAAGGGGCGCTAGGCTGCCACAACACTGCACTCTGCTGGTAAATAAACTTCTCTTCACACACGCATACACTGACCTGACATCAACGTGAAGTGGTGCTGCTGCAGAATATTAAACAATATTTGCATGTGGATCAGGAGTTGTCAATCATCTCGGTGCCTTTAGAAGTGTAGAGCGTGGGGATGAGAATTAGAAAAATGTTTCTTCTTGTACCAGAAGCGAGTTCACAGTGAGAAACCGATGCTTCCTCCCCCACCTTTTAGTGCATTGACACAGCGTAGATAGATTATCAGATATGTAGAACATTTCGAAACTATTTTTTAACAAACTCTAGAGGGAATCGCAAGAATGGAATTCACTTCAAAGCCACAGAAATTTATAATGCACATAAATTATGGTAAAATCACCTTTGATAGTCTATCAACAGATGTGCAACATTTCTATAAACTTGAGTGTTTTTGCAAAAAAATTCTACTAAATTCTCATGACAATTGACTAAACAGTGTTCACCTTTAAGCCAAAATGACTTATAGGTATTTAACTTTACTCACCCACTGCTACTGATATCGGCGACTGGCGTCAAACCCATTTGTACCAGGACATTCACTGCCAGTAAATCCGTTAAAATTAACTGGACATCAGTGGCAATCGATGAATTAAGAACCATTTAGAATTTTAAAAGAATATGGAGAGTTTCTGCTAAATATAATATTTTTCATCCAAGATATACAGTGGGGCAAATAAGTATTTAGTCAACCACTAATCGTGCAAGTTCTCGCAATGGAAAATACTAGAGAGGCCTGTAATTGTCAAAATACCAAAAGCTCATCTCAATACTTTGTTATGCACCCTTTGTTGGCAATAACGGAGGCCAAACGTTTTCTGTAACTCTTCACAAGCTTTTCACACACTGTTGCTAGTATTTTGGCCCATTCCTCCATGCAGATCTCCTCTAGAGCAGTGATGTTCTGGGGCTGTCGTTGGGCAACACGGACTTTCAACTTCTTCCTCACCCTGTGGCGTCAAAATGATAACAAGAACGGTGAGCAAAAATCCCAGAACCACACAGGGGACCTAGTGAATGACCTACAGAGAGCTGGGACCACAGTAACAAAGGCTACTATCAGTAACACAATGCGCCGCCAGGGACTCAAATCCTGCACTGCCAGACGTGTCCCCCTACTGAAGAAAGTACACATCCAGGCCCGTCTGCGGTTCGCTAGAGAGCATTTGGATGATCCAGAAGAGGACTGGGAGAATGTGTTATGGCCTGGACGTGTACTTTCTTCAGCAGGGGGACACGTCTGGCAGTGCAGGATTTGAATCCCTGGCGATGCATTGTGTTACTGATAGTAGCCTTTGTTACTGTGGTAAACTAGAGCTGGGAATCTCTGAGCATCTAACGATTCAATTACGATTACGATTCAGAGGCTCCGATTCGATTATAAAACGATTATTGATGCACCCCCCTCCTTTTTTTTTTTTTTTTTTTAATGTTTTGTACATTAGTTCCAAAATTGTTCAAAAATACTCTCAGGCCAAACCACACTACTATTTCAGTATCAAGTTAACATATAGCAGTAACCAAATATACAAAAATAACATTAAATAAAAAACTCCAGTCCCTATTCTGTATCAGCAGCTTTAAACTACATTCAATTAATTTAATGTTGTGAATCAACCGTTAAATTTGTTAAAATTGCTCTCATTATTCCATAATTTCCCTTTTGTCTACGTTCGACATGTGAAAGTTTTAAAACTATTTTAAAGATAGATTCAAGTCAATATTTTACCGATTTAGGAGTATTTTAGATAAAAAGTTAATTAGGTTTGCTTGGAAGGTTCGCTACAACAGCCTTGCAGGGAAGTGTACTGCTTTAAGATGGCGGCCGTTTATAACGTGTGCATCAAGCTTTTTGTAGATGTGCTGCTAACACTACCAAATCTATAATGCATCTAGTCCTATATTAATGATATCCACCATAACACTATATGGATGTACTTGTAGCAGCTTTTCGGCAGCAGTCAGGTATGTTGTTGTGTTTTTTTATCTCGTTGCATGAGTTGAGCTAGAGCTGTGAGTTGAGCATTGGCATTACCCGAGGGGCCGGGTAATGGGAAGCATCATGTTTAGCTACTCTCGCTCCGTTCCGTCCCGAAGACCGCGCGGCGCGCTGAGTGTTGTGTACTTCCGCTTTACTTCGCATATTTCAATAATCGGAATTTGGATGTTTGTGAATCGTTCTCGAATCTTCCACGGCCGAATCGCGAATAATCTAAGAATAGGAAATTTTGCACACCTCTATGGTAAACAGTAACAAAGGTTTACTAACGCTGCCCAGACGCGGCCGAGTCTGTCATTTCGTATCTAGTTCAACATACATGTGATCTCTATGAGACTCATCAGACGCTACCTACCAACGTAGCATCGTGCAGGCTAGTATTTAGCAACGTCGGCGTCGTCTGTAGCGGCTGTCGGTTGCAGTAAGTGTTTTTTTTTTTTTTTTTTTTTTGCTTCTTCCTCTACGCACGTGACATCAGCGCGTTGTCCCGCATTAAAAGTAGTCCGAGCAAAACGTGATGCTTAGAGCAGTCAAAATAAACGATTACTTGAGGTGAATAAAATTACTTGGAACAGTTTTTAAACTCGAGTTACTCGAGTTGCTCGAGTATTCGTTTCAGCTCTAGTGTCAAGTGAGTGGAGTAGATAAAAGCATTCATTGGGGCCGTGCTTTTGATTGGCAAAAGCTTTGTCATCTCTCCCACAGTAACTATAAATATTGTGGGAAGCGACGTGGGGAAGAATGACAGGAGTTGATCTTTTTCTTAACCCCCTGTAGTCTATCCAACGCAGAGAAGATATAGCATTTGCAGCCACCACACACAGCCATGGTTGCACCACTTCCCATCATGCATTTGGGCGGAACAGTTAAGTCGCGACAGTATCATTTACTGAAAGCTCAACAAATACACTAGATGGCAATATTTAGTCACAATATACAAACTCACATTTATCCTTTAAGAATTACAAGTCTTTCTATCCATGGATCCCTTTCACAGAAAGAATGTTAATAATGTTAATGCCATCTCGTGGATTTATTGTCATAATAAACAAATACAGTACTTATGTACAGTATGTTGAATGTATATATCCGTCTTGTCTTATCTTTCCATTCCGACAATAATTTACAGAAAAATATGGCATATTTTAGAGATGGTTTGAATTACGATTAATTCATTTTTAAGCTGTGATTAACTCGATTAGAAATTTTAATCGTTTGACAGCCCTAGTTAAATGTACACCTTATGCCTAATATATACATAACACAATAAAACAGTATTGTTGTGGAACTCAAAATGTTGACGGGACAGTTACGGACTATGCAGATTAAATCATTAGTAACATTAAAAATTACACAATACACCAAAGTATATCAGTAGCCGTGTCCTTAAGTCGTTCTGATAGTTTTCCCCTGACCTTTTTACTGCAATAATATAATGAAAACCTGAAATTATGGCTTTTAGTTTTGGCCACCCCAAGATTTTAAGTGGCCCCATCTGGCCACCTCTATGAAAAATTTCTGGAGGCGCCACTGATAAGAATGTCAAAATACTCATAAAAATCAAGTCTATATCTGAACGCATTTAGTTTTAAAAGTGGTGAGATCATCTTGGATTGCTTATCAAAAACACAAATTTCATACATAATCAACATGATATTAAGTGGCTCCACTAGAGCATATTAAATCATATTTGCCCAGATCAAGACATCTACTCTCCTCGCATGTGCTTTTAGAAGTGGACCGCGTGGGGCTAAGATTTCGAAAAAAAAAAAAGTTCTTTCCCCGGAAGCTAATTCACAGCATGAGACGTATGCACCGTTCTCCGTCTTTTGGCTGGAATGACTCACTGTGTTTGAGAACTTTGTGGAGATTCTGCTAACCAATGAGTTCATTCCTCTTCAGGGCCAGAAAGTTTCCCTGTGGAGCAGCTTGAGATATGCCCCAAATAGTGTTTTAAGATGGGTGCAGCCTTGTTGTTTTTTTTTTGCTTCGTAAGATCAAAGTTATCTCAAGTCACCCTCTGGCACGTAGCGCCGCATGATTACAGTAACAATGTGAGGATTTCTTTTTATCTTCACCTTTTCTTGAGCACATTGTTTGGCCTCGTGCCTCTTCTTTCAGATGAGGTATCAAAATGGAACTGTACCGGGCAGTGGGTCCGGTTACTCGCTAAATGTTTTTTTTTAACTCGCCAGTTATTGATGCATCCATTAACACCGAAGCACCTGCTCCTAATCAAATGTGACTGGTATCAAGCGGAGAGCGAGGGCAGCCGACTCACCGGCACAGCCTCCTGGTGAAACAGCTGTTTTAACTCGAATTAAAGGGGAAGTAGCAGGTGTCACCTGGGCACCCACCGCAGGGGGCACACCTGCTTGCGTTCATTTGATCCAAAGTGTTTTAGACACACTACCGGCACCAAGGTGAGCCAAGCTGGCTATCACGTCTCTTCCAGCAGGGGCGCGAAAAGTGGGGGCACCCAGGGGGATGCCACCACCGCCGCCATCTCGGCCTCCGACTTAGCGGAAGCATCTGTAAGTGAGCGGACCTGTAGTCACTGGGAAAGTATGTGTGTGTGTTTCAGGAAGATAATTGTCTGTGGAGAAACCTCCCGAGGCCGTAAAGGCAGCTTGTTTCAAGATGGGATGATTTCACAGGACGTTTAACTTTACACCTCTCATTTGTTACCTCTTCGGGGTATTACCGAAATGTCCATTAAGGGGGATTCCGAGGAAATGTGGCAACCCCTTCAACTAAGTCTAGCTTTTATAGACTCATCGATAGGACCCGGGGTGGAAATGGCAAATGGCTTTTTGGGGGTGGGGGTGCATTAGCGTGGACGTTGTTACATGCTAGTTAATGTCTGAGGTGTTCTAATAGAAAAAAAACAATTGTCCATTACAGATAATGTAAAGCCAATGCATACATTTCAGGGACTGTCATGGCGTGAGTTAATTCTAAAGATGTCCCGATCGATCGGGTCCGATCACGTCATTTTCAAAGTATCGGAATCGGCAAAAAAATATCGGGCATGCCTTTTTTTAATATATATATATGTTTTAATTAAATCGTTTTCTAATTGTATTTAACGTTACAGACATAATATGTTACACTCATCCAGAGTCTTTAGTTTAGGCTTAACGTAGGGTTATCAAAAATATCCCGATAACGGGGGCAATTAATGTATCAAAAAATGTGTCACGTTAAAATATTTAATGTTATTAATATATATGCTGCACAACCCTCTCACTCATTCTCGCGCTCAAGCTGTAATAACGCCGTTTTACCTATATAGAGAGATAAAAGGCAGCGCAAAATGAGTCGAGTGAATTTTGGCAGCCTTTGAAGCCTTTCTGCAATTGGCTAAAACCTTGCAATCCTTCTCCCAATGATTAGAAATATCATGAAAAGCAATGTGAGGAAGCAAGGTGGCAATAGATCTTTGTCTTAACACCTTAAGGTATTTCCCCAAGCAGAGAAGATATATCCATTGGTAGCACAACGCACAGTCATGGTTTTACTTCCCATCATGGTTCCACTTCCCATCATGCATTGGGCCATGGCTGCAGTATCATTTACTGAAAGCTCAACAATTACACTAGATGGCAATATTTAGTCACAATACACAAAGTCACAAGTCTTTCCATCCGTGGATCCCTCTCACAGAAGAAATGTTAATAATGTAAATGCCATCTTGAGGATTTATTGTCATAATAAACAAATACAGTACTTATGTACTGTATGTTTAATGTATATATTCGTCGCGTTGACGTTGTTACATGCTAGTTAATGTCTGAGGTGTTCTAATAGAAAAAAAACAATTGTCCATTACAGGTAATGTAAAGCCAATGCATACATTTCAGGGACTGTCATGGCGTGAGTTAGTTCTAAAGATGTCCCGATCGATCGGGTCCGATCACGTCATTTTCAAAGTATCGGAATCGGCAAAAAAATATCGGGCATGCCTTTTTTTAATATATATATATGTTTTAATTAAATCGTTTTCTAATTGTATTTAACGTTACAGACAAAATGTCTTACACCCAACCAGAGTCTTTAGTTTTGGCTTAAAGTAGGGCTTTCAAATTTATCGCGTTAACGGCGGTAGTTTTTTAAAAATTCATCATGTTAAAATATTTAACGCAATTAACGCATGTGCTGCGCGACCCACTCACGCATTGTCCCGTTCAATCTGTAATTGTGCCGTTTTACCTATATATAGAGCTAAAAGGCAGCGTAGAATGAGTAGAGTGAATTTTGGCAGTCTTTGGAGCCTTTTTTTAAATGGCTAAAGCCTTACAATCGCTCTCTCAACAATTAGAAATATAGTGGGAAGCAATGTGGGGAAGAAAGGTAGTAGTTGATCTTTTTCTTAACACTCTATATAATTTCCCAACGCAGAGAAAATATATCAATTGGTGCCCCTATGCACAGTCATGGTTGCACTTCCCATCATGCATTTGAGCAGAACAGTTAAATGGCTACAGTATTATTTACTGAAAGCTCAACAAATACACTAGATGGTAATATTTAGTCACAATATACAAATTCACATTCATCCTTTAGGAATTACAAGTCTTTCTATCCGTGGATCCCTCTCACAGAAAGAATGTTAATAATGTAAATGCCATCTTGAGGATTTATTCTCCTAATAAACAAATACTGCACTTATGTACTGTATGTTACATGTATATATTCGTCAGAGTTTTATTCATTTTTTTCTTAATGCATTGCTAAAATGTATATGATCGGGAAAAATTATCGGGAATGATTGGAATTGAATCGGGAGCAAAAAAAAAGCAATCGGATCGGGAAATATCGGGATCGGCAGATACTCAAACTAAAACGATCGGGATCGGATCGGGAGCAAAAAAACATGATCGGAACAACTCTAGTTCTAATGGAAAAAAACAATTAAAAAAAAAAAACATTGCGGGCACTCTGGTGAGATGCCGATGTCACACCCCTGTACCGGTGCCCTATTTTCAGCTTGGACTCGAGCAGAGTCCGATGGCTGGATGGAGCCCTGGTGGCCATTATTCTTGCTTTATACTTTAATGCCATTGGCATAGTCACCTGCCACTCAAACATGTCGGAAGTAGTGTTGAAGTTGGATCTTTGTGTCAAAATTATTCAATAGAAAAAAAAGTGCCTTCAAAACTTTTTCCACTTCATAAAAAAATGTTTAAAACTTTTTGCTTTTCAAAAAAAGTGACACGTCAATAAAAAAATATACATATTTCAAATAAAAATAAATATTTTTAAAAAATATATAATTTTGCAAATGATTTTTTTCTTTGATTAAAAATAATTTTTTTGATTGAAGCAACTTTTATTGGGATTGAATGGTTTAGACATAAATGTCCTACCTATAATATGGCTCAAACACAAAAAGGATTGCTTCAATCAAAGAAAACCATTTCAATGAAAAATGAAGTGTTCAAATGCGAATTTCTGAGTCTCAAATATTTTTTCACTTTCAAACCTTTTTTTCTACGATTGAATTTTTTTATTTTTGATTGAAGCGATTTTTCTTTTGAAAATATATATTTTTTTGTTTGAAGTAACTTATTTTTTGATTGAATAATAAAGACACAAATGTCTTAGCCAAAATGTGGTACAAATGCAAAATTACATTACTTCAATCAAAACAGTTGTTTCAATCAAAAAAAAAAAAAAAAAAAAAACAACAACAAAAAAAAAAGACTTAAATTTTTTTTAAAATTCAATCAAAGAAAAAGTTTTCAAATACATTTTTTTTTAGTTTCAAATTTATTTTTGCATTCAAACACATTTTTTTAAGTGACTTTTTCTTCGATTGAAAATATATATTTTGATTGAAGCAACTTTTTATTTGATTGAAGCAACTTTTTTTTTTTTTGATTGAATAATAAAGACACAAATCTACCTCCATATTCAGTTTGTACCCTAGTATTTCTTGTCCATGTGATTACCCATTCATTTCTCCTGTTGTAGCCTGATCCTTGTGTCTAGACCAATCTGCTGCCTCTTGTATCAACCACCTGTGTCTCATTGTCTTGTTACCCCATGTCTGTATTTAAAGCAACACCTGGTAACTTTTCAGTTTTGTTCGATTTTAGCGACGCCGGTTGACAAAAGCAGTAGTGGTTTGCCTTTAATAAGACTGAGTTTCCTATGAGAATCAGCGCCACGTTTCCCATGAGGACCAGCGCACACCCGCATAGTGTTGTAAAATCACCAATCAATCAAAAATCAATCTCCCGGTCGCCTTCAGATGGATTAAACAACATTTCTGTTTCCAGCGGCTGTGTGAAGGATGAATAGTAATAAGGTAATGAATCCAGTTGTGGCTAAACAATAGCATATGACGTCTAGCAACAATGTAGCTTAGTGTGGCCAACTCCTCCCCCATCCAAATTCGTCAACACTGACGAGTTGACTTTGGTTGGGCATCACGCCAGCGAGTGAAAGCCTGGCCAATGTTTATTCAATATATCCTGGTACCTTCCCCTTTTTTCCCTCATCAGACAAAACTTTTCGTCTCTTTTATTGCTCTGCCATCTTAGCAGAATTCGCGCGAAAGCATTCGCATCGACTTCCGTCTTTATAATGAATAGGGAAAGGGGGAAGTGACATATACCGTAAACCAGTCAGCACATTTACAGGTTTTTTTGTGTGTGTAAGCACATTTGTAGTTTTTGTTTTGGATAATTAGATAATTAGTCAGGCCCGGATCTAGGTTTACCCACCAGAGTGGGCACTAAGAAAACTTGAGGGGGCACCCCCAATGCAGGCTTTTTTTTACCCTCTGCATTTCTCCGGGCTTGGGACCGGCGCAAGTAGGACACTGGCTTGTGTCCTGTTGAGGCTGCATTAATTTTTTTAAATTTATTTATTTTTTCCATTCATCTACCTACTTATTCTCGCAGTCGGCGTGATGTCACGATGACGTCATCTCGCATACCAACGTGTCACCATTTTGAGATGGGGGCACGCACAGATAAACATCTGTAGACAAACGTTGTCTAAAATTCATATATTTCAGCTGTGTTTTGCGTCTTTTTTCATAAAAATGACTTAAACATGACTTATTATTATTACGAGTCACTGCCGACAGACGCGAGGAAGCGATACGACTTAAAATTAGCGTGTATTGGCCTGCAAATCTGCCCATACAAAGTCGCAGCTGATAGCTGGAAAAACAATCCAAAGGAATGGCCTGCAGTGGAGTTCGGAAACATCTACAACTACCTCATAAAGTCACCCAGTAAGTTGACCTTTATCAATTACGTGGAATATGTACTGTGTGGAACTAAGAAAACTGGTAGTATATACGGAGTGATTATTTCTGCCGTAACCGGTAATTCGCCTCCAAGCGTTATGAGCACGTCACGGCAAAATAACCAATTCCCACCAGGCCAATGATATACCGATTGACCGATCAGAGCAGTTCACGGCAAAAGAAAAATAACGCTTTGCGAGTTGTCGGTTACGGTTATAATAACCACTGCCTAGTCTATTGAATCCTAGCAGCTAATTGGGGCAAAAAAATTGATTAATTGAATTGGGTTTACTCACCAGTAATAAAATGTCGGCTGCAAACGTAAATGTGCCTGGATTTAGGTTCCCACTGGCGAGAATGGTCCACGGAACAGTCTTCTTTTACTGTTCCTCGATTGATTGCTTTCAGTCATTTGCTTGTCCTTTTCTTCTCACGAGGAAGAATGAAGAACTTCAAATGCGGCTCCGAACTCTTCCTTGTGTTACAACCCGCAACATGGCAACTTTTAGTCATTCCGACGGAAAAAAAAGACCGCAAATAAAACAAAAGTTCAACGCGTTTGTATTACAATGCACGACAGAGCAACTGCTTGTGACTCGTGTTTTGCCCCCATTTCAATATGGCGGTGCTTTGTTGTGGCTGGTGACGTCATTAATGCCCGGATGTCCTACTGCGAGAATGTGTCTGGAGGAGAGAGAGGAAGCGCGCGGATAACAAATGAGGTTGGAAAAACAGCTTGTTTTGGTGATTGCTTGTTCGGCGTGGTTGCAGCCAACAGTAACCGTTAAT
This sequence comes from Corythoichthys intestinalis, assembly GCF_030265065.1. Classification (NCBI taxonomy): domain Eukaryota; kingdom Metazoa; phylum Chordata; class Actinopteri; order Syngnathiformes; family Syngnathidae; genus Corythoichthys; species Corythoichthys intestinalis. The sequence goes on from NC_080410.1 coordinate 38,252,758, forward strand.
CCTGCACTTAAAAAGTAGGTGAGACCACCTCTCCGTGCGTTCTCTATATCCAGTGCGATGCTACAATAAATATTCCTGACTGTGCCGTCACGATAGTCGTGGCTATGAACACTTTTCTCGTATGAACGACTCTGCAGACGTGGCTTTGTCTAAGCAGGTTTATTAAAACTCAAAAGGGTGAAACTAAAGAAAACAGACAAAACAACACAATCAAAATATGCACAATATATGAAATCGCATATGTACTGCCCTATCTGTAGCAAACTGCATATGAAAATATGAATAAACAATTAGCAGAGCGTCCGAGACGCCCTTTTGCCGACCCTCTAACTCGTGGGTAATTAGCATATCACAAGTTTCATGCTCAGTGAATGTCTCACTTTTATGCACTGAAGTACACACAGTTCACATATTTACGTTTTTAAACGCATTTAAACAATACATACCGGCGATGCAACCTCAAATTCAAGGCAAAGTGGTCACAGAGACGGCGTGAACTGACTGCGGCCGTCGTCGTGGGATTCTCTACTGAACAACGTCACTTCCGTGTTGCAGTTTCTTTCAAATAAAGTGCGCATGAGATGCAGTAAATTAAGGCGTCCACTAGATGATGCTAATAAAACGTAAAAGCAATAAAACTCAGGTATTCAATCACAAAACCCATCAATCTTTTATGCATAACAGAACACCGACATTTTGATTGGGTGGGCACGACTCACGTCTGGGTGGGCCGTGCCCACCCCGGCCCCACCATAGATCCGGCCCCGTAATTAGTACTGGTGAAAGTGATGCAGACCCCCTCAATATATAAAAGAGGTGTCATTCCACTGTCAGTTGACATATCATCACAAATGTTATGAAAATATGTCATAAAGGTTGAAAAATTACCTAGTTACCTCGGGTGAGGGGTCCCGGTGCCGGGAGTGGTGATGGGGCGACGTAGGGTCGGTCACCAACGGGCTTACACTCACAAGGGATTCACACGATTACTGGGTTCTAGATCACACAGCTGATTTGTGTACACTCTACCCCTTTCAATCACTTAGCTTATAGACTCCCCCACCCCCGTCCCCCTCTCTCCCTGGTCAACAGGCCCCCCACATGGTGTCAACCGGAAATACATTTAGCTGATGTTAGCACCAACATATTAGTAGTTAGTGTAGACGCTCAATGTATACCTTTTTGTTGTTTATTTGGGTTTATTTTCTTTCTTCTCTTGTGTTTCTTTTCTCTGTTCCCCCATAACCCCTTCCTGTTTGCTGCTTTGTCATAATAAACGAGGTATGTTGAATGATCACAATGGGAGTATGTCATACTCTCAATGTGAAACCGGACCAACCGGGCACTTAGACTTCCATTCTCCGTGTCAAACAGCTGAACAGGAGAGGTTTAAAAAAAAAAAAAGAAAATGGATTGGACATCTAACGCTGTCAACGGTAGCCAATGAGTGCCTTATAAAGGTTTAAAAGTCCGAATCGCATAAAAAGAAAGAACAGACTTGAACGATTCGTTGTGCCTTTCCCTGTCTGGCCAAAGTCGCACATATGCACCCCCGTTGTAACATTTGCTTTGTGAGGCGACAATGCATTCATTTCATGAGTCAACAGGCAAAGGGATGGCAGTTTGTACGGAGCTAAAGAGTGTTTAATTGGATTCTAATCCATTGCAACACCACCACAGGCTATTTTTCGCATCTTTTATTTCAGCAACACCTGGAGCGTAATGGTGCTGATTACATCCCACCCGCGGTCCGGCCCCCGATGTCCCTGGTCCCCCTCCCGGGGGGCATTTTTACAGCCCGTGCTGCCATGAGCGGCTGCAGGGAGTCTTTGTTGTTATTTTTCAGGGGTCGAAAAGAAATACGTTTATCTGAACCTAATTAATTGTTTACCGCACAAGTAGTCCAAACAGGCTCCGGGAAAGAATTTAATTCGGGGAGACATCAAATTAATAGGTAAAAGTAAATTAAAAAGATCAAAAAAAAGCTGCAGGGTGAACTTTGCCCAAAGGAGCTGAAACTGATCAGCTCATTTAAGGCGGGAAATAATTAACTTTAGCTCATAAGATGCCTCTACAGTTGTGAGCTGTCATTTTGTTTTAATGCATATTGTAATTAAATCACAAGGCACCCGTGTGCTGTTGACTAGGGGTGTGACAAAATATCGAAATGGTGATGTATCGTGATACTTTGTATCCCAAAAGGTTATCGATATGCTCCTGCCAAGAATCGAGATATCGTTTTAAAAAGGTGTCAATGTCAAAAATAAAAATGAACCAACAAGTTGCTACCAAAATCTTCAATCATAATAGTGTCTCAGTTAACTCTAAGGCTGCATTGACAGTGCTTGACGCCCAATCCATTTAGACTGGGAACGTTCATTCGAAACCAGAGCATTCACAGTCATTCTGTCCGATTTTCAGGGCATTTACAGGTCACTTGCTGTTCATTTTAGGCATAAGCGGATTTTAAGGGGGGGGCCCAACCCCCCCCAGGTGGCCGAAAAGTGTCACTGCATGAAATTGACTTTCCTATATATATAAAAGTTGTAAAGCAGTAAAACTGCAACAAAACAATGAAATGAACAAAAATATTTTTATGATGGGTCAAAATTATTTTTCGAAAAGATCATGTGACTAGCACCTTGGACGGTCATTTGCTTTGCATATAATCCCCAACCCCCCAAAAAAATTAGGGGAGGGCAATTTTATGTTTTAAAATGATTTTTTTGTTTGATTGAAAATGTATTTTTTAGGGCTGTCAAAATTATCGCGTTAACGCGCGGTAATTTTTTTTTTTTTTTTAATTAATCACGTTAAAATATTTGACGCAATTAACACACATGCCCCGCTCAAACAGATTAAAATGACAGCACAGTGTCATGTGCACTTATTACTTGTGGTTTTTTGTGTTTTGTCGCCCTCTGCTGGCGCTTGGGTGCGACTGGAGTAATTATGGACAATTATGGAGCTACTAGTTTATTTTTTGATTGAAAGTTTTACAAATTTTATTAAAACGAAAACATTAAGAGGGGTTTTAATATAAAATTTCTATAACTTGTACTAACATTTATCTTTTAAGAATTACTAGTCTTTCTATCCGTGGATCCCTTCAACAGAAAGAATGTTAATAATGTTAATGTCATCTTGTGGACTTATTGTTATAATAAACAAATACAGTACTTATGTACAGTATGTTGAATGTATATATCCGTCTTGTGTCTTGTCTTTCCATTCCAACAATAATTTACAGAAAAATAGGGCATATTTTATAGATGGTTTGAATTACGATTAATTACGATTAATTAATTTTTAAGCTGTGATTAACTCGATTAAAAATTTTAATCGTTTGACAGCCCTAGTATTTATTTTTTTATTTTTTTATTGAAGCAACCTTTCTGGGGGATTTTTCAATGAAAAATTAAGTGTTCAATTGCAAATTTTGAAATCTCAAATATTTTTTTCGCATTCAAAAACGTTTTTTATGGTGGAAGTTTTTCTTTTTTTGATCGAAGCGATTGAAAATATTTATTTTTTGAAGTAACTTCTTTTTTTGATTGAATCATAAAGACAAAAATGTTTTAGCCAAAATGTGGCCCAAACACAAATCATCATTACTTTAATCAAAAAAGTTTCTTCAATCAAACAAAAAAAGTCTGGTGGGGCTCACGTGCGGCTGGATGTGATAGGGCGCACTCGGGTGGGGGGTCCCGGTGCCGGGATTGGTGATGGGGCGGCGTAGGATTGGTCGCCCACTGGCTTACACTCACAAGGGATTCAAACGATTACTGGGCTCTGGATCACAGAGCTGATTTGTGTACACTCTACCCCTTTCAATCATTTAGTTCATAGACTTCCCCACCCCCGTCCCCCTTTTTCCCTGGTCAACATGGTGTCAACCGGAAATACATCTAGCTGACGATAGCACCAACATATTAGTAGTTAGATGTTCAATGTATTTCTTGTTTTAGTTTGTGTTATTCTTTCTTCTCTTGTATTTCTTTTCTTCTTTTCCCCCACAACCCCTTCCTGTTCGCTGCTTTGTCATAATAAATGAGGTATGTTGAATGATCACAATGGGAGTATGTCAGTCTCTCAAAGTGAAACATTAAAACTGTTCGGACCATCCGGGCACTTAGACTTCCATTCTCCGTGTCAAACAGCTGAACAGGACAGGTTAAAAAATCCATTGAAGAAAAATCGCTTTCACATGCAATTTTTTTTTGTTTCAAATTCATTTTGCATTCAAACACATATTTTTTTTATTGGAGCGACTTTTTTTCAATTGAAAATATATATTTTGATTGAAGCAACTTTTTTTTGATTGAATAATAAAGACACAAATCTACCTCCGTATGGCTCCGCCCAGGGGACACAATTTTTGACCGGGGTAACTACAATGGCACGACACCGGCAGGTGTACCGTATTCAATGGATGACGATCTTGGCGAAAAGTAATGCCTAAGCTGCCTGATTTAAAATTCCCCTCAAGAATGATGGGGAAACAAAAAACGCTCATTGTCAATTTATTATTATAAATATTTTTGTAAGTTAATTTTATTGCTGACACTGCGTTTCGGGGTCATCAACATGTTGTGCCCCCCCCTGCCCCAAAAGCCAAACTCCGCCTATGATTTTAGGGCATATACAGGTTATTTTCTGTTGAGTTTACCTACTCATTTGGGTGATTCCCAGGTCACTTACTATTCTGTAACTCAAAATAAACAGGAAGAGACCCATAAAATACACCAAAATCAACAGGAAGTAACTGAAAATCAACAGGAAAATGACCTTAAATGACCCCAAATTACCTCATTGCCTGGCATTGGCTGCCACTACCGGCCATTGACGTTCAATCCGTTTGAAGTGGGAGGGATGGCAGCGAATGAAAGTTCGTTCTTCGTGCCAAACTGCCACCCTCCCAGTTCAAATGGATTGGACGTCTACAAGTGATAAACTCATTCCAATTCACAGCAGAAGCTTTTTTTTTCTGTTTATTAGTTGTTTGTAGAATATCCTAGAATGATTTCCTGACCAATGCATCGATAATCGTTGTATCGCCATATCGTCAAACCATCGTTATCGTGAGCTTTGTATCGCAAATCGTATCGTGAGGTACCAAGAGGTTCCCACTCCTACTGTTGACTGTGTCACAATTAAAGATGTCCCGATCGATCGTCCGATCACGTCATTTTCAAAGTATCGGAATCGGCAAAAAAATATCGGACATGCCTTTTTTTTTAATATATATATGTTTTTTTTTTTTTTTATTTAAATCGTTTTCTAATTGTATTTAACGTTACAGACAAAATGTCTTACACTCATCCAGAGTAGTTTTGGCTTAAAATAGGGCTATCAAATTCATTGCGTTAACGGCGGTAATTCATTTTTTTAAATTAATCACGTTAGATCATTAACGCATGCGCTGCACGACCCACTCACGTATTGTCGCGTTCGATCTATAAAGACGCCAGTTTACTTAAAGATAGCGCTAAAAGGCAGCGTATAATGAGTAGAGAGAATTTTGACAGCCTTTGGAGCCATGTTTTATGTAGCTAAAGCCTTACAATACCTCTCCCAGCAATCGAAAATGACGTAGGAGGCAATGTGGGGAAGAAAGTAGTTGATCATTTTCTTAACACCCTATATTCTTTCCCAACGCAGAGAAGATATATCAATTGGTGCCCCTACGCACAGTCATGGTTGCACTTCCCATCATGCATTTGGGCAGAAGTTAAATGGCTGCAGTATCATTTACTGAAAGCTCAACAAATACACTAAATGGCAATATTTAGTCACAATATACAAAGTCACATTTATCCTTTAAGAATTACAAGTCTTTCTTTCGGTGGATCCCTCTCACAGAAAGAATGTTAATAATGTAAATGCTATCTTGAGGATTTATTGTCATAATAAACAAATACAGTACTTATGTACTGTATGTTGACTGTATATATTCGTCCGAGTTTTATTCATTTTTTTCTTAATGCATTGCCAAAATGTATATGATCGGGAAAAATTATCGGGAATGATTGGAATTGAATCGGGAGAAAAAAAAAAAAAAAAAGCAATCGGATCGGGAAATATCGGGATCGGCAGATACTCAAACTAAAACGATCGGGATCGGATCGAGAGCAAAAAAAAAAAAATGATCGGAACAACCCTAGTCGCAATGTCTACACAACCTCCGCTATATCCTTTTGTCATGATACCCCAACAGCAAGAAATATTGCATCCATCTTTCTTCCGCAATTTATACCGATGATTCTGTCTACACATTGCGGCCCTATATTCCTGGGCCAGCTTTTGTTACAATGAAAGATTGTCTTGCTTGTTTAATATCACACTTGAAAGGTTTTACAGGCACTCTAGAGACCCAAGCATATGTATACAAGCCAATAAAAAGTAAACTTTCCATATTATGACTCCTTTTAAGATATTGAATGGGAAAAAAACATCAAATAGCAAGTAGGTGATAGAGGTTTGCCATTTGGCAGCGATAACATAAAGAAAGCCCCAGGAGAGTGTGAGCCCTCCTCCTGTGTAAACATCGGTATAAGGTCGTGGATAAACAGCGGCGGGCCTCTGACCCTCACGGCGTCTTACAAGCACACATGCATGTGAACAGAACATCCTTGAGTATACCACCCTAAGCGACGCATCCCCCTCTAACACACACACCAGCAAGGCTAGACAAACACAGCATCCACGTGGCTGGGAGAGAGGTTTATTTTCCCAGTGTCACGTAGAGAAACAAATGGAGCGTGTTGGACCAGCTGAGACCGGCTCACTGCAGTCTTATCTTTATACACTGACTTCCGTTATCAAGTGGCTGCAAGTTGTTTTAGTGTCTAAGCCGCTGTGTTTATTGTTATTCTTATGACAAATTCTATTTTGGCGATCTCAGCGTGGCCAAAATCTAGCCCATTTTTATAAGTGTATGTAAGCTGGTGAAAATATGGAAAGTGGTACCTTGATATACAACTTGCGAGTAACTTTTCATGACAAAATTATGTTCATTTTATATACAGTGCCTTGCAAAAGTATTCGGCCCCCTTGAATCTTGCAACCTTTCGCCACATTTCAGGCTTCAAACATAAAGATATGAAATTAAATTTTTTTGTCAAGAATCAACAACAAGTGGGACACAATCGTGAAGTGGAACAACATTTATTGGATAATTTAAACTTTTTTAACAAATAAAAAACTGAAAAGTGGGGCGTGCAATATTATTCGGCCCCTTTACTTTCAGTGCAGCAAACTCACTCCAGAAGTTCAGTGAGGATCTCTGAATGATCCAATGTTGTCCTAAATGACCGATGATGATAAATAGAATCCACCTGTCTGTAATCAAGTCTCCGTATAAATGCACCTGCTCTGTGATAGTCTCAGGGTTCTGTTTAAAGTGCAGAGAGCATTATGAAAACCAAGGAAGACACCAGGCAGGTCCGAGATACTGTTGTGGAGAAGTTTAAAGCCGGATTTGGATACAAAAAGATTTCCCAAGCTTTAAACATCTCAAGGAGCACTGTGCAAGCCATCATATTGAAATGGAAGGAGCATCAGACCACTGCAAATCTACCAAGACCCGGCCGTCCTTCCAAACTTTCTTCTCAAACAAGGAGAAAACTGATCAGAGATGCAGCCAAGAGGCCCATGATCACTCTGGATGAACTGCAGAGATCTACAACTGAGGTGGGAGAGTCTGTCCATAGGACAACAATCAGTCGTACACTGCACAAATCTAGCCTTTATGGAAGAGTGGCAAGAAGAAGCCATTTCTCAAAGATATCCATAAAAAGTCTCGTTTAAAGTTTGCCACAAGCCACCTGGGAGACACACCAAACATAAGGAAGAAGGTGCTCTGGTCAGATGAAACCAAAATTGAACTTTTTGGCCACAATGCAAAACAATATGTTTGGCGTAAAAGCAACACAGCTCATCACCCTGAACACACCATCCCCACTGTCAAACATGGTGGTGGCAGCATCATGGTTTGGGCCTGCTTTTCTTCAGGGAAAGATGGTTAAAATTGACGGGAAGATGGATGCAGCCAAATACAGGAACATTCTGGAAGAAAACCTGTTGGTATCTGCACAAGACCTGAGACTGGGACGGAGATTTATCTTCCAACAGGACAATGATCCAAAACATAAAGCCAAATCTACAATGGAATGGTTCAAAAATAAACGTATCCAGGTGTTAGAATGGCCAAGTCAAAGTCCAGACCTGAATCCAATCGAGAATCTGTGGAAAGAGCTGAAGACTGCTGTTCACAAACACTCTCCATCCAACCTGACTGAGCTCGAGCTGTTTTGCAAGGAAGAATGGGCAAGAATGTCAGTGTCTCGATGTGCAAAACTGATAGAAACATACCCCAAGCGACTTGCAGCTGTAATTGGAGCAAAAGGTGGCGCTACAAAGTATTAACGCAAGGGGGCCGAATAATATTGCACGCCCCACTTTTCAGTTTTTTATTTGTTAAAAAAGTTTAAATTATCCAATAAATTTTGTTCCACTTCACGATTGTGTCCCAATTGTTGTTGATTCTTGACAAAAAATTAAAATTTTATATCTTGATGTTTGAAGCCTGAAATGTGGCGAAAGGTTCAAGGGGGCCGAATACTTTTGCAAGACAGTGTCGTCCATAATTATTGGCACCCCCGAAAAAGATGTGTTTTTCATAGGGCTGTCAAAATTATCGCGTTAACGAGCGGTAATTAATTTTTCTAATTAATCCCGTTAAAATATTTGACGCAATTAACGCACAAATGCCCCGCTCAAACAGATTAAAATGACAGCAGAGTGAAAGGTGTGCTTGTTGTGTTTTTCGGAGTTTTGCCGCCCTCTGCTGGCGCTGGGGTGTGACTGATTTTATTTTTTTATTGAAAATTTTACAAATTTTATTAAAACAAAAACATTAAGAGGGGTTTTAATATAAAATTTCTATAACTTGGACTAACATTTATCTAATGTTAATGTCTAATTTATCTATTAAGTCTTTCTATCCATGGATCGCTTAAAAAGAATGTTAATAATGTTAATGCCATCTTGTTGATTTATTGTTGTAATAAACAAATACAGTCCTTATTGTTGTATGTAATGTTGAATGTATATATCCGTCTTGTGTCTTATCTTTCCATTCCAACAATAATTTACAGAAAAATATGGCGTATTTTATAGATGGTTTAAATTGCGATTAATTGCGATTAATTACGATTCATTAATTTTTAAGCTGTAATTAACTCGATTAAAAATTTTTATCGTTTGACACCCCTAGTTTTTTAAGCTTCTAATATTTTTATTATTCAAATAATATGGGACCTTAATGGAAAAAAAAGAGAAAAATCCAACCTTCAATAGAAGTGCATGTATTCAGTGGGGAAAAAATCCCACATAAAGAAAAAATTGGTAACACTTTATAATAACTATCCGTTTTACTAGTTAATAGATCATTAGTAAACTGTTGATAAATGATTTATTGTTGATTTGTGAAGTATTTGTTAACAGTTTGTCAAGCATTTACAGGGTGTTCTTAACCTGAAACACAGTTTGTGTAGAAAAGTTTCAAGTTTTTGTGTGTAACGTTTGGCAGTTCTATCTTTTCAGGTTAAGAAATGCCGTTCACCTCAAAAGAAAAGACATTTTGATAATGCATTTTGCAGGCAGCGCTCATGTTGCACATTTATGGAAATCTGCCATAGAACCAACAAATATTTGTACTTTTCTTTGTATATTTAACCAATAAAACGTATGACCTTCAACATAAAGTGTATATAGTTTTATAACGATCCATCAGCTAGCATGGGCATTTAAAATGGGGTCAACCATATTTGAACACCCTGTAAATGCTTAACAAACTGTTAACAAATCATATACATATACATATATATACATACACACACACACACACACACACACACACACACACACACACACACACACACACATATATATATATATATATATATATATATATATATATATATATATATATATATATATATATATATATATATATATATATAAAAACATTTTTATAATGGGTCGAAATTATTTTTGGAGCACCTTAGAAAGTAATTTGCTTTGCATATAATTTAAAATATATGTTTATATTAGAGAAAAAATATATTTTAAAATGATTTTTTTCTTTAATTGAAAATATAACTTTTGGGGGGGTTGAATGATTTAGACACAAATGTCATAATCATAAAATGGCCCAAACACAAAAAGGATTGCTTCAATCAAAGAAAACTTTTTCAATGAAAAATTAAGTGTCCATATGCACATTTTTCAATTGCAAATATTTTTTCGCATTCAAAAACTTTTTTCTATTATTGAATTTTTTTTTTTTTTTTTTTTTTTTTTGATTGAAGTGATTTCTTTTTGAAAATCTTTCTTTTTTTTTTTTTTTTGAAGCAACTTGTTTTTTGATTGAATAATAAATAGAAAAATGTCCAAGCCAAAATGTGGCCCAAACACAAATCAACAATACTTCAATCAAAAAGTTGCTTCAATCAAAAAAAGAAAAAAAATCAAAGAAAAATAGCTTTCACATGCATTTTTTTGTGTTTGGAGTTTCAAATTTATTTTTGCATTCAAACACTTTTTTTTTTTTTTTTTTTTTTAATTGAAGCGACTTTTTTTTTGGTTGAAAATATATATTTGCATTGAAGCATCTTTTTTTTTTTTTTTTTTTTGAAGCAACTTTTATTTGATTGAATAATAAAGACACAAATCTACCTCCATATGGCTCCGCCCAGTGGATACAATTTTGACTGAGGTAACTATATTGGCACGACACCGGCGGACGTACCAAATTCAATTGATGATGACCTTGGCGAAAAGTATTGACTAAGCAGCTTGATTTAGAATTCCCCTCAAGAATGATGGGAAACAAAAAACGCTCATTGTCAAAGTTAATTTTGTTGCTGGCACTGCGTTTTGGGGTCATCAACATGTTGTGCCCCCCCTGCCCCAAAAGTCAAATTCCGCCTTTGTTAATGGGTGAAACACGGTAATATAACATGGCTCGCGATGCAGAAATTGCAGACATCAAGGAGTGGTTGAGATTTTCATATATTTACTAGTGCTGTCAAATTTATCGCCTGAACGGGCGGTAATTAATTTTATTAATGAATCATGTTAAAATATTTGACGCAATTAACGCATGCACGGAATGACCCGCTCATGTTTACAATGTCAGTTTACAATGACTCCATTTTATCACATTGAGAGTGAAAAGGCAGCGAAATGCGAGTGGACACAGGCGTTCATTTGACCGCGCCTTTTATTGGCATAAGCTTTGGCAACTCTTTCCCAATAAACATAACTATTGTGGCGAGTGACGTGGGGAAGAATGACAGGAGATGTTGACTGTCGTTTTCTTAACACGCTTTATTAAACACAACGCAGAACATATACCATTTGCAGCCACCACTTACAGTCATGGTTGCTCAACTTCCCATCATGCATTTGGGCAGAACAGTTAAGTTGCTACAGTATAATTTAGTGAAAGCACAACAAAAATAATATTCCTATCACTCATAAAAATAATGTTCACAAAAAGAAAAGCGCTCAATGCAAGGAGAACTGGCATTCCCAATCAAAATAGCAATGCAAAATACACATAAAACTTACACAGACTTTGCCTTGGCTGGATCTCTAATCAATTTAAAACTCAACATTGACACCTTTTTGGTGTATTTCAATCACTACCTTACGTAGTTAAAGAAACTGTGAAAGAACAGCAGGGAGTCCATGTGAAGTCCCGCTCGGCGACGTCAACAATGGCGAGCTATTATTTTTTTTTTTGATTGAAAATTTTACAAATTTTGTTAAAACGAAAACACTAAGAGGGCTTTTGATATAAAATTACTATAACTTGTCCTGAAAATTTATCTTATAAGAACTACAAATCCTTCTATCCGTGGATCCCTTTAACAAAAAGAATGTTAATAATTTTAATGCCATCTTGTGGATTTATTGTCATAATAAACAAATACAGTACTTATGTACAGTATGTTGAATGTATATATCTGTCTTGTCTTATGTTTCCATTCCAACAATAATTTACAGAAAAATAGGGAATATTTTAGAGATGGTTTGAATTGCGATTAATTACGATTGATTAATTTTTAAGCTATGATTAACTCGATTAAAAGTTTTAATCGATTGACAGTCCTAATATTTACCCTTTTAAACGTTTTTTTTTTTTTTTTTCAATTTATCTTTGTTTGGATCAATTATTTATCATCTAAAATATTCGGGAAAATGCGACAGTAACAAAAAAAATACAATTAAGCAATAGTTATGAGGTAGATATCCATGACTTTTTTACAGACGCTTTTTAATTGTGAAATAATTCATTTAAAAGTTTAAAATATGCGAGTGAATAATTTTGTAAAGTCGTTTTTGTTTTTTTTTTAAACTAAATATTTCGCCATATACTGTGTATACAGTATATATATATGACAAATTTTAAAGTTTTTTAATTTGTTTACCCCCATTTACAGATGTCGTGCAACTGCATTTGTTTTAACCAAGCCATAAAAAGAAGGTAAGTAATTATATTTATTATTCAAAATGTTCATCATTTTTATCTTAGAATCATTAATTGATGTCTAATATTTAGTTTTAGAAAAAAAAAAAAAAACTTAAAAAAATTAATTCACTAGTATATTTCAAACTTTTAAATAAATGACGTCACTGTGAAAAAAATACTGTCTGTAAATAAGTCACGGATATCAACCTCATAAATATCTCTAAATTGTATTTCTTCTGTGACTGTCGCATTTTCCCCAATATTTTAGATGATAAATAATCGATCTAAACAAAGAAAAATTGGAAAGGTTTAAAGGGATAAATATTTGAAAAAGAAAATCTCGACCACTCCTTGATGTCTACAATTTCTGCATCGTGACCCTTGTTAGATTACCATGTCTCACCCATAAAATCCCCGCAAAATCCGGCTGTGGCCATTCACAGCTGTTTCTTGACACTCGGTGATGCATGCTACATGGAGTTTTTGGATCGAAAAGAGATAAGTACGTGATAAAATCTCGTTAAAATCATGGCGTCTTTAATTCTGCTCTCGCGTGCTCTCACATCCAGTTAGGGTTTTGCTGATTAAAAAAAAAAAAAATTCTAAAATGCCCTCTTGTTCAAAAATTTTCTTCCTCCAGAAAATTGACATTTTAAGCTTTCCAATGATATATCAGACATGCAAATCGGACAATTTTGAAATTTGGAAAAAATTGGGGGTCTCAGAGCGGAACTTCAAGTCACCTAAGTGTTTTCCGCCATATATACTGTATATAAATATATGTATATATATATATATATATATATATATATATATATATATATATATATATATATATATATATATATATATATATACACATATATATTAGGGTTGTCAAAATTATCGCGTTAACGGGCGGTAATTATTTTAATTAATCACGTTAAAATATTTGACACAATTAACACACGTGCCCCGCTCAGACAGATTTAAATGACAGTACAGGGAAATGCCCACTTCTTAATTGTGTTTTTGGGAGTTTTGCCGCCCTCTGCTGGCGCTTGGGTGCGACTGATTTTATAGGCTTCAGCACCCATGAGCATTGTGTAAGTAATTATTGACATCAACAATGGCGGGCTACTAGTTTATTTTTTGATTGAAAATTTTACAAATTTTATTCAAACGAAAACATTAAGAGGGGTTTTAGTATAAAATTTCTATAACTTGTACTAACATTTTTCTTTTAAGAACTACAAGTCTTTCTATCCATGGATCGCTTTAACAGAATGTTCATAATGTTAATGCCATCTTGTTGATTTATTGTTATAATAAACAAATACAGTCCTTATGTACTGTATGTTGAATGTATATATATCCATCTTGTGTCTTATCTTTCCATTCCAACAATAATTTACAGAAAAATATGGCATATTTTATAGATGGTTTGAATTGCGATTAATTACGATTAATTAGTTTTTAAGCTGTAATTAACTCGATTAAAAATTTTAATCGTTTGACAGCCCTAATATATATATATATATTTATATATACAGTATTTTGGGGGGGTAAATAATATATATATACTGTGTATATATAATATATATATATATATATATATATATATATATACAGTATTTTTTTTGGGGGGGGGGGGGTAAATAATATCTGCTTGGTGGGTATGCAGGAACTTCAGAATCCCATTTGATTCAAGGAAACCCTCCGCACGTCATGCAGAGAGGAGCAGTCTGCAACCTGAATATTTGAATTTCATTGCATTTGACATTTGATAATGGCGTCGTGTGGCTTCCGATTCCAAAGGGTCCCTATCATGTTTGCTCAGACTTTTCACCCTGCTGGAAAAAAAAAATCAATGCCATACAAAAAGAGCTCATATCACAGCGGCATTGAGAAGACAAATCCAATTATTGTTTTAGCTTTGCATGAGGAGACACTGTACATATCAAACCACCCTCTGGGAATAGCTGCTATTTACATAAAAGATTCTGCCAACATGGGGGGAATAAAGGTAAACTAAATGTCTGTGTAACAACCTTGAGTCTATTTCTTACATGTGCTTGCAAGTGCAAATTAAGTTTCTTGACATCTGATCCATTAGCTATCTGCATAAATAAACAACTACAGTGGATCACAAAAGTGAGTACACCTCTCACATTTCTGCAGATATTTAAGCATATCTTTTCATGGGACAACACTTTCAAAATGACACTTTGACACAACGAAAAGGAGTCTGTGTGCAGCTTATGTAATAGAGTTAATTTATTTTCCCCTCAAAATATAGCCATTAATATGTAAACCCCTGGCAAAAAAAATGAGTACACCCCTTAGAAACTACATCCCTAAGTGTCCAAATTGAGTACTGCTTGTTATTTTCCCTCCAAAATGTCATGTGACTCGTTAGTGTTACTAGGTCCAGGTGTGCATAGGGAGCAGGTGTGTTCAAATTTGCAGTACAGCTCTCACACTCTGTCATACTGGTCACTGAAAGTTTCAACATGGCACCACATGGCAAAGAACTCTCTGAGGATCTTAAAAGACGTATTGTTGCGCTACATGAAGATGACCAAGGCTACAAGAAGATTGCCAACACTCTGAAACTGAGCTGCAGCACAGTGGCTAAGATTATCCAGCGTTTTAAAAGAGCAGAATCCACTCAGAACAGGCCTCGGGTTGATCGTCCAAAGAAGCTGAGCGCATGTGCTGACCGTCACATCCAAATGCTTTCTTTGAAAGATCGTCGCAGGAGTGCTGTCAGCATTGCTGCAGAGATTGAAGAGGTGGGGGTCAGCCTGTTAGCGCTCAGACCATACGCCGCACTCTACATCAAATTGGTGTGCATGACTGTCACCCCAGGAGGAAGCCTCTTCTGAAGACGGTACACAAGAAAGCCCGCAAACAGTGTGCTGAAGACATGTCAACAAAGCACATGGATTACTGGAACTGTGTCCTATGGTCTGATGAGACGAAGATTAATTTGTTTGGTTCCGATGGCCTCAAGCATGTGTGGCGGCGACCAGGTGAGGAGTACAAAGATAAGTGTGTCATGCCTACAGTCAAGCATGGTGGTGGGAATGTCATGGTCTGGGGCTGCATTCCATTGAGGGAAACATGAACTCCAACATGTACTGTGAAATACTGCAGCAGAGCATGATCCCCTCCCTTCAGAAACTGGTTCGCAGGGCAGTGTTCCAGCATGACAATGACCTCAAACACACCTCCAAGATGACCACTGCTTTACTGAAGAGGCTGAGGGTAAAGGTGATGGACTGGCCAAGCATGTCTCCAGACTTGAACCCAATAGAACATCTTTGGCGGATCATCAAGCAGAAGGTGGCGGTGCGCAAAGTCTAAAATATCCAGCAGCTCCGCAACGTTGTCATGGAGGAGTGGAAGAGCATTCCAGTGGCAACCCTGTGAAGCTCTGGTCAACTCCATGTCCAGGAGAGTAAAGGCATGTTCTGGATAATGGTGGTGGCCACACAAAATATTGACAGTTGACATGTTGTATATTAATATTGACAACTTTCACTAAGGGGTGTAGTCACTTTGGTTGCCAGGGTATAGATATTAATGGCCATATTTTGAGTTATTTTGAGGGGAAAATAAATGAACTCCATCATATAAGCTGCACACAGACTACTTTTTATTGTGTCAAAATGTTATTTTGTCAGTGTTGTCCCATGAAAAGATGCAGAGGGGTCACTGAAGAAATTAATTTGGTCAGATGAGACCAATGTAGTTCAGTTCAGTTCAAGTTTATTGTCCTCTAAAAAGGGGAAACTACCGTATTGGCCTGAATATAAGACGGTGTTTTTTTGCATTGAAATAAGACTGAAAAAGTGCGGGTCGTCTTATATTCGCTGTCTAGACATTATACCCATTCACGACGCTGGATGGCGCCAGATATCATTGAAGCGATGTTCTGTCATGACTAGGGTTGGGCATCGTTTGAAATTGAACAATTCCGGTTCCGATTCCAATTCCACGTTTCGATTCCGGTTTCGAACGATTCCCGATTCCGATTCTTTTAAGAGGCAGGGTCAACAACAAAAAATGCAGGGTCCAAAAAATTGCATAGTTTATATTAAAGTCTTAACTTCTTGACGTTTTTTGAAATTAAATGAACTTCTCTCACAGGGCTAATTAGAACTTGTATATAAATATCAGTCTTTAAACTTTTTTTTTTTTTAATTCTGCTCAGCGGTCAGGGCATCGAAACAAGGAAATTTAAATTTAAAATTTCTAACGATTCAGGGAGCATCGGAGTGTTAGAACCGGTTCCCATCGATGCTCAATTCTCGATGCCCAACCCTAGTCATGACAGATCTCAGCTACTCTCAAGTTTAACCAGTTTGCATTATTTTATTGCAATGTTTTTCCTTATTCAGATATGTTTCAAGACTACAGTTACAGTTAGAATTCACTTTTATGGTTAATGCAGTTATTGCAATTTTGTTGTTTTATCACAATAGATCGGTTTATTTACATTTCAAAAACCAGAAGCCTTTTATTCACAAATGTGATAGCACTTTAGTTTACATATTTAAATGTTCAGATATTAAGATTGGAATGAGGCAAAATAACATGCTTTTTCTCTCAAATATATCGTTATATTCATTTGTTTCAGATGTACTGTAACTTTCTGTATAAACATTAATTTGGTGTTCAAAAAGTCTTTTTTTCAAACGTGAGTCTTGAAAAAGAGGGGGTCGTCTTATATTCGGGCCAATGGAGTACTTCTGCAGAAATGCGAGAGGTGTACTCACTTTTGTGGTACACTGTACATTGTCATTAATTATTACAGAATGTTTGCTGTTAATATAGTTTTAATTACATTACATCTTATCACAATATTGCGCGATTTTATGACTAAGGATATTTCTTCATGTGCCTAATTTTCCCTTTCCATGACGTTTAACCAAAAAGTTCAGAAAAATGGCCAACCTTTGACAAAAGACTCCGTCAATATGGTCAATTATTAAAAATGACACATTATTCTGGTGCCTGAAAATAATATTTTTGAATGATATTTTATTTGATTATTTAAATTGAATTGTCTGTGTTAAATATGTTATTCAATTGCATTGCCTCCTTGTCAATTAGGTTGAAGTTAAATTTTTAGCTATATTTTGCTAAATGTGTTTCTTTTATGTTCATCTATGTGTTAATATATGTTCATAAAAGTATATATGCTTCTATATGTTTATGTTATTTCCCAGTAAATTAATCTGTCGTTCTTTTTTTTTTTTTTTTTTTTAAATAACTACATCAAATTTAATGGTCTGCCGGAACTATTATTGTCACAAGTCGTCGTTTCATACCGGTCTGTTTATGTCGACACACAGACTTCTGGTTGTCAACATGGAAGCTTCGCGTGAAGTTTTCTGAGTTTTTCCATAGATTATTTTGCCGCGTTCCTTTCGCGATTAATTCCAAATAATTATTTAACGACCTTTTTGCATTTTATGTAATTTATTCAATTTGTTATCTCCACGCTCAATGGCGTTACCGGGCGTCACTTCATAGGGCATTCAGCGAAATTGTGGAGCTTTCGAAAGGTAAACATTTGTATCCACTGGATGTTAGTTGCTAGTCGAATGTGTGGAAAGTTGTGGATTTAACTCTGGTGTTTACATTAAAAAAAAAAACAAAAAAATTACAACAACAACAAAAACGAAACGTGTAAAAAATAGGATGACGTTCCTTTTATTTTTATGTTCATTTCTGGCTTGCATTATATTCAGGGGTGCACATAATTTTTTTGCCCAGGTTCTCAGAGGAGGACCTGGAGATGTGACTTGGTCCTCATTGAGCTTGAGAGCCGACCCGCCTGATGCGATAAATTTATGACAAGCTTTACTTAGAGCCAATTAACTTTAATTAATTATATTAACAATTAATGCTTGATTAACATCAACTGGCACAACAAAATTGCCATTACTTTGAAGTGAAATGTAAAGAAATAAGAAGCACCAATTCAAAATAAAGGGCATTATGCGGCTCCCACATTAACTCAAAGCCTTTTTAAAAGTGGGATATCCTCCTCATAAGACCTCATTGAACGTGCATGTTTAGCTTTGTAAAATGCGAGCAAAAACACGTTTGTCAGTGCATGTCGCTGTTCATTACCTTTATTCCGCCACTTGTCCATAGGACGAGTGGGGTCCTGTTTGACATCGATAGTTTGCTTAATTGCCACATGCTCTCTGTTTTTTTCGTGCTTTTCAAAGTTTGGATGGCTGAAATTCTTTGACCCTACATAAAATGCGCTGCTCTTATCGGCGACATTGGGATTCTCACGGCACATTTTGTACTTCATTTCCGTGCGAGCATCATTTGCTTCTAGCCATGGTACCTCCTGTTGCCACTTTTCAGCAAAAGTCCTTTTTTTCGGTAGCTCCGGTGACATCTCTGTCGTCTGTCTTTCTTTTGACGGGGGTGGGGGAACACGGAAGTAATTTAGTGATGGCCAAATGAAGCCTCATGAAGCAATGAAGCTTTGCAGCCAATTGGTTAGCACATGTAGCAAAGCTTCATGATGCTTCATTTACCCTATGGCGCCATCAAGTGGTCTAGAAGTCCAAGAGGTCAACATTGTTAAGAATTCAATGGCTATTTGCTTAAGACAAAGATATGAATGTGCTTGTGTTAGTAATTTAGTATGTGAACAAAATACGACAAGTGCTAAGGGTAATTTGTTATTCATTTTTATTTAGAAATAATAGCTTTCCCACAGTGGCTGGCTTTAAACAGTTTCTTTTTTTTTGGACAATATTTCACCAGCTTTAGAAAATATTCTTTCACAAGGCACAGATGAAGCTGGGGTGCAGAGAAATGTGAGTGCCAGTTTATATAAATTTGGGTAGGTATTCTTTTGTGCCTCCCAGTACACTAATGGATTGTTCATTCTGTTGATGTTTGGTTCAGATAGGTACACACACACACACACTCACATTTATATTAAAGTAGTTTTTCTCACTTACCTTATTGAAAGCAATCAAATCAAAATGTTCCCATACAGGGGAGGATCGCTCCTTTCGCGCAGGTTCCATCGCAAGCAAAGGACAAGGCTCGAAAAAAGATTGCACTGGTTGCACTGTTGCGCACAGATGTAACAAGTACAGGAGCCCGAAATCCACAAAATGTGAGATAACAGGCGATCGCCATTGCGTTTTGCAACCAATTTATACCGTAGTCTGTCCTGTTTTTGCAATGTGCGCCAAATGTTGGATCACTTCCGAAGCACTCACGGCCGCCGGCGAGGCTTCCCACGTCATCATTTCCGGGTTTTGCCGAAATGAAGCGCGCCTCGCTACAAGCTTCGTGGAAACCCCCCTCCCATTACTCGACACAAGCTTCGGAACCTCGGCTCATTTCGTCCCATCACTAAAGTAATTACTCAGTGTGGCCTGCCTCTTCAAAATTTTGAGAAGTTATTTTCTCGTGTCCGCCGCAAATACAGTGGTCAGCCATCGGTACGCAAAAGCGTATGGAAGCCGTTGAGGGCCAGCGCATTTGTCTACGTCCAGTACGCATGCGCGCATGCGGACCACTTATGTGCACCCCTGATTATATTCAACGCCAATATTTGCGCTGTATTTTTTTGGGTGAGCTCTTTACACTATTCTTTTATTCATGTAAGTGTTTTCCCTTTGTATTTTTATGTTAAAATTTGATAGTGTTTCTTTTAACAGTAAATTTAAGTTTCTGCAACTTGGCTTGCTTTCCACTCCCCCCAAAAATGATTGATCCACAGCTCATAAATTAGGGCTCCAGTTATTGATTATTTTAGTTGTCGATTAATATATCAACTAGTTAGTTCGAATAATCAAGTAATTGGACTAGGAACGTTTTGTAACATATTTATGTCACTGTTGCTATTAGGGGTGTGAAAAAATATCAAAATGGTGATATATCGTGATACTTTGTATCCCGAAAGGTTATCGATATGCTCCTGCCAAGAATCGAGATATTGTTTTAAAAAGGTGTCAATGTCTAAAAAAATAAAAAATGTGTCAATGTTTAAAAAAATAAATAAATAAAAAGGAAGCAACAATTTGCTACAAAAATCTTCAACCATTATAGTGTCTGTTAACTCTATAAGGCTGCATTAACGGTGCTCGGCGCCCAATCCATTTAGACTGGAAACGTTCGTTCATTCGAAACCACAGCATTCACAGTCATTCTGTCCGATTTTCAGGTCATTTACAGGTCACTTGCTGTTCATTTTTAGGGCATTTACAGGTCATTTTCTGTTGTTTGAGGGGCCGTTTACATGGTGACTCTCCGAGAAATCGAAAAATGTCAAATTTGCATTTATATGGGCCCGTCTCCATTCGAACTATGTCGCAATTCCACATGAATACGATGTAGTAGTCATGCCAATTCTACCAGTCAAGCCAATTCTGCCAGTCATGCAGATTTACAAGGTGACAGCGAATGATGCACTTTGACCCCACCAAGCTCCTCAACCCGGAAAAAAACTCGAAGCAATGGCATTTTTCTTTTGCTCAAAAAGGCACAAAAATGGAAACACACAACATATTTAATTCAAAAATATTATTAAAACAGTAAATTAAAGCCCACATTCCGCCATATTTGCTGTTTTTAATGTTCAGTAGCGCCGCTGCGCACGCCCAACGTGATGTGTATGAGTGCTGACGTTATCGGGGCGGTCTCGCGCCGCGGGAGCCTTTGATATGCATGCGGAGCAAGCCCCCCTCAGTCCCCCGCAATCGAATTCTTCCACTTTGGAGGCAGGATTCAGAATTTTTCGTCTTTGCTTTCCGTCTTCGCCGACACCATATGCACGCGAGGCCATTCCACTACTCAGTCATTGCGTCTTTGTGTCGCAGAGTCGCCATGTAAACTGCCCCTGAGTCACTGCCTATTCATTTGGGTGATTCCCAGGTCACTTCCTGTACTGTAACCAAAAATAAACTGGAAGTGACCCATAAAATACCCCAAAATCAACAGGAAGTAACTGAAAATCAACAGCTAAATGAACTGAAGTAGCCCCAAATTACTTATTTATTATTTATTTATTTGATTTATTACTTATTTATTTATTAATTACTAACCATTGGCTGCCACTGACGGCCATAGACGTTCAATTTGTTTGAAGTAGGAGGGATGGCAGTGAATGAACGAATGTTCATTCGCTGCCACCCTCACAGTTCAAATGGATTGGACGTCTACTAGTGATAAACTCTTTACAATTCACAGCAGAAGCTTATTTTTCTGTTTGTTAGTTGTTTGTAAAATATCCTAGAATGATTTCCTGACCAATGTATCGATAATCGATGTATCGCCATATCGTCAGATCATCATTATCGTGAGCTTTGTATCGCAAATCGTTTCGCATCGTGAGGTACCAATAGGTTCCCACTCCTAGTTGCTATAGTTGTGCGCTCCCTGTGGGTGTGGTATTACGGTAAAAAGGAACCTAAGTGATGAGTTGTGTGCACATGTAATTAGAAGCACACTGAATGAAGAACTGTTGTTCCAATCAAGTCTCGGCCTTAAATGTACTTAGATTGAGGAAGTACATAACAAAAAGTGGCATTCTTTGCGTTGCAGAATCAATTTTAGGAGATTTAAAACCAAGGCTTGCTAAGACTGCACTTTCAAAAGAGCATTAAATCCAAATATATAATAAAGTTCCTAGTGTTTCTTCAAACAATGCAAATTGCACTTTCATTTAAAAATAAAATACCTGAGCTCAAAATAAACGAATGAGGATCTAAGTACAACAAAAGAAAAATTGGCTAACTAGCATAGAAAAATTTGGCTAGCTTAAATGCTATAAAATGCTGACACTTTTTGACAATGCTCTTAACAAATAATTCAAACACATAATCAAGCAAAAAAAAAAAAAAAAACACGGCTAAATATACCCTTAAACTAAATTACAAATACCATAATTTTCGGACTATAAGCCGCTACTTTTTTCCCTCATTTTGAATCCTGCGGCTTATAGTCCAGTGGGGCTTATTTGATGATTTATTTTGGTTAATAGGTAACACTTTGTTTGACAGCGGCATCATAAGACTGTCATAAGAACGTCATAATTATGACGTGACACGACACTATCATGGGCATTACTGAATTATGACTGATGTCAAAATGTGTCATGTTGCATATTATGTCACTAACTCCATTTATGTCCCGCTCAGATCTTTTACGTCCATTCAAAAGTGAGATAATTTGCTGGATGACACGAACCGACATCTATTACAAGCATTCAATAATACCTATGACAGTGTCATGTAATAATTAATGACAGTATTATGACACCACCATCCAAGAAAATTTTACCAAATACCATAACTAGCAATTAATGAAACAACTGGAACAGTAAATGAAGAAATAATTAGGACAGAACATGAATTTTGATTGTTTTTACATCTGTAGCGCCGCAATGGATGCTAGGAGGAATGTTGGATGACAACAGTGTTGACAGCAGCTGGCAGCAGAGGTTGACTGTCTCCCCCAAGGGAGCAGTGATGGCCAAATGAAGATTTTTAAAACAATAAGGCTATGCACCAAATTGGTTCAAAGCTTAATGGTGGTTCATTTGGTTTCATGACAGTCTTATGATGCAATTGTCAAATGAAGTGTTACCAGTTAATATCTTTTGGTGTAAATATCCTATAATACAATGAGGACAACTGCGGCTTATAGTCCAGTGCGGCTTATCTGTGAACAAATGCCGTTTTCATGTCAAATTTGGTGGCTGGCGGCTTATAGTCAGGTGCGCCTTATAATCCAGAAATTACGGTACATTTAAAAAACATAGTTGCTCAAACAAAAACTTACCTTAAGTTGGTCTTAACAGGGAGCAGCTGGATTCAGCCATGCTAAGTAAGTTATGTCATATTCACTGTTCCCAATAGTGGGCAGATTATCCACCTAAATCCATAAAACTTCACTTAAATCAAAAAAGTAAATGCAAACACTTTCAAAACTAACCATTACAACGTCACTCTAAACGGATAGTCGAAGAAGCAAAATTTGATTCTAAGGTTTTTTCTAATTGCATTACTCGAGTTAATCGATTAATCGTTGATACACTAACTCATATATTGAAAAATGTGTAAATTATAGCACCGAGTGTTCAAGGTACCACTATAAAACCATTTATCATTTACCATTTTTATTGTATCTATGTGTACATTACTTTAACATGTACTTTTGCTCACCATGATATTCTGTTCCCCAGACCTCCTGATCAATGGCAGCCTCAGTGTGGTCCAAGATATCCGATGCTCTTCCTCCAGATGAGGAGCACTTTCCGCTGCAATTCAGTGAAAAGGTGCATGCAAGCATTTTGGAAATAATGAAAAGATCCAGATGTCAACTCTACACCAATGCCCCTGCCTCCAGCCGCCTGCTCAACGCTCAGATCGTTCTGGACGTCTCATGGGAGAAACTTAACATGGGAACGTGGCGCCACGTTGACAAAGAGTGGCGCCGTGTCTACTCGTATGGGTGTCTTTTCAAGGTGTGCGCCCTGTGTCAAGAGGAACCGTCGGAGGAGGACCTTCTGCAAGCCATCCGTACCTGTGACATGGGCTTGCTGATGGGAGCCGCGATCATGGACGACCGACTGCAAGTTTTGGTCCGGATTCTGCAGAAAGACGTCCGGAAAGACACCAGAAATGAGCATACGGAGGCCAAGGTTAGTGTGCTGGAAAAGGCTGGAACATTTTGGCAAATGTAACCCACAAATACAAGGCGGCACAATGAACAAATGGTTGTGATTCAATTTCATTTCAACAGAGGATCAAATTGGCACTGCCGGAGGTTCCGCAGATCAGAGAAGATCTGGCAATTCCCAGATTAAAGTGCCCATCTCTGGAGAGTTTCAAAGAGAACTACTTGCTCCCCCTCAAAGCGGTCATTTTAGAGGAGACCATTGATCACTGGCCAGCCCTTAACCAGCACCCCTGGAGGTTTGAATCGATGTACCTGATTGTTTTTTTGTTTTTTTTGACTACATAATACAGGTAGTTGGTGACGTAACCCGAATTTCAGCGTAAATCGCAAGTAACCCTTTAAATACCCCTAAATAACCCCTAAATCTCAGAATAACGATCCAAAAACATATATGCGTCATTGTACTAAAGTGCCCTCCATTTTTTTTTTAAAAATAATATTGGACCTTAATGGAAAAAAAGAGAAAAATCCAACCTTCAATACAAGTGCATTTATTCAGCGGGGTAAAAAATCGCACATAAAGAAATAATTATTTGACATCAAATAATGTGTGTCACAATTATTAGCACCCCTGGTGTTAATACTTTGTACAACCCCCTTTTGCCAACAAAACAGCACCTAATCTTCTCCTATAATGTTTCACAAGATGGGAAAAGACAGAAAGAGGGATCTTCAGCCATTCCTCTTCGCAGAATCTATTTAAATCATCCAGAGACCTGGGTCCTCTCCCCTGTACTCTCCTCTTCAGCTCACCCCACAGGTTTTCAATGGGGTTGAGGTGTGGGGACTGAGATGGCCATGGGAGGAGCTTGATTTTGTGTATAGATTTGGCCATACAGTGGGGAGAAGAAGTATTTGATACACTGCCGATTTTGCTGGTTTTCCCACTTGCAAGCCATGTAGAGGTCTGTCATTTGTATCATAAGTTCTCTTCAACTGTGAGGGACGGAATCTAAAACAAAAATCCAGAAAATCACATTGTATAATTTTTAAATAATAGATTTGTATTTAACTGCATGAAATAAGTATTTGATACATTACAAACTAGTAAATATTTTGGCTCTCAGTTCTTTTTTAAGAACCCCTCCTGTTCTCCATTCATTACCGGAACTGCACCTGTTTGAACTTGTTACCTGTATAAAAGACACCTGTTCACATGCTCAAACAAACAAACTCCAACCTCTCCACAATGGCCAAGACCAAAGAGCTGTGTAAGGACATCAGGGATAAAATAATAGACCTGCACAAGGCTGGGATGGGCTACAGGAAAATAAGCAAACAGCTTGGTGAGAAGGTAACAACTGTTGGAGCGATTATTAGAAAATGGAAGAAGTTCAAGTTGACGGTCAATCTGCCTCGTTCTGGAGCTCCATGCAAGATCTCACCTCATGGGGCATCACTGATCATGAGGAAGGTGAGGGATCAGCCCAGAACTACACGGCAGGACCTGGTCAATGACCTGAAGAGAGCTGGAACCACAGTCTCGAAGAAAACCATCGGAAACACATTACGCCGTCATGGATTAAAATCCTACAGTGCACGCAAGTTCCCGCTGCTGAAGCCAGTGCATGTCCAGACGCGTCTGAAGTTTGCCACTGACCATCTGGATGATCCAGAGGAGCAATGGGAGAAGGTCATGTGGTCGGATGAGACCAAAATTCAACTTTTTGGTCTGAACTCGGCTCGTCGTGTTTGGAGGAAAAAGAAGGATGAGTACAACACCGAGAACACCATCCCAACCGTGAAACATGGAGGAGGAAACATCATTTTTTGGGGCTGCTTCTCTGCCAAGGGTACAGGATGACTGCACCGTATTGAGGGGAGGATGGATGGGGCTATGTATCGCCAGATCTTGGCTGACAACCTCCTTCCTTCAGTGAGAGCCCTGAAGATGGGTCGTGGCTGGGTCTTCCAGCATGACAACGACCCAAAGCACACAGCCAAGGCAACTAAAGAGTGGCTCCGTAAGAAGCATCTTAAGGTCCTGGAGTGGCCTAGCCAGTCACCAGATCTGAACCCGATAGAAAATCTATGGAGGGAGTTGAAAGTCCGTGTTGCCCGGCAGCAGCCCCAAAACCTGAAGGCTCTGGAGAAGATCTGCATGGAGGAGTGGGCCAAAATCCCTGCTGCAGTGTGTGCAAACCTTGTCAAGGACTACAGGAAACGTTTGGTATCTGTAATAGCAAACAAAGGTTTCTGTACCAAATATCAAATTCGATTTTTGTGATGTATCAAATACTTATTTCATGCAATTAAATGCAAATTTATCATTTAAAAATCATACAACGTGATTTTCTGTTTTTTTTTTTTTTTGTATTAGATTCTGTCTCTCACAGTTGAAGAGAACTTATGATACAAATTACAGACCTCTACATGCTTTGCAAGTGGGAAAACCAGCAAAATTGGCAGTGTATCAAATACTTGTTCTCCCCACTGTATGTTTAGGGTCATTGTCTTGCTGAAAGACCCAGTGACGACCCATCTTCAGCTTTTGGGCAGAGGGCAACAGATTTTGATTTAAAATGTCCTGGTATTTCAAAGCATTCATGATGCCATGCACCCTAACAAGGTTCCCAGGGCCTTTGGAAGCGAAACAGCCCCACAGCATCACTGACTCACCCCCTTACTTCTCACAGAATTTAGTTTCTTGAACTCATTTGAGTCAACGTTTATTGCAGCTCCGCAACTCGGACCATAACAAACGTAACAACACAGACTTCCTGTGTGTGTCCGTCAACTATATCTGTCCCTCGGGAAACTCAAACCCAAATAACAATAGTTCCTATTGTTACTGTCGTGTCGACAGCGATGAGCTCTCTCGGATTTCCAACTTACGTTTTCATTTTCATTTTACCGTATTAATCCATGGAAGAAACATTTATTCATCATGATGAAACGAGCAAGTTATACAGCAGCCTTTAAAAGAAAAGTCACATCTGTTTTGTTTTCTCCCAGATTCTGGTAAGTTGGAGAAGTTGTCAAATCATATGATTACTGTAAATATTGTCAGTTTATGGTAATGTTTTGAACTACCAATATGCTGTGCTTGTGCTGTTTTTCACCAGTCAGTAAAATGACATTTCTGTATCTGTACATGAGCTCTGTTTTCCTGTATTCTTCTATTTATTGGTGCTAAAATTAGGGCGTGCGTTATAAACAGGTACAATAATTTTCCCTAGATTTTACAAGTAAATTTGAGGTGCGCATTATACACGACTGCGCCTTATATTCGGGAAAATAACGGTACTGGTATTGCTGATTCTCTGGGGTGCAAATACTTATGAACCCAACTAAATTACAAATAAGTAGTTGAAAAATCATACAATGAGAGTTCCGGATATTTTTTTTAGATTATGTCTCGATAAGTGGAAAGGCATCTATGATTGAAATTTCAGACCTCTACCTGTTTTCTAAGTGGGTGACCTTGCAAAATCCCAAGGGGTGCAAAGACTTCTGCTATTTGCTGTACTATTTTATTTTTTATTATTACCGTATTGGCCCTGATTATAAGACGACCCCCTCTTTTTCAAGACTTAAGTTTGAAAAAAGACTTTGACAACCAAATTAATTTTTATACAGAAAATAATTACAGTACATCTGAAACAAATGATTATAACAATATATTTGAGAGAAAAAGCATGTTATTTTGCCTCATTCAGATCTTAATATCTGAACTTTTAAATTTGTAAACTAGAGCTGAAACAAATACTCAAGCAACTCGAGTAACTCGAGTTTAAAAACTGATCCGAGTAATTTTATTCACCTCGAGGAATCGTTTAACAACGCGCTGACGTCACGTGCGTAGAGGAAGAAGCAATTAAGAAAAAAAAAGAAAAAAAAAACTTACCGCAGCCGACAGCCGCTACAAACTACGCCGACGTTGCTAAAAACTACGCCCGCTAGTTTGGTAGCAGGTTGTGTCCGATGCGTCTCATAGATATCGCATGCATTTTAGACTAGATTCAAAATGACAGACTTGGCCGCGTCTGGGCAGCGTTAGTAAACAACCGCCATCTTTAAGCAGTAGACTTCTCACCGCTAATAAATATAACGTTACTGTCACTCACTCACGTAACGTTAGCCCTTCGGAGGGCTAGGTTTCTATTGATTATGACCACTGTCGATGCGTGGGTAACGTGTCTTACATACAGGCTTTATTTAATCTGTAAAAACACAACGCATAAGCGTGATGAGGGTGTAAAATTTAAAACATAATAAAGCTGTCAGTTTTAGCTCAGTAGTCATTACTGAATAAATGTGCTCCAATACAGCAGGTATCATACATTTATTTTGAACACTGCAAAAACTCAAAATCCTACCAGTACTTACAGTTTAGACTAACTTAAAACTTAAAAATAGCTTGACACAAATGGAAATTAAATTGAAACACGTGGGAAAAACACGTAGCTTTCATGTGATGTGTGTTATCAAGCGCAATTACATTTTTAGGCAGGAAATATGTTTTTTTTAATAAGATCTAGAAGTTTTTTGCGTGAAAGTAGTAATTTTTTTTTCTAGTCACATCTTAGATGCAATTGTTGGCTGTTTTTAACAATGTACATTGAAAATAAAGACATTGATTGACTGAAAATGGTTCAATATTGGATTAAATGTCTTTTTTTCTCATGTATATTTATAATTGCTCTTTACCTAAAAAAAGAAAGAAAAAAAGTTTTATCCGATTACTCGATTAATCGATAGAATTTTCAGTCGATTACTCGATTACTAAAATATTCGATAGCTGCAGCCCTAATAATGTAAACTAATGTGCCATCACATTCATAAATGAATGGCTTCTGGTTTTTGAAATGTAAATAAACCAATCTATTGTGATAAAACAACTAGGGCTGCAGCAATCGAATATTTTAGTAATCGAGTAATCGACTGAAAATTCTATCGATTAATTGAGTAATCGGATAAAACATTTTTAGGTGAAGAGCAATTATAAATATACATGAGAAAACAAGACATTTCACCTAATCTTGAACCATTTTCAGTCAATCAATGTCTTTATTTTCGATGTATATTGTTGAAAACAGCCAACAATTGCATCTCAGATGTAACTAGAATTTTTAAAAAAAAGACTAATTCACTGCTTTCACTCAAAAAACCTTTAGATCTTATTAAAAAAAAATATGTATATATATATATATATATATATATATATATATATATATATATATATATATATATATATATATATATATATACCTAAAAATGCTGTTACGCTTGATAACACACATCACTTAAAAGTTAGGATTTTTCCCCACGTGTTTCAATTGAATTTCTATTTGTGTCAAGCCATTTTTAAGTTCTACTTAAGTTTTAAGTTAGTCTAAACTGTAAGTCCTGATAGGAGTTTGAGTTTTTGCAGTGTTCAAAATAAATGTATGATACAGGCTGTATTGGAGCACATTAGGGACCAGTGCTACTTGGTGTTTTATCCAGCAATGACTACTGAGCTAAAATTGATAGTTAGCATTATTGAGTTTTTATTTTACACCCTCATCACTCCACAACGCTATGTTATGTTAAAGCCTGTATGTAAGACACGTTAGCCACGCATGGACAGTGGTCATAATTAGTAGAAACCTAGCCCTCCGCAGGGCTAACGTTGCGTGAGCTAGTGACAGTAAGGTTAATCTTATTTATTAGCGCTTAGCGCTCTACTGCTTTAAGATGGCGGCTGTTTACTAATGCTGCCCAGACGCGGCCGAGTCTGTCATTGCGCATCTAGTTCAACATACATGTGATCTCTATGAGACTCATCAGACGCTACCTGCTATCAACGTAGCATCGTGCGGGCTAGTATTTAGCAACGTCGGCGTCGTTTGTAGCGGGTGTCGGCTGGTGTGTTTTTTTTTTTTTTTTGTTTTTTTTTTGCTTCTTCGTCTATGCACGTGACATCAGCGCGTTGTCCCGCATTAAAAGTAGTCCGAGCAAAACGTGACGCTTAGAGCTGTCAAAATAAACGATTACTCGAGGTGAATAAAGTTACTCGGATCAGTTTTTAAACTCGAGTTATTCGAGTTGCTCGAGTATTCGTTTCAGCTCTAAAAACAACAAAATTGCAATAACTGCATTAACCATCAAAGTGAAGTCTAACTGTAACTGTAGTCTTGAAACAAATCTTAAGAAGGGAAAACATTGCAATAAAATAATGCAAACTGGTTAAACTTGAGAGTAGCTTAGATCTGTCATGACAGAAGATCGCTTCAATGTTATCTGGTGCCATCTAGCGTGGTGAATGGGTATAACGTCTAGACCGCAAATATAAGACAACCACCACTTTTTCAGTCTTATTTCAACGCAAAAAACACCGAATTCGGGCCAATACGGTAATTTGCTCATTTGGTAATTACTTATTAACCCTTTCACCCAAGAATTATGGTTTTGTTTTCTTTTTTAAAACCCTTACAGGGGATTCATTCATCTCATTGACTACCAGTGACGGCGCTAGACATCAGTGGCACTAAAACATGAGCATAAGCATGAGCACAATAAAAGAAACAATGATTAAAAAGTGACTCTCTTTGTTCAAAGTAACAACACCAAGTAAAAGCGACAGCCTTTTGTCTCCTTGCAACATCCCGCAATGTTGAACAGTCATGCAATCAGGCTGATTTGCACTTGTCGGGCAGCTAAGTGCACTTATCTGAACAAGTGGGGAGAAAAGCTGAGAGAGTGTGGATGTGAAGGACATCAAACGGACAATTTCATCCCGAAACAATTTAACTTTAGGCTGTGCTCAAATGTAAAGTGATCTGAAATGTAGCTTTCCTCCCCTCCCCCGTTCCCAAAGCTTAGAATACTTGAGGTCGGTGGCGGGGTGTCGCACCGTCCCCGTGGAGGTGGGCTCCAGGTACACGGACGAGGAGTGGTCCCAGAAGCTGATGACGCTCAACGAATTCATCGACCGCTATATTTTAAAACACGTGAGTGCTTTAGACTGTTGTTCAAACTATGGAATTCCTTATTTTGGTATTTGGTTTTTATTACAGAGTGACACCTCACAGGACGAAGCCAAGTCCGTCTGCGGCTATTTGGCTCAGCATCAGCTGTTCGAGCAGGTGGAAATGACCAAAAAATCAATTTCATCTCCAAATACAATAATTAATAGCATTACCTTTTTTACATAATTATGTAACAAATAATTCAAATGAATACAAATGATATTGGGTTATTTGTATGCTGGTGAAGATGCATTTCTGATCTGTGTGTCAGTTTTCTCTTCCCAACCGCTCTGAATGACAATATATATTTTTTTGTTGGATGTGGAATAATTTCCTGGTTGCCATAGATACCAGAGTTGAAGGATGACATCCGCCTGCCTGATTACTGCTGCCTGGGCGATGGCGATGAGGACGACGTGACCGTCAACGCCTGGTTTGGGCCCGCCGGCACTGTGTCGCCCCTTCACCAAGACCCCCAGCACAATTTCCTGGCTCAGGTAACCGGGGCGATGATTCCAACACTTTAAATGTCAGCGTTTTGGGGGGAATTAGGTTACTTGAAATTAGGGCTGCAGCTATCGAATATTTTAGTAGTCGAGTAATCGACTGAAAATCCTATCGATTAATCGTGTAATCGGATAAAATATTTTTTAGGTAAAGAGCAATTATAAATATACATGAGAAAAAAAAGACATTTCATCTAATACTTGAACAATTTTCAGTCAATCAATGTCTTTATTTTCGATGTACATTGTTGAAAACAGCCAACAATTGCCTCTCAGATGTGACTACAATAAAAAAAAGACCAATTCACTGCTTTCACTCCAAAAACTTCTAGATCTTATAAAAAAAAATAGATATATTTCTTACCTAAAATGTCATTATGCTTGATAACACACATCACTTAAAAGTTAGGTGTTTTTCCCACGTGTTTCAATTGAATTTCCATTTGTGTCAAGCCATTTTTAAGTTGTAGTTAAGTTTTAAGTTAGTCTAAACTGTAAGTCCTGATAGGATTTTGAGTTTTTGCAGTGTTCAAAATAAATGTATTGTAACATATCAGGTTATAATATGGCGGGGATATTTGCACGCGCTCCTGAATGCACCGCGTGACGTGCTGGGGTGAGGGAGGTGCGGGAGAGCAAGACACGTGCCTTCCTGTTGTTGTTGTTGTCGTTCCACAAGTTCCCAAAAAAATAATTGCAACCTAACGAAGCGGATGACTCTTTGTCAACGTCACAGTATGATACCTGCTGTATTGGAGCACATTAGGGCCCAGTGCTACTTGATGTTTTATCCAGCAATGACTACTGAGCTAAAATTGACAGTTAGATTTATCATATTTTCATTTTACACCCTCATCACTCTACAGCGCTATGTTTCACAGATTAAATAAAGCCTGTATGTAAGACACGTTAGCCACGCATCGACAGTGGTCTTAATAGAAACCTAGCTCTCCGCAGGGCTAACGTTACGTACGTGAGCGAGTGACAGTAACGTTAATCTTATTAGCGCTGAGAAGTGTACTGCTTTAAGATGGCGGCTGTTAACTAACACCTCTGACTCTGTCATTTCGCATCTAGTTCAACATATATGTGTTATCTATGAGACGCATCAGATGCTATCTGCTACCACTGCATCATGCGGGCTAGTTTTTAGCAACGACGGCGTAGTTTGTCGCGGCTGTCGGCTGCAGAAAGGTTTTTTTTTCATATTTTATATATATATATATATATATTTTTTATTGCTTCTTCCTCTACACACGTGACATCAGCGTGTTGTCCCGCATTAAAAGTAATTCGGGCAAAACGTGATGCTTAGAGCTGGCAAAATGAAATGATTCCTCGAGGTGAATAAAATTACTCGGATCTGTTTTTAAACTCGAGTTACTCAAGTTGCTCGAGTATTCGTTTCAGCTCTACTTGAAATCAATGGGATTCATGGGAATTCGCTTCGTTTTCCCCTACAGGTGGTGGGGTGCAAATACATCCGTCTCTATTCGCCAGAAGACTCAGACAAGCTCTACCCACACCCGTCTCAGCTTCTGCACAACACCAGCCAGGTGATATTGACATCATGTCTTCAAATTGAAGCCATGACCAGATCACGGATCACTCAAATACTGTAAAGCAGGGATGTCCAAACTATGGAAATTATTCAAATATCATTTAATGTGGCCCACAAAATAAGCTTGAATTCCGCCTACATTCAGTTGCATTTCCCAGCCTTCGCCAGGGTTTCTGCAGGTATCAGCAAATCTCATTTAATGTTTTCAATACCACTTTGCAATGCGTGATCGGCATGTTTGTTTTTTAAAGATTACCGGCGAAAAGTAGCACAAATTACGTTGTTTCTATGCGAGGGCGGGTCTATAATGTCCCACTTCGGCTTTACTTCCGCTTTACGATGCGACGTCACGGTCTAAAAATAGCATGCGTGCGGTACGCCATTGGACAAAACTGCATCGGTTGCGCACATTTGGAGGCTAAATCAAGTATATAATTATTGGATTGCGTTATTGGTTGAATTTTTAAATATCTGGATTACCGTAATTTCCTGAATATAACGCGCGCTTTTTTTCCCCCAAAATCAACTTGTAAAATCATGGTGCGCATTATAAACGGGTACATGGATGGAGACAGAAATATATGTATATATTACATATATACTACATATATTGACACGGCCATGTTGTGTTGAAGAAACGTATGCGGCGACCCGTTGCCGACCATTACGGTACGTGACGTCACCATTTTGTTTCGGTAATACTTCACTCTAATCGGCTGAATGATTTCATCTGTGTTAAATTCTGCTTTTTTTTCACTCTTCATAAAGCACAGAATTTAGTTTCTTGAACTCATTTGAGTCAACGTTTATTGCAGCTCCGCAACTCGGATCATAACAAACGTAAGCACACAGACTTCCTGTGTCCGTCAACTGTATCTGTCCCTTGGGAAACTCAAACCCAAATAACAATAGTTCCTATTGTTACTGTCGTGTTGACAGCGATGAGCTCTCACGGATTTCCGACTTACGTTCTCACTTGCATTTTACCGTATCAATCCATGGAAGAAACATTTATTCATCATGATGAAACGAGCAAGTTATACAGCAGCCTTTAAAAGAAAAGTCACATCTGTTTTGTTTTCTCCTAGATTCTGGTAAGTTGGAGAAGTTGTCAAATCATATTATTACTGTAAATATTGTCAATTTATGGTAATGTTTTGAACTACCATTGTGCTATGCTTGTGCTGTGTTTCACCAGTCAGTAAAATGACATTTCTGTATCTGTACACGAGCTCTGTTTTCTTGTATTCTTCAATTTATTGATGCTAAAATTAGGGTGCGCATTATAAACGGGTACAATAATTTCCCCTAGATTTTACAAGTAAATTTGGGGTGCGCATTATACACGGGTGCACCTTATATTTGGAAAATTACGGTATCTGTGTGACATCATAATTGCCATAATCGGCCGATAATTATCGTGCATCTTTAATAATAATTAAGTGAACCTGACGGTTAAAAAATCTTACGTTATGTTGTCTTAAACCCGGGAAATACCCTTATGCAGTGGTCCCCAACTTTTTTTGCACCACGGACCGGCAATGTGTGGCAGAAATTTACAGTAAATTTAAAACAACACAATGGGACTAAAAACTAACATTAAGTGCAGGGAAAATGTAACTCACCATACACTGAATCAACATTTTTTTAACAGCGGCCTTTCCTAAAACTTGACGGCAAATATCCTTGGTCGCAGGCATCATGAGTTCTCCAATCGTTTCTTGGTTTAAGCAATAGTGTTCGCCACGAGGTGATGATGATCTCAGTGCATTCGCTTTTGTTGCCTCGTTTGCTAGCTTTTAGCCACATATTATGCAGAACGGATTGGTTATAGACCCCAATCACCAACGTCACACAATCACGTGATCGCTGCATTGTGCCGCCATATTGTCCGTCATTGTGTGTCCGTATTGTCAATGATCGTAGTTTTCTAAAGGTGGATTCACTTGCAAATTATGGAAGCCCCGGTGCTTTGAGACGCTGTAAACTCATTGGATGAGTTGCATAAAAGCCGTTATTTGGAAAAGCTTCGGTCGATCCAGTCGCCAGATCCATATTTGATGCCCAAACCGATGTTTCCTAACCGTCCCGTGCATCAGAGCTCATCCTGAGACCACAAAATTTCCAATCATACTCCAGTTCATGTCACGATGAGGAGTCGGGTACCCAAAATCGGCACCGGCTCGAATATAAACCGACATTTGGTCAGCTGAGCGTCAACGTTGTCACGATTGTAAAATGAAATTTGATCGACAACGGGCCGGTGGGTGCCGAAAAATAGCTGCCCCGCGTGAAATGTCCCCCCTGACGGGAGCGCTTATTTATAACGCTTTATCGACGTGAAAACATCAAATGTTTTCATGGACGCATTACAGTAATGGATTTACGACTGTAAGATCAGTTTTAAATAATTAAATTACACAAAATATCAGTACTGTATTTTAGTAACAAATCATGGACTGGGCCACATAACCATCTTTGAACAGAGATGTATTAGTCTACAGGTTTTCACGACCATATCCCAATGACAATCACACAGGTATGACATTTATTAGTTCAAGCAGAGTAAAGTAATACATATTCACGGTACATGAAAGTCGTTTCCGTGTGGGCGCTCCCGTCAGGGGGGACATTTCACGCAGGGTGGCTATTTTTTCGGCACAACACCTGTTGTTGCGCTCACCTTCTTGCTGGGCGACCGTGGCGACGAGCTTGGTAGTCTCCGCCTGATGATGTCTGCGATCGTGTTGGCATCATATTGATGTTTTCGCCGCTGTCTAACGGCTGTCGACACAAACGCATCATGGACCGAGATAAACAAACCGTGCTGCTTTCGAGATTTGCCCTTTTAACAATGGGCACACAGCAACTACTAAAATGACCGTTTATCTTCTCTGTTACTGCAACCAACCGCCACACATGCCTTCACCATTTTGATTAATCAATGTTAACGATTGTCAGGAAGGTTTTTGGGTTCGTTTACTAGGCGGTGATTCCTTAGACAAGTAGAAAAACACGCAATAATAGGAGGAATGTACATAGCGGTAATATGTAAACACGATGAGCTGACAGACAATATGGTGGCACCAGTCAGGGGGGCGGAGTTGTGACGTCACATGATTGGGGTCTATAGGTTCCTCTTCTGCCTTAGCAGGTCGCCTTTTCACCATTAAAAAGCTGTCAAAAGACTTTTTTTCTTCTTAATCTTCTAGATTGTTTTTTGCTTGTAGTCTTTAGCCAATAGTTTTTTTTTTGTTTTTTTTAAAAAAAAAAAATTATTAATCCTGATCTTTTTTCCCCGCTTTTTCCTTCGGGCTAGGTGGAGGTTGAGAACCCCGACACAGAACGTTTTCCCAAGTTCTCCAAGGCTCCCTACTTGGAGTGCGTGCTGCGGCCCGGAGACGTGCTCTTCATCCCCATCCAGCACTGGCACTATGTGCGCTCCCTTGAGCAAAGCTTCTCCGTCAGCTTCTGGTGGTCCTGATTCAGGAGAAAAGAATGAAAACATCTCAGGTAATACGGCAACGTGTAGTGCTCGTTTGAACATTTTTGTACAGATTGTCTGGTTTAATTGCACTCTCAACCTTTTAATATGACAAATATCCTCAGGTGTTCAAATTTGCATAATGCATGCAAATGAGGGAGCGTTAGATAAAACGTGCTGCTGGGTAAAGCGGGTCACAGCTGAGGATGCATAAATTAAGTGTCCCCTGTGGGCACACACAAATGTACACGCACACACTTTGCGTTGATCCCTACCGGACTACCTAAAATGCTGTATTTAGTGGAAATATCGTATTGCCTTAATAGAGGGCAAAGCTTCAAAGCTAGATTGCTTCCTAGCGTAAAGATGTTTTTTTATTTATTTATTTATGTTTTTATTAGATTAATATGACAGGGGTCTCAAACTTGCGTTCCACAGGACAAAATTTTAACTGAAATGAATGAATTGAAGGATCCAATTTGGGAAAAACATTATTTAACGCGACACTAGGTAACCGTATATAAAATATTTTCTTAAAATTTTTATATACCGTATTTTTCAGACTACAAGTCGCACCTGAGTGTAAGTCGCACCAGCCATAAAATGCCCAACGAAGAGAAAAAAAACATATACAAGTTGCACCGGAGTATAAGTCGCATTTTTTGGGGAAATTTACTTGATAAAATCCAACACATAGAACAGACATGTCATCTTGAAAGGCAATTTAATATAAAAATTAGGGATGTCCCGATCCAGGTTTTTGCACTTCCGATCCGATATCGATATTGTTTTGCACTTCCGATCCGATACCGATACTGGCCGATACCGGCCTATCTGAGCATGTGTTAAAGTTTAAAGTTATTTTGCCTCCTTACTTAGTTGTCAGACTCATGTTGAAAAAGGTTTTAGTACTCTTGATAACAACTAGCCTGCTGAATTAGGTGAGTTTGAATAACACACAATGGTTGGTAACAAGAAACTAACCTGTTTATTCAGTGACAAACACAAAACATTATAAATAACAAACAGAAATGGCATAGTCAGTCAGTAAAACGTGCAAATAATATTGTAAACTGTCTTAAAAAAAGCAAAACACACAAACAACCTCAGTGGAAAATCCCACCAACCCCCCAAGCTATTAGATGCTTTTAATGTTTCGTGCATTAGTTACAAAAATTGTATAAAAAGCCTCTCTGGTTTAAATAAACGACTATTTCAGTATGAAGTTAACATTTTAAAACAGTAAATAAAATACTCAAGTCCCCATTCTGTATCAGCAGCTTAGCACCAGGAGCAGCATGGGGTTCAGTATCTTGCTCAAGGATACTTAGACGAGTTCATCAGGGCGAAGAATCGAACCCACAACCTCTGGGTTGGGGGACAACTACTCTACCACTGAGCCACGCCACCCCACCCCACCCCACCCCATTCAATTCATTTAATTTTGCGAATCAACTGTTAAAGTTGTTAAAATTGCGCCCGGTATTCCATGATTTCCCTTCTGTCTACTTTCGACATGTGAACGTTTTAAAGCTGTTTTGAAGATATTCAAGTCAAGATTTTGCCGATTTAGGAGTATTTTAGATAAAAAGTTAATTAGGTTCGCTTGGAAGGTTCACCACAGCCTACTAGGGAAGTCTCCTGCTTTAAGATGGCGGCTGTTTACTAACGCATCTGGTTTTCAATACTTTAATGTTGTTAGCGCCGTCGAGTCTGTCATTTTGCATCTAGTTCTATATACATATGATATCTATTATCTACAGTAAAACGATGTTAACGTAGTTTGTAGCGGCTGTCAGCAGCAGTCAGGTATTCTTGTTTTTTATCCAGCGGCATGAGTTGAGCTAAAGCCGTGAGTTGAGCATTGGCATTACCCGGGTCTATGACAAGCATGATGTATACTCTCGGGACGCAATGCGGTCTGTTTCTCATTGCGTCCCGAAGACCGCGCTGTGTATTAGTTCCGCTTTACTTGACATAATAATCGGAATTTGGATGTTTGTGAATCGTTCTCGAATCTTCCACGGCCGAATCGCTCAAGGATGTAATGACGGCTGGGCATGTTGTACCGTGGTTCTAAGTGTTGGATGGTGCGTCTTTGCTCACGAGAGATAATGGCTCGTCATCCAGAATGAATTCTTCGGCAATGACTCTTGTTATTCCCTGGGCTTTGGGACTGTCGAGTGCCAGTTTGTCACGCATCGCAAAAGTTTCTGCCAGTGTTAGTTGCGTAGGACCTTTTTGTCTTCGGTTCTCTTAACATACTTCTTATATTGTTTGTGGTGGTATTTCGCTAAATGCTTGATTAGGTTGGTTGTATTAAAACTTCTTACAGCTTTACCACCACGCTTGACTTTATTGTGGCATATGTTGGCCTCTGCCTCTTCGTCTTTGTCGTCCTTTAAGGTGAAATGATCCCACACAGCTGACATTTTTACCGATAAAGTCTCTCGGTAAACTGGGAGACGGAAATGTAAATGTAGTGTGTTGAAGGTGTGCCGTAAAATGCGGACCGGATTTTAAGGAAACCGAAACAAAAACTGGAATTGATTATGTAAATCGGTGCGCTGGAAAACCCGGACCAGACTTAAAAAATAAATAAAAACTGGATCGGCAGTCTGGATCGGAATTTTTCCGGGTTGGCCAATCCGATACCGATGCGCATTTTTTTGCCCATATCGGCGTCCGATCTGATCCAAATATTGGATCGGGACATCTCTAATAAAAATACAATAGAGAACAACATTCTGAATAAGTGTACAGTGTACAGTGCATGAACAACGAAATGCGAATATACTGTCCTCACCAGGACGCTACGGCTCGGTCCTGGCTATTCAGTGGGCTAAACTCCCAAATGACGATGATGGATGTCCATATAATTTGCTGAATCAATTTCGTCCTTGATACCAAACAGGTTCGCATCAACGTAAATAAATGATAATTAGGTGCTATTACAGCGATGACACAAACGGTTAGCATGCGTTCGCTAGCATTAGCACATCGTTCAAACAACCACACAACTGGCTCTAAGTGTCCGATCGCGGGTGGAAAATACACAACAACCACAGAAAAGATGATACACACAGGCATTGCCTCTGTAGATATACAGTATTTTACAAGCATAAACAATGAACGTAGGTTGGCAGTAGTGTTTCTCTCTCGCTAACTCGCCCACTGAGTCAGAGCTACATGGCTGTCGGTCTTCTTCTGGCGTGTGAGCGCTCTTCTTCACTTAAATAAGTGCGAGTGCGCCACAACGTGGCCATAGCTATTAAGTTATTAAGATAACTATAGCATAAAGAACATGCTAACAAGTTTACCAAACCATCAGTGTCACTCCAAAACACCAAAATAACATGTGAAATGATATCATAATGTGTTAATAATTTCACACATAAGTCGCTTCGGAGTATAAGTCGCACCCCCAGCCAAACCACGAAAAAAACTGCGACTTATAGTCCGAAAAATACGGTATATTATGTCGACTGACAACTATTTGAACGAAACCTCTTTTATATCTTGAGGGGATCTGTATCACTTTCACCGGCACGAATTAACTTTGAGGAGGGTGGCAGGTACACTACCAAACAAAAAAACTACAAATGTGCTGACTGCTTTATGGCAGTGATCTCCGTCCGGTACCGGTCCGTGGCGCATTTGCTACCGGGCCACAGAGAAATAATAAATTATTTGTTAACGACTGCAATTTGGCCTGTGACTCTTGACACGTCAATATCCCTGTCTACTCCATAGATTAATCTGGGTAAAGCTTTGTGTAGGTCGCCATTTAGTGGTTGGCCGCAATTACTGGGGTGTTCGCACACCTACAGTGCTGCTCGAAAGTTTGTGAACCCCACAGCGATGGTCAGATTTTTTGTAAAAAAAACTAAAATAACCTTATTAAATGTTAAGTTATACCCAAATCCACAATACTGACATTCCAAATAATGGACTGAAACAAAAGAAATAGTTATATTGTCATTCTTTATTTAACAAAAGTGGTTGATTTAAGAAAAACTCAGATATCATGTGTGCAAAAGTATGTGAACCCCTTCAGTTAATAGGATATTGCGCCTCCTTTTGCAGAGATTACCTCAACCAAACGGTTTCTGTAGTGACTAATCAGCCTCTCACATCTACTTTGGGGGATTTTTGCCCATTCTTCCTTGCAGAACGCAGTCAGTTGAGAGAGGTTTAATGGGCGTCTGGCATGAACTGCTCGCTTCAGGTCCCGCCACAGCATTTCAATGGGATTTAGGTCAGGACTTTGACTGGGCCAGTCCAGAACACGAATCTTCTTCTTTTTCAGCCATTCCTTGGTTGTATTGCTGGAATGGTTTGGATCATTATCATGTTGCATGATCCACCTTCTGCCAAGCTTTAACTTCAAAACAGATGGCGTCAGGTTATGTTCTAGGATTTGACAATATTCCTCAGAATTCATGATTCCCTGGACTATGTGGAGTTGTCCAGGTCCTGAGGATGAAAAGCAAGCCCAGATCTTGACATTCCCACCTCCATGCTTCACTGTTGGGAGAAGGTTCTTTTGGTGGTATGCAGTGTTGACTTTTCGCCAGACGTGGCGGTTTTGCTTGTGACCAAACAGTTCAATTTTGCACCTACATCAGTTGATGAAAACTCTTTTTAATTTAGTCTCGACAACACAACTGTTAAAAAAAAAAAAAAAAAAACTACTGAATTGATTGATTAGGAAATCAGGTTGAAATAATAGAAAATTCCAAAATGTTGAGGGGGTTCACAAACTTTCGAGCAGCACTGTATAGCAGCCCTGTGCCAGTCAATGTAAACAGTAAGTTTAGCTGCTGTTGGCTGTGTGCTGCGGGCGGTGACGTCTTTGGACAGCTTTTTTATGGGGAAAAGGCCACCTGCTGAGTCCATTCTACATAATATGTGGCTGAAAGCTTGAAAACGAGGCCAAAAAGCGAGTGCATTGAACGCATCATACCTCATGGCGAACTGTTGCTAAAGCCAAGAAACCTCATTATGCTTGCGACCAGGGATATTTGCCGTCAAATTTTAGCAGAGGCCACTGTTAAAAAAACGTTGATTCAGCGTATAATCCATCTGCAGGCAACCGGTAGATGAGAATTTTACGGCACTATACGCTCATGCGCTGGTCCTCATGGGAAACGCAGTCTTCCTTAAGGCAAAACACTAACGATTTTGTCCACCGGTTTCGCCAAAATCTACCAAAACTTACGAAGTGTTGCTTTAAATAGTAATAAATAAATTGAAAAACTACAAATAAAAAAAATTAAAATACAGGGTTCCCGCAGGGTCTTAAAAAAAAAAAAAGTCTAAAAATGTATTCAATTTCAAATCTGAATAATCAAGGTTTTAAATTGTCTTAAATTTAATGGAAAATTGCAGTGCGTATTAAATTTCCAGACGATGTGTTTAATGCCAGGGAAATCTCTGTAGTCCGCTGTAAAACATCTACTGGTGTGTATTTGTTTTATTCATAGCCATGCACGAAATGCGAGACTTTGGGATTATATACAGGATGTTTGAGATGTTATACGGTACGTTGTCTGCAACCTCGGTGAGCGAGAAAATGCACAGATGGTGATGTGTAAATTGAATCAAAAATGGATGAAAGATGGTTTATTTTAGTGAAAATAACAGTGCCTGGTGCCACGTCTGCAAAAAGGCTTTTTTTTGTTAGGGACAACGTGGGTCAAAGTTGTCGAGTCGCACATGAAAGAAGAAAAACACCTGCGCTGTGTGGCACCAGCTTTGTTTACAGTGAAATAAAATGAGTTTTTTTTTCTTCATCAGCAACATGTTTTGGTCTCAAATTATATTTTTAAGGTTTTAAAAAACATAATATTTGACTAATCCTAACAAATTGAAAAACAAGAAGAATCAAGACAAATTCAAGTGTGGCCCATGTCAATTTTGCTCTGGGAATTTTATTTATTGTTCTGTTTTATGAATCTCTTGGACCCTCATAAAGCTAAACTCTTTGGCTGCCATTGACTACAATAGAAGTCCAAGCTATTTCAACTGGGAGTGGCTGGAAGTGATCGAATCGAGTCAATGGATGTTTTCAATAGGGATGTCCCAAATCTGATCACGTGTCGGTTGGCCCTCCTCCTCAAAGCCGTGGCCGTCTCTAACTTTTCTGTAGCCGAAATACTCCCATACCAGCGATTTAGTTTTCTTCGATGGGGTGAAAAAGTTCAGGAGTTTCACCTCCTCCAGCCATTCTATAGCCTGTCCGTCCTGGGAGTGGATCTCTCCTGACTGTGGTTCTCCCCAAGGTTTCTCTTTTTTTTCCCCATGGGTTTTTTTGAGTTTTTCCATGCCACCATGGAGGGTCTAAGGATGGGGGGTGCCCAGGACTTGAACTCATCTAATTCATCTACTGTATCTGATTATGTGTCATATTGACTCTGAAAAGCCCTCTGAGAAAACCTTATTGTGACATAGGGCTATACAAATAAAATTGAATTGAATCGTGTAGAACAGCTGACTTACTGACACTGAGCAACAACCGGTGGAAGAGTGTTGAGCCTTACAGCTGCAAGCGAGGGATTTCTCCATTCATTTTTGGGACATAAAAAATAGCTAATGGACGGTATGACGGAAAATTTTTGCGGTTTTGAAACCTTGACGCTTTCATACCACGCTCTACCTTGAAATTGGTATTCGATACGTGTCTACTCAGCAGATTCTAAAAGGTGACTCGGACTCGAGTGCAAAAATATGCTATCGGGACATCCCTAGTTTTTAAGATGAATTTCACTCCCTTACTAACAACTACAACACATGCTTTGTGACCTGAGCTGGCAGGGAACGAGTTAAGCTAATGATAACTTTTGTAAACAGTCCCTGAAAGGGTTCATGCTCATTCATATTTCATGGTGCAAATTAATTACATTTGACAAGAATCAGAAGATCCCTATGACGTCAGGTTTCAAGGATGAGGTTGACCCAGTCGCAGGGAAAAACAAAAGGCAAGGCAGGGTGTGTGGGAACTCAAAATGCTTTAATAACAGTTAACAAAAATACAAAGTTCAAAAGAAAAGACCAGGGAATCAAACGAAAAGGTATCAAAACTAGGGCTGCAGCTATCGACTATTTTAGCAGTCGATTAATCGATTAACTAAT
The DNA here is from genome assembly GCF_030265065.1 of Corythoichthys intestinalis. NCBI lineage: Eukaryota > Metazoa > Chordata > Actinopteri > Syngnathiformes > Syngnathidae > Corythoichthys > Corythoichthys intestinalis. The sequence goes on from NC_080410.1 coordinate 38,296,652, forward strand.
TAGTTCGAATAATCGAGTAATTGGATAAGGAACACAAAAAATTAAAATACCTGACCTGAGCCTCAAAAGGTATTAAAAAAAAAAAAAGGATATACAGTATGTACAACAAAGGAACAATTGGCTAACTTACATAGCAAAAGTCCGCTAGTTTAAATGGTATAAAATGCCAACATTTTTTTTACAATGCTCTTAACACATAGTTCAAACACTTATTTCCACAAAAAAAAAAAAAAAAAAACGGCTAAGTGTAGCTTTAAACTAAATTTCTAATGTATTAAAACATTAGCTCAAACAAAAACTTAGCTTATGTTGGTCTTTACAGGGAGCACCTGGATTCAGCCAAGTGAAATGAGGCAGACCAGAGGGCAGTGTATCCACCCAAATCAATAAAACAAAATGCAAACACTTTCAAAACAAACCATTGAATGCCACTTTAATTAAACAAATACTCGAAGCACCAAAATTTAATTTGAATATTTTTTTTTTTCGTATCGAATACTTGTGTTAATCGATTAATCGTTGCAGCACTAATCAGAACTTACTTTTTAGAAGAATTTGAACACAAGGGCTTGGACATACAAATTGACAATGATGCTACAAGAACAGACAGCACATAGGGAACTTAGAGACATGGGATAACAAGACAATGAGGCACAGGTGGGTGACACAAGAGGCAGCGGATTGGTCAACACACAAGGAACAGGCACAACAGGTGAAATCAACGGGTAATCACTAGTGATGCACGATAATGCATTTTTCAACCGATACCGATAACCAATAATTTCCTCGTCCTTCCAGCCGATAACAGATAAAGTCAAGCCGATAATTCTTTTAAAAGATATATATGGAGGAAAACACAGACGAGGCTGAAGAAGCAGTTTATGCTTTTGTACCCCTCTTTAAAATGAACTGCTGTACTTTAAGCCAATAGAACAATCTGTCTATATGCTGCCATAGCAGTTTCAGGGCCCATTAAGCCCCCGAACTATTTTTGTCCGTTTTACCCTGAAGACCCCCGTTTACAGACACCGTGCAACCACTTTTGTTTCAACCCAGCCATAAAAAGTTAAGTAATTGTATTTATTATTCAAAATGTCTTTTATTTTTAGCTTTGAATTATTAACTGATGTCTAATATTTAGTTAAAAAAAAAAAAACGACTAAAAATTATTCATATATTTTAAACTTTTAAACAAATTAAGTCATAATGGAAAAAAATTGTGTCTGTAAGTGAGTAACGGATATCCACCTCATAACTATCGCTTAATTGTATTTTTTTTTGTTACTGTCGCATTTTCCCTGATATTTTAGATAATCGATCCAAACAAAGAATTGGAGGGGGGGAAAACGTTTACGAGGTAAATATATGAAAAAAAAAAAATCTCGACCACTCCTTGACGGCTGCGATTTCTGTATAGCGATCCTTGTCATATTACCATGTTTCACCCATAAAATCCCCCAAAAATCCAGCTGTGGCCATTCACAGCTGTGTCTTGACACTCGGCGATTCATGCTACAAGGAGTTTTTGGATCAAAACAAGATAAGTATGCGATAATCTCGTTAAAATCATGGTGTCTTTAATTATGCCTCATGCTCTCACCTCCAGTTAGGGTTTCGCTGTTTCAATTTTTTTTAATGCCGTCCTTTTCAAAAAATTCCTTCCCTTAGAAAATGGAGATTTTAAGCTTTACAATGATGTATCATACACTCATATAGGACAATTTTGAAATTTGGTCAAATTGGGGGTCTCAGAAGGGAACTTCAAGTCACCTGAGTGTTTTCCGCCATATACAATTTTAAATGTGCAAATAGAAAGTTTATTGCTACTTTTAGCACATCAAATGTGAACAGGTGGTAAATTCCAAAATCTAAACAATTGATATTAAATAATATTAATAATAGTTACAAAATAAATAAATAATTGCACAAAAATGCCTTTAGGAGGGGTTGAGGCACCCGCGCAGAATTGGACAAAACTGCGTCGATTACGCACATTTGGAGACTAAATCAAGAATATAATTATCGGAATGCATTATCGGTTAAATTTTTTAAAATCTGGATTATCGGTGTGAGGTAATAATTGCCCTTATCGGCCGATAATTATCGGTAACCGATATTATGGAGCATCTTTAGTAATCACAGGGACAAGCCACATTAGGAGGAAACAAACTCAAATATATAGCACAACTATTTCGTAAATTCTTTTAAGTCTTTAACTATTTTATGAAAATTTAGTTTACTTTAAAATCCTACCAGTAGATGAAACGTTCAAGACAAATAGGAAGTGCTTATCTATGTGTACTCATGTGATAAGAAGCCACACAGTTGAGGCCAACGTTTAATACACAGCTATATTTATCCTGTCTGCGTTTTACTTTGAAGAGTGACTTTTAAATACTGCAAACGGGGCTGCCTTGTTGTCGCAAAGTAGCACAATTGACTTCAGATCCCGCAAAACTGCTTACTCTCATTATGAAGTGATCAATATTCAATTACCAGTGAAGTAATGTGCACCCCACCCCGTTCCCTTCCCTCCAGCCTACCGTCTGCTTTCTTGTCCACCACTTTTTGATTAATGTCCTACGTTCTTGTGGATTACTCACCGCTTCCTGTTTTGTGGTGATTAAGTTAAAGTATACTTTTTTTCATGTGGAATATTAAGTTAAAATCATTCCAACAACAGTGACTGAAAAGTGTTTACTCACCTCTAGTCCTTATTTTCACAATATGTCCATGTAAAAGTAATGTTCAATTCTATAACACCTTTGAGACAGGTATCACATTCACCACACATTTTGTGATTTGTTTAGCAAAAATGACGCTGCTTCACATCTGTATTACATGGAGTGAACAAATGTCAGGGAAGTGTGGACCAAATTCTGTTTATTTTCAAAAAATGCAATTAAATGCAAAAAAAAGGTGGGAAGCTGTTTTAAAGTGCCTGTGACACAAAAAAAGCATGTTTATTTCATATTACACGCGGTATTTTATGCTCCTGAATGAAATTGACCGCTTGGATGTGTGTGGAAGCGATTGATATATTTTAGGGCTGTCAAACGATTAAAAATTTTAATCGAGTTAATCACAGCTTAAAAATTAATTAATCGTAATTAATCGCAATTCAAACCATCTAGAAAATATGCCATATTTTTCTGTAAATTATTGTTGGAATGGAAAGATAAGACACAAGACGGATATATACATTCAACATATTGTACATAAGTACAGTATTTGTTTATTATAATTATAAAAATAAATCAATAAGATGGCATTAACATTATTAACATTCTGTTAAAGCGATCCCTGGATAGAAAGACTTGTAGTCCTTAAAAGATGAATGTTAGTACAAGTTATAGAATTTTTATATTAAAATCCCTCTTAATGTTTTCGTATTAATAAAGTTTGTAAAATTTTCAATCAAAAAATAAACTAGTAGCTCGCCATTGTTGATGTCAATAATAATTATGGTGCTGAAACCCATAAAATCAGTCGAACCCAAGCGCCAGTAGAGGGAGGCAAAACACCAAAAAACACAAGTAACAAGTGGAAATGACACTTTGCTGTCATTTTAATGTTTGAGCGGGGCATGTGCGTAAAATGCGTCAAATATTTTAATGTGATTAATTTAAAAAATTAATTAACGCCCGCTACCACGATAATTTTGACGGCCCTAATATAGTTATTCAATTTTTTGAATCCCGTGCCATGAAAATGAGTGACTTCCGGCCAATGGGACGTCAGCAGACTAATCATCTTCACAATCCAGCCATTTTTGCGGATTAATTCGCTTACTATGCCAGCCCAATGTGCCGCAGGCTTTTGTTGCTACACCAGGGAGAGTGATGTGAGGCTTTTTGGATTTCCAAAAGATCCTGTTCAACGCGAAGAGTGGGCAAAACAAGTCCGACAGTCTAGAGACCATTGGAGAGATGATGGAGTAAGCTACGTGTTTTATGTTATGTCAAATACTGGGATCATGGCAAAAGTTTTAATAAGGAGGTGACTTGCATTTTGTGGGTGACAATGCTCCCTGTCCACCGAGAAGGCCACTCGGCCGACGACCGGCAGCTTGTCGCACACCATGGTCGCCCGCCTATAGAGCTCTATCCTCGAGCCCTGAGAGCCCCCCACTCTCATCTCCGGTTCTCGATTGTGTCGAGACTTGCACCCTCCTCGGCCCTCTTCACGTGTCCGCCTAAAGAGCACGATACTCGGCTTAGGCTCGGGAAGCCATGCGCACAGACGTCGGCCGGTTTGTCCACTGAGAACACGCCATTTTCGGTGTTCATTCCCCTTTGCGTCCCCAGTGATGAGCACTGCCTGTCTGCCAGGCTGCAGCTGGGGAACAATGAGCAGAAACTTGCTTGCCGCTGGGGGCTGGCCGATTGGTGAAGACAATTACTCCTGCCGCTGTGTGTGACATAAGTCGGGGTAGTTTTGTATGATTTTTCATGTTCCAAAGGCGATGAAGATACCTGGACGTGCTGCTCGGTTCGGGTTAGCTTGCAGCCTAGCTATCACACTCCTCTTTTGTTTACGCCTTCCTCCTTAATCCCCGCTGGGAAATGACAAGAGCTGGACTAACTCCGGTGAGATAAAATATCGTTCGGGAGCTTTAAGAAGTCAGCAAAATTGACCATTATGCTGTAGTTTAGCCCTGTCGTACTGATTAAATGCATTTTTAATATTTCGTATTCCATTTAGCACAAGACTGTAATTTGTCATGACCATAAAATTTATTCAGCAATCGGGTAGATACAAAGAATATGCTGTAAAAATATTGGAGATATAAAAACAATGACATTTTGCTGCTCTCTGTCGCATTTTCCACGTTCTGAATCTTCGTCTTCTATTAGGCTGAATTCTAAATCAGCTAAAATCATTACTCTGCCGACATCATCACCCAGATGGCGGCGCCAGGGCGCTATAATGACAGGAATAGCTAAACTGCAGATTGAAAGACTCATTTCTCATCATCTGCGCTTTGCCAAATTGTTGTATATAGTCAAATCGTCTCAAAATATGATTTAATTCACATAATAATGTTATTTGAGATTTCTTTTATGGTGTCACAGGCACTTTAAGGTAAGGTAGTCATACAACCGAGTATGAGTTCTGTGGTTGTGTGTGGTGTGTCTGTTTGTAGAGAAAATTGTAACACTGATGTGAAGCATTTCCCCATGTACAACTAAATATTACTTCACTGATTTGCAGGAATACAAACTCTTTCAGCATTTTTTCACTTCATACAGTACATGTTTGTTTTTCAAGAAGAATGTAACATATGTTACTAAACAGTACTTGCGCAACTAAGATATTTCACCGAGTCACAGAAATCAAAGTATTCAAATTTCAGTCATTTGAGATGTTATTTGCCCATTTTCAGCCGTTTAATAAACAAAGTCTATATGATACTCTGTATAAGGGATGTCCCAATCGCATTTTCTACACCCGAGTCTGAGTCACTTGATTTTGAGAATCTGCCGATATAGAATCCCGATACCAGTCTTTTTTTAATTTTTTTAACAAAAATTCCAAACATGTTACACTACAGTACTGTTCACAGTACTTTAGTTAACTTGAGTAATTAGATCAGAAAAAAAAAGCTTTGAATCCAATTTTGGCGCTTCGTTTAATTCGAGTAGAGTTGTAATGGTTTTGAAAATGCTTGCTTTTGGTTTTATTGATTTGGGTGGATACACTGGCCTCTAGTGGCAACAGTGAATATGACATAACTCATTTAACATGGCTGAATCCAGCTGCTGCCTGTTAAGACCAACATAAGGTTTTTGTTTGAGCTATTTCTTATCGTTCATAATTTAAAATATAGGTACATTTAGCAGTTTTTTATGGGAATAAGTTATTTGTTAAGAGCATTGTTAAAAAAAAAAAAAGCATTTTATAGCATTTAGGCAAGCGGACTTTTGCTAGTTAGTTGTTCTTTTGTTGTACTTAGATGCTCATTTCAGATTCAGAGTCAGAATATTTATTGTCATTGTTACAAAAAAAGCACAACGAAACTTTGTTTGCAGCATCCATACAGCTCATGCAGCTAAATTGGTAATGTGCAAAACCCATAAAATAAATACCCTTCAGTACCAAGTGTAAACGTTGACACAGTTTTGGATTTATTCTTAAACATACCGTTTGAGGCTAAGATCAGTTACTTTATTTTCAAATGAAAGTGCAATTCTGCATTGTTTGAAGAAACACTCAGGAATTTTATTTTGCATTCGCGTTTATTACTCTGTTGAACGTGTAATCTTACAAGCCTTTGTTTTTCCATCTCCTAAAATGTATTCTGCAACGCATTAAATGTTCCTAATCCGATTACTCGATTATTCACACTAACTAGTTGACAGATTAATCGTTTACTAAAATAACTGATAGCTGCAGTCCTGCAGTACTTCCACTTTTTCCAGCAGTGTGAGTATAAAACATATATGTTTCTTTTAGCAACGCCATTAGTATTCCTGGATTATTTTGTTAATTTCTAGCCTTTAAAATTTTCTTTTAATTAAAACCCACGATCCTTTTCACCCGATTACGATCCTCTGAAAATTGACCTGCCAAATTTCTGAACAGGTGATCGGATCGGATCGAAGTTTTGGCAGAATTACTCTAAAGCGGCAGATGTGTTCATTTTAGTCTCACAATGAAAATGCACAGCAAGAAATGCATAGCTTTATTTGCAAATGTTGGCTTGTTAGCAGTGCATTTAAACAAAACACAATCTAGAATGTGTGTTTAAAAAAATAAAAAAAATTTAAAAAAGGCAAACGGGCAGTGTTGTCACTAAACGCGTTACTGTAATCTGATTACTTTTTCAGTAACGAGCAATTTAACATGTTTTTCCAAACCAGTAATCTGATTAGTTTCCTTAGTGTCTGTGTGTTACTATTTTGTTATTGCCTCATAATATATGTAGAATGAAGAATATTGTAGTCATTTACAAAGCATTTTGAAAAAAAAAAATGTTAGAAAGGTTCCCACTATGCATTCGTTTCCATGGTACCCGCTCATAGTTACTTCCTGTGTTTGGAACTGCGAAAGGCGTGTGCCAGCGCGGGTGCACATTCGAGCCCAGTGCAGCCACCTGTTGAGATGTGCGAGGGAATGTTGATCTGTGTATTTTTCCTTTATTCTGGAGGGTTCCAGTGAGAGGTTGGAGCATGCGCGGTCATTTTGCAGCTTTGCCATTGCAACGGCGGGTAGTCAACACTCGCACTCGTCCTCGCGAAGCATTGTTTCCATCATATTCGTGTTGCACATTTCTGCCGTGTTGATGACGTGTTCGTTCAGCATCTTTGGGAAGTGTTGTAAGTCCGATTGAGTGTAAAATGCTTAGTTGCCGCCACGTTCTGTGGCCAAATTGACTGCATGTGTGTACGCCGTACTTTAAGGTTGTGCGCGCACATCCGCGCCTGCCCACACCTTTGTGTTTATTGCACTGTGCAATTCATTTGTGTGTTGTTGATTAGTGTGCAGTCAATTTGCATTGCTTTACATTGGCACTGACATGCTGTTAACCCTAACCCGAAATTCAGAATTTTTGACATTAGGCTTTATCTTCAACTTAGTGGGGTTTAATCAATTGGTGGAGTTGATTTCAATAAATTCCACACAGTTTGTCAGTTATTTGTTAGTTTCAGGGCTGCAGAGTGGCTCAGCTAGCGTGAGTCAACGGTGGTTGAAATCAACTCCATCGAGTAATTAAACCTCCGCTAACTCGAAGATTAAGCCTCATGTGAAAAATTCTGATCTTCCCCTTTAAATTATCGGAAAGTCAATTACATGCAATGACATTTTTCTGTTATTTTTATGTTGAGGCGACAGAGGGAGAAAAATTGGTAAAAAGTAATGATAAATTACGTTTAGCTACTTTGATAATAAAGTAAGCAGTAAAGTAACTAGATTACTTTTTGAAGGCGTAATCAGTAATCATTGATTATAATTACTTTTTCAGGTAATCTGTGACAACACTGTCCACAGGTTAGAAATGTATTTTGACCACAGAAAAAAAACATTGTTGATCATCAAAACTCAACAACAACAAAAAGCCTGTCAGCCTTCCATAAAATCTCCAACCTGAGTTGGAGGCCATGCAGCGCACAAAGTGGTTATAACTTATAACGCATGTATAAGTGTTGTATTAATGAACACATCATTACAGAGCAATGTTAGGCCATTAGCACAATATGCAAATGAACCTCGGGGCTCCCGCCGAGATGATGATGATAAAAAGTATCATTTAAAAACTAATAGGACCTTCAGTGCCTTAAAGCTGCTTGCGCTCCACAGTATCTTTTTTTCTTCTTCCTCCAGTTATTCCACCGCCTCCGTGTAGGCTGCATCCACGTCATGAATGCGCTCCGCCACGAAGAAGGAGAGCGTGCCGCTAAAGCCCAGCACTACCATGGGCAGAAGTTGCCACGTTAGCAGCGTGGAACCGCTGTAGAAGAATGCCCCAGCTGCGAAGACAGACTGAATGACAAAGGAACAAAAAAATATACAGTATATTAGCCAAACTTTTAAACATTTTTTTTCAACAAGCACACACTGGAAAACAAATGAACTTTTGAGTTTTTATAACTAACACTTTGCGCATTATTGGTCACCTGTATGAATTTGAAGATGGCAAACGCGGGCATGCTTTGTTCAGCGTAGACACACCCAAGGATGCTGTAGAGCTGCGTGTTAAAGCAGCTGTCACCGAGGCCCAGCAGGAAACTGCACAGCAGGGCGATGGACACGCTGCAAGGGCATCACACTCGACGCAGTTAGCGCTCTTAGCCTGCTGTTGTGAAGTTACTTATCGTGCTAGTATTGGACTGAGCGGCCAGAGCCCCTGTTTCTATGGTTATCATCGCGTTTTGCCCTCTTTGATCCTTCCATACGTTATGTCAAGCCAAAGAGAAAACATCAGGACATTCAACGTTGCAGGTTTCTCTTTGATCCATTGTATCTATTCATCAGTATCAATGTACCGTATTGGCCCTGATTATAAGACGACCCCCTCTTTTTCAAGACTCAAGTTTGAAAAAAATACTTTTTGAACACCAAATAAATTTTTATACAAAAAATAATTGCAGTAAATCTGAAAAAAACAAATGATTATAACAATATATTTGAGAGAAAAAGCATGTTATTTTGCCTCATTCAAATCTAAATATCTGAACATTTAATTATGTAAACTAAAGTGCAATCACATTTGTGAATGAATGGCTTCTGGTTTTTGAAATGGAAATAAACTGATCTATTGTGATAAAACAACAAAATTGCAATAACTGCATTAACCATCAAAGTGAGGTCTAACTGTAACTGTATTCTTGAAACAAATCTGAATAAGGAAAAACATTGCAATAAAATAATGCAACCTGGTTAAACTTGAGAGTAGCTGAGATCTATCGTCACAGAACATCGCTTCAATGATATCTGGCGCCATCTAGCGTCGTGAATGTGTATAATGTCTAGACCCCAAATATAAAACGACTCCCACTTTTTCAGTCTTATTTCAAAGCAAAAAACCTCTTATATCCGGGCCAATACGGTATTTGTCTAAATATACCTCGGAATGAGAAAGGGGCTTTTGGAGGTGGTGGTGTTGAAGACCACAGGCGCATCATCAGGAATGTTGAGGAAGATGAGATAGAAGGCCACGAAATGAACCACCATTCCCAGGAAGACGACCGAAGTGCGTCTGAAGCGATTGTTCTTGCACACCAAACCAAACAAGCCTCCGCCTGGCAAGCACGGAAAAGAGAAAGTGAATCTATGTATGTGACTGAAAATCTAAGCTGCTTTCTGTTCTGACTCCAGTTCACTACTTTGAGTTCCCTGGTTACGCTATGTCGCCAAAATTCCTCCATTAAGAACACCCCGCAACATCATCAGCGTGTTCCTCACTTCCTCTGGTCCTCATCAAAACATTACGTTGTGTTATAAATAGGGCTGTCAAACGATTAAAATTTTTAATCAAGTTAATTACAGCTTAAAAATTAATTAATCGTAATTAATCGCAATTTAAACCATCTATAAAATATTATAGATGGTCATATTTTTCTGTTAATTATTGTTGGAATGGAAAGACACAAGATGGATCTATACATTCAACATAAGTACTGTATTTGTTTATTATAACAATAAATCAACAAGATGGCATTAACATTCTGTTAAAGCGATCCATGGATAGAAAGACTTGTAGTTCTTAAAAGATAAATGTTAGTACAAGTTATAGAAATTTTATATTAAAACCCCTCTTAATGTTTTCGTTTTAATAAAATTTGTAAAATTTTCAATCAAAAAATAAAGTAGTAGCCCGCCATTGTTGATGTCAATGATTACACAATGCTCATGGGTGCTGAAGCCCATAAAATCAGTTGCACCCAAGCGCCAGCAGAGGGCGACAAAACTCCAAAAAACACTGTGCTGTTTTAATCTGTTTGAGCGGGGCATGTGCGTTAATTGTAGGGCTGCAGCTATCGAATATTTTAGTAGTCGATTAATCGATGGACTAGTTAGTTCAAATAATCGAGTAATCGGTAAGGAACATGAAAAATTAAAATACATGAGCTGAGCCTCAAACGGTATTTTTTTTAAAATGAGGATCTATGTACAAGAAAAAAACAATTGGCCAACTTACCTAGAAAAAGTCCGCTACCTAAACGCTATAAAATGCTAAAGTTTTTTTTTTGTCTTCATTGTTACATACAACATGCCTAAAACAACTTTCATGTTGAATTGCGGTGGTAACTGAAAAAAGTTACATTTATCCGATTCGATATCGTTTAACCGTCCGATTAACCGATTATACAAATAATCGTTAGTAGCAGCCCTTAAGATAAACGATTCTAAATATTATTTACGAAACGTGATTTTAGAAATACAGTGCTACCTCTACAGACAATCGCCTCGACACACGATCTCTTCGACATCCGACGTCAAATTTGACTCGGCATTTGTTTCTACATTTGACGACATGCTCAAAATACACGACGATTTACGGCGGCGGCGCAATTGAATTATTTTCGTGCAAGACGGCAGCGTGGCGGGTTTTCTTTCGAAAAAAAATCAACATGGGTACCAAGATAGTTGGTACAAGTGGGGGGAAAAGGAAAAAGGAGATGCTTACAATTGAAATTAAGACGATTGAAAAATATGAGCGGGATGTAAGCATTAGTGAGTTGGCTTGACAATACAGCCGGAATATATCAACAATGTCGCCGGTCATCAAGCAGACGGAAGCTAAAAAGATGGTAAAAGCATCCAAGGACACTATCCTGTTGAAACGTGGCGTTATTTTGAAGGAGATGGAACGCCTTTTACTTAATTTGGATTAAGGATAAAGGGATAGCTGGTGAGTCAGTCAACTGAAGCAATAATATGTCAGAAAGCCTGTGCTATTCATCATGACCGCCCTTGAGGGTAACGCAGAAGGGGAAAGTTCAAGCTATCCGGCCGTCGAGGAAGAATTCAAGGCTTCTCACGGTTGGTTCTAAAACGAAAAGAAAACATTAGTTATAAAGTTCCGAAGTTAAAAAGTTTGAAGTTCCTCCTCTACATCATTCCCCGCAGTCTCCTCTGATCTCCGTCCATCAGTCTCTAACATAAGGTGACAATAAAAATTCATTTTTATTTGACATGTGTAATTTAATGCATTTGTTAAATTAGAACTCGGCTCACCGTATCCTCCTTCAACTACACACCCGCTGTCTCCTCCGCCTCCGTTTGCCACTCTAAGGTGACAATAAAAATGCTTTTTAATTACCGTTATTATTATTCCGATTTGAATTTATAATTGAATTGTTATGCCATGTGTAATTGCCATTTACATAATTGTACCTGCAGTATTTTATCAAGGATTAGTGTAGGTTTTTGGGCTGTGGAACGAATTCATTGAATTACAATGTATTCCTATGTGGAAATCCTCCTCGACATACGACCATTTCGACTTACAAAGTATCATCAAGATCCTTGAACGAATTAACTTCGTATCTAGAGTAGGAGTGTGCCACCTTAGGCACCCCATGATTCGATTCGATTCCGACTCTTGGTGCCACGATTCGATAATTGAACGATGATTAAGGTATTGACGATGATCGCGGTTATCGCGATTATCACGATTATCGATGCATCATACATTACTAATTAATACAGTAGCCAAACAAATTTATGTACATTATTTAAAATATCCTAATGATTCAACAGGATTGATGGAAACATGCCCATACAACAAAAAGCTGCCCTTAAGCTGCTTTATTCATTTATTTTTTACAAGAAAGTGCAAAAACATTAGGCATTTTAACGGGAGTACTTATTTCTCTCAACAATACAATAAAATTTACACAGGTGGAATAAATTCCACATTTTCTGGAAACAAGGTATCTTTAGAAATGAGACATCTTTTAATCAATATACTTTGTTTTCACAGATTTCTGTACTATTTCGCATGTTGTAGTGTTGCCGCTGTACTTAATCATGGTTTTACACGTTCTGCATATGAAATACACGTTAGCGAATTAGCTAATTAGCTTAGCGCTCGGCGCTGACTATTAACATCTCAAAAACTACAACAATTAAGGCTAAACAGTACAAGAGGGTTCGTGTACTCACCTCTTATAGATGCACACGGGTCTTAGCAACACACTTAGGACGTTTTTCAAATGAAATGCCTTAAAACTACTGCTGGACATCTAAAAGACAATGAGCAACGAACTATCTCTCTTCCCCTCTTGCTCTAAAAAATAGCTTGCGCACAAAAGCGCAACCACGGGTCCCTCTCTCAGTAAGCGGCAGCATCCATCAAAATGTGCGTGCGCCTGTTAACGGTGCCCGGGCGGCAGACATGTCTTGAATTTCGTTCTGCTACGAGTGGCTGGCATAAAGTGATGAGGGAAAATCCTGGTTTTTGAACCTTTATGAATCTTAATCGAATCGTCACGTGTCGAATCGCGATGCATGTAATAATCGATTTTTTTGGAACTCTTCGAATGTAGAGGTACCACTGTATGTGCTTTGTATGACGTCATTCTTGCCGCGCCGCGATGGCACTGCATTGCATTATGGGGAATTTTTACATTTTCTGTGTCTCACAACTATAAGATTGTAGAGCATTTAATTTGAGGACCTCTGTTTCAACCAACCGATGATTTCGCCCAAGCCCACCACGATGCCCGAGATGCCGATAAGGCCTTTTGCCGCCTCGCCGAACTGCGTCGTGGCGCCCAGGCACGTCCCGTAGATGCCGCTGTAGAAGGACAGCTCCAGACCTGAACCAGGAGTAAAATGCTGAATAATACCAAAAGAGGCACAGTTTGGAACAGAAATGCAAAGACTTACCGCTATACGCCATACAGGGACTCAGGAGGAGGATGTTACGGGTCTTCAAGAGCTGCAGCATGGTTTCTATGGAGGAACACACTATTATTAACATCAACAACACTCACTTTTGATTGATGGGTGCCATTTGACATAATGCTGTCGTCTTGTATTCTGACAAATCAAAGGAATTATCAAGTTTTCACCCAGAAAACTTGCAGAGCCTGGTGGTAGAAAAGCCCACCAGCAGCACAATCTTTTTTGGGGGTTTGGCTGGGGGGAGGGGGGGGGGGGGGGGGGGGTAAATAATATTTTCAAGGATGACAGGAATTTTGAAATTATGACCATTATGTGTGTTAGTTAGGTGGGGGTCAAATGTCACACCTGGTAGAACTAATAACAAATAGACGTAGGTGGGGGTCAAAGGTCAAAGCTAACGGGGTAAAAGGTCTGTCTTCAAAGGTAAATGACACCCGTCAAGGTCAAAGGGCTGTCATAAATGATCAGAAATCATATGCTGCATTTAGTGTGGAAAAGTGCATTCTTTCTCTCATGCCACTTCTCAACAATATTTAAACGTAGCATCTTAGTCTAGAAATTATTAACAAACAAACAAAAATGCAATTAAGTGCAATAGCAGAGAGCTGGGACACATTTGTTCACATATCGACCATAAAATATCGCCATTGTGCTTTCAAACATATCACTAGAAGCAGTTAAAATATTTTTCTTTATACTTTCTTTTGTAGCACTGTTTTAGCCTGGTGTTGGGGAGGCAAGCCTGACAGCCCATCAGGCTTATAAAGCACTAGGGGGAAAACCCAGAATAATACAGGAAAATAACCTTTTATAAGACTTACTGAAGTCAGCCTTGACCTCATATAGGGCTGTGCTGGCTCTGTGCTGGTACCTGAAAACGATATACAGTACTTAAAAAAAATGTACTCATATACTGTACTACACTGATGTGTATGTCCATGCTGTCCATAATTTACTCGCGAATATTTAAATGGGATTATGATTCGAAAAACTGTCCATTTACACTACACGGGTAGAAAGCAGCGATTGTCCTTCCTCTTCGGAGAGCATTTCCTCCTCAGGTAGGCGTGTCCTCCTTAACGCCAGAAAGCACAGCGTCCCCACAATAGAGGCCACCAGCAGAGAGAGGAAGATATTCTTCCTACTGCTATCTGACCACAAGACGCAAGAACAGCAAAATTTACAAAAGATCATCAGTTATTCTCGTGCGCCTTTACTACAGCACTACCTGATATTTCTCTTTCTCCGTTCCACTCCAAGTAAATGTACAGGTTGCCAAACAACATGCTGAAAATGAAGAGAATTAGAAATCATATGAAAATGTTTTTGATAGGGCTATCAAAATGATCACGTTAACGGGCGGAAAGGATTTTTTCAAATTAATCACGTTAAAATATTTGACGCAATTAACACACATGCCCCGCTCAAACAGATTAAAATGACAGCACAGTGTCATGTCCACTTGTCCATGTGTTTTTTGTCTCCCTCTGCTGGCACTTTGGTGCGACTGATTTTATGGGTTTAAGCACCATGAGCGTGTAATTGTGTAATTATTGACATCAACAATGGCGAGCTAGTTTATTTTTTGATTGAAAATTTTACAAATTGTATTAAAACTAGGGCTGTCAAAATTATCGCGTTAACGGGCGTTAATTAATTTTTTAAATTAATCACGTTAAAATATTTGACGCAATTAACGCAGATGCCCCGCTCAGACAGATTTAAATGACAGTACAGTGAAACGCTCACTTGTTGTGTTTTATGGAGTTTTGCCGCCCTCTGCTGGCGCTTGGGTGCGACTGATTTTATAGGCTTCAGCACCCATGAGCATTGTGTAAGTGATTATTGACATCAACAATGGCGGGCTACTAGTTTATTTTTTGATTGAAAATTTTACAAATTTTATTAAAACGAAAACATTAAGAGGGGTTTTAATATAAAATTTCTATAACTTGTACTAACATTTTTCTTTTAAGAACTACAAGTCTTTCTACCCATGGATCGCTTTAACAGAATGCTAATAATGTTAATGCCAACTTGTTGATTTATTGTTATAATAAACAAATACAGTCCTTATGTACCGTATGTTGTATGTACACAGTATATCCATCTTGTGTCTTATCTTTCCATTCCAACAGTAATTTACAGAAAAATATGGCATATTTTATAGATGGTTTGAATTGCGATTAATTGCGATTAATTACGATTAATCAATTTTTAAGCTGTAATTAACTCGATTAAAAATTTTAATCGTTTGACAGCCCTAATTAAAACGAAAACATTAAGAGGGGTTTTAGTATAAAATTTCTATACCTTGTAATAAAATGTATCTTTTAAGAACTACAAGTCTTTCTATCAATTCAAAAAAAAAACATTTTGGAACACTTAAATTCTTTGTGAAAGTACAAATAAACAGGTAAATAACAATAAATCACAAAAAAATAGGTCAAATGCTCATAGCATTAACTAGTGCAAAAGAATGGAATGTAAACAGATTCAGAACACTGACTTCTCCTTTCCAACTTGATTCAAAACAATTGTTAAAAAAAATATCTAGCATTAATATTATAGTACACCACTATATATAATAGCAGTATAATAATTTTTTATTGGCAATCAGATTTTTCATAAAGGGTGTCATTTTAAAGCTACTCATAGTGTAAAATCTGAATTCTGAAGTATGTGGGATTAACTCCAGAAATCGTTATTTATATGACGAACATGACGCGCCTTTATTTTGAAATGTTCACCGGAAGTACTTTCGCTTAACCGCTAACAGGAAGCTTTACACTCTGCAAAAAAAGATACTCTTTTTGTCATTCCAAGTGGTGACAGTAATCATTTTTTTCCCCTTTTGTTTACAAATGCTGTCAAGCAGCGATTTTTCCTGTTTGAAGTGTCACCTTTTAACTGCAATTTCGCATTTTGGAGAGGACTGCCAATATTTTATAGCAGGCTAAAGTAGGTTGTCTTTTTTCCCCATTGGCCTCAATGTAGCAATGCTAACGTTTACAGTGTTTAATATAGATGTTTCCTTATTTTGTATGTCTGAACTTTAATTCTACGGCGTGTTGATGACCAATAAACATCTGTGGAAAAGGACTGGAGTCTCATATGGCATGAGCATGCACGCATGCACAAATGTATGCACGCACGCACGCGGCGATAAAACGCAGCCGTGAAAATTACCTCTCATTTTTATTTACCATGCGATAAATGGACTCATTGCATATCGCGACAGGCTTAGCAACTTTAATAAAACATGTTGTTAGTTATTTAGATGGACTTGCGATCTGCCAGCTTGTAATTGTCTCATGTCGTCTTCCAAAATTACAACTGAGTGACAGCGCATTAGGTGTTCATTCACTGCCGATGTGCAGCCAAGCTTGGCATTGAAGAGACAGGACACAACACTGTACCCTCCTTTGTTTCGCTGCATTAAGTCAATGTTTTGGCCACTCTGGTGCACTTTTCTGGCTTAGTGCCGCTTTCCAATCGCCCGAAACACCCCCCCCCCCCCCCATAAAAATATTCTCCTCGGATCTACACAATTCACATAGGTCACCCTTTTTTACTTCAAAACGGCAAATTTCACCGAAGTGTGAGAGATTTTCATGCTAGATTTTTTTACTGGAAGGAGCTGTCAGCCATCCGTGAATGGCAACCAACTTAATAGCTTTGTGCCAGTACCTGCATTGTAACAAAGCCCAGAACATGCCCGTATTTCTGTTGATGGTGGAAGCCTCTGAATTCTCCACCAGGAACTGGCCTTGAGCGGTCCACAGCACTGCAACAAAACAGGAAGTTCAAATAGATAAAATAAAGAGTGTGTGTGGGGTCATGTGAGCTGAGAAACGAATGGAGGAGGGGGAACACCAGCAGTTAATTGGCTACATCAAGTGTGACATTATATTTAATGTGCTGTTAAGTAACATGTAATCCCAGCGCGCGGCCTGGGGGTATCATCATGACCCACTAAACCATTTTTTTTCTCTCCCAATATTCATATCCCCTCGTGAGTTTCATGCTCCGTAACCATGTTAATGGTTATTTTTAGGCTTTATCATTTATTTACATTCGACATGTTTAATCCTTCTGCTTCTAATCTTGACACGTGCAGAGGTGGTCTCCTTTTAATCCGATGCTTCCCCCTCAAATGTGATCCATGACAGTAACAACTTGGAATCTCACCTTATTTTCGCCGTCATGTTATTAATTATCTTATTGCGTGCGTGTATTGCTGCGTTTGTTTATATTAAACTTGCGGTTGCAGGGGTTTACTTACTGACTTGGATTTTTTTAAAATAGATTTTAAAAAATGAACTGACCTGGATTTCATTTAAATACAGTATATATTAAGGCTGCAGCTATCGATCATTTTAGTAGTCGATTAATCGGTGAACTAGTTAGTTCGAGTAATCGGATAAGGAACATGAAAAATTAAAATACCTGAGGTGAACATCAAATGGTATTAAAAATAAATAAATGAGGATCTATTAGGGGTGTAACGGTACACAAAAATCTCGGTTCAGTACGAACCTCGGTTTTGAGGTCACGGTTCAGTTCATTTTCGTTACAGTAAGAAAACCAAATGCAAATTATAAATGTGCTAGTTGTTTATTACACACTTTTGTGCTTTCAACAATAGGAACATTAGCCTATAAAAAGCTAGAATTCTGCTCAAAAAGTAGCGGGTATTTAAAGATAATGCAACAACAATTTGCCATTCAGACCCCGCGTATTGGTCAGCTTTCTTTCTGAAAGAAAGAAGAAAAAAGTCCAGTGCGAAAGAGAAAAGCAATCCCAATGACAAAGATTTTAACATGCATTTTACAAATGAAATGCCTCAATGAATCTTTTTTTTCCTTCTTATGAACGGTTTTCAAAAGCTTTATTTGTGGATTTTCTCAAGTTAAAGCGCCACACAGAAATTAAAACATTTAATCGTGGAAGCAGGATCTGTGTATTATTCTTATTATTTAATTACAGTTTATTTTATTTAAATGGGTTATTATTTTATTATGTGTTTATTTTTCAAATGTGATGTAGTATTCATTTATATTGTATATTTTATGTT
Source organism: Corythoichthys intestinalis (assembly GCF_030265065.1). NCBI lineage: Eukaryota > Metazoa > Chordata > Actinopteri > Syngnathiformes > Syngnathidae > Corythoichthys > Corythoichthys intestinalis. The sequence goes on from NC_080410.1 coordinate 38,315,085, forward strand.
GTATAACTTTACTCCCTATGTGAATATTAGGTAGTTCCTACTTGTTTTGTTGTGGTAGGAGGGTTTTGTATTGAAATAGGGGCCTAATGGTTATTATTATAGCAGCGAAGACAGCAGTAAATCAACAAAGACAAGTCTACTGTGCCCCAATCTACCACTCAAGAGATCTGATGGACTCAAAAAGTGGGTTACGATTGCATATTAGTTTGAAAATTGACCGGATCCACCCCTTTTTTTTACACGAGTGACTTCCGGTCTGCCCGATCCTAGCTACCGGTAGTAGTATTGACGCAGGAGGGTCGCGTCACGCGTCAAATAATAAACTCTGCCGTTCTTTTCACGTGCGCTGTGTTGAGCCGCTTCTGGGACGCGTCTAACACGGGGCCGCACTGCGACTGGTGTGCATTGGCTGATTGACTTTAACGCCCGCGTTTCACTGCGTTCTCGCAGCGCCCACGTTGTCGCGCCGTTGACATTTCTTGGTTATACTGTCCTACCATGTTGGTCCTCATTATAGTAGAGAAGACGGAAGAAATATAATCTACACAAAGAAACTGTAACCCGATCGACTCACAGCCTCCAAAAGTAAAGGTTACATTACGTCACAAACCTGTTCGGTAGGCCTCCGTTCCGAACCGAGCACCACACAAATACATGTACCGTTACACCCTTAGGACCTATGTACAACAAAAGAACAATTGGCTAACTTAAAAGCAAAAGTCCGCTAGCTTAAATGCTATAAAATGCTAACGTTTTTTTTCTATTTTATTTTTTTAACAATGCTCTTAACAAATGGTTCAGACACATATTCCCACAAAAAAAACGGCTAAATATACCAATAAACTAAATTACGAATGCATTAAAAAAAAACATTAGCTCAAACAAAACCTTAGCTTATGTTGGTCTTAACAGGGAGCAGCTGGATTTATCCATGTGAAATGAGGCAGACTAGAGGGCGGTGTAGCCACCCAAGTAATAAGACTAAAGGCAAACACTTTCAAAATAAACCATTACAGCGCCACTTTAAATTAAACGAATACTCGAAGCAGCAAATTTTAATTCGAATCTTTTTTTCTAACCGAATACTCGAGTTAATCGATTAATCGTTGCAGTACTAGATACAGTTCGGGCACTCATTCCTGTGTTTTATTTTCATGACTATTTAGATTGAAGATTCTCTCTGAAGGCATCAAAACTATGAATGAACAAAGGTGGAATTATGCACTAAGAAAAAGTTTGGTCATTTTAATTACTGTATTTTTCGGACTACAAATTGCAGGTTTTATTTCATAGTTTGGCCTAGGGTGCGATTTATACTCTGGAGCGACTTATGTATGAAATTATTAGCACATTATTATGTCATTTCACATGTTATTTTTAGGGCTGTCAAACGATTAAAAATTTTAATCGAGTTAATCACAGCTTAAAAGTTAATCTTAATTAACTGCAATTCAAACCATCTCTAAAATGTGGCATATTTTTCAGTATTGTTGGAATAGAAAGATAAGACACAAGACCGATATATACATTCAACATACTGTACATAAGTAGTGTATTTGTTTATCAAAACAATAAATCCACAAGATGGCATTAACATTATTAACATTCTTTCTGTTAAAGGGATCCTCGGATAAAGACTTGTAGTTCGTTAAAGATAAAATTTAGTACAAGTAATCGTAATTTTATATTAAAACCCCTCTTAATGTTTTCCTTTTAATAAAATTTGTAAAATTTTCAAATCCAAAAATAAACTAGTAGCTCGCCATTGTTGACGTCGCCGAGCGGTGACGTTACATTGCTCCCTGCCGTTCTTCCACAGTGTCTTTAACTACGTTAGGTAGTGATTGAAATACGCCACAAGATGTCAATGGCGAGTTTTAAATTACTTAGAAATCAAGCCGATGAGTGTGTTTTGTCCCTCGACTGACGCCGTAATTCCCTGTTTACTGGTACTTCACGGTCATTTGAGTGCTGGCTTCACAACGTACGACACCTCTGACAGTTTTTACATTGTGACTAAATATTGTCATCCAGTGTATTTGTTGGAGCTAAACAAAATGTTTGAATAGAGTTTAACCAAAGTCTGAGTAAGTTTTATGTGTATTTTGCAATCATTACTGTGCTCAATTGGTCTGCCAACTCTCCTGACCTGAACACCATAGAGAATCTGTGGGATATTGTGAAGAGGAAGTTGAGAGACACCAGACCCAACACTGTGGATGAGCTTAAGCCCGCTATCGAAGCATCCTGGGCCTCCATAACACCTCAGCAGTGCCACAGAATGATTGCCTCCACGCCACGCCGCAGTGAAGCAGTCATTTCTGCAAAAGGATTCCCGACCAAGTATTGAGTGTATAGCTGATATAATTAATTGAAGGTTGACTTTTTTTGTATTAAAAAACACTTTTTTGTATTGGTCGGATGAAAAATGCTAATTTTTTGAGATAAGGATTTTTGTTTTTTTCTTGACTTTTTTGCCAAAATCATCAATATTAAAACAATAAAAGGCTTGAACTACTTCAGTTTTGTGTAATGAATCTAAAATATATGAAACTCTAATGTTTATCAGTACATTACAGAAAATAATGACTTTATCACAATATGCATTTTTTTGAGAAGGACTAGTATGTAGAATAAGTCCTGTACTAAAGAAAAAAAAACAATTGCAATGAAAAACATTTTAACATGTATTTTACAAATCACATGCCTCAATGATTCTTAAAAAAGCTCTATTGATAAATTTTTCTCAAGTTGAAGCGCCATGCACAAATTGATGAAATTAATTGCATATTATTTTGAAAAATGACCGGACCTACCGTATTTTAACACGAGTGACTTCCGGTCTGCCCGATCCTACCTAGTAGTTCAATTGACAGAGGAAGGGCGCATCTCGCAACAAACAATAAACTATGCCGTTCGTTTCAAATGCGACGCGTTAAACCGCTTCTGGGATGCGTCTGAAACGTGGCCGCTCTGCAACTGGTTTGCACTTGCTGCTTGACTTGAACGGCCGCATTTCACCGCGTTGACGCGGCGGCAACGCACCGCGCCTTGTGTATTCCAGCCTTTATAGTCCTAAAAATACGGTACTGTTATGCACACTCCTGACATTGTCTCAATGAGCTTCAAGTAGTAGTCACCTGAAATGGTTTTCCAACAATTTTATAGCAGTTTCCAGAGGTTTTTAACACTTGTTGGTCTCTTTGCCATCACTCTGCAGTCCAGCTCACCCCAAACCATCTCGGTTAGGTTTTGGTTCAGTGAATGGGAAGGCTAGGTCCTCTGCCGCAACACTTCATTACACTCCGTATTGGTTAAATAGCCATTGCACAGCCTGGATGTGTGTTTGAGGTCCAGTTGAAAAATAAATGATCGTCCAACTAAATGCAAACCAGATGGGATAGCATGTTGCTGGTTCAGCGTGCCTTCGATTTTGAGTAAATCCCTAAAAGTGACAATAGCAAAATAACTCCACACCTCCATCACATTGGGAACTAGACATGTGGAATACATCCATTCACAGTTTCTTGGCTTTCATTTCTTATTCTTGCTGCTTCTGGGTTTCCTAGCAGTTATTTGACTATTTGGGCCTGATTTGCGCTCTCCTCTGAACAGTTGTTCTAGACATGGGTCTGCTGCTAGATATGTGTGGAATTCTTCCGGTCTCTGATGGGAGATGCTGTTAATTTGAGATTTCTGTGGCTTGACTCAGATGAACTTATCCTGAGAAACAGAGGTGACTTTGTTATCCTTCTTTGAAGCTTATTGAGAGAATGCCGCAAGTATATGTATAGCAGTAATCAGAGCAAAGGGTGGCTGCTATGAAGAAACTACAATGTAAACTGTGTTTTACATTTTATATTTTGAAGGTATTTTTGTGGGGAATTATTTTTTGTATAAATAGATTGCAGAAAAATATTAAATATACAACGGATGCAAAAAGTAATAGCTCCGAAAAACAGAGATAAATCAATAATGAATAGGGGTGTGACAAAATATCGAAATGGTGATATATTGTGATACTTTGTATCCCAAAAGGCTATCGATAAGCTCCTGCCAAGAATCGATATCGATTAATCGATGGACTACTTAGTTCAATTGAGTAATCGGATAAGGAACATGTACATTTAAATTACCTGAGCTGACCCTCAAACGGTATAATTTCTTTTAAAAATGAGGATCTATGTACAAAAAAAGAACAATTGGCCAACTTACACAGAAAAAGCCTGCTAGCTTAAATGCTATAAAATGCTAGTTTAGTTTTTATTTTTTTTTACGATGCTCTTAACAAATGGTTCAGACACATATTCCCACAAAAAAACCCGCTAAATATACCTATAAACTAAATTAAGAATGTATTTAAAAAAATTAGCTCCAACATAAACTTAGCTTACATTGGTCTTAACAGGGAGCAGTTGGATTCAGCCATGTGAAAAGAGGCAGACCAGATGGCAGTGTATCCACCCTCATCAATAAAACTAAATGAAAACAAACCATTACAACGCCACTTTAATTAAACGAATACTCGAAGCAACAAAATTGAATTCAAATACTTTTTTTTCTATTCGAATACTCAAGTTTAGAGCTGAAACGAATACTCGAGCAACTCGAGTAACTCGAGTAAAAAAACTGATCCGAGTAATTTTATTCCCCTCGAGGAATCGTTTAATTTTGCCAGCTCTAAGCATCACGTTTTGCCCGGAGTACTTTTAATGCGGGACAATGCGCTGACGTCACATGCGTAGAGGAAGAACCAATAAAAAAAAAAAAAAACTTACTGCAGCCGACAACCGCTACAAGCCACACCGACGTTGCCAAAAACTACGCTCGCATGATGCTACAGTGGTAGCAGGTAGCTAAGTTCTGATGCGTCTCATAGATATATGTAAGTAGAACTAGATGCGAAATGACAGACCGGGCGGCATTAGTAAACAGCCGCCATCTTAAAGCAGTAGACTACATAGCGCTAATAAATAAGATTAACGTTACTGTCACTAGCTCACGTAACGTTAGCCCTGCGGAGGGCTAGTTTTCTATCAATTATGACCAGTGTCGATGTGAACACTGCAAAACTCAAAATCCTATCAGGACTTACAGTTTAGACTAACTTAAAACTTAACTAGAACGTAAAAGTAGCTTGACACAAATGGAACTTCTATTGAAACACATGGAAAAAACACCTAACTTTTAAGTGATGTGTGATATCAAGCGTAATGACATTTTTCGGTAAGAAATATATATATATTTTTTTATAAGATCTAGAAGTTTTTTCAGGAAAAGCAGTAATTAGTCTTTTTATTCTAGTCACCTCTGAGATGCAATTGTTGGCTGTTTTCAATAACGTACATCGAAAATAAAGACATTGACTGAAAATGGTTCAATATTTGATGAAGTCTTGTTTTCAAATGTATATTAATAATTGCTCTTTACCTAAAGAAAATGTTTTACCCAATTACTTGATTAATCGATAGAATTTTCAGTCGATTACTCGATTACTAAAATATTTGATAGCTGCAGCCCTACTTGAGTTAATCGATTAATCGTTGCAGCACTAAAAGGAACCAAAAAGTTGCTACCAAAATCTTCCACCATAATAGTGTCTCAGTTAACTCTAGGCAGCATTGACGGTGCACGACGCCGAATCCATTTAGACTGGAAAATAGAGGAGTTCCAAAAAAATCGATTATTACATGCATCACGATTCGACACGTGACGATTCGATTACGATTCATAAAGGTTCAAAAACGATGTTTTTCCCCTCATAACTTTATGGCAGCCGCTCATAGCAGAATGAAATTCAAGACACGTCTGCCGCCGGGCACCATTAACAAGCGCGGACGTTATGATGGATGCTGCTGGTTACTGAGAGAGAGACTTACTCCTTTTTAAAAGACTGAAAAATAAATTTGTGTATGAGAGAGGCAGGTACAGAAGCGCAACCTGGTGGTCGTGCTTCTGTGCGCAAGTTTTTTTTTTTTTTTAAGAGCGAGAGGGGAAAGAAGATAGTTCGTTGCTCCTTGTCATTTAGATGTCCAGTAGTAGATTTAAGGCATTTCAATTGAAAAATGTCCTGAGTGTGTTGCTAAGACCCGTGTGCATCTAAAAGAGGGGAGTACACGAATCGTCTTGTACTGTTTAGCCTTTATTGTTGTTGTTTTTGAGATGTTAATAGTTAGCGCCGAGCGCTAAGCTAATTAGCTAATTCGCTAACGTGTAATTCATATGCAGGACGTGTAAAACCATGTTTAAGTACAGCGGTAACACTACAAACATGCGAAATAGTACAGAATTCTGTGAAAACAAAGTATATTGGTAAAAAAAAAAATTTTTTTTTAAGTCTTATTTCTAAAGACACTTTGTTTCCACAAAATGTGGAATTCATTCCACCTTTGTAAAGTTTATTGTATTGTTGAGAGAAATAAGTACTCCATTTAAAATGGTTAATGTTTTTGCACTTTCTTGTAAAAAATAAATAAATAAAAAGTAGCTTAAGGGCAGCTTTTTGTTGTATGGGCATGTTTCCATTGTTCCTGTTGAATCATTATGATATTTTAAATAAATAATTGACATACATTTGTTTGGCTACTGTATTAAGTAGTAATGTACGATGCATCGATAACCGTGATAATAGCGATAATCGCAAGAGCCGTCAATACTCGGGGTGCACGAGATCCATTTTTTGAAACCGATACCTTCCTGCTCCTCAAAGCCGTTACCGATATCGATAACCGATAATAAATATATAATTTTTAAAATGTATAACCTGAGTTTTTGAACACCTGGAGGTTTAAAAAAAAAAAAAAAAAAAAAAAACCTTGTGGTGGATTCAACATAGATTTGCCTTTGATCTCATCATATTTTTCATAATGACATGAACAAAACAGTGCGGTTCACTTCTGCACTGCCCGTCAGCCAGCTAAGAATGAATGCACTTCCATAAACCACAAGGCTTGGTCTTTCCTTGCTTTCATGGGAAGACACTTGTCTTAATATTGTGAAAGTACAACAGAAAATTACACATATTCAATACTTAATATACAACAAACTGCACAATAAACTTATATACACAACTATTATATGTATAGCATAGCACACTAGCTTGAGCTACTAAAGCATTGGCTGGCTTCTATAACACAACTTATGAAGTTCTGTACATATGACCCTTCACCACAGAAGTAAACATATATTGCACATCCATATGTTATAGTAAACATAAAATACTTACATATATTTCCGAGGTGGAAACGTAACAGAAAGCATTCACGACTGTCAATGCTACCGCAAGACACCGCAATGTGTAAGTGATTGAACCAAACTACAGTAACAAAAAAATAGATGCAGTGAATTATTCTGACCAGCAGGTGGGAGCAATGGCCCGCAAATGGTCAACTGATTTCCCATACTAGAATCTGTAAAGCCAGAACAGTACATATTATCGGTCCTATTATAAATGTTATTGGCTTTATCGGGATGACGTCATAATTCCTATTATCAGACCGATAATTATCGGACCAACAATTATCGTGCACCAGTATGACCGCAATCATCGTTTAATAATCGGATAGTAGCACCCTGAATCGTAATCGAATCGAATCGTGGGGTGCCTAAGATGGCACACCCCTACTGGGAACGTTCATTCATTCGAAACCAGAGCATTCACAGTCATTCTGTCCGATTTTCAGGGCATTTACAGGTCATTTCCTGTTGAGTTTGAGTCACTGTCTGTTAATTTAGGTGATTCCCAGGTCACTTCCTGTTCTGTAACTCAAAATAAAAGGAAGTGACCCGTAAAATACCCCAAAATCAACAGGAAGTAACTTAAAAGCAACAGGTAAATGACCTTAGATAGCCCAAAACTACCTCATTGCCTGGCATTGGCTGCCACTGACGGCCATAGACGTTCAATCCATTTGAACTGGGAGGGTGGCAGCGAATGAACATTCGTTCATTCACTGCCATCTCTCCCACTTCAAGCGGATTGGACCTCTACTAGTGATAAACTCATTCCAATTCATGGCAGAAGCTTGTTTTTCTGTTCATTAGTTGTTTGTAGAATATTCTAGAATGATTTCCTGACCAATGTATCGATAATCGTTGTATTGCCATATCGTCAGATCATCGTTATCGTGAGCTTTGTATCGCAAATCGTATCGTGAGGTACTAAAAGGTTCCTGCTCCTAATAATGAAACTTTTTCTTTTTTCTTTAATTCTAATTTTTTGGGGACAGAGGGCGAGAACTTACGAGCAGCACCAACTCCGATCAGCACAGACGTCAGGTAGAAAGACCACGTGGACGGCTCATAGAAGACGGCGATATAGCCACTGGACATGTAAGATGTGATAGTGATGAGGCATGGATCGATCACGTCTCACTCTGCAATGTTATACCTGTAAAGCAGCCCGCTCCCAAACATGGTCACCTTTGGTCCAAGCACCGCCACCACGGCTGGCGCCAACAAGTTGGAAAATGAGAAGACTCCATAGATGATTCCCAAACTAGAAAAAAGATGGATGATGATTTTTCCATAAAGTACACTTTTGATAAAAATGAACATTAGCAACCTGTGGTATCCGCTTCCTGTGAAGGTGTCATTCTGTAGGCTTTTCACCACAGTTTGCTAAAATGAAAGAGGACAAAAACAAAGAAGGGCTCTAATTATATTATATTGCGTGATCATAGCACACCAGAACTCACTGGACTTGTGAGGGAAATTGGAAACACGAGATGCACATGACACTCGGATTGGCACTGTTTCTATCTGCAGGATCACATAATATCTGCATGTCTGCCATATTTAAGTGGGAGAAACTCACAATTAATACTGTGTGAAACGAGAATATTAAATAAAATCATCTTTTAGGTTCGTCGTCCATGTCTTGTGATAAGTGAGGTACAGTGGGGCAAATAAGTATTTAGTCAACCACTAATTGTGCAAGTTCTCCCACTTGAAAATATTACAGAGGCCTGTAATTGTCAACATGGGTGAACCTCAACCATGAGAGACAGAATGGGGGAAAAAAACGGAATATTACATTGTTTGATTTTTAAAGAATTTATTTGCAAATCATGGTGGAAAATAAGTATTTGGTCAATACCAAAAGTTCATCTCAATACTTTGTTGTGTACCCATATTTGGAAATAACGGAGGCCAAACGTTTTCTGTAACTCTTCACAAGCTTTTCACACACTGTTGCTGGTATTTTGTCCCATTCCTCCATGCAGATCTCCTCTAGAGCAGTGATGTTTTGGGGCTGTCGTTGGGCAACACGGAATTTCAACTCCCTCCACAGATTTTCTATGGGGTTGAGATCTGGAGACTGGCTAGGCCACTCCAAGACCTTGAAATGCTTCTTACAAAGCCACTCCTTTGTTGCCCTGGCTGTGTGTTTGGGATCATTGTCATGCTGAAAGACCCAGCCACGTCTCATCTTCAATGCCCTTGCTGATGGAAGGAGATTTTCACTCAAAATCTCTCGATGCATGGCCCCATTCACTCTTTCCTTTACACAGATCAATCGTCCTGGTCCCTTTGCATAAAAACAGCCCCAAAGCATGATGTTTCCACCCCCATGCTTCACAGTGGGTATGGTGTTCTTCGGATGCAATTCAGTATTCTTTCTCCTCCAAACACCAGAACCTGTGTTTCTACCAAAAAGTTCTATTTTGGTTTCATCTGAGCAGAACACATTCTCCCAGTACTCTTCTGGATCATCCAAATGCTCTCTAGCGAACCGCAGACGGGCCTGGACGTGTACTTTCTTCAGCAGGGGGACACGTCTGGCAGTGCAGGATTTGAGTCCCTGGCGGCGCATTGTGTTACTAATAGTAGCCTTTGTTACTGTGGTCCCAGCTCTCTGTAGGTCATTCACTAGGTCCCCCCATGTGGTTCTAGGATTTTTGCTCACCATTCTTATCATTTTGATGCCACGGGGTGAGATCTTGCATGGAGCCCCAGATCGAGGGAGATTATCAGTGGTCTTGTATGTCTTCCATTTTGTAATAATTGCTCCCACAGTTGATTTCATTAACCAAGCATTTTACCTATTGCAGATTCAGTCTTCCCAGCCTGGTGCAGGTCTACAATTTTGTCTCTGGTGTCCTTCGACAGCTCTTTGGTCTTGGCCGTAGTGGAGCTTGGAGTGTGACTGACTGAAGTTGTGGACAGGTGTCTTTTATACCGATAATTGAAACAGTTGCCATTAACACAGGTAACGAGTGGAGCCTCGTTAGACCTCGTTAGAAGAAGTTAGACCTCTTTGACAGCCAAAAATCTTGTTTGTAGGTGACCAAATACTTATTTTCCACTATAATTTGGAAATACATTCTTTAAAAATCAAACAATGTTATTTTCTGTTTTTTTTCACATTCTGTCTCTCATGGTTGAGGTTTACCCATGTTGACAATTACAGGCCTCTCTAATTTTTTCAAGTAGGAGAACTTGCACAATTGGTAGTTGTCTAAATACTTATTTGCCCCACTGTATATTCATCCATTCATTTATTTTATGATTGCTTTTTATCAACAAAATACTTATAGTGGAAGGAAACAAAATACAGAGTAGGGGTAAATTAGTCAACAACCCAAAAATTGTTTTTAGTTCAGCTAAACCTTTTAGATGAAACTAATAAACCTTGTTATAGACCTTATAGAAGATATAAAAAATTAAGGTAAGAACTTACTTCAATGTTTCCACAGGTGGTGAAGGCGGTAAAAATAAACAAGAATCCCACGCCCAAAACCACGACGTTAAAAGTCCTCCAGTCAGCCATGGTGCTTCTTCCCCTTCCTTGTTGTCCCCGCTACTACATTTCATGCACTCCGCCTCTCAAAACTCCACGGAATACTTTTGAAAAGCACCCAAATGTCATTTAAAGTTAATAAAAGATGAATGTAGTAGGCGGCGATAGCGACACCATTGTGAGCTTCTTGTCAGTCCGTCATACAAAGTATGCATGACAACTTGTGACTTCAATTACGGGAGTTTTTTTCCGCTTGCTGCTCTTGGATGACTTTTTCGCTCCACAGTAGCAAACTGCTGCTCTTCTTCCCCTACCTGGACAGTGGAACATTCCTTGCCTCGTCACTCTGCTGCTGCCATCTAGCTGCTGAAAGAGTAACATACACCATTTTGAAAACACTCTAAATACATTTGCGGTATTACTTCCAAATGCGTCCGTTTAAAGTAGGACAATGCAATATACATTACGGAAAGTGTTGTGCTGTTACACTGATACAAATGTTGACTATAACATCATAGCGGGGAGGTGGAAAGGTACTGTAGCACACACAGACACGTTTTAACTCGATAGTTTGACTTCCGCATTTGGCGAAACAAAACGTGAATTGTACACGAAGAAGAAACCTCCAACCAATGGCAATGCATGAAAATGCCACCTCTTGGCGTCTGGCTTCCTTTCCACAACAACAAAGAGCTTGAACAAAACGAGAGCATTCACCATTTTTCAGTTCTGTTTGGTGAGCTTCGCGACAAAGGTAAGTATTTAGCGCTCGTATTTGTGAAGTACCGATGAAAACTCCTCCACATTTACGTTGAATTTTTAATTGCAGCCAGACGACTACATTAAAAGTAATTTCCGAGTGCGCACGTGGAAAAAAACTGTTACTTCCACTAAAAAAACAATGTGTCAAACTTCGAAATGACATAAAGGCGTATGATGTTGGCACGCGACTTAACACAATAACTTATATTTACCTCTGTTGAATCCCAACAACATGAAAAGTGGCTAAATTGTCGACGCAGACAACTTTCGTTGTAAAGATAGGATCTGTCTTGCTCTTTCTACACTCTTGGGCTCAATGGAACGTTTCCACTGATTGTACACAATCATCATGGCGACCCAGGATGGTGAGTATTGAGCAGAATATGGCAACATTCACTTCGTGCCGCTGCAGCAATTTTCGTGCCGCGTTCTAAATTAGAACACGCACTAACAGACGCGTTCACACCGGGCACTGGGAAGGTTGTGTCTTTAAAAATCCACGTCTACTCGTTTAGGGTCTATATTGACATGTTTCACCAGGTTAGTGTCTAGCTAACGCCAATGACTGCTAACTAATCAAAATGAGTCAATCGCGCCGTAGTTTCACTGCGGAAAACAGAGGAGCAAAGTAAAGCGGACTGAAATGACAACCTAAAACTGCTAATAGTCGATGTGTTATTCAATTGACAAAAAGAAAAACGTATGGAAAGGGCAAGATGCTGTGTCATTAGCGTTTAGCCCCAAAAAGCACGCGTTTTTTTTGTTAGCACCTCATTAAATTCTATTGAGTAACTATTTAAAAGTAGCTGTTTAAAAAGTAATATATAACCATAACCATAAACAACACGTTTTAATAGAACAGATAGGCGATTTACAAACTCCTACTATTCCATAGTGCTGTTTTGTCTAATTTAGAATGTAGTCTTTCTTAATGTAAATCTTAACTTGATTATTATTGACCATTGGTGTGACTATGAATGGTAAATATATCAAATGTGATATAATGCAAAACAAGTCTTACAAATTTACGTTTCTTAACATATGGCGGAAAACACTCAGGTGACTTGAAGTTCGGCTCTGAGACCCCCAATTTGGCCCCAATTAAAGGCTTAAAATCTAAATTTTCTGCTGGAAGAAAATTTTTGAACTGGAGGGCTTTTTTTAAAAAAATGTTTTTCAAACAGCAAAACCCTGTCTGGAGGTGAGAGCACGCGAGAGCAGAATTACAGACGCCATGACTTTAATGAGATATTATCGCGCACTTACCTTGTTTCGATCCAAAAACTCCATGTAGCATGTTTAACTGATTGCCAAGACACAGCTGTGAATGGCCACAGCTGGATTTTTGGGGGATTTTATGGGTGAAACATGGTAATATAACAAGGGTCGCGATGCAGAAATCGCAGACATCAAGGAGTGGTCGAGATTTTTTTTTTCATAATTTTACCCTTTTAAATAGAGCTGGGAATCTTTGGGCACCTAACGATTCGATTACGATTACAATTCAGAGGCTCCAATTTGATTATAAAACGATTATTGATGCACCCCCCTCCTTTTTTTTTTTTTTTTTTTTTAATGTTTTGTACATTAGTTCCAAAATTGTTCAAAAATCCTCTCAGGCTAAACCAAACTACTATGTCAGTATCAAGTTAACATATAACAGTAAACAAATAACAGTAAATAAAAAAACTCCAGTCCCCATTCTGTATCAGCAGCTTTAAACTACATTCAATTAATTTAATGTTGTGAATCAACTGTTACACTTGTCAAAATTGCTCCCGTTATTCCATAATTTCCCTTCTGTCTACTTTTGTCAAAGTTTTAACACTATTTCATCATTTAAAGATAGATTCAAGACAAGATTCTGACGATTTAGGAGTATTTTAGATAAAAAGTTAATTAGGTTCGCTACAACAGAGCCTTCTAGAGAGGTCTACTGCTTTAAGATGGCGGCTGTTTACTTACGCCGGAAAGTCTGTCATTTCGCATCTCTGTTCAATAAAACATGTTCTAACACCGACGTCGTCTGTCATTTTCATCTAGTTCTACATATATATGATATCTACTGTAGCCGCATGTTTGTAGCAACTAGCAACTGGGCGTTGTTTGTAGCGGCTGTCAGCCGCAGTCAGGTATGATTGTTTTATCTAGCGGCATGAGTTGAACATGATATTTACTCTCGGTCCGTTCCTCATTGCGTCCCAAAGACCACGCTGACTGTGTTTTACTTCCGCTTTACCTGCTATAATTCAATAATCGGAATTTGGATATTTGTGAATCGTTCTCGAATCTTCCACAGCCGAATCGCAAATAATCTAAGAATCGGAAATTTTGCACGCCTCTACTTTTAAATGTTATATATATTTTATTTTTTGTCGATTTTTTTCTTGTTTGGATCGATTATTTATCATCTAACATATCGGAGAAAATGCGACAGTAACAAAAAAAAAAAACAATTAAGCGATAGTTATGAGGTAGATATCCGTGACTTTTTTACAGACGCCATTTTTTCCATTGTGACATAATTAGTTTAAAATATGTGAATGAATAATTTTTAGTCGTTTTTTTTTTTTTATTTTTTTTTTTAAACGAAATATGAGACATCAGTTAATGATTTTAAGCTAAAAACGACAGACATTTTGAATATAAATATAATTACCTTTGTTTTATGGCTGGGTTGAAAAAAAGCAGTTACGCGATGTCTGTAAATGGGGGTTTTCAGAGTAAAACGGACATATTAGAAATAGTTTGGGGGCTTAATGCACCATGAATCTGATATGGTAGCATATAGACATGATGTTCTATCACACACAACAGTTGTTTTGGCTTAAAATACAGCAGTTTCTTTTAAAGAGGAGCACAAACTGCTTTTTCAGTCTTGTCTGTGTTTTCCGCCATGGATGCATCCAAAGTTAGTCAAATGTTTTCAGTGAGCTTCAGGTTGGAAACAGAAAATAAAGCCCCTTTCACAAACATATCCCAGTAAATTCCCGTGTAAGGTGACGCGGGATTTACTCGCAACATTGCTTTCACGCATGTAGAGAGTAGAAATATCCCGGGAATGACGCGAGTTGGACACTTTCACAGACTTGTCCCGTGTTGAGCCTACTGGCGCGCTCTGTGCGGGGAGGGCTGCTGGCACGATTTTATAACTCGGACATTATGTCATTTTTGGATGGCATCCGCTGTCACAATGTCGGTCAAATGGTATTTTGTTACAGAGCCGGTTGTGGGAGCGTTCCCGACGTCGCACCTGCAGCCAATTCAAGATCATCAAGACTGTATTTAAGCCAAGGCGATCTAAGAGAAGGGTGCCGAGATATTAACCTGCCGGTCGCCATTCAGCACCTTATACTCTCGAATATCGTGCATTTGCTAGCTTGTTCGTCTGCCGCCTTTGTTTTGAAATCCAAAAATTGTGCTGGTGTTTCAGGGTATAATTTTATTGTTTTATCAGCTCTCTGCCTACCGCTTAGGTTAGCATTATTGATCCCTGTCGACCTACTGTCACGGACCCATTGTGTTATTCCCCCTTTTCCATGATCGCATGTATTTTTGTTTGTATTTAGAAACCCTTGAACGCATCCCTCCGTTGGTTTCTGTTTGAGGTACAACCTTGTTTCCGCAGTCGGGGACCCTAACATCGGCCACAAAATAAACCACACATTTCCTTTTTTTAAAAAAATTTTTTTTTTTTTTTTTTTTTTTTTTTTAAAAAACCTGTCCAGAGAATGGAAGTCTAAGTGTCCGGTTGGTCTGAACAGTTTAACACTGAGAATATGACTTACTCCCATTGTGATCATTAAGATATCTCGTTTATTATGACAAAACAGCGAACAGGAAGGGGTTATGGGGGGGGGCAGAAGAAAAGAAACACAAGAAAAGAAAGACAAACAACAGCAAGAAATATATTGAACGCCTACACTAACTATTAATATGTTGGTGCTATCATCAGCTAGATGTATTTCCAGTTGACACTAGAGCTGGGAATCTTTGGGCACCTAACGATTCGATTACGATTACGATTCAGAGGCTTCGATTCGATTATAAAACGATTATTGATGCACCCCACTCCTTTTTTTTTGTTTGTTTTTGTTTTGTACATTAGTTCCAAAATTGTTCAAAAATCCTCTCAGGCTAAACCAAACTACTATTTCAGTATCAAGTTAACATATAGCAGTAAACAAATATACAAAAATAACAGTAAATAAAAAACTCCAGTCCCCATTCTATATCAGCAGCTTTAAACTACTTTCAATTAATTTAATGTTGTGAATCAACCGTTAAAGTTGTTAAAATTGCTCCTGTTATTCCATAATTTCTCTTTTGTCTACTTTCAACATGTAAAAGTTTTAAAACTATTTTAAAGATAGATTCAAGTCAATATTTTACCGATTTAGGAGTATTTTAGATAAAAAGTTAATTAGGTTCGCTTGGAAGGTTCGCAACAACAGCCTTGCAGGGAAGTGTACTGCTTTAAGATGGCGGCCGTTACTAACGCCCGCATCTAGTTTTTGTAGATGTGCTGATAACGATACCGAAGCTATAATGCATCTAGTTCTAAATAAATGATATCTACCGTAACATAATGTGGCTTGTAGCAGCTTTTCGGCAGCAGTCAGGTATGTTTTTTTTTTTTTTTTTTAATCTTGTGGCATGAGCTGAGCTAGAGCCGTGAGTTGAGCATTGGCGTTACCCAAGGGGCCGGGTAATGAGAAGCATGATGTTTAGCTACTCTCGCTCCGTCCCTAATTGCGTACCGAAGACCGCGCGGCGCGCTGAGTGTGTCATACTTCTGCTTTACTTGGCATATTTCAATAATCGGAATTTGGATGTTTGTGAATCGTTCTCGAATCTTCCACGGCCGAATCGCGAATAATCTAAGAATCGGAAATTTTGCACACCTCTAGTTGACACCATATGGGGGTTCTGCTGACCCGGGAAAGAAGGGGAGGGGGGTGGGGAAGTCTATAAGCTAAGTGATTAGGAGGGGTAGAGTGTACACAAATCAGCTCTGTGATCTAGAACCCAGTAATTGTTTAAATCCCTTGTGAGTGTAAGCCCGTTGGCAAACGACCCTACGCCGCCCCACCGCCAGTTCCAGCACAGGGACCCCCCACCTGAGCTTGCCCAATCACATCCAGCTGCACACGAGCCCCGTCAAACACGCGACAGCCTCGCATTTCCAAAGCTGGACGATGGACTATCTTCCTTGGGCTCTTCGATCCAGTAGCAATTTAATTTCGTGATGTTTTCATTTTAATTTAGCTATTTCCAGCTTGCTATGTTGATAATTGCTGTTTGTTTAACACTTTTCGTCTTACTGCGAAGAAAGAGGACGTGACGATCAGCCCGCTATGATATTTACGTCATTAGCCATCGTGCTGTGACCCGGGAATTTAATGCTAGCTTTCACATATGCCTCGTCCTGGACATGATACTAAGATGCGACCCGTTAAATGTCCGCGAAATCTCCATGTCAGTCCACCCGGGAAATTGCTTTCACATACAAGGCCTGCCCGTTTAAATCCTGGAGTTTAAACTGTGGTCATGTGTATGTAAAAGAGGTTTAAGTGTATAAACTGATGATACCTCTTCAGCCATTAATTTAGCATTCTTTCTGCCAATCAACACCCAATGTCACTATTTGGTAAAAACACAGCAAACACTCCAAGAGAAAATAAAACAGTAATATGATTTAAAATACCGGTGACGATGACAATAAACATTTCCTTCATTCAAAATGCTACGATGACACTTTTTTTTTTTTTCATAATGGCAGGAAGTCAAGTTACAATGCAAACAGATGCAAAGCCAAAGGAAGAAGAGGAAGATGCATGTACGAGCGAAACTACGGAGAAGGGCGACTCGGAATCGACGTCCACCTCGGGGAACGCCATGGGAAGCACGGCCACTCAGGACTCTTCAAGCATCAGCAATGGGAACGACAACACCGAGGAGGAAGGCGAGATGGTGGACTTGAAGATCATTTGGAACAAGATCAAATACGACTTGAGGATCCCTCTGGAGAGCACCGGCGCTAGACTAAAGGAAAAGATCCACTCGCTCACCGGTGAGATTACGATGAAAATACATGTACAAGTTTTAGGACCATACACAGTAGAGATGTCCCGATCAGATATTTGGATCGGATCGGACGCCGATATGGGCAGAAAAATGCGCATCGGTATCGGATCGGAACACGGGAAAAATTCGATCCAGACTTCCGATCCAGTTTTTTTTTTTTGAAGTCCGGTCCGGGTTTTCCAGCGCACCGGTTTACATAATCCATTCCAGTTTTTGCTTCGGTTTCCCTAAAATCCGGTCCACATTTTTCGGCACACCTTCAACACACTACATTTACATTACCGTCTCCCAATTTACCGAGAGACTTTATCGGTAAAAATGTCAGCTGTGTGGGATCATTTCACCTTAAAGGACGACAAAGACGAAGAGGCAGGGAGCAACATATGCCACAATAAAGGCAAGCGTAGTGGTAAAGCTGTAAGAAGTTTTAATACAACCAACCTAATCAAGCATTTAGCGAAATACCACCACAAACAATATGAGGAGTATTTTAAGAAAACCGAAGACAAAAAGAAAGGTCCTACGCAACTAACATAGGCAGAAACTTATGCTATGCGTGACAAACTGGCACTCGACAGTCCCAAAGCCCAGGGAATAACAGGAGTCATTGCCGAGGAATTCATTCTGGATGACAAGCCATTATCTCACGTGAGTAAAGACGCACCATCCAACACGAGATTCGGCCGTGGAAGATTCGAGAACGAATCACAAACATCCAAATTCCGATTATTGAAATAAGTAAAGCGGGACGCAATGAGAAACTGACCGCATTGCGTCCCGAAAGTAAACATAACTTGTCTTAGATCCGGGTAATGCCAATGCTCAACTCACGGCTTTAGCTCAACTCATGCCGCTGGATAAAAAACACAAGAATACCTGACTGCTGCTGATAGCCGCTACAAACTACGCCAACGTCGTTTTACTGGAGATAATAGATATCATATGTATATAGAACAAGATGCTACACGACAGACTCGACTGCGTTAGCAACATTGAAGTATTGAAAACCAGATGCGTTAGTAAACAGCCGCCATCTTAAAGCAGAAGACTTCCCTAGTAGGCTGATGTGAACCTTCCAAGCGAACCTAATTAACTTTTTATTTGAAATACTCCTAAATCGGCAAAATCTTGACTTGAATCTATCTTCAAAACAGTTTTAAAACTTTCACATGTCGAAAGTTGACAGAAGGGAAATCATGGAATAACGGGAGTAATTTTAACAACTTTAACAGTTGATTCGCAAAATTAAATGAATTGAATGTAGTTTAAAGCTGCTGATACAGAATGGGGACTTAGTATTTTATTTACTGTTTTAAAATGTTAACTTGATACTGAAATACTCGTCTTTTTAAACCTGAGAGGCTTTTTATACAATTTTTGTAACTAATGCATAAACATTAAAAGCATCTAATAGCTTGGGGGATTTGTGGGATTTTCCACTGAGGTTGTTGGTGTGTTTTGCTTTTTTAAGACAGTTTACAATATTATTTGCACGTTTTACTGACTGACTATGCCATTTCTGTTTGTTATTTAGAATGTTTTGTGTTTGTCACTGAATAAACAGGTTAGTTTCTTGTTACCAACCGTTGTGTGTTATTCAAACTCACCTAATTCAGCTGGCTAGTCAAGAGTACTAAAACCTTTTTCAACATGAGTCTGACAACTAAGTAAGGAGGCTAAATAACTTTAACTAGGGCTGTCAAAATTATCGCGTTAACGCGCGGTAATTAATTTTTTAAATTAATCACGTTAAAATATTTGACGCAATTACCGCACATGTCCCGCTCAGACAGTATTCTGCCTTTTGGTAAGTTTACAGCAAGGTTTTTTGTGCTGTCTAACAGCGAACTCTTGTGGTCGCTTTGCGACATAGTTTATTGCTTTCTTGCGAGTTCAATATGGCTGCACGACGTCTCGGGCTGATGCCTACGTTGTAATGTTGCGATTATATGATCCTTGGACAAGATTTGTCCGTAAGTATGGTTGTTGTAAAGAATGTACATATTATGTTAGTAAGCGGAATGCTATATTTTTAGTATGAGATGCGTTTTGTTTATGTTTAGTGAACCTGTATAGCGTGCTAAGCTAACGTTGTTGCCAATGCAATGCTTGTGTACTTTTTTTTGTAGTTTCACTACGGTCTAAAGAGGACAATGGTTTGAGGCCATTTTATTAATAAATCAGATGAAAAAGGAAGAAGTCTGATTATTAAGGCGTCGTTCACTAGCTGTCTAGATTTGGAAAAAGTAGGCGCTTCGGAGTGAGGACAGCATAGAAAGATTTAAATGACAGTAGAGTGAAATGCCCACTACAGTCCTTATGTACCGTATGTTGAATGTATATATCCATCTTGTGTCTTATCTTTCCATTCCAACAATTTATTTTACAGAATAGATATATAATTTACAGAAAAATATGGCATATTTTATATATGGTTTGAATTGCGATTAATTGCGATTAATTACGATTAATTCATTTTTAAGCTGTAATTAACTCAATTAAAAATTTTAATCGTTTGACAGCCCTAACTTTAACACATGCTCAGAAAGATCGGTATCGGCCAGTACCGGTATCGGATCGGAAGTGCAAAACAACATCGGTATCGGATCGGAAGTGCAAAAACCTGGATCGGGACATCCCTAATACACAGTACACATGTTAATATGCTTCATCCCCTCACTTCATGTGTCAGGTCTTCCGCCGGCTATGCAGAAGGTGATGTACAAGGGCCTGGTCCCAGAGGACAAGACGCTACGGGAGATGAAAGTGACAAGCGGCGCCAAGATCATGGTGGTGGGTTCCACCATAAACGACGTGCTGGCCGTCAGCACGCCCAAAGAAGTCGTTCAACAGGAAGCGAAGGCTGACGAAAACAAGAAGGAGCCTCTGTGCAGACAAAAGGTCAACATGTGTAGCCACTGCATAGATCAGTAGCAAAGTGATTAAATCAGAGTTGCCTAGAGATAATAATAATAGCCTTTGCCATATTTTAAAAGGCTAAAGTGCTTAACTTTTTATAATTAGGAAGAAACTTGAATGAAGTTTGCGTGAGAAGACACCTGAATGTGTATTTACTTCGGTGTGTGCTCTTATTTTAGCAACACAGGAAAGTTCTGGACAAAGGTAAACCAGAGGATGTAATGCCAGCTATTAAAGGAACAAAAGTAAGCCTGAAGTTTGTTGGTTTGGTTGTCGTCAAGTCTTTTTGAACATGTTCGCTCTTTTCGTCGACAGGAGCGACTACCAACCGTGCCTTTATCCGGAATGTACAACAAGTCCGGAGGAAAAGTAAGACTCACGTTCAAACTGGAGCAGGATCAGCTGTGGATCGGGACTAAAGGTGAGGATTTGACTTGCTCTCTGCTTTCAGCGCAAATGCACGAAAATGAAATTTATTTTTTTGGTCTTTGTGTTTAGAGAGGACAGAGAAAGTCCCAATGGGCTCCATCAAAAATGTGGTTTCCGAGCCCATTGAAGATCACGAGGACTATCACATGATGGTAAGTATGCTGCTGCTGCTACTGCTGCTTCATATTTAGAATTTTATGAGTTGCGGGTGAGTCGTCATACAGTGGTATGAAAAATTATCTAAGCTTTTGGAACTTGTCACATTTCTGCATAAAATCACCATCAAATGTTATCTGATCTTTGTCAAAATCAAACAGATGCAAATAAAGTGTCTGCTTTAATTAAAACCACCCAAAAATATATAGGTTTTCATATTTTAATCAGGATAGCATGCAAACAATGACAGAAGGGGGAAAAAAATAAATGAACCCTCTGCCTAAGGAGACTTAAAGGTAAATTGAAACCAATTTTTACCAAACATTTTATGTCAGATGTGTGTCCAATCACTGATGAGTGGTTTAAAGCCGTCCTGCCCACTATAAAACACACACCTGGTAAGAAATATTTTGATGAGAAGCATTGTCTGATGTGCATCATGGTTCCGTCGAAAGAGCTGTCTGAAGACCTGCGATCAAGGATTGATGATTTGTATAAAGCTGGGAAAGGATACAAAACTATCTCTAAAAGTCTGGATGTTCATCAGTCGACAGTCAGAGAACTTGTATACAAATGGAGAGAGTTTGGCACTGTTGCCTCTCTACCAAGGAGTGGCCGTCCACCAAAGATGACACTAAGAGTTCAGCGCAGAATACTCAGAGAGGTAAAAAAGAACCCTAGAGTGTCTGCTAAAGACTTACAGAAATCACTGGCACAGTCCAATATCTCTGTGCACACATTAACTATTTGTAAAACAATGGCCAAGAATGGTGTTGATGGGAGGACACCACAGAGGAAGCCACTGCTGTCTAAAAAAAAAAAAAAAAACATTGTTGCTCGTTTAATGTTCGCAAAAAGGCACTTGGACACTTCACAGAAGTTTTGGCAAAATATTTTGTGGAATGCTGTAACCAAAGTTGAATTGTTTGGGAGTAACACACAAATGGAACAGCTCACCAACATCAACACCTCATCCCCACCGTGAAGCATGGTGGAGGGAGCATCATGATTTGGGGCAGTTTTGCTGCCTCAGGGCCTGGACAACTTGCAGTCATCAATGAAAGAATGAATTCAAAAGTTTATAAGGTTGTTTTGCAGGAAAACCTGAGGCCGTCTGTCAGACAGTTGAAGCTAAAAAGAAGACTGATGCTGCAACAAGACAATGATCCAAAACACTTTAGAAAATCAACTTCAGAATGGTTTCAGAAGAACAAAATACATGTTCTGGAGTGGCCAAGTCTAAGTCCAGACTTGAACCCCATTGAGATGCTGTGGCATGACCTAAAGACAGCGATACATGCCAGACATTCCAGGAATATGACTGAACTACAGCATTTTTGTAGAGAAGAATGGACAAAGATTAGTCCTGATCGATGTGCCAGACTGATCTGCCGCTACAGAAAGCATCTGGTTGAAGTTATTCCTGCCAAAGGGGGGGCACAAAATATTAAATGTGATAGCATAGCTCACTTATTTATTTTTCCCGATTATGTCATTGTTTGCTTACTATCCTCATTAAAATATGAAAACCTATAAATGTTTGGGTGGTTTTCGTTAAAGCAGTCACTGTTTTTTCATCTGTGTGATTTTGACAAAGATCAGATCACATTTGATGGGGATTTTATGCAAAAATGTGAGAAATTCCGAAAGGTTCAGATACTTTTTCATACCACTGTATGTCAATTTAAACAAAAGAGAGAAGGGTAGACTTTGGTGCTTAACTACACATTCTTCGACATATGTTTGCAGGCATTCCAGCTTGGTCCAACAGAAGCGTCACAGTATTGGGTTTACTGGGTGCCCACGCAGTTCGTTGATGCAATCAAAGACACAGTTCTAGGGAAATGGCAGTATTTCTAATGTGCCTCTTATCAATTTTGGTTTTGTCAATGATGAACTGAGACAAAAAACAAAAACAGGAGAAACGAGAGAGGGGCTCGAGGAAACTTGTCGGCATTTTATCTGAAGGAGCTTGACTGACGCCTGCTGACTAAAATCGTCGTTCTTAGGTTAAACGTGCGCTACAAGCAGCGCCGTTAACATTTCTCAGCCCTCCCTCTTGTTGATCATTTTCAGCAAATCCAAGGAGAAGAAAAACAATTAAAACAATTGTACAGAAATTGCTAACACTTTTCTTCTGTTATTCTTAAAAAAATAAAAGTTATTTAATGAAATTAAATCACTTGTTTTGGCTTTGTTTTTTAGCCCAATGCTTATGAGTTTTAGATCAGTGCTTGTGTTCATAATACTTGAGCTAACATTTCTGGGCTTATTCATGGCTACAGAAAGATATTTTATAAAACAAACTTTATATTGAAATTAGAGATGTCCCGATCGATCGGCGGTCCGATCACGTCATTTTCAAAGTATCAGAATCGGCAAAAAAATAACGGCCATGCCTTTTTTTAATATATATATATTTTAATTAAATCGTTTTCTAATTGTATTTAACGTTACAGACATAATATGTTACACTCATCCAGTCTTTAGTTTAGGCTTAAGGTAGGGTTATCAAATTTATCCCAAATTCGGCGGTAATTAATTTGATAAAATATGTATCATGTTAAAATATTTAACGCAATTAATGCATGCGCTGCACGATCCACTCACGCATTGTCGCGCTCAATCTGTAATGACGCCGTTTTACCTATATATAGAGATAAAAGGCAGTGTAAAATGAGTAGAGTGAATTATGGCAGCCTTTGAGCCTTTTTTTAATTGGCTAAAGCCTTACAATCCCTCTTCCCACAATTAGAAATATCATGGGAAGCAATGTGGGGAAGCAAGGTAGCAATTGATCTTTTTCTTAACACCTTATGTTATTTCCCAACGCAGAGAAGATATATCAATTGGTAGCACTACGCGCAGTCATGGTTCCACTTCACATCATGCATTTGGGCATGGCTACAGTATCATTTACTGAAAGCTCAACAAATACACTAGATGACAATATTTAGTGACAATATACAAAGTCATAAGTCTTTCTATCCGTGGATCCCTCTCACAGAAAGAATGTTAATAATGTAAATGCCATCTTGAGGATTTATTGTCATAATAAATACAGTACTTATGTACTGTATGTTGAATGTATATATATTTTTTCTTAATGCATTGCCAAAATGTATATGATTGGGAAAAATTATCGGGAATGATTGGAATTGAATCGGGAGCAAAAAAAAAAACAATCGGATCAGGAAATATCGGGATGGGCAGATACTCAAACTAAAATGATCGGGATCGGATCGGGAGCAAAAAAACATGATCGGAACAACCCTAATTGAAATACATTCTGAGAAAACATGGTCATTAAAATTTTTTCGTATTAACATACTTTAGCTGTAGCTAATTACCGTATTGGCCCGAATATAAGACAGTGTTTTTTACATTGAAATAAGACTGAAAAAGTGGGAGACGTCTTATATTCGCGGTCTAGACATTATACCCATTCACGACGCTAGATGGCGCCAGATATCATTGAAGCGATGTTCTGTCACGACAGATCTCAGCTACTCTCAAGTTTAACCAGTTGGCAGTATTTTATTGCAATGTTTTTCCTAATTCAGATTTGTTTCAAGACTACAGTTAGACTTCACTTTGATGGTTAATGCAGTTATTGCAATTTTGGTGGTTTATTTACATTTCAAAAACCAGAAGGCATTCAGGCATGTGATTGCATTTTAGTTTACATATTTAAATGTTCAGATATTAAGATTTGAATGAGGCAAAATAACATGCTTTTTCTCTCAAATATATTATCATGTTTCAGATGTACTGTAATTATTTACTGTATAAAAATTAATTCGATTTTAGTTTTCAAACATGAGTCTTGAAAGTGAGGGGGTCGTTTTATAATCAGGGCCGTCTTATATTCGGGCCAATACGGTAGTTAACTGTCATAGTGTATTTCACAGGTATTTATACCAGAAGTGGGTTTTAATGGATTACATGTACTCCGTTACATTTACTTTAGTAACTTTTTGAGAAAAATGTATTTCCAAGAGTAGTTATTTTAAGAACACTACTCTTACTCCGCCACTTTGGGCTACACAAGAGTTGTTATTTTTCCTCTTTATTCTACATCGTAGATTTTTTTTTTTTTTTGCCAGTAATGCCAAGACGCTCTACCAATTTCACCAATGAAACGTTGCAACAATAATCACGACTCCATTATACCGATCACACACAAGCTTGCCGTTCTATGATCGAGCACCATAAAAAATGAAGTATTCGACAGAGCAGAATATGACTCGAAAGCACAGATTTAAACCTATATCCTAGTATTTTGCGCCGATTGACCACGGAAAAACTGATTTACTATTATGAAATTAATGATGGAACTATTCAAACTAAGAACTATTTTCTCCACTAGAGGGCACTCATGTTCTTTGGCCAAATAATGCTTCATTTGTCTTTTTTTCTCTCGGCGTGATTCAATGATTTTGTTTTTTAATTTCTTTGGCTTAAGGTGGTTATGTAATGGGTTGTTGTACAATATTATAACAACAGTTTATATAGGTAACATTCAGGGGTGAAAGTGGGCCAGAGCGGTCAGGAACGCAGTTCCGGTATAAGATTCAGGGATAGAACGCAGTTCCACTATATGTTTCAGGGCTGGAATGCTGTTCCGGTATAAGATTCAGGACCGGAATGCTGTTCCAGTACACGGTATTTGATTCCGAAAATATGATTGGCAACTGTCAAAACGCTGTGTAAAATTATTTTTAAAATAAGATGCCAAGCTGCCACACATGCATTTCATCTCCATGAAGAAAACAATCTACCAACATCAGATTTACATACACAAGTGTTAATAACAAGCATAATAAAGTATTTGTGTAGCGTAATCCGTTTCCACCAATATTTATTATTGATTTTATTCCACGGACGGCATGGATGTTTCCCCAGCTGCTACATACACAAGTGTTAATAACAAGCATAATAAAGTGCTTGTGTAGCGTAATCCGTTTCCACCTGTATTTATTATTTATTTTATTCCACGGACGGCATGGAGGTTTCCCCAGCGGCTGCAGTTATCTGAATCTGACGATAATGAGTCACATCAATGTGCGAATGCACGCAGCAAAGCAAAACGCCTGGACTCATTTATCTGTTCAATTGGCTGATATACTGACATGTGATCAGCGGAGATAGTTTGCTCTGATTGGTTCAAATTTGCATGTTTTCTGGAAAAGCAAAAAAAAAAAGGTTGTTAAATTGATGCAACAAAAAAAAGGCAATGCAACATAAAATGGATCAAATCTTTTAAGAGCAACAAAAGAGTTGAGGAGGCTTATTTATCATATTGCGTTTTATTTACTCTGATGGGGAGGTTCAGAACATCTTAGCTGTCAATGTGCACTTTGGACTTATATTTGTTCATTTATGTTAGGCTTAGGGCTGTCAAAATTATCGCGTTAACGGGCGTTAATTTTTTAAATTAATCACGTTAAAATATTTGACGGAATTAACGCACTCCCCCCGCTCAGACAGATTTAAATGACAGTACAGTGAACTGCTTGTTAATTGTGTTTTATAGAGTTTTATGGACCTCTGCTGGCGCTTGGGTGCGACTGATTTTATAGGCTTCAGCACCCATGAGCATTGTGTAAGTAATTATTGACATCAACAATGGCGGGCTACTAGTTTATTTTTTGATTGAAAGTTTTACAAATTTTATTAAAACGAAAACATTAAGAGGGGTTTTAATATAAAATTTCTATAACTTGTACTAACATTTTTCTTTTAAGAACTACAAGTCTTACTATCCCATGGATCGCTTTAACAGAATGTTAATAATGCTAATGCCATCTTGTTGATTTATTGTTATAATAAACAAATAGTCCTTATGTACTGTATTTTGAATGTATATATCCATCTTGTGTCTTATCTTTCCATTCCAACAATAACTTACAGAAAAATATGGCATTTTTTATAGATGGTTTGAATTGCGATTAATTGCGATTAATTACGATTAATTTTTAAGCTGTAATTAACTCGATTAAAAATTCTTAATCGTTTGACAGCGCTAGTTAGGCTACTTATTCATGATATTATGCTTTTAAAAAGTCAATGTTTGCGCCATCTTCAAAATATATTCCATTTCACTCTGCATGTCATTTGTACTTATTTTTCCTGAATGTATGTTACTTATATCTTTGTTATTAAAAAAAAATAATAAATGTTTACATTAACTTCAATTTTAATACACATCCTATGTTCTTAAGTAGTTAAAATTGAGATTTGGCATTTAGTATGTGAGGAAATGAGGGAAAATGAAAATTAGGAGATGGAGGTTGGGGGTATTGCTGTTTTTGTTAACTTTTATTTTGCAAATCATTGAAAAAATACAATTTTGAATGAAAATCAGTTTTTGTATGTGTTATAGAAATAACTGTGCTAAAACAGTTTTCTTTGCATTCCAGTAGTCTGAGGTTTGACTCCCCCCCACCCCCAACCCAAATGAAAAAAAAAAAAAAAAAAAAAAAAAATTCTGACTCCGTGGCGACCTTCACGTCGGGGAGTTCCGGCAAGAAATTCTAGCCACTTTCACCCCTGGTAACATTGTTCTGAAAAATAAATAAATAAATAAAAACTTTTTTTTTTTTTTTAAACTTTGTAAGCACTTACAATCAAATCAAAAATCAAATCAAATTTATATATATTTAGCCCTTTACAAAACCCGAAAGGCCCCCAAAGTGTTTTACAACTAAGACAAACATGGTTCATGTTACCCATTACTTGAGTATTCTTTTCACTAAATGTTTACTTGTACTTGAGTACTTTTTGGATGACAACTTTTGAGTAAATGTTTTGGCTACTCTACCCACCTCTGGTATTTACGAACAGTAAAATGCTGTAATTGTTACTGTTTTTCCATTAGTTTGATTTTTACGCATCCACAATGCTGTTGTTGGATTTTCACATTCCAAGTGAAGTACTGTATTACAAATGTTAAAATCCGGTAGATAATTTCCACAAATACGAGTACATGAAAGAAGTGGTCTGTTGCGCTCTTATTTTGAATATCATTTAAAGGAAATGACGTTCCAATTGCGGAAGTCCAATCCATCCACACGCGGGAAATAAAAAAAAAAAAAAACGAGTCGTCATTTGTAAATGACAGCAACGTATATTTGGGCAGAATGGACAAACAACACAACACAGCAGGCGATTTGAAGCGCGCTCCCCCCGTGAAAGTCCTCTCCGGTCAGCTGAGAACAGCGACGGAGATACAGGGAAGCTCCGGCGAGACGCGGGCCGGCTGGCTCGTCAGGCTGGGCAGAGATCGCTACCTGCCGGTCTCGCTCGTGTGGATGCAGGGCACCGTGATGGAAGTGCAGCTGGAGCTCAACACCGTTCTGCTCCAGGATGAGACGGGCACGTTCACAGTCCAGGGCATCAACAGCATCCCTAAAGGGAAACCGTGTCTGTCCTCGGGTAAATGAGACGAGGCATTTTCTGCTCCACGGGAATTTCTCTGAAACGATTCAGTCGGGGTATCCAAACTAAGGTCTGCTGCCTATAGATTTTATTGGACTGCACAAGACGACGTCCAATCCAATTCTGACTAGGGTGCCGAGAGCGATAAGACCTCCATCCCCGTTAACGGCAGTTAAACATGATGTCTCAATACCAGCCTTCCCAGTTGAAATAGACTTGTCTACAGAGCTGGGTAGTACCGCGCTACATTTACTCAGTTACATTTACTTGAGTAACTTTTTGAGGAAAATGTACATCGAAGTCTACTACATAAGTGGATTTTAAGGGGGGCCCCCCGGTGGCCGAAAAGTTTCATTGCATGTAATGGACTTTCCTACAGTGGGGCAAATAAGTCTTTAGTCAACCACTAATTGTGCAAGTTCTCCCACTTGAAAATATTAGCGAGGCATGTAATTGTCAACATGGGTAAACCTCAACCATGAGAGACAATGTGGGGGGAAAAAAAACATTGTTTGATTTTTAAAGAATTTATTTGCAAATCATGGTGAAAAATAAGTATTTGGTCAATACCAAAAATTCATCTCAATACTTTGTTCTGTACCCTTTGTTGGCAATAACTGAGGCCAAACGCTTTCTGTAGCTCTTCACAAGCTTTTGACACACTGTTGCTGGTATTTTGGCCCATTCCTCTTGCCTGGTAAACCAGACTAACCGCCAGCGATTGTGAGTCTGGCGACCGTCCGGCGGACCAAATTCCGAGAGCGGTGCAAGCCACAGCAAACAGACAGCGGAGTGGACCAATCAGCGACGGGCAGACGTGACATTAAAGCGAACAAGTAATTAGCGTGAGCGGAGAATGGAGAAGTTTATTCAATATGGCTAGCGCGAGCCATGTTGACTTTTGTCAATGACTTGTTACGATGTGTTTTGGGTAATTTAAAACTGGTTTTACCGCGGACTGGAACATATTCTCGGCTCTCCCGTTTGCCATCCTTGTTGTTGTAGACACGACTTTCGGCGCACAAGCGTGACGTTACTCGTTAAGAACACGTCACGCAAATAAACGAATCTGATTGGACGATTGATTTTGTACCTTGCTCGAGAGGCCGTTAATGGGCTGGGTCCCAGGCTATTTCTCACAGTGTTTGGAAAAAAACAGGGAGAATAGTCTGGCTGTGCCAGGCAACCATTCCTCCATGCAGATCTCCTCCAGAGCAGTGATGTTTGGGGGCTGTCTTTGGGCAACACAGACTTTCAACTCCCTCCACAGATTTACTATGGGGTTGAGATCTGGAGACTGGTTAGGCCACTCCAGGACCTTGAAATGCTTCTTACGAAGCCACTCCTTTGTTGCCCTGGCTATGTGTTTGGGATCATTGTCATGCTGAAAGACCCAGCCACGTCTGCTCTTCAATGTCCTTGCTGATGGAAGATTTTCACTCAAAATTTCTCTATACATGCCCCCATTCATTCTTTCCTTTACACAGACCAGTCGTCCTGGTCCCTTTGCAGAAAAACAGCCCCAAAGCATGATGTTTCCACCCCCATGCTTCACAGTGGGTATGGTGTTCTTCGGATGCAATCCAGTATTCTTTCTCCTCCAAACACGAGAACCTGTGTTTCTACCAAAAAGTTATTTTGGTTTCATCTGACCATAACATTCTCCCAGTCGTCTTCTGGATCATCCAAATGCTCTCGAGCAAACCTGCCTGGACATGTATTGGCTTCAGCAGGGGGACACGTCTGGCAGTGCAGGAGTCCCTGGCGGCGCATTGTTGTACTAATAGTAGCCTTTGTTACTGTGGTCCCAGCTCTCTGTTGGTCATTCACTATTTTTGCTCACCATTCTAGTTATCATTTTGACGCCACGGGGTGAGATCTTGCATGGAGCCCCAGATCGAGGGAGATTATCAGTGGTCTTGTATGTCTTCCATTTTCTAATAATTGCTCCCACAGTTGATTTTTTTACACCAAGCGTTTTACCTATTGCAGATTGTCTTCCCAGCCTGGTGCAGGTCTAGAATTTTGTCTCTGGTGTCCTTCGACAGCTCTTTGGTCTTGGAGTGTGACTGACTGAGATTGTGGACAGGTGTCTTTTATACCGATAATGAGTTAAAACAGGTTCCATTAATACAGGTAACGAGTGGAGCCTCGTTAGAAGTTAGACCTCTTTGACAGCCAGAAATCTTGCTGTTTTTAGGTGACCAAATACTTATTTTCCACTCCAATTTGGAAATTCTTTAAAACTCAATGTGATTTTTTTCCCCCCACATTCTGTCACTCATGGTTGAGAATTACAGGCCTTTCTAATCTTTTCAAGTAGAACTTGCACAATTAGTGGTTGACTAAATACTTATTTACCCCAATGTATATGGCGGAAAACACTCAGGTGACTTGAAGTTCCGCTCTGAGACCCTCAATTTGGCCAAATTTAAAAATTGTCCGATATGCATGTGTGATACATCATTGGAAAGCTTAAAATCTCAATTTTCTGGGGGAAGAAAATTTTTGAACAGGAAGGCATTTTTAAAAAAAAAAAAATTTTTTCAACCAGCAAATCCCTAACAGGAGGTGAGAGCACGCAAGAGCAGAATTAAAGACGCCACGATTTTAACGAGATATTATCGCGTATTTACCTTGTTTCGATCCAAAAACTTCATGTAGCATGTATCACCGAGTGTCAAGACACAGCTGTGAGTGGCCACAGCCAGATTTTTGGGGGATTTTATGGGTCAAACACGGTGATATAACAAGGGTCGCGATGCAGAAATCGCAGACAAGGAGTGGTTGAGATTTTCATATATTTACCCTTTTAAACGTTATTTTTCAATTTTTATTTGTTTGGATCGATTATTTATCAACTAAAATATCGGGGGAAATGCGGAAAAAAAAAAAAATACAATTAAGCGATAGTTATGAGGTAGAAATCCGTGACATTTTTACAGACGCCAAATTTTTCATTATGACGTAATTTGTTTAAAAGTTTAAAATATGTGAGTGAATAATTTTTTAAAGTCGTTTTTTTTTTTAAACTAAATATTAGACATCAATGGTTTTAAGCTAAAAATGACACACATTTTGAATAATAAATATAATTGCTTACCTTCTTTTTATGGCTAGGTTGAAACAAAAGCGGTTCCGCGATGTCTGTAAATGGGGGTTTTCAGGGTAAAATGGACAAATTAAAAATAGTTCGGGGGCTTCATGCGCCATGAATCTGCTATGGCAGCATATATACATATTGTTCTATTGAACACAACAGTTGTTTTGGCTTAAAATACAGCAGTTTCTTTAAAAGAGTGCAAGAGCAGAAACTTTCAGTCTTGTCTGTGTTTTCCGCCATATATAAGTTGAAAAGCAATAAAACTGCAACAAAAATGAAATGAAAAAATATATTATTGTAATGGGTCAAAATTATTTTTCGAGCACTTCAGTCATTTGCTTTGCATATAATTTTTTTAAACAATGAAAAAAGATTTTCTTTGATTGAAGCAACTTTTATTGGGATTGAATGATTTAGACACAAATGTCCTAATCATAATATGGCCCAAACACAAAAAGGATTGCGTCAAAGAAAACTTTTTCAATGAAAAAATTAAGTGTTCAAATGCAAAATTTTCAATCCCAAATATTTTTTCGCATTCAAAAACCTTTTCTATGATTGAAATTTCCCTTCAGAAAATATTTTTTGATCAACTTATTTTTTAGATTGAATGATAAAGACAAAAATGTCCTAGCCAAAATGTGGCCCAAACACAAATCAACATTACTTCAATCAAAAAAAAAAAAAAGAAAAAAGAAAAATAGCTTTCACATGCATTTTTTTTAGTTGTTTAAATTTCAAATTTGTTTTTGAAAACAGGAGTTGAAAGAAATGAAATAAAGCCTGTAAATTTGAGGGAACCCAGTCCAAAATGTAGTGTAAAACGACACTTGGCCTTAAGTATGAAAATAGGGCCCTGTGTTAAGGGGTTCGATCGAACCTCGGTTAAGAACCACTGGCCTAAAATTAACGGCGACTTTAATCTGCACTGCTCCTCTCCCCAAGGTAAATACGTGATGGTAATGGGTGTCGTCCACGCCGTTTCTCCGGAGCCGGTGATCAGTGCCGTGAAGTTGGCCGACCTCTCCGAACACGCCGCGCTGCACAGACAGATGTGGAAGCTGGAGGTGGAAGACCTGCAGCATGTGCTGGTCGCCAGGGGATGTCTTGCCTCAGCTGGCCCGTGACAGCTGGAAATAAATGGACCTCCGCCGACACCATTATACTATGAATACCATTAGTGTTTTCATTTGTGCAGATAATCTGCCAATTAAAAAGCACAAAAAAGTGTAACAAAGCACCTTATGAGGGAAATAAACTTTATTTTGCGTACTGTCTTTGTAACGCAACTCAATTAGCTGCCATTGACTGTGCCAAACGTCCAATCTAATTTGACAGGGAGAGGCTGACAGCAACTGATCGCTGTCAGTCTTACTAATCAAAATGGATTGGACGTCTGGCACGGTCAATGGCACAAACATAAGCATTCACAGCCAAAACTCTTAGTTTGAATTAGACGCCTGCCATTGACAATGACAGGCAATGAATCAAGAACTAATTATCAGATAACTGACCAGTGTGGAGTGATTAGAACAAACTGCAAAATGATTATGCAACGTGTTGAAAACTGTCACGAACGAAAAGGCTTTACAACGTGCTACTTCCATCACCCTATTCAGATGAGGGGTGCATAGCAAAACGAGGCAACGCTCCCGTTTATTCGGCTTGTGGCAACTGTCGTCGGGCCAATCTGGAGCCGCTTTGAAAATTATGCCGTGATCCACACTGGCTTGAATCCTTGGAACATCAGAGGTTACCTTGAGTTGGAGTGCTGCTTCTCTTCACATCATCTTCATCCCATTATTTGATGTCCTTAAGAAGAAAACTGTATTTTCCAAAATCATTGTCATTGGGTGCTATAAGATGGTCTTTTTTGGCTTTGGCCAATTTCATCAAAAGCACTTCTCGCCTGTCCTTCCACTCCTGCAGCTCCTGCTCTCCATGGGCCATCTTGCATGAATCATCCTCGGTGCATGTTCCTATATCGAACCTGTTCAAACACACCGGAAAGCGTCAAATGCCTGTTTAAAACTGGATTAAATGTACTTTTACAGGGTCTGGACTAGGGTTGGGCATCGTTTGAAACTGAACGATTCCGGTTCCATGTTTCGATTCCTGTTCCGAACGATTCTCAATTTCGATGCTTTTAAGAGGCAGGGTAAAAAAATCTATAGTTTAAAATGGTATTAGTTAATATTAATGTTAGGGCTGTCAAACGATTAAATTTTTTAATCGAGTTAATTACAGCTTAAAAATTAATTAATCACAATTAATCGCAATTCAAACCATCTATAAAATATGCCATATTTTTCTGTAAATTATATATATATTTTCTGTAAAATAAATTGATGGAATGGAAAGATAAGACACAAGATGGATATATACATTCAACATACAGTACATAAGGACTGTATTTGTTTATTATAACAATAAATCAAAAAGATGGCATTAACATTATTAACATTCTGTTAAAGCGATCCATGGATAGAAAGACTTGTAGTTCTTAAAAGATAAATGTTAGTACAAGTTATAGAAATTTTATATTAAAACCCCTCTTAATGTTTTCGTTTTAATAAAATTTGTAAAATTTTCAATCAAAAAATAAACTAGTAGCCCGCCATTGTTGGTGTCAATAATTACTTACACAATGCTCATGGGTGCTGAAGCCTATAAAATCAGTCGCACCAAGCGCCAGCAGAGGGCGGCAAAACTCCATAAAACACAATTAACATGTGGGCATTTCACTCTGTCATTTAAATCTGTCTATGCTGTCCTCACTCCAAAGCGTCTACTTTTTCCAAAGCTAGACAGCTGGTGAACGACGCCTTAATAATCAGACTTCCTTTTTCATCTCATTTATTAATAAAATGGCCTCAAACCATTGTCCTCTTTAGACCGTTGTAAAACTACAAAAAAAAACGTACACAAGCATTGCATTAGCAACAACGTTAGCTTAGCACGCTGAACAGGTTCACTAAACATAAACAAAAAGTGTCTCATACAAAAAATATAACATTTCACTTACTAACATAATATGTACATTCTTTACAATAACCATACTTACAGACAAATATTGTCCAAGGATCATATAAGCACAACATTACAACGTAGGCGTCAGCCCGAGACGTCGTGCAGCCATATTGAACTGGCAAGAAAACAATAAACCATGTCGCAAAGCGACCACACGAGTTCACTGTTAGACAGCACAAAAAGCCTTGCTGTAAAACTTACCAAAAGGCAGACTACTGTCTGAGCGGGACCTGTGCGTTAATTGCGTCAAATATTTTAACGTGATTAATTTGAAAAATTAATTACCGCCCGTTAATGCGATAATTTTGACAGCCCTAATTAGTGTCTTAACTTCTGAATTTTTTTTTTTTTTTTATTAGGGCTGTCAAAATTATCGCATCAACGGGCGGTAATTAATTGTTTTAAATAATCACGTTAAAATATTTGATGCAATTAACTAGTGATGCACGATAATACATTTTTCAACCGATATCGATAACAGATAATTTCCTGCCCCTTCCACCCGATAACCGATAATGTCACGCCGATAATTCTATTCAAATATGTATGTAAAATTTTAAAGTATACAAAGATCAAATGTTACTGTGCAAAAATGTAATTTAGTGCTATTTTTTTCCACATCAAATGTGAACAAGTAGTAAATTCCAACATCTAAACAATGGCAATGACATTGTGTAATGGTAAGCTTTTGGCAACAATTACTTAGTAAACACCCAAGTTGCACAAAAATGCCTTTAAAAGTAAGCCATTCCTAACATATATCACATTACTACACTACAAAAACACCTCCTTAAAACTAGCAGAATTGGACAAAACTGTTGATTGCGCACATTTGGAGGCTAAATCAAGTACAGTAAAACCTCCGCTGGCGAACGCTTAAGCTCACGAACTTTTCGCCTCAAGAACATTAAATTCGCGAGCATATAGTCTCTGCTGAGGAACTAGTTTTCGGCGGACGAACCAAACCACGCGGCCGAACAGCGCCACGAGAAGCTGACGCACGCTCACGGCGTCCCAGTTCGTCCCCTCCCTTTCGCTGAGTGCGGACGTGGTTTGTGTTTGATAGACATTTTGGACCATATTGAGTGTACTTTTGCTATTATGGGACCGAAAAAGAGTTACCTAAGGTCCTTATGTTATGGAAGGTGACTCTCCTTCCAAACAGTAACTCCCTCCCTCCCTCCTCCTCCCACTCCATTCCATCAAGCCATCAACTACCATCACAAAGGTAAATAAAACGACTTTATTATACAGTACAGTTTATTTCTTTAATTACAATACAATAGCACATTTATTATACATAAAATAAGGTATATTTTTGTGTAGTTTTAAGGCTTATTTAGTAGAAAATTATGTTTTATGGGGACCTGGGAATGGATTATTCTCTGTATACTGTATATAATTATCGGATTGCATTATCGGTTGAATTTCGTTTTATCTGGATTATCTGTGTGACGTCATAATTGCCATTATCGGCCGATAATTATCGGTGACCGATATTATCGTGCATCTCTACAATTTACACACATGTCCCGCTCAGACAGATTTAAATGACAGTACAGTGAAATGCCCACATGTTAATTGTGTTTTATGGAGTTTTGCCGCCCTCTGCTGGCGCTTGGGTGCGACTGATTTTATAGTCTTCAGCACCCATGAGCATTGTGTAAGTAATTATTGACATCAACAGTGGCGGGCTACTAGTTTATTTTTTGACTGAAATTTTTACAAATTTTATTGAAACGAAAATATTAAGAGGGGTTTTAATGTAAAATTTCTATAACTTGCACTAACATTTATCTTTTAAGAACTACAAGTCTTTCTATCCATGGATCGCTTTAACAGAATGTAAATAATGTTAATGCCATCTTGTTGATTTATTGTTATGATAAACAAATACAGTCCCTATGTACCGTATGTTGACTGTATATATCCATCTTGTGTCTTATCTTTCCATTCCAACAATAATTTACAGAAAAATATGGCATATTTTATAGATGGTTTGAATTGCGATTAATTGCGATTAATTACGATTAATTAATTTTTAAGCTGTAATTAACTCGATTAAATTTTTTTATCATTTGACAGCCCTATTAATTATATGAATTTACAATTTTATAATTATTTATTATTAATACAATTAATATGAAATGTATTAATTATATGAACTTCTCACAGGGTTATTTTTAGTCTTTTTAATTCAAATGTGATAAAGTTTTTTTCCACAGGTGTGCACTTTCACAGAGATATTTTTCAAAAACTCACGGAAAAAACATTTACTTTTTTTCTTTTGCCATACATGTTCCTTAGCTGGGAGATACAGCGAAGCATTAGTATAAATTCTTCTATTGATTATAATTTGATCTAGATGAGTCAAAATAATGGTTCCTTATTTGTAAAACCGATTCTGTTGTGTTTACAGACACATGCAGTGTTTATGTTGTGACAATACCAGTTCAGCCAGTGAGTGACGCTGTAGAAGTGTGTACGTATAATGCGGAGAAGAGATGAGAGCATCTGGCTAGAATGCTTTGCGAAGTGATGCTATGTTTTCACTGCTACGAGTTCTGTAAAAAAGTAATCGAATGGCTGCTTCTTTGTAAATAAGCAACACACAGATTCCAAAACAAAAATCCTTTTAATATTGTTGATTTTAACGGAGGCGTCTACTGCTTTAAGATGGCGGCTGTTTACTAACGCCAGCATCGAGTTCTCTTTATATGTTCTAAGACCGCCCCAGTCGGTCATTTTGTGTCTAGTCCTATATACATGATATCGACTTATTCTTGCACTATTTTCTATCCATCCAGCATCTACTGCTTAATCCGGGGTCGAATCGCGGGAACAGCAGAAGATAGACGTAATGTATTGTTTTACTCACCTAGTTCTGACGGCGCAGCGTGTCAACTACGTAGCATTCAGCTAGCTTTGCACTTAGGCTATATTCCATGGCGCGGTCGTGCATAATTGGTCGTGCAGCCACCTTTGCATTATATAGTTGTGTTGCAAATGTTGCACTGAGGTGACTGGTCTTTTTTTTTTTTGTAAAGTTAAGCCAAACGTTTGAGCACCGTGTCCATGGTTGTAATCAAGTTGCATTGCACAAACACACGCTTCTCGTGGCTTCTTCTTAGTGGTTTTCGGTAGCATTTTTTTTCCGCTCGACGGTTATGGCATTGAAACGTTGAATAAAAATTTCAAAATTCAACGGTTCCGGGAGAACCGGAGTGTTAGAACCAGGTCCCATGGATGCTCGATGCCCAACCCTAGTCTGGACCATATACTTCACTATCAGTCGTTGGGAAACGGGGCGTGGGGCCGCTCCGTCGGGGGCCTATTTTCAAAAACTTCAAATTCAAATATTTTCAAAACCAAAGCCACTCGCGACCTAAAACCAAAACGGGTCCCTCCCTAAGGCATATATGAGACTCCACGAGCAGCGGCATCAAAAAATAAAATCCCAATTTTTTTTTTTTTTTTTTTTTTTTTAAGTATAACAAAACTTAAAAGGGCTACAAAATACTCAGATTTTACGTTAAATGCACAAAAATCACTTAATGCAGAAATAATTAACTATATTTTAAGGATCAATAGCAATATTTCACATATTTAAGTTTTTGCCCAAAATTGCGACTTCTTTTATTTCATGCATTTTTAACATGTTTTCAACAGCTAATAATTCCCTCAATTTTCACATCAGAAACTTAATAATTGAAAAAAAGCATGCAAAAACATCTTAATTTTACTCAACAAAAGCAAATTTTGACATTTTTCTATGTAAAACCACAACTTATTTGGGTTGAATTCCGATGTCTCGATTCCCTCAGCACGTCTTGCCGGCTCTCTGGCCCTCGTCGTTCTTAAATTGAAATGCTACATAAAATGAAACCCGTGTAATATATCAAAAAGGTGATATATCACAATACTTTGTAGCCCAAAAGGTTATCGATATGCTCCCACCAAGAATTGACACATCGTCGAAAAAAAGTGTCACTATTTAAAATAAATAAATAATTGCTACCAAAACCTTCCATTAATATAGTGTCTATGTTAGCTCATTGGCTTAAATTGACTGTGCTAAACAGCCAATTCCTTTTGACTGGATTGGGCGTCCAGCGACGTCAATGGCACTGAAACTATAGCATTCACAGCCAGTCTGTTTTGGGCATTTACTCACTCCCTGTTCTGTTTAGGGCATTGACAGGTTACTTCCTGTTGATTTTGAGTCACTTCCTATTCATTTGGGGACATTCTTGAGTCACTTCCTTTTCAGTAACCCAAAATCAACAGGAAGTAACCTGTAAATGCCACAAAATCAACAGGAAGTGACCGCAAAAAAAAAAAAAAAAAAAGGGAAAAGTGACCGAAAATCAACATGATGCGAAATGCCCCAAAATTAAATCATCGCTTGGCATTGGCTGCCACTGAGGGCCACAGATGTCTAATCCGTTTGAAGTGGGACAGATGGCAGCGAATGAACCCTCCCACTTCAAATGGATTGGACGTCTAGAAAAGATAAATTCAAATTCATAGCAGAAGGATGAAAAAGGGCTCATTATTCTGTTTATTAGTTGTTTTGTAGAATATCCTAAAATGATTTTCTGACCCATGTATCGATAACTGTTGTATTACCATATCGTGCGATTGTTAACTTGAGCCTTGTATCGCAAATCGGATCTTAACGTGAGGTACCCAGAGGTTCCCACCATTAATGCTCAGTGGCACACGTGACACATCGTCACATGTTGCAGTGTTTACACTAAGCCGTTACGCTTTTGTGGCAATTTTTGAGGGTTTTATGCTACCTGAGACATTTTTTTCAGCCTGATAGCTTCGCGTTTGATATCAAGAGGCATACGATATTTTTGCGCCTTTATACGCCATTGCTTGTTCATGTGGTTGTTTCGTCCAACAGTGATGACGTATTTCACTTGTTGATTACTTGTTGATTTGTTGATATAGTGTGTATGTGCATGTATGAGCATTTAGTGCAGAGGCGTCGGATACAAATTGGAATTACAGTATATCCATCTATGAAAAAGTCCCCGGTCGGATTTGAAAACATCAGAATTGGACTGTTCATATTCCATGAACATGTCAGCGAACGAGGGGGTGAACATAGTCAAAATAGCCCAATTATCACAAAGGGTTTAGTAGTACTGTGTGTTCTCTTGTCCTACAAAGCTTACCTCTCACAGACTTTGAAAGTCCCGGTGGGAAATCGATACTGCCAGCAGTTCTGATCATCCTCGGAGTTGAAGACTCTGTCTTTGTGCTTTTCCGAGGTGATGTGCTGCTGCCACTGCTTCTCACTGTTGCAGTTCTTACCACACAGCCAGCAGTGATTTCCGGCCTGCATCAAAAACACAGACACTTCACTTAGTCCTCATTATTATGTTAACAATATCAATAAATTAAATTCCGCTTCATCGATAATATAACAGTAATAAGTAAAAAGCTATCACACGCGTCTTAATTGGTTATAGGCATGTGCCGGTTACCGGTTTCAAGGTTAACCATGGTATGAAGAAGTCACGGTTTCAAAACCACTATAATTTTCGGTCGTTCCGTAGTACGGTATTAGCTATTTTTTTATGTTTCAAAAATTCTGCGAGAAATGGCTTGGAGCGGCAGCGCTCACCCCTCCACCTCCGGTTGTTGCTCTGTCCTGTGTGTCGATGACACGTCTGTCGCTCTCAAAACTACACCTGAGCTTTTTCAAAACCCCCTCAAAAATGTCAAGTCTTGTATGTATTTGGGCTACCGAAAAGAAACAGACGGCCCACTCAGAGGAGGAAGGACAGCTGGCATGCAGGCAATACCCCCAACCTGATTTCACATTTACGTGACTGTCATCCATCACTTTACACAAAATTTAAGGAAAGTAAACGCTGTGGTGAACGTTTTCCACCAGCTACGAGTGTTCACTCCGGATGTGTTTCGTGTGCCTAACGACGGTCAAACAAATACTATAATGTAAGTAGGGCTGCGGCTATCGAATATTTTAGTAATCGAGTAATCGACTGAAAATTCTATCGATTAATCAAGTAATCGGATAAAACAAATATATTTTTTAGGTGAAGAGCAATTATAAATATACATGAGAAAACAAGACATTTCCTCTAATCTTGAACCATTTTCAGTCAATCAATGTCTTTATTTTCTATGTATATTGTTGAAAACAGCCAACAATTGCATCTCAGATGTAACTAGAATTAAAAAAAAAGACTATTTCACTGCTTTCACTCAAAAAACCTTTAGATCTTATTAAAAATATATAATAAAAATGCCGTTACGCTTGATAACACACATCACTTAAAAGTTCGGATTTTTTTCCCCACGTGTTTCAATTGAATTTCTATTTGTGACAAGCCATGTTTAAGTTCTATTTAAGTTTTAAGTTAGTCTAAACTGTAAGTCCTGATAGGATTTTGAGTTTTTGCAGTGTTCAAAATAAATGTATGATACAGGCTGTATTGGAGCACATTAGGGACCAGTGCTACTTGGTGTTTTATCCAGCAATGACTACTGAGCTAAAATTGATAGTTAGCATTATTGAGTTTTTATTTTACACCCTCATCACTCCACATCGCTATGTTATGTTAAAACCTGTATGTAAGACACGTTAGCCACGCGTCGACAGTGGTCATAATTAATAGAAACCTAGCCCTCCGCAGGGCTAACGTTACGTGAGCTAGTAACAGTAACATTAATCTTATTTATTAGCGCTTAGCGCTCTTTTTTAGCGCTTAGCACTCTACTGCTTTAAGATGGCGGCTGTTTACTAACGCTGCCCAGACGCGGCCGAGTCTGTCATTTCGCATCTAGTTCAACATACATGTGATCTCTATGAGACTCATCAGACGCTACCTGCTACCAACGTAGCATCGTGCGGGCTAGTATTTAGCAACGTCGGCGTCGTTTGTAGCGGCTGTCGGCTGCAGTAAGGGTTTTTTTTTTCCTTCTTCCTCTACACACGTGACTTCAGCGAGTTATCCCGCATTAAAAGTAGTCCGGCCAAAACGTGATGCTTAGAGCTGTCAAAATAAACGATTACTCGAGGTGAATAAAATTACTCTGATCAGTTTTTAAACTTGAGTTACCTGAGTTGCCCGAGGATTCGTTTTAGCTCTAAATGAAAGCTTGTTAACGTGGCTGGTTAGCATGCCCAGACAGCTAACTAGTTTTCTCTCGATAAGCGTGCTTTTGTAGTTTGCAAGTCTTCCATCATTGTGAACATCTGTTCAAAATAGCATCTTCATACTACATGCAGCCTGTGGTGTTTTTTTTCTCTCTGGCGACTTTCTGTGTTGAGAGAGGGTGGGTGCGTGTGTATAATGTGTAAATAATGATAAGAGTCATACACACGCACTGTCTCCCTCTGTCACTCTCCATCAATATTCAACTAATTAATACAAAGAGTAGTAGTGGTCAGTGTTGGGAATGACGCCGTTATAAATAACGCCGTTACATAACGGCGTTATTTTTTCAGTAACGGGGTAATCCAACTATTTTTTCCGCCGTTACAACGCCATTACCGTTACTGACGGTCAAAAGCGGTGCGTTACTTACTCTGAATAAATTTGAAGAAACTACCAGCCGTAGCGAGTCTACTCTGCTCTGTTTGTCATCCAAGACTTGGGGTGCGTTCAGTCCGAGAATAGCGCACGTGTTTTGTGCTTTTTCTTAGCAAAGATATACCACACAGGACGTGCTGGCACTCTATTTCTTTAATAGCACATATAACTTCAACACTAACACAAACGTACGGCTTTCGGCAGGCCGTGTCTCTAACTCACTCCCGCATCATGTGAGCAACACAATAATGGCGCAGTGTGCACCTTAGGGTGCCTCGGAAAATTCTGTATCAGAATATTACAGCACGTACTTCTTATGACTCCAGGCTGTTTGTCCCTGCTCATTCAATTAGACAATGCTTTCCAAAGCTTTCTAACGTTTGTGGGTTTGCTACACCTGAATGCTAGCCTCGTTCCCATCCCCCACTGTCGGCCAGCAAGAATCCGGCTTCCATCTTGAGGACGGCTGACGATTTGAGGGTGACGGGAGGAGTAGGGGGACGAAGCTACCTGAATGCACCCCCTAGATAGATGCGATGGAAGTCATTGTGATTGGCTGAGGGTTAGTCATGTGTCATGGTAAGCCAATCAGAGCCGGTGTTTTCACACACAAACCAGAACAGCACGTGCGGCAAACACACACACGCAAAACAGATGCAGAGGGATACGATGGCAGAGCATTCAGAGGAAAATTTGTCCTTTACGAGGTGGAGAGAAACACTATTTCTAGTCAAAATACTTGAAGTACAGTAGGCTATGTCTACTTGACCAGTTGTCTCAGGTTGTGAGAGTTAAATTTATAAAACTTACTTTATATTGTTTACTGTATTTTTGTTGCACTTCAAGTGTAGGATAAATCTGTTGCTGGTGAGGTGCAATAAATATTACAAGGTTCTATAACACAACTACCTTGTCTGTTCTTCTCTATTCAACTGACTCGAATACTGCTCAGAAAATTTCAAATTCTTTGACATACCACAACTTTTTAAAGTAACGGAAACAGTTACTTTCCCTGGTAACTAGTTACTTTTACTATAGAGTAATTCCGTTACTAACTCAGTTACTTTTTGGAAGAAGTAGTGAGTAACTATAATTACTTTTTTAAAAGTAACCTGCCCAACACTGGTAGTGGTATATTAACCCACAAAAGGTGAACATACTCACATTCCTGCATCATAACTTGGACAGAGAAATATGTAGAAAAGGAACAGGTCTAAAAAATGTTGAGATGGAGCTTTAAAGTCAGCGAAGTGCCTGCAATAATATATATATTTTAAATTTTATTTAAAAGTTATTTTACTTTTTTTAATGGAAAATATTTTTTGTTCGGATGTTCAACAACTTGAGCTGTGGCTGTGGGTTTACTCTATAACTTCTATTTTAATTTTTTACTTTATTCTAATATTCATTTTGAAGTTCCCATTTGCAAATATGTTGTGAAAAAACATCCTGATCAATAGAAAAAAAAATTACCCATACATCGAAAAAAAAAACATTTTAAAGCTTTAATTGAAATATTATTTATTACTTGTTATTTTTGCTTAACGTTATCATATCGTCAAAATCTCATACCGGCACATGCCTAATTGGTTATCAAATTGCTTCATGTATCCACCATCCAGCTTGTTTTTGTCGCCAACTTACCACTTCTTCCACATAATCTGTTGGCATGTGGATCGGCTTGCCGTTCTCCCTCACTGATATATTAGCATTCTCTTCTCCCCAACCTGCTTTCTGTGACTGCAGCCACCTTTCATAGAGCTGATCAGAATCTGCAACTAAATGCCATGATTGCAAGTGTCAGGTCAGGATAATCAACTTAAATCTGCAAATAAACAAGGGAACTCACTGTTGTTTTCCTTCATGAATGTCCAGAGATCTCGCTCCTCTGTGCTATGTGCAAACGTGCAATTGCCAATGTACTGACACTTCTTGCCAGCAGCCACATGCATACAAATCTAAATGGGGAAAGAAAAGATCCATGAAGTGCTGGCTTTTATTTTTAGTTTTATATCCGTTTGTTAGATTCGTACCTCAAACTGAGCTGGCACTGGCTTTTTGGTCGGAAGGGCTCGAATTGTTGTCCACTTTTTCCTTTCAATAGAACTTACGAGCACCACTCGCTTGTCTTTGGCCCACCTGAAAGAGAAAACTAGCTGAGTATCAGGCAACAGTCCTGTCACATTCTGCCCACAGATGAACTCACGTGTGCCTTGCTTTAGCTGAGCAATACTTTTTGTTTTTGTCCGCTTCACTTAGCTGCCCATTTCTCCAACATAGGCTACAAACAAACATCATCTTCAAGTTTTGTGGCCCGAACCTTCTTTGACCTGAACACTGATGGAAAACCAGATTAGAAGAATGAGTTTACACAAGGACATGTCTTTTTTTTCTTTATAAAGTCATTCTATGCCATTGACAACGACAGACATCAATTCATTTGAAATTGAACAGCTAGCATTAAATGATCACGTTTCAGTGCCAGTCGCATCCTTGGTTCGAGCTTGCTTAGTTAGAATGTTATATGTCCTAATATGCCAAAAACTGATTTTTACATCAACTCGGGTTCATCTATCGGCGTCAGTGGGTATGTTTACATGGACATTTTTATTAGGAT
Source organism: Corythoichthys intestinalis (assembly GCF_030265065.1). Taxonomy (NCBI): domain Eukaryota; kingdom Metazoa; phylum Chordata; class Actinopteri; order Syngnathiformes; family Syngnathidae; genus Corythoichthys; species Corythoichthys intestinalis. The sequence continues at coordinate 38,359,943 of NC_080410.1, forward strand.
TAAAAGCCTGGTCCGAATAAAGTGCTTCATGTACATACCCCATTTGGAATATTTTAACCCGAACCAGCCGATTCCGATCAAGATTATATTCTGAATGAGAGGGGTGGGTTTATGCAGATTGATAATCCAATCGGCGTGCATGAAAACACTTTATAAATTCCAAAAATTTTTAACGTTACCCGTGACGTCAGAATACGCATTTCTGTTTTCTTGGAAGCTAGTCAAAGCAAAGTGAGTGGAAGACGGGGTAGGCGCAACTTGAGCAAGTCTAAACTGCTCTGTATACGTGTATATGTTTCCCTCTCATACTTTTAAGCATAGTGTTTTCTTGTGGTAGCTCTAAAGCTGATCTAAAGCTTGTTGATCTGTTGACCACATTCGTCAAGTAGCGTATATAAACCACCCTTATTTGATATTACTACGTTTAAGTATTTTCTTAAGGCATCTTTAGTATGTTCCGTTTGTATGCTTCTAAACAAAACAAACTGAAAGCGCACGGCAGTACTTTGGGTGTCAAATTCGCCTCTTGTAGGACATTTCGCCGGTGTAGCACATTTTGGCAGAAAACTTTTTTCCCATACTCTCGTCTCGTGCCATCATGTCTTTCCAGCTCATTTTGCTTTTGCTGCTCGTTTTAAGACACATCGACAGTGCCGTCATGCTCATTAATGTTCCTCACGGGTTCAAATGGAAGGGTTGAACAGATGAAATGTTTATGTCGTGAGAGTCACACTCTGGAAGCCCGGCAACGTAACCATGTGATGTCACTGCCCTGCGACGTCACCAACAATGGCAACCTACTAAAACTAATTTTACAAATTGTATAAAAAAGAAAACATCAAGAGGGGTTACAATATCACATTATTTTAACTCATAATAATGTTTCTCTTTTAAGAACTACAAGTCTTTCTATCTGTGGATCCCTTTAAAAGATCTTAAAAAAGTTAAAAGCGTCGATGTGGAAAAACGGGAAAAATACACGCAATAACGCTAACGTTTAATGTCTAAATGGATAAAATGATGTTTTGGTGACAAGTCAATAGGGTTTCCTCCTCTTGTACTTTTTTTTTTTCCCCAGGTATATTTTGTCATGCTGCCTTGAACCTTACCACATTGGTAATTACGAGTAAATCCGGTTGTTGTGGTAGCCAAAAAAAAAAAAAAAAAAAAAAAACCATAGAAGACTGACCTAGGCTTTTGCATGGGAAAAAAACTTTTAGATAAAGATACACGATAATATCGGTCGCCGATAATTATCGGCCGATAATGGCAATTATGACGTCACACAGATAATCCAGATAATAAAAAATTCAACCGATAATGCAATCCGATAATTATATACTTGATTTAGCCTCCAAATGTGCACAACCGAAGAATTCAGCACCCCGCCTCCTCAACCCCTCCCCTCTCTGAAGCCCCTGAGGGAGGAGGGGTTGAGGAGGCGGAGTTACACGACAAGAAATAGTTGAATATTATGGCGGCTGTTACTAAAAAAACGACGCTCTCGCCATTTGCGAAACATATACCGCAGAACTTCCACGAGGCCGAAAGAAAGCGTCCTCATTCAAAACCACTAACCCAGCATCCATTCAAAACTGCATCACAAAGATTTTTGGAACGAATACCAGGCTGCTGCTGCTAGCGGGAATGCTAAAGCTATTGTAAACACTAAGTTAATAGGGGCTTGTGACGATACAGAGTCGGGTTGTTTGGGAAAGCAGCCCAAGGCGGGTGGTAAACTCGCATCTAAGGCTAAACACCGGCACGACTGGAGACCGATAGTCGGCAAGTAGCCGTCTTCCGACGGAGCCCGCTGCTCTGGCCGGTCCGGCAGGCCGCCGCCGCCTCGCCGTCGGTGGGGCGGGCAGAGCCCGGTTCCCCGGCTTTAGGACCTCCGGCGAACACCCCGGTTTCTCGAGCGTTCCCTCACGGCGTGTGAGCAGAGCCAGGCCCCGAATACGCCGCGGCAAACCGGCAAGATTATCCGGTACGAACGTAGCCGCCGCCGAGACGAGACACGATTTTTTTTTTTTTTTTACCGAAATGACCCGAGAGCCAAAGCCCTGGATAAAAAAATAATGCAGTTTATACGACCACCATTCTTCATGAAAAACATGCCAATCACATTTTCACCACTACGGAAAAGTGATGTCCAGTAAGCAAGCTTATCATGACGGCACAGTGGTTAGATGATAATTTAAACATGGAGAAAACGAAGTCAACCCGTCAATAATGCATTCAGTATGTAAAATGACGAGTGGTCAGATGACTTTGTAATGCTGCCTTTATTTTCGGCTTAACAAAACTCAGGCACAAAACAACACGCACGGAGATGCGAGCTCCAACTGCATCCAAATAGTACTGCCGTTTATCAGTTTAGCTGCTGTAAAGCGAATGTCGCGACTCGTGAGTGCCGCAAATGTAAACAAAGCGCTGCAGAATGGGTACATGACATCTCGCTCTTTTGAGTTAATCATTTTTACAGTGTGCAACAAAGCATATAACATTAGCAATCACTTTTCAAATTAATTTAACTTATTTGTCTGCTCAATTACAGTCACAGTAGATAATCTAAACTTATTGGCACTTATTAACACTTATTAATTTAAATATGCACATTCCTGTTGTAATGAAATAACAATAATATTCTGTAGCCACAAATATTCAAAATCTTTTCTTCATCCAAGTTTTTTTTAGGATTAAGTATAATAATGTATTGCTTAAAATAAGGCTGTTAAGATTATTTTCAGCTAGCTATTTTTCTTCCAAGAAATCTGAAATACACCTGAAGCGCTGGCAGATAATTTAATTTATTTCCAATAGATTTACACTTAAAACTGACTAGTTTTGAGGAAGTGTGTTTTGCAGTGTATTAATGTTATGTTAGGAATGGCTTAATTTTAAAGGCATTTTTGTGCAACTTAGGTATTTACTCTGTAAGTAATTGTTGCCAAAAGTTTACCATTACACAATGTCAGACAATGTCATTATTTAGATGTTGGAATTGACGACTTGTTCATATTTTATGTTGAAAAAAAAAAAGCGCAATAAATTATATTTTTGCACAGTAATATTTTCTTTTGTTTAAAATTTTACATAAATCTTTTAATAAAATTATCGGCTTGACATTATCGGTTATCGGTAGGAATGAGGAGGAAATTATCGGTATCGGTTAAAAAAATGTATTATCGTGCATCACTACTTTTAGACCTATTAATTCATCTACAATAACATGAAGAAAACATCAAAATACAAACATTAAGTTTTTGTTTGTAACTGAAAATTTTTAGCGAACACTTGGTTCAAAAATAAACTATGTTTACATTTTGCTGGCGTAAAAAAAAAAAAAAAAGGCAAATTGACGATAAATCTTGTTTAACACTTAGCTTCATCGCTTAGCAGCATCAATCTGCGCATGTCAAAACAATTTGTTCTGACTGATGTTCTGATGCATGAACAAGCAAGACCTAATCGGATCAATATTTTAGTGTCCATATGGTGCATCCAATAATAATTTGAATTAGGACTGTCAAAATTATCACGTTAACGGGCAGTAATTAATTTTTAAAAAATTAATCACGTTAAAATATTTGACGCAATTAACGCACATGCCCCGCTCAAACAGATTAAAATGACAGCACAGTATCATGTCTACTTGTAACTTGTTTTTTGTCTCCCTCTGCTGGCGCTTTGGTGCGACTGATTTTATAGATTTAAGCACAATGAGCATTGTGTAATTATTGACATCAACAATGGCGAGCTACTAGTTTATTTTTTGATTGAAAATTTTCCAAATTTTACTAAAACGAAAACATTAAGAGGGGTTTTAATATGAAATTTCTATAACTTGTACTAACATTTATCTTTTAAGAACTACAAGTCTTTCTATCCATGGATCGCTTTAACAGAATGTTAATGCCATCTTGATTTATTGTTATAATAAACAAATACAGTACTTATGTACAATATGTTGAATGTATATATCCGTCTTGTGTCTTATCTTTCCATTCCAACGATAATTTACAGAAAAATATGGCATATTTTATAGATGGTTTGAATTGCGATTAATTACAATCAATTAATTTTTAAGCTGTGAAATTTGACAGCCCTAATTTGAATACGAACGCTGATTAGATTGAAGAAATTTGTCCATGTAAACAATACCCGGCGGCAGCCAATGAGCCAACAGGATAAACACTAACAGTCATGATGACAAACTGAATTACCTGTGCACCTTGTTGTGCCAAATTTGAATTCCAAAATGCTGTGGCCTCTTGAACAATACTTTCATGACTGATACCTGTGCGAAAACAATAGAAATATGTCAATATCAATTCCTATATGTGCATTTTACTTCCATATAATTTTGGCAGTACAACTCTACTCATTGACCTGCAAGTTAATTTTTTGAAAAAGTTTATTAATAAAACAGGAATCTTACGGCACTCATGCTGTAACATCCAGACTTTTAGCTCAATTAGGCTGTGAGCGTAGAAGCACTCATCTTCCCTCATGCAGCCGTACCGCACTTCGTGTCGACACAGGTCCAGCTGGCTGAGTTGATTCAACATTCGGATTTTGGAATACCGGACCGTATTCTCCTTCAATATGTGGACAAGGCACCTGGCGGACAAGTTGAGCGACTCAATGGCAGAAATCTGTTTGCTCCAGATTGCTTTCTGGGTGAACTTTAATTATTACTTACTTGTGTTTTTCAAAGTCATGCTTCGTTACCGGATGAGAGCAAAGCGACGGGTTATCTTTGTTGGTTTTGCTGATTATTCTAGGCTTGTGGTCAAAACACACCTGAAGAATAGAACATGCTGTTTTAATCTTTTATCTTCGCTGACAAATAAGCACTACTGACTGTTCCCGGATACTCCCCACCAAAAAAATAGGCCTTCCTCGCCACATTTAACATGACAAATCACTACTGGGGATGGTAAGACTATCACAACGCTGTAGTTTGTACACCAACAAAGCTGTATACTAACTCCACACAGAAACACAAAGATCTCCGGGTGCTCCTGTAAGATTTTGGCTACAGTCAGCCTCATTTTGGAGCTTGGTCCAAAAGGGTCAAAGAGAAGTTCTCGAGACAAAAGGCCTATCCGCTCCAGCGACCAAACGTCGATCTCCTCCTGGCAGTATGCAAACGTGCAGTGGCCAGGATACAGACATTCTTTTCCCACAGTCACCTCTGGGAAAAAAAGTGAAAGTATTTGCAATAAAATGATAGTGTGTTCTCACATATCAAATACTCGGGAAAAAAAAATCAACACAGTGATCCCTCGCTACTTCGCGCTTCAAACGTGCCCTCAATCCATCGCGTATTTTTTTTTTCAATTAAAAAATAAATGCAGTATTTTATAGAGCTGTCCTGATCGGATCACGTAGTCTCTCACTCTCGCTCCTGCCGCTTTTCTTGGTCAGGCAGTGCACTGGAGTTGCTTAATAAAGTTAACGATGATTGACAGACAGTTCAGGTTTGATCTTGCCAGATGCATTTTGAAGTCGAACCTTCAAAGCACCGCATGCGTCAACATCATTTAACTTGTTAACAGTTGCTGTGGCTAAGCCTGTTGCGATATGCAAAAAGTCAAATTATCGTACGGTAATTAAAAAAAGAGGGCGGTAATTTTCCGGGCTACGATTTATCGCCGCATGAGGGCATACATTTGTGGGTGCGTGCGTGTGTTTGCGTGCACACGGCACACGTTTGTGTTGACTGCATATGAGAGTAGATTTCACAGATGTTTATCAGCCATCAACACGCTGTAGAATTAAAGTTCAGACATACGAAATAAGGAAACATGTATATAGAACGTTAGCACTGCTAGATTGAGGTTAATGGGAAAAAAATACAATGTACTAATCACTTTAGCCTGCTATAAAACATTGGCAGTCTTCTCCACAATACAAAACTGCGGTTAAAAGGGGACACTTCAAACATGGAAAACTCGTTGGATTACAGCATTGGCAAACGATGTGAACAAGAGGAAAAAATCTAATACTGACAAGACATTCATGACGAAAAGCAAAGTGCACTTTTTGTTTTTTTTTACTGAGTGTAAAGCCTACAGTCAGTGGCTTAGCAAACGTACTTCCGGTGAACATTTCAAAATAAAAGCAGTCCATGTTCAGATTTCTGGAGGCAATCTCCCATACTTCAGATTCTAAACTAAGAATAGTTTTAAAATGACACCCATTATGTATGTGTAGTGTAAATCTGATTGGCAATGATAATATAATGTAATTTAATGATAATTTGGCTTCAAGTTTGTTAATATGCGCACTGTGCAAGACAAGATTTTCATCATTTTCGATCAAATTAACTTTTAATGGGCTAAAATTGGTAGACAACATACATGGCATTGGGTTTCTCACCTATTTCTGCACTTAACTAGCTTTAACACAACATGCGTTGCACATGCATTGTATGTGTTTTTTAAAATATTTATAATTGTTATTATAGTTTGCGTTTTATTTAATAACAATGTATTGCATTTGAATAGGTGATTGATTACGATGTATTGTCTCTATAGTCGTGGTTAAATTGGTTAAAAAAGCAGAATAATATCGCATATCGGCAATAATTTATGGGACAATATATTGCCTATTAAAATTTGTTATCGTGACAGGCCTAGCTGTGGCAACTCATTGTGTGTAAGTGAGCAGCTTGAGCAGATGAGTGGACTCACTCAATGAACCATTTAATAAAGACAAGCATTTTTCTTTTTTTTCTTTTTTTTTAATGAATTGGGCGTCTACTTTTTTTTGTTTAAATTCAGTGGGACAGTAACATGTTGAAAACTATCATAATTATTACATTTGAAGTGCTTAAAACCATTTATTAAAATATATAAATACATACGTTTTTTCAATTCTACTTTGAGGGGAAAAAAAGTGAAAAAACCATGTCGTATATGTATCTCTTTCCAATGGTAACTCTGAACAAGTCCACTGAGCACACAAATAAAAAAATAAAACAAAATTGGGGAAGGGGGCTACTTCGCCATTTTTCCACTTATTGCGGCGGGTTCTGGTCCCCATTAACCGCGATAAACGAGGGATCACTGTATGAGCTGTTGTACCTTTGCAAACATAATAAGGCCCAACATATTGTGTTTTCGTTGGTCTGGGCCGAATGAGCTTCCATCTTTTATCAGCTGTTTGCTTGCGTCTACCCAGTAAAATATCCTTTTTACATTTGTGCTCATCGGTGAGGAGTGTATAGTCTAACACGCCAGTTCCTGAAGGCAAAGAACGTGTTCTAGATCAGATGGCTAACGTACACTTTTTCCTCTCAAAGCAATACAAGAACACTAAACTCACCTGTTTTGGTGTAGCAGAGTGAACACGCCTGTTTGAATTCATGAGTTTCGGCTAAAGGGTTCTTGGTTGAAACAACAGGAGCGCCCTTCACCTCAGGCATACCCACAGCCATTCCCATCGGGGTTTCACTGTTGTTCAGCTGGATGCAAAACAACATTAGAAAAAGTGAAAATGTCTGCAGTTTCGTCGTCATTTGAGTTACGGATAACAATTACCTGTGGTAGGAATGAATGTGAGGAATAATCTGAAAATGAAGCGTGACATTTGTTAGTAGCGTAATAGCACAACATATACTAGTATACAACTCCCAATATTATAGTGGGGCAAATACGTATTCAGTAAACCACCAGTTGTGCAAGTTCTCCTACTTGAAAAGATTAGAGACGCCAGTAATTGTCAACATGGGTAAACCACAACCATGAGAGAGAATGTGAAGAAAAAAAAATCAAATTGTTTGATTTTTGAAGAATTTATTTCCAAATTAGAGTGGAAAATAAGTATTTGGTCACCTAAAAACAAACAAGATTTCTGGCTGTCAAAGAGGTCTAACTTCTTCTAACGATGTCTAACGAGGCTCCACTCGTTACCTGTACTAACGGCACCTGTTTTAACTCATTATCGGTATAAAAGACACCTGTCCACAACCTCAGTCAGTCACACTCCAAACTCCACTATGGCCAAGACCAAAGAGCTGTTGAAGGACACCAGAGACAAAATTGTAGACCTGCACCAGGCTGGGAAGACTGAATCTGCAATAGGTAAAATGCTTGGTGTAAAGAAATCAACTGTGGGAGCAATTATTAGAAAATGGAAGACATACAAGATCACTAATAATTTCCCTCGATCTGGGGCTCCATGCAAGATCTCACCCCGTGGCGTCAAAATGATAACAAGAACGGTGAGCAAAAATCCCCAAACCACACGGGGGGACCTAGTGAATGACCTACAGAGAACTGGGACCACAGTAACAAAGGCTACCATCAGTAACACAATGCGACGCCAGTGACTCAAATCCTGCACTGCCAGACGTGTCCCCCTGCTGAAGCCAGTACACGTCCAGGCCCATCTGCGGCTCGCTAGAGAGCATTTGGATGATCCAGAAGAGGACTGGGAGAATGTGTTATGGTCAGATGAAACCAAAATAGAACTTTTTGGTAGAAACACAGGTTCTCGTATTTGGAGGAAAAAGAATACTGAATTGCATGTGGAGAACACCATACCCAATGTGAAGCATGGGGGTGGAACATCATGCTATGGGGCTGTTTTTCTGCAAAGGGACCAGGACGACTGATTTGTGTAAAGGAAAGAATGAATGGGCCATGTATCGAGAGACTGAGTGAAAATCTCCTTCCATCAGCAAGGGCATTGAAGATGAGACGTGGCTGGGTCTTTCACCATGACAATGATTCCAAACATACAGCCAGGGCTACAAAGGTGTGGCTTCGTAAGAAGCATTTCAAGGTTCTGGAGTGGCCTAGCCAGTCTCCAGATCCCAACCCCATAGAAAATCTGTGGAGGGAGTTGAAAGTCCATGTTGCCCAACAACAGCCCCAAAACATCACTGCTCTAGAGGAGATCTGCATGGAGGAATAGGCCAAAAAACAGCAACAGTGTGTGAATAGCTTGTGAAGAGTTACAGAAAACGTTTTGCCTCCGTTATTGCCAACAAAGGGTACATAACAAAGTATTGAGGTGAACTTTTGGTATTGACCAAAAACTTATTTTCCACCATGATTTGAAAATAAATTCTTTCAAAATCAAACAATGTGATTTTCTGGCTTTTTCCCACTTTCTGTCTCTCATGGTTGAGGTTTACTAATGCAGGGTTCCCCCAGGATTGATAAATCTAAATTCAAGACTTTTAAGACCTTTTTTAATGCCATTTCAACTGAAAATTAATACTTTTCTCGCAGCCATTATTTAGATAATATTGAATCATATTAAAAAAATGAAGCACTGAACATCAAACTTAACCTCAATTACTAAGTGTGTTTGACAAAAGAATGGACATTTATTGAAGATACAATTAAAACAAAAAGTTTTGTGCCACAGACCAGCCCTCTTTATGTCATGACCTACCTTATTAAAATATTGTAATAATAATCGTGCTGTCAAGCGATTAATTTTTCAAAATCGCGACTAATCGCATGCTGTCAATAGTAAACATGCGATTTTTTAAAATGCATAAATTATATATTTCAATTTGCACAATTAGTGGTTGACTAAATACTTATTTGCCCCACTGTATATCGAAGGGTTTCCTCCTTTTAGGTTTCCTTTTTCAGGCCCAAAAATGATGTTCATCTACTAACGAGAGCTGAAGTTGTTTAATCATATTTCTTGTTCATGTTTTAATGTTATCCTTTCCATTTTTTTGACAATTTTCCTCATGTTTAAGGCAATTTAATCTGAAACATAACAGGAGGTTGAAGGAAAGCGACTCAGACTTTTAAAGACATTTTAAGACAAGCGCATAGTCAAATTTAAGACTTTCTCTAAATATGACCATGTTAGTTTGGATATTTCAAAATCCTATTTTTGATGTATCACATAAATGAGCATGAAATATTCACAAATATTGCAAATTCATTCCAATGTAAGCCTATTTTTGTATCTAGTTTTTAAAAAGGTTGATATTTTTTGAAGAACTTAACAACTGTGGTAAAATCAATTTCATTACTTTAACTTTCAGTGCCATTAAACAGGAGAGACGTCCAATCATGTGGCTCTTTTCATCTTTCTGCTGTGAATTAAAATTAGTTTATGCCACTCGTGGAGGTACAATCCATTTGAATTGTTAGCGCAACAGCTGCTCATTCACTGCCATTCCTCCCAGTTCAAATGAATTGGACGTCTATCGCAGTCGATGTCGACCAATGAGTTAAGATCTGCATACGTCCTATACTTTCAAATGTTTAAAGGACTTATCCAGCAGTGCTGCTTTCGACACAATGACAATAACGAAAATATTTCATGGACGAAAATTTTTTTTCATAACGATAACGGGCTGAAAACATGGCTTCGGAGACTAGAACGAGACGAATGCCAGTTTTCGTCTGACGAGACGAAAATGCGACAGATTCTGTCATATGTTCGAAATGCGTGAGTTAGTGTGACATTTTCATATTGTACGTGGAGTATGTCAGCTTGCATCACAGCAGTGTTTGGGCCGTGTCACTCGTGAGATGTGCTGCACCTCTCCTTCACTCTCCTCACCGGAGTTTAGGATGTGTTTCAAGCTAGGCCGCACTCCATCTTGCTTGCTTGGAAACACATGGCAAGATTTGTTTTATCTTGGAAAGAGAGAATATGCAATGTTGCTTTAGCCTTTAGAGGTCTGTGCTGAGTGATCATCACATCGTAAATGAAACTCGTAGCTTTAGCATAGCAGTCTTCGTTAGAATAAGCATCAACTTTAGCATGGCGAGCATCCTCTTAAACGCTCTGACAACTTTTTTTTTTTTAGTTCATAGGTCATGGCTTCTAGGCGGGTTTAATTGAAAATAATGTATTGCGTTTCCTTCTAAGTATGTATTATCATCACGAAGTTGGCGATGTCCTTGTAGACGCTACAATATGTGCTGGTCTATGTTCATTCAAAATTGTTGGAAACCTTTAATTTTGGACTAAAACATTTTGAGTAATTGTCACCTAAAACTGGATGAAATATGTATGAAATTTCATCAACTAAACCTAGAAGACTAACACATTTTGAAATGACGAAATAATGACTACAACTATCTAAGACGAAAACTAAAAGGACTGCCAAAAACAACACTGTTGTCCAGGTTGGCATCCAGGCATATACGGTGCAAAAAGAAAGCCGAGTTATTATACCTGTGTTGAATTCTGATATGCGGAGGTTATCAAGGCTGTTCAGGGGCTGGGGTACGGTGTCAAAAGTGCCCATCCCGAAATAGGCACTGGATCCAAATTGGTTATACAGCGGTGGGAGATTGACAGTGCACTGCTGGGTGCTGGATAAGAAGGGGTTGATGGGAGACGGCATGAGGAATGGACTCGACATGGAGGCAGTCGAGGGCATACTGGGTGGCAAAGCAATAGGGCCCTTCATTGTCGATAGGACCTAACAGGACAAATAAGACAAATAAGTCACTAGCAAAACTATATGGGAGGCAAATGGAATCATTCAGACACACAAACCATGTCGGGTTTTGGTCTGGCCTGGTCCAGCAGGTCATCTAAGTCGTTACCAATGATGTCTCCCTCCAGGTCTTGGCTGGTCTCGAGCAGTGATTGTGGCTTACCGGTTTGGCAACCGTTCATGAAAGGTGTTGTCATGAGGCAGCCAGAAGAGGGCGTCGACACGGGGAGGGATAGTGACTCAAAGCCCGGAGGCTCTGACAGAGGCCTTGGTGGCATACTGCTACAGAGCGGAACTTCATTTACCGCTGTGTCATTCATTGGCAGAACATGGACTGGGGTAGGACCCAAAACACTGCTGTCCAGAGGCACTTATGAACACATAAGGAAATTTTATTACACTGGATGCATGCATACATACGTATATTGAAATATTCCTGAATACTAAATCTTTTTCCTTAGAACAAGCGTAAAATGTTGAATGCTGACTGCTTACCGATTTCTGTTTCTATTTCTTCAACTGAAGATGCATTTTGTGAAACCTGGTTAAATGTAAATTCAAAAGTCCATGAATTTATACATTTGCTGGAAAGATGGACTTGATTTTAGGATGGTGCAGCGTGTTACCTTTTCACAAGCGGCATCCTGATGACATGATCCACGTAAAATATTCAAGGCCGGCTGCAAAAAGAAAAAAGTGTGGAGTTTTCCACATTTAGTTTAGCCTTTGGGAATTTACATTTTCATTACAATAATGATAACAATATTGATTAATAGTGTCTGCTGGGAGGCCAGGCAGGTACAGCTTACCTTAGTTCTAACGTAAGCCTTGCGAATTTTTAGTCCCAACTTTTTGGCGAGGTCCTGAGTCAGTTGTATAACACTGGGATCCTGATAGAAAAAAACATTTTGACATGTCTGAATTAGTGTTGCAATGATTAATCGATTAACTCGAGTAATTCGATTAGAAAAAAAGCTTCTAATCAATGCATTCGTGATTTTAGTTCAAAAGTATATTTAGAATTTGTTTGTGGAAATATGCGGTTGAAGGATTTGTTAAGGGCTTTGTCAATAAACGATAGCATTTTATAGGATTTAAGGTAGCGGACTATTGCTTTGCTTGTTAGACAATTGTTCTTTAGTTGTACTTAGATCCTCATTTATTTTTTTATTACGGTTTGAGGCTGAGCTCTGGTATTTTAATTTAGTTTTAAATTCATTATATCAATGTTTTTCAACCGGTGTGCCGCAGCACACTAGTGTGCCGTGAGAGATCGTCAGGTGTGCCGCGAGAAATTATCTAATGTCGCATTTATATAAACACTAAGCCTGAACGATATATCATTTAAAAATCGCCATCGCGATGTGCGCATGCGCTATAGTCCCATCGCAAGGACGTGCGATAGTGTTGTTTTTTTTCCCCCAATCCACAAACCTTTGTACTACTTCATTCGCTCACACAGTCTCTCTCAACCCCTTTCCCAGCTCTCAGTCACTGCGAAGCCGGGCAGCAATCTGTCAATCATCGTTTAGCTTGTTAAAGTTTCTGAAGGAAGCGCGGGCTGTAATGAATGTGTGTGTCTGTGGGGGGAGAATGTGGAGACATTCGAGACACATAAAATAAACGGCAGAAGTGATTATGAGGAGTTTGTAATTTCTACATGTCACTCCAAGAGTCACAGCCATGTTAGGTAAACAGAAACATTTAATAAAGCCAAGCATTTTTCTACTACAGTACTTTATTCTTGTTTAAAAATGATTCAGTGGGACAGTTATGTTTAAAACTGATCATAATTATTACATTTGAAGTGCTTTAAAAGCATTTATTAAAATATATATATATGTATATATTTTTTTGTAATCATACTTTGGAGGAAAAAGTGAGAAAAAACATGTCTTATATGTATCTCTTTCCAGTGCTAGATCTGGATAAATACATTGAGCACACACACACACACACACACACACACACACACACACACACACACACACACAAAAAAAATGGGGGGGGGGGGTGTTATGCGCTACTTTGCGGTTTTTCACTTGTCGCGACGTGTTCTGGTCCGTATTAACCGTGAAAAACGATGGAATACTGTACACTGTGGTCAAGATGAGTCATCCAAAGTCTTTCCAAACAGCTATTCAAGCCATCTAGTAAAAATTTCTTTTAAAAAAAATATATATACATTTTTTTAATATCGCAATATAATATCGCAATATATCCCAAACCCCCCAAAAAATCACAGCAATAGTTTGTTCCAATATCGTGCAGGCCTAATAAATACTGCAATGTCCGTAAGTGTGCGGGCCCTTGAAGGGGCCATCAGATGTGTGACAGAGACAGAGTGGTGACGTTGCGGGAAGCAAGCAAGCGAGGGAGGGAGGGATAACGGCAAGAGAGCGAAGTTAGCAGTCGCATGTTGCCGCTGTTAATTTGTTTATTATTTTCCATTGTTGCCAGAATAAAGTGGGAAAGTCATCACCCATATTTCCCCATTCGGGGCTATTACAATATTTTTTTATGTCATCTGGCGGAGTTGCAGTAGGAAGGAAGGGTGGGAGGAGTAGCTAGAAAGTTCTCGGTCATATGCAGCTTTGTGCAGTTTTGCCTGTGTCGCATTCAAAAACTGCTTGGATTTCTAGCCATCAACAACCTTTCTGTCAGCGACAATGTGGACCCCAGCACGTCTACTGCACATTATTTGGTTAGACTCGTCATGTGTCGATATACTCGAAAGTGTCCTTTCTATTTTATCCATATGTGACGACAGTCAATCCTCCCCGTGTGTTATATTCCAACACATTGTCAAGGACAGCAAAATGGCTGACGGCTAGAAATCCGAGCAGTTCTTGAACGCGACACAAGCAGCTCTCCTTAACGTCATCTCCAAACTAAACACCCGTCACTTCAATACTACTCGATGGACTATTTTGTTCGCCATCGTGAAAACACAGAGAAACAGGCAACTTTTTTGATAAAAACTACAAAGGTATATGAGAAAGCCCTCAAAGCCAATTACCTTGTTGCTAAATCCAAAAAGTCCCACACCGTGACAGAGACTAATACTACCTGCCTACAACGCCATTGTCTGCGTGATGCTCGCTCGGGCCTGATGTGGTTAAAGACATTGCTCAAGTCCCCTTGTCTGATAATTTAGAGCTTTTTCAAGCCTAACTGCTATAAAAGAAAATAATAAAAATAAAAAAAAAATAAATAAATAAAAAAACAAAGGCAGAGCTGTGGTAGAATAAGGATATCAACTTTGTGTTCATCTAAACAGGCTCAAGTTTCACACTGAGTAAGTATTAGAGCTGTCCCGACTAGTCGACGTCATCGATGACATAAATGCGTCGACGGGTAAAACATACCGTCGACGGGTAATGACAGGTTAAAAAAATTACATGCAGATAAAATTTAGAATGGCGGGCGCTCGCGATGCAAGCGGTTGTTACTGGCACCCCCAAGGAGGCCGCTGTTATTATCAATGTGACCGGCATTGCCAGATTGAGCGGAGAGAAAGAAAGTGGGCGAGCAAGAGAGAGGGAGGGAACGAGATCGGTGAGAGTTGGAAAAATGCGCGGGCAGCGCGGAGTTAAGTGGCTGTTTTTTGTTTTGGTCAATAAAAGTATCCATAAAAAGCCATCCGACTTCTCTCGGTGTTTTTATGCACGCCGCCGCCTTCCTGAGGAGGAAATCGGACGAACCGACGACAACTTGTCAAGTGAATCTCCTCACAACGGCGAACAGTTAAAAACGCCAATTACCAAGAAGGGCAGAATTGGTAACAAGGTGAAAGCGGCATAAAGCCAAAAAAGAGGACCAGACTAGCCAGAGCCTGAAAATATTTCAAGGAAAATATGGAGTGTGCTACTGTGTGTACTTTATGCTAAGCTGAGCTGCATACCACGGTAGCACGTCGGCTATGAACGAACACTTGAAGCGCCGTCACCCAGGTGTATATCAGAAGCCAACAAGAAACAACAAGCTAGCGGAATGTAAGTCCATACAACTTTCTAACGATTTTTTTAAAAAATTGAAGTTGCCTTTATGTGCGTCGTATCAACGTGCATTTTTAGTTAATAAAATAATAATAATAATAATGATATATATAATTAAAAATAATAATAATGATATATATATATATATATATATATTCATTCATTCATTCATTCATTTTCCATGCCGCTTTTCCTCACGAGGGTCGCGGAGGTGCTGGAGCCTATCCCAGCTAACTACGTGCAGTAGGCAGGGGACACCCTGAACTGGTTGCCAGCCAATCGCAGGGCACAAGGAGACATACAACCATTCACGCACACACTCATACCTACGGAAAATTTAGAGTGTTCAATCAGCCCTACCATGCATGTTTTTGGGATGTGGGAGGAAACCGGAGTTCCCGGAGGAAACCCACGCAGGCACGGGGAGAACATGCAAACTCCACACAGGAAGGCCGAAGCCCGGGATTGAACCCTTGATCTCAGAACTGTGAGGCAGACGTGCTAACCACTCAGCCACACACACACACACACAGATATATATATATATATATATATATATATATATAATGTAGTTATATATTTTATTATTATTAAATGTATTAGGATCATGAAAGGTCCCACTTGATTGGAAAAAAATATATGTATATATATATCCTGTATATACATAATTAAAAATATATATGGAAACACAACACTCGCCTGCTTACTGTGATCCATGACTGCACTAATGTTACTTTATATTATAAAGTATTATTGTATTATTGTGTATATACATATAGTAGTATACTGTAAAATTAATACTATATATTTAATTTTTGTTACTATGACTATGTGTGCCTTTCATTCAAAATAGTTGTGGGAATATTTCAGTGTGCCCTCGGCTTTATCTATTTTCAGGTTAAAACAAAAAAAAGTTGAATAGTTTTTCCCCTCCCCAAAAAATGCGGAATGCACACCAGAAATAGCGTCTGAACTCACACAAAATATTCTGAAAATGATTGTCCGGGACATTGCGATTAATTTTAACATTTAGAACAATATAGACAATGACAAACCGCAAAAAGAGTACGAATTGTTTTGACTCCTGTTAAAAACGTAACGTCACAGTGTTTCCGTTTACATTTTTTTGCACCGGTTAATGCCAGCAGTATTTGACCTCATTGTTTGTGATTTATAATTGATATTTATGTTATTTATGTATATGTTAATAAAGAATGTAGGTGTTCCAAAATGTTTTTTGCTAATTAATAGGCTTCGCCAAAAATTTCATTATTAAATTAGTTAAAAAAAAATTTTTTTTTAATTATTAGATTAGTCGACTAATCGTAAATATAGTCGACTGACTAATCGGGAGGAAATTAGTCGTTTGGGACAGCCCTAGTAAGTATAAATACTGAGATTTTATAATTAAATATACTGTACAGAAAATAATTTTGGACAATTTTTGGTTTATGGTGTGCCGCGAGATTTTTTCCAATGTAAAAAAGTGCCATGAGTCAAAAAAGGTTGAAAAACACTGCATTATATCACACTTGTGAAATGAAAGTGCAATTCTGCAGTCTAAAGAAAGTCAAGAAACACTCAGGAATTTTATTTTGTATTTGTGTTTAAAGAGAATTATAATACTAAGGGGCTGTGAGATATCAATATAATCGTTATGTGGCAAGATAACAAATATTAATAAAGTTAACAAAAAAATAAATCACATTCATGAGAAATTATTGAAAATAGATCACCAAAGAAAGGTTATAACTCTCCTCTTCACTATTAGAAGAACGTTCGTTATGTCGGATTCGTCGCTGCAACTAGAAACAAAATTGTCCGCCATCATCGTCGCCATTCAGTACTTTGTCAGGACCCAAGAACTGAGCCGGGTGTTTCCTAGCTGTAACGTCCCGCGCACAATATGCTAGTTTCGGGGATCTCGGGCGCCAGTCGTTTTAGCTTGACAATTGATCCAAATTTCTATCTTTTTCTTGGTGTTGCGATGTGGGTAATTACACGAAGTGGCATGATATGAATCCAAAAGGCATTCGTTTATGGATAAATGATGGAATATTAGCATTTCCCCAGGTGTTGTAATAGTCTTTAATACTCTTTTTAAAGTGCTATCTTAGCAAGCCAAAATAAATGTTATTGAAGGCAAGAACACTTCTTTCGTTTTATATCTCCTTAAACTTATTCTGCAAGGCATTAAATGTTTGGATTCCGAATACTCGAACCAACTATTATTGATTAATCGTTTACTTAAATAATCGATAGCTGCAGCCCTACGAATTATACACCAAGTACATCTTGATATCAAGTACACTTGAATGACATCCAGTAGAAGAACATTATTAATCCCTGTGTTTAAATAATCTGATTTATTCGGAGTCAAAACTGGAGGTCTACCCTCCTTTACTTACCTGAGGCACAACTAGAGAGCATTTTGCTACAGCGTCATAGGCCTCTTGATGCCTCCCCATTTCGTTTAAAGACTTCGCTTTCCTATACAGTGCTTTATAGTTGCCGTCATTTAGCCTCAGGGCCTTTTCACAATCTTCTAGTGCGTGGTCGTAGAATCCCTGAGAAAGACAATTCAATAGGATGATCATAAACAGATAATTGTTAAGTTTTACAACTAGGAGTGTGACAATACAGGTAGTCCCCGGGTTACGAACGGGTTCAGTTTCTACGCTGGCAACGTCACCCAAATTTTCGCGCAAGTCAGAATTAACCAATTAAGTAACCCCTGAATACCCCCCAAATCTCAAAATAACTATCCAAAATCATGTATTATAGATCATTGTACTGTCCTCGTGAAGAAGTTGGAGATAAGTCCAAGCTAGAAAGTGAGCTAAGTGCCAAAATGACACTGTCAGACGTTCGTGTGGTTCTCAGACTATTTACTGTACCTGCTCATGACATCAACACTTGCAGAATACACAAAAAAAAAATGAAACCAGTTTTATGTTCAATAACAGCAATTCGAATTTCCGTATACAACTAGCTGCTAAAACAGCATTAACAATCCACACAAACAATTAGCATGTATCAGTGTCCGCACTAGGAGGGGGAACCTCTTGGTACCTCACGATAACGATGACCTGACGATACAACGATTATCAGTACATTGGTCAGGAAATCATTCTAGGATATTCTACAAACAACTAACAAACAGAAAAACAAGCTTCTGCTGTGAATTGGAATGAGTTTAACATTAGTAGACGTCCAATCCGTTTGAAGTGGGAGGGATGGCAGCGAATGAACGAATGTTCCTGTCCCTGCCAATAAGACTTCTTTTGACCAATATAGCCTACTTTGTTTTCACAGATTTCTGTACTATTTGTACTATGTTTGTAGTGTTACTGCTGTACTTAATCGTGATTTTACACATTCTGCATATGAAATAAACCATAGCGAATTAGCTAGTTAGCTTAGCACTCGGCGCTAACTATTAACATCTCAAAAACAACAACAATGAGGGTTCGTGTACTCACCTCTTACAGATGCACACAGGTCTAAGCAACACACTCAGGACATTTTTCAATTGAAATGCCTTAAAACTACTGCTGGATATTTGAAAGACAAGGAGCAACGAACTATCTCTCTTCCCCTCTTGCTCTAAAAAATAACTTGCGCACAAAACGCCGGGTCGCGCTTCTTGTCCTGTCTCATACACAATTTTATTTTCCAGTCTTTTAAGAAGGACATTTTAAATCTCTTTCTCAGTAACTGGCAGCAGCTATCATAACGTGCGTGCGCCTGTTAACTGTGCCCGGGCAGCAGACGTGTCTTGAATTTCGTTCTGCTACGAGCGGCTGCCATAAAGTTATGAGGGAAAATCAATGTTTTTGAACCTTTATGAATCGTAATCGAATCGTCACGTGTTGAATGCGATGCATGTAATAATCGATTTTTTGGAACTCCTCTTGGGATGGCAGTGAATGAACATTCCCACTTCAAATGGATTGGATGTCTACCTGTGATAATCTCATTCCAATTCATAGCAGAATGATGAAAAGAGCCGTTTTGTTCTGATTACGAGTTGTCTTGATAAATGTTGCATCGCCATATCGTGAGATCATCGTTATCATGAGTCTTGTTTTGTAAAGCGTATCGTATCGTGGGGCACCCAGAGGTTCCCACCCTCATTTACAATCATTTTACATTTGAACCAAAGGTTGAACAGGCTCTAATTTCAACAGCCAATGTGTTTGTCATTTCACCTACTTTATTCTCACAAACAAATTTAATCACATCGTGATTTGGACACCTACAACTCACCGGAATGATGCTTAGGTATGCGGCAGCTCTATTTGCGTAAAGCTGCTCTAGTATACTAGATGCCATATGGATTTTCTCCGCAGAGGCATAATCAGCTATATTCAAGGCTTCCGTATACATCTCGATGGATTTTGTCCAGTCGCCCTCTTTAAACACATCATTGCCTTCTCCAAAAAGATTCCAAATAAGATCCTTAATGAACACCTAACAACCAAAAAGGCGAACAACCATTAATAGTTATACTTTGCGTACAGAGATTTAATAATGAGATGTAGCTTACTTCGTAATGATTTTGAGTTCCAGGATATGGTAATGGTGATCTAGGAGAGAGGGAAAACATGTAATAATAGATTTCCAATTATAAAGTTCAACACTAGTTGTTAAGTTTTTTAAGTTTAACATGAGTTTTGCTTTACATGCCAGTATATTCCAGCCCCATAAAACAGTATTATGGCAAATACAATTTGACCTTTGCTATTACACTTCCTCGATGTAATTTAAAACCAGATCACACAACAAGAGTTTAGCTCTGTTAAATGTGTTTAAAAAGAATTCATTTTCCAAGTTTGTAGGGAAACTACCAATTTTAGCTTGCACACTCAGCAACACCAACTGAGGCTCAATGTTTAGATAGCATCTAGCATCGAACTGGACTTTTTGCTGTTTACACTTACTGGATAAACTGTAAACCTTTCTGAATCTCCTGCCATCGACTCTTTCTGTCCACTAGATCCATTCCAGACATGACTCTGTTATAGTATCCACCAGTGGGAGTTGTTATCTGGGAACGAACACAAAATAGCAGACTTTTTCTTTCCTTGTAGTTAGAAAATAATACAAATAGATATAAAACAGCATACACCCTTACGATTCAGCACTAAAGTTCAATGGAAGGCATAAATTATTTCACTTTCGTCCCGAGTTTAGGACTCTTCCGTGTCGAGAAATGACGTAACAACGTCTTTCCGGAACTACGAAAAAATGCATAACATCATCTTTAATAGGCTGGCAAAAATCTGAAAGTAAAATTTAATGTCCACAAACGTAAAAGGCACCGATTGAATCAAAAATTGTTTATGACACCTTTAATGGGCTGACCACAAAAAGAGTGAAGTTTTATGTCCATGTACGTAAACGGCACCAGTTGAGTTGGTTCTAAAGTAACCTTTTCACTTTTTTAATGAACTAAATAAGTGTGTCTACCCAATATCTAGGCTTTTTATTGCCTCATTTCTTTGTAAACAATAACATAACTTCAACTTGAGGGGATATATCGGATAGAAGTTGTGAAACGAGAGTAGTCGGGATACCACTGTCCCTTAAAAAGGCGCCACATTATACTTTGTTTATGTTGGATGTTTCGGAGTGACAAACCGTAAGAAGGTTGATAATCTTGACGACGACACTCTAACGTTTTGTCCGAGCCGCTTTTTGTTTAATTAAGCGTGCTATGGAATGCACACGGAGACTCGTAAATGAACTAGTCCGATGATGGGCGCATCACTTTAGCGCACGTGCTACCCCGACCAGTTTATATTTATGGTTAGCTGTTGTGCTCCCATAGTACATTTCAAAACATACTACAACAAATCTCCAAAGGGAAACGCGGATATATTCAGCAAGACGATGCTACTTGTCGGAGTTTATAGGAAGTCGACAGACCCCCCAAAAATCATCGACACGGATCAAGTTGAACTAGTTCACCTACGCAGACAATAGCGACTTGTTTCATCATTGTGTTTGTTCCTGATTGTTTAACCCAAAGATATCGGTGTACACTTACATTAATGTGTGTGTAAGCAAAACGCGCCACGGGTCCAACAGCATCCGAAGGGAGAAAGAGATATTTCGATTTAGCTGTTACAACACTGGAGAAAATATCGAGCTAAACGTGCAGTATTGCCAAAGGCCGCCTTTGACTTCTTTTTTTTGCTGAATAAACAACGAACGCATCCAACGTCCGAAGAAGTGCTGCCACCTACAGCGAGGGAGAGGACCAGCCAGTCAACGAAATGTTTTCATGAAGTTTTTTTTTTTTTTTTTTTTTTTTTAACAAGTAAGCAATTCAAGTCTATTGAGTATGGTATTCAATAGGGGTGCAACGGTTCGGTTAGCCCACGGTTCGGTTTGAACCTCGGTTTTGAGATCACGGTTTCAGTTCGGTTTCGGTTTGTGTTTTGCTTTTTTTTTTTTTTTTTTTTTTTTTAAACTGCCTTTATTTTGCTTTTTTTTAAAAATGAAATAAACACTTAAAATGTAAACATTTTCGACTGTTAAAATGCCTCTTAGCTCTTTAGCTAGTGTTGTGACTGACTACTGAAATACACACACAGTAGTAAAAAAGTTACTTGGCAAAGTAACTGGTGATACCTTTCATGTTATTTTCTTCTCATAAAAAAAACAAAAAAACAAACCCAAAAACATAGTAACCTTTGCTATGTTTGGAGGTCATTTAATGTTGTGAATCAACAGTTAAAGTTGATAAAATTGCTCCCGTTTTTGCATTAGTTCCCTTCTGTCTACTTTCGACATGTGAAAATTTTTAAACTGTTTCATCCTTTAAAGATAGACTCAAGTCAAGATTTTTCCGATTTAGGAGTATTTTACATAAAAAGTTGCTTAGGTTCGCTCGGAAGGTTTACTACAACAGAGCCTTTCTGAGAAGTTTACTGCTCTAAAATGGTGGCTGTTTACTAACGCTACCGAGTCTGTCCTTTTGCATGTAGTTCTATATGCATGAGATTTCTAGGCGTAGATCGTATGCTGTCGGCTACAGTCAGGAAATATTGGAGCCGCCTTGCCTAGCATCGCGTTTGGTACAGCGTCTCAACAAACACTCTTCCCTCTCCGTGTCTGACTTTTCTCGCGTCATTCAACCAACGTATTAACGAACATTAGCCACGTTTACATGGAGTCAAATATTCCAATTACAATCGGAATATTTGTTCAAACCGAATAAATGTGTTCCATATAAACACCTCATTCGGAATGAACAGGCCCAAACCGAATGGAATTTCATTCCGTTTCACAGGGGTGGAATATTCCTTTTCCCAAACCGATTAGAAGTAAAATTATATCATGTAAACAGGGAAGCGGAATGGTGTCTGGTTGCGTTCTTTCTGCGCATGCTCCGTACTGACGTGGTGACGTGACTTGGTGATGTAAGTAACGTCACTTGCAACATGGCTTCCAAGCACACGCACAGCGCACCCACACAACTTTTTAAATGAACGGCGTGTCATTCTGAAGTTTTGTTTTGTTTCCACTCGAAAAGTTAAAACAGCAGCTGATCTGACGATCAATCTCCATGTTTTGCAACGTGACGCTTTGTTTTGATTAATCTGCGCATGTCAGACGGCAGTTGTCAAACGTCCTTTCGGAATAAAGGCAGTCACATGTAAACGCTGGATCGGAATAGATGAAGTGACATGTAAACAGCTGATGTGAAATTTCCATTCGGAATGATTTGAATCGGTATGAATAAAAGTCAGCATGTAAACGTGGCTAGTGTCTCGTTGCAGAAACAGTGACCAAATCAGAACGGATGAAAAAAAACAAACCGTAATGCACGAAAAATGTGCAGATTTTGAACGTAACGTACAGCGTACACATTTAAAAATCAGTGCTCACTTGTACAAATTACGACGAGACCGTACAACTTGACAGGTATGAATTATAGTGGACCGTCACAGTTAGGTAGTAGCACTCTAGCACGGGACGTCCAACTATCAGTGGTCATGGCGAAACTATGTGCTTTAGCGAAATCATCTTCGATGGCTTTGCGTGCCATTTCATAAATGTCGGGGATTACGTTGTTGGAGAAATATGTCCGCGAGGGAACCATGTGACGCGGGTCAAGCGTTGCAAATAAATTAACGAAGCCCGCCGTGTGTTTTCACTGGTGTCATCTTCGGGGTTGTCCTACCCTGAGAAAGTGGTATCTGTGGGTGATGCTGGCTGAGGTGTCATGTTATAAAAGTGTTGCCATTAATAATGCATGGGGAACAAGCGCAGAGCAATGTTTGCAATTTTTATTTTCTTCAATATTTTCTCTCCCTCCGCATTGTAATCCAAAGGGAAACCAAAATGTTGCCACACCGCAGATTTGAAAGAAGCCGGTGCTTCCTCAAAATTCGGTCTCTTCACTCCTCCGCTAGCCATAGCTATTTGTTTTCTTTCTTGTTTCACTTACACTTCGCTCGTAAGCGAGAAAGGGCGTTACTCGGCTTCTATTACACAGGTGCTTGACAGCGATCCGACATTTACTTGCGGGGCGGGAATTTCTCCACAGCGGTGCTTCACGTCACACACAGGTACACAGAGCTCAATCAATTCATTCCACAAGCGTTCAGAATACATTAATTGCAAAACCGAAAAGGCGCGGTTCATAAAGGCGTATTCGGCTTAGACTCCAGCAGACTCCAATGGCTGGATGGAGCCCTGGTGGCCATTATGCTTGCTTCATACTTCTATGCCATTGGCGTAGCCACCTGCCGCTCAAACACACCGGAACTAGCGTTGAAGTTGAATCTTTGTGTCAAAATGATTCAATCGAAAAAAAGTGCCTTCAAAACGTTTTCCACTTCAAAAAAAAAGTGCGTTCAAAACTTTTTCCACTTTAAAAAAAAAAAGTTTAAAACTTTTTGCTTTTCTATGAAGTGACACTTCAATAAAAAATATATATATATATTTCCCCCCCAAAAAATATTTTCAAAATATTTTTGCAAATGATTTTTTTTTTATTAAAAATTGTTTTTTGATTAAAGCAACTTTTATTGCGATTAAATGATTTAGACACAAATGTCCTACCCCTAATATGGCTCAAACACAAAAAGGATTGCTTCAGTCAAAGAAAACAGTTTGAATGAAAAATAAAGTGTTCAAATGCGAATTTCTGAGTCTCAAATATTTTTTCACATTCAAACCTTTTTTTCTACGATTGAATTTTTTAAAATTTTTGATTGAAGTGATTTTTTTCTTTGAAAATATATATTTTTTTTGTTTGAAGCAACTTATTTTTTGATTGCATAATAAAGACACAAATGTCCTAGCCAAAATGTGGTCCAAACGCAAAATTACATGACTTCAATCAAAAATATTGTTTCAATCAAAAAAACTTGACTTAAATTTTTTAAAAAATGGTTTTCAAATATATTTTTTTGAGTTTCAAATTTATTTTTGCATTCAAACACATTTTTTTTGATTGAAGTAACTTTTTCTTCGATTGAAAATATATATTTTGATAGAAGCAACTTTTTATTTGATTGAAGCAACTTTTTTTTGATTGAATAATAAAGACACAAATCTACCTCCATAACAAAGTAACATGGACACACGGCATGCACGGAAAACTGCATTTCATAGTGCAACCAGAGACATCTCGAATTAAACACAGTACATAATAATTTAACATATACAATTCTAAATCTCTCATCCTGAAATCAGAACATATAAGACACATTAAGTAGCAAATTATACAAAATCTAAATGATTAAATATACAGTATGTCCCATTTGCATTAAGCAGAGAACAGCTGTACTCCCGTCTCTCACTATTGTCAGTCATTTGTTGTCACGAGAAGAGAGTGGCGGTGATAGGTCTAAGTCATCGTACTAGAGCAGGGGTCCCCAACCTTTTTTGCACCACGGACCGGTGTTATTTGGGTCTTTTTTTCACGGACCGGTGTTCTGACAAATTTTGCAACCCATCAAAAATTCCAACGATGAGGTTCTGCGCGTGCACGTAATGTTAAACATAGCCACAAAATGCGCAAATGCAGTGATTCCAAAGTAAACACTACACAAACTTTCTTGAAAGAAAGGAATATTAACTTACGTTTGATCATGGAAGGACTTGTAGAAAAGTTCTCCACAGATACATCCTGCCATGTTAGCTGCACACAAAAACTGCACACCGCTCTCACCATTAACGACTTCGCCTTGTCGTTAAGCATTACTTAAGAAGCCCGCTTCACAGAGACACGATGCTGGAAATCGCAGCAAGGTTTTCAATGCTCTCGTAGCCATGTCAGGATATTCCGGAATGACTTTAATCCAGAACCTCGGTAGAGTTGTTGTCTCAAATGTACGTTTAATAAGGTCGCCGTCATTTGCGATATCTACAAGTTGATCCTCCTGTTGCACAGACATGCTCGAATCACTCGGTTTATTCACAAACGGGTCACGAATCCACTCCTTCGCCATTCGTGGGTCTTCGAGGTTGTAGGCTCGTCAGGTGCCCTTTTCGCCGTAAAAAAATATCCAAAGACGTCTGTTTTCCAGTCATCTTCGCTCGTGTGGGGGCTAATTATTTCCGGGAACAAAGATGCTGCGCCCGCGGCCTAGTAATACGTTATTATCGAGGACAAGTGCACATAAATATATTATATGCACAAGCAAGATGTACTGCTAGCAGTCCAATCAACGGATTTCTATGAAGACATTCTAATCTATGCCGTAGTATTATATCTAGAGTAGACAGGGATATTGGTGTGTTAAGCAGGGGCACAGGATTAATTTGGCCAGAATGCGGTCGTTATTAAATTATCATTTCTGTGCGGCCCGGTAGCACATGCGCACCGGAACCGGTTTGCGGCTCGGCAGATGGGTACCCCTGAACTAGAGTGTAGTTTTGAGCATGGACTACGGTTTTGAAGTCAACGGTTTCACTCGCTTGTTGACAGACCCCCCGACCCCGCCCCATTTTTTTTCTCCTCGGATCTACGTGATTCAGAAGAATGACCCATTTTGATTTCAAAACGGCGAAATTTCGCCGAACGGTGGCAAGTTTGCATGCCTGCACAAGGTAGTTCAAAGTAGGCCTGCACAATATATCATTTGAACATCGCCATCGCAATATGCGCATGCGCAGTAGTTGTATCGCAGGACACGCAATTCTTGCAAATATTTTTTTTATTTTTTTTTGCTTCATAAAAGCAGCAAGTGTGCTGGGGCATGGCCTCCTGGATCTCTTTTATCAGAGCTGAGTAGAGTAGCCAAAAAGTATACCCAAGCAAAGCCTGAGTTATGCTCCCGCGTTGCAGTGACGGCGCAGCGACTGTCATTTGACATTCGATAGTTCTGCGGTGAGGGAACGCGTTGCTCTGTAATTCACCGCCAAGCCACTAGGGGGTTGTGGCGTTATGTTTGTAAGGTTTTGGGACATGCATGTTGACTTCCTCTCGTCTAGTTTAACGGAGAAAAAAAATAAACAATACAAGATGGAACGCTTGAATGTGGATCTTCAGCTCATCAACAGTGAATAAATGTTGATCATACAAATCTTGAGGCGCAGGCGACGCAGAAGACGGATTCAAGGCGGTCTGTCCAACTTTTGATGCCGCATAGAGAGTTCTAGCCTCGGGTGGAAACCAGCTAGCTGTGGCGGCTAGCTTCAAACTGGCGTCGAGCACTGCGTCCAGGGTTTTGTCCGAGGTCTGCAAAGCCCTCTGATTTGTTTGCTGTGTCCTACAACCAGTCAGTGGAAAGCCATGGCAGATTTCCGGTGGCTATGGAACTTCCCAAACTGCGTTGGAAGCCTTGATGCTCACATTATCATAAAAGCACCGAGGCACTCTCAATCAGTGATGATGTATCATGTGTGAACTGTTGTTGAAAATTAAACATTAAAACAACACCAAACCTGTGCTTTATTCTTCATATACTTGAAGTGTGACACGTAAATAAGTCACACACTCACAGCAAACATATGTACACAATCAATGATGAAGTGCACCAACCAAAAATATGACAAAGTGATAAAAAGCTGGCAGTTTTTGGCCGACTGGATCACCGCTTCGTGTAGTCATTCGATTCCGAACATACACATACTGTACTTGTCTCGGTGGTTCTTCCATTTTTTAAATTCAATCAATGGCTGACCTCCAGCCCCGTATTTTCAGCAATCTCCTCCCACGAATCGCTTGCCATTTGGCAATCCTCATAATGTCTTGACGAGACATTGTAGAAGTTGTCGTACTTGCTCTTCGTTGATACTCTCGTCGGCTTGGTCCAATTTTGCGTGTAGAAAAATAATATTCGAGAATGGCGGTGATTTCGCGCTGAACCGGAATCAACAGTCTGAGCGGACCAATCGTAGTCCATTTCCACAACGTCACACGCGTTGACGCGACGCAAAGTCAGACAAAAAGGAAGGAGCCGGAGAGGCTACGGCGCAGGGTCGTAAATCGGGTCTTCCTTGACGGCGCAGATCTGACGCGGAGGTATAACTCTTAAGAATAGCGTTACTTCAAAATATTACTCAAGTTAAAGTAGTTATCATCCAAAAAATGTACTCAAACCATCTCTAAAATATGCCATATTTTTCTGTAAATTATTGTTGGAATGAAAAGATAAGACACAAGACGGATATATACATTCAACATACTGTACATATAAGTACTGTATTTGTTTATTATAACAATAAATCTACAAGATGGCATTAACATTCTTAACATTCTTTCTGTTAAAGGGATCCACGGATAAAAAGACTTGTAGTTCTTAAAAGATAAATGGTAGTACAAGTTACAGTAATTTTATATTAAAACCCCTCTTAAGGTTTTCGTTTTAATAAAATTTGTAAAATTTTCAAACAAAAAAATAAAGCAGTAGCTCGCCATTGTTGACGTCGCCGAGCAATGACGTCACATGGGCTCCCTGCCGTTCTTCCACAGTGTCTTTAACTACGTAAGGTTGTGATTGAAATACACCACAAAGTGCCAATGGCGAGTTTTAAATTACTTAGAAATCAAGCCAATGAGTGTGTTTTGTCCCTCGACTTATGCTGAATTTCCCTGCTGACTGGTCCATCCACGTCATTTGAGTGCTGGCTTCACAACGTACGAGACCTCTGGTAGTTTCTATATTGTGACTAAATATTGCCATCCAGTGTACAGGTATTTGTTGAGCTAAACGAAATGTCTGAATAGATTTTGACCAAAGTCTGAGGAAGTTTTATGTGTATTTTGCATAGCTTTTTTGATTGGGAATGCCAGTTCTCTTTGCATTGTTTTTGAACATTTTTTTTTTTTTGAGAGATAGGAATATTATTTTTGTTGTGCTTTCACTAAACGATACTTATGTTTGTTGTGAAGGAGTTGACGAAGCATATGCCAATAAACAGCGCGGTCCAATGAGCGCTTGCGTCCACTCGCCTTTCTATGCCTCTTAGCTCTCAATGTGCAAAAAACGGCGTCATTGTAATCTGTTTGAGGCAATGCATGAGCAGGTCATTCCACGCATGCGTTAAATGTGTCAAATATTTTAACGTGATTAATTAAAAAAAAAAAATTACCGCGCAGTAACGCGATAAATTTGATAGCACAAATTTTAAAATATTTTTTTCTCAGCAGATACAGCAAATACTTATCTTTTTTAACGGAGCTTTAAAGACTACGTGACTGATCAGGCTGGCGTGATAGAAGAACGGCAAGCTTGAGTCTGGTTGGTAAAATGGGGTCATGTGTTGGTATCTCTGACAAAAATAAAGTCAATATGTAGAATAAAGAGGAAAAATGTTATGACTCTAGCTCAAAGTAGCGGAGTAGTGTTTCTTCTTTACGAAGCTACCCAAGTAAAAGTAAAATGTACATGTTTCTCAAAAAGTACTCAAGTAAATGTAACGCGTTACTACCTACCTCAGCCTTTTATATACCGCAATCTTCATCATTCACAAATTAACCCCTTTAGACTGGAATAAACGGTATTGTATAAATATAATGTGGTCATGGTGAGTCAACCAAAGTGTGTTTCAAACCAAATTCTTCAAGTTTTAATATCGCAATACTGTATATCGCAAGCCCTCCAAAAAGTGCAATGTCGTTTTTTTCCAATATCGTTCAGCCCTAGTTCAAAGTGCTTTACATCACATGAAAATCAGACCCAAGACCCAACTAAGAGATAGAAATAAAAATACTAAATGACACATAAAAGTCACATCAAATCAGTAGGTCAGTTAGAAACAAAAATAATTAAAAGAGGAAATAGAAATAAAAACAAATAAATGGATGAAAAGCAACAGTAACACAATTGGGACGTTGAACAAAAGGGGCTGTTATGTATACGCAGTATTAAATAATAGCATTTTAACACTGATTTAAAAGAGTTAATTGTTTGATCATCAGGTAATTTGTCCAGAGGTGAGAAGTACATGTCAAGAATAAATGCCGCCTCACCCTGCTTGGTTCTTGTTCTTGGAACACACAGCAGACCGGTTCGAGACGGCCTAAGGAATCTAGATGCTTTGTAGTGGTCAAACAAATCAAGCATGTTCAGTGTTTTTATCAAAGGCCGTAAAGTGTTTGGTAGATCAGGAGTAAGATTTTATAGTCTATCCTTTGACTCAAGGGCGCAGGTTTGGTCTCAACATTGGTAGGGACGATATGGTATGACCTGCATGTACACTTTTTTCTGGAGACGGGACTTTCATGATGATCAACGCAAAATAAATCTAGATTGACTTACACTGCAAGCCAAAAGTATTGGCGCCCCTGCAATTATGTCAGATAACGTTCTATTTCTCCCAGAATATGATTGCAATTACAAATGCTTTGGTTGTAATATCTTCATTTATTTTGCTTGCAATGAAAAAACACGAAAGAGAATGGGAAAAAAATTAAATCATTATCATTTTACACTAAACTCCAAAAATGGGCCGGACAAAAGTATTGGCACCCTTTAAGAAATCGTGTGATGCTTCTCTAATTTGTGTACCGTAATTAACAGCACTTCTTACTTACCTGTTTCACATAACAGGTGGTGGCAATAACTAAATCACACTTGCAGCCAGTTAAAATGGATTAAAGTGGAATCAACCTCTGTCCTGTGTCCTTGTGTGTACCACATTGAGCATGGAGAAAAGAAATAAGACCAAAGAACTGTCTGAGAACTTCAGAAGCAAAACTGTGAGGAAGCATGGGCAATATCAAGGCTACAAGTCCATCTCCAAAGACCTGAATGTTCCTGCGTCTACCTTGCGCAGTGTCATCAATAAGTGTAAAGCCCATGGCTCTGTGGCTAACCTCCCTAGATGTGACGAGAGATTTCAACGAAAGATTGCGCAGATGGTGGATAAAGAACCTCGACTAACATCCAAACAAGTTCAAGCAGTCCTGCAGTCCGAGGGTACAACAGTGTCAACGGCGTCTGAATGAAAAGGGACTCTATGCCTAAACATAATGAAAATAATAAACTTAATAATGGTGGGGTCAATTACAACAATTAAAACATATGGGAAGACAATCTAAATTACCTATATAACTGGAGTCATTATATATTTGCAAATAAGGTTGCTTAAAAGTTGGTGGGGACAATTAGAGCATCCTGAAAAGTTGGTAGTATTTTGTCCCTACCGTCTCCATGCAAACCTACGCCCTTGCTTTGACTAACAGGACGCAAGTTTAATGATTTCATGACTTGTGTAATATTGTCTAGTTTCCTTGTACTTATAAGGACTCTGGTCGCAGATTCTGGATGTTTTTTTTGTTTTGTTGAGATCCGTAAATAAGCCATTTCAATATTTCATTCATTCATTCATCTTCTGTGACACTTATCCCCACAAGGGTCGCCGGGGTGCTGGAGCCTACCCCAGCTAACTATGAGCAGTAGGCAGGAGACAAACAACCATAAGAAAAATAGCAAGAACAAAGTGAAAGGAAAAATGCTGGCAAACTAGTTTGCCAACATTGCCAAGATTATTCAAACAACGTCTAAAAAAAAAAACATCCGCATACTTATACACACACAGTATGTATGAACAGTGTGCTGTACAGAAGCCTGCCGGTCCATGACTGCCTTTCGCCACACACTTTTGCTCTTTGCAGGTAGGTTAGCCATTTAACGCTGCTGGGACTACAGTGCCCTTTTTTTCCGATTCTGTCGTTAACCCAGTAGGGAAGGTTTAGTACAAATGACCTTATTGAAAAATACGGTTTCGCAAAAAAACTAAATATGCAAATGACAAATTTCTTAGAACTATTATGACAGAGAAAGTGTTTAACACAGAAAATGACAGCTCATATTTAGAACGAATGTGATATCGGTTATACCCAGACCCCCAAGACCAAAGGCTGCTGATCTTATCAGTTTTGGGCTGCGAAACAAGATTAAATGGCATATCAAGTTCTGAATTCAGATAGTCCGAGTGATGAGTTTTTCTGAAGTTGTGTTGGAAAACCTGAGGCTAAGCCGATAGCTTCTTTATCGGGATACGATTCATCGAGTCAAAAAGCGACCAAAAATAAATATGGGAATGAATCGTTAATCATACTTACGATTATGACACACTGGTAAACATTAATGACAAATATTTTGAAGTTTGTTGGAGACATATTTATTCCAATTTACTTGTTCATTTAACTTGATATATTCATTTTATATTGTTTTGTCTTTGACTTTATTTGGATAAGATTTGTGCAACTCTCAGCTACTTCAGCAAGGACATAAACAGATAACAAAGCTGCCTAGTAAAATTCCAGTTTCTTATAAGCCGCTTCATGGGTTAACATGGTGGCCTACATATTCACATTTGAAATAACAAAAAAAGATCCGGTTAAAGATCCGGGCAGATTTTCTAGAAGGAACCTGGTGTACTCGAAGACATTTGTCCTGGGGGGGGGGCAGTTTTTAATTATTCTTTTTATCATATAAGTATTTAGCTTAAGTGATGATTGCTTTCGTCTTTTCTTCCTGAAATGTGTGCAGTCATCTCCTGTTTATTAAGAGAATAAAAAGAACACGTGAAAGGAGAAAATCAACTTTTTTCTCCTTTATTGTGCACTCCTCACAATAGTATACAACATGAGCAGGTACAATAAGCACAGCACCTAAATGCTGATAAACATTGAACACAGTTATAAAGCAAAAATGAAATGGGCGCACACTCTTAAAGTTACTACCTGGTCTGATGTTGTGTCTTTTTTTCTCATCGTCTTCCACAGTTCAATTTATATCAAACTGAAATACACAATTGTACCAAACTGATATTGGCTGTTGTCATCTGTGTTGCAGTGGCTTCGGCTTCTGTAGCCTCTGCAGTCGCAGTCTCGCCCCAGCGCTCCAAAAGAAGTTTGATGGAGCTACGGGATATGATCCGATGCAGTACAGACAGATCGCCTCTGGATTACCTTTCATACGGGTGCTACTGTGGAGTCGGGGGCCAAGGCCGGCCCCTGGACAGTACAGACTGGCAAGTGCAAAACCTCCTCGACTTCACAGAATTTCAAGGCTAATTTTATCGTTTGCTGTATATACCGTATTGGCCCGAATATAAGACAGTGTTTTTTTGCATTGAAATTAGACTGAAAAAGAGGTGGTCGTCTGATATTCGCAGTCAAGACATTATACCCATTCACGACGCTAGATGGTGCCAGATATCATTGAAGCGATGTTCTGTCATGATAGATCTCAGCTACTGTCATTATTTTATTGCAATGTTTTTCCTTATTCAGATTTGTTTCAAGACTACAGTTACAGTTAGACTTCACTTTGATGGTTAATGCAGTTATTGCAATTTTGTTGTTTTATCACAATAGATTGGTTTATTTACATTTCAAAAACCAGAAGCCATTCATTTACAGATGTGATTGCGCTTCAGTTTACATATTTAAATGTTCAGATATTAAGATTTGAATGATGCAAAATAACATGATTTTTCACTCAAATATATTGTTATAATCATTTGTTTCGGATGTACTGTAATTATTTTCTGTATAAAAATAATTTTGGTGTTCAAAAAGTTTTTTTTTTTTCAAACTTGAGTCTTGAAGAAGAGGGGGTCGTCTTATAATTAGGGCCGTCTTATATTCGGGCCAATACTGTATTTCCTCTGAAAAAAAAAAAGAACTTGATACTATATATATAACCCGCCTATACATTCTGTGATTCCCAGGGTATGAATTAGTGCTTATGTATCTGCTATTTCCCAATTTCCTTTTGAGAAGTTTGCTAAGCCCAAATGCCATATTAAGCTAGCTTTGCCGTCACTTCCCAATTCCACATTCAAATCTTAATCGTCTCCACCTTTTCATGTCTTCTACCGCAAACTGCTAAAGTAAATACATTTGTGGCCATGGCATGAACCACCGCCCACCTCAAAATAACATGAATCTACCCACCACTTTCTGACCCTGCCTAGAGTCTAACAATTTAACACTCGCACACACTATATCAATCTTCATTTTTGCCACAGGTGCTGCCATAAACATGACTGCTGTTACGGCGACGCCCAGCGCCAGGGCTGCAAACCAATATCATACAGATACAAATGGACATGTAATGACAGGACACCTGTTTGTGGTATTTGTTTCTTTCTTTTATATCTACATTTAATCATAAAACATGCCAAGAATCAGTATCACGCAAGGAAATCTTACAAGGCCTTTAAGGCAGGGGTCTGGAACCTCTTTGGCTGAGAGAGCCAAAGAGCACCTCATATTTTTAAATGTAATTCCGTGAGAGCCATACAATACCGTAATTTCCCGGATATAACGCACACTTTTTTTCCCCAAAATCAACTTGTAAAATCATGGTGCGCATTATAAACAGGTACATGGATGGAGACAGAAATATATATATTATATTATATATATATATATATATATATATATATATATATATATATATATATATATATATATATATATATATATATATATATATATATATATATATAAACCGATTTTTTTTTATTGACACGGCCACACTGTGTTGAAGAAACGTATGCGGCGATCCGTTGCCGACCATTACGGTACCTGACGTCACCATTTTGTTTCGGTAATACTTCACTCTGATCGGCCGAATGATTTCGTCTGTGTTAAATTCTGCTTTTTTCACTCTTCATAAAGCACTGAATTTAGTTTCTTGAACTCATATGAGTCAACGTTTATTGCAGCTCCGCAACTTGGACCATAACAAACGTAACAACAGAGACTTCCTGTGTGTGTCCGTCAACTATATCGGTCCCTCGGGAAACTCAAACCCAAATAACAATAGTTCCTATTGTTACTGTCGTGTCTGTTTTATCTTGTCTTGAAAAAAACTAGAATACTTCGAGTGCCGTGTTCAACATTTTATTTCTTGCTTTCAATGAACTTAAATGCCGACAGTCCGGCTATAATGCGGCGCTCTTTTGTCTAGCCTCAGCGGCCCTCTGGCTCATAGACAATCACAACATAGATATGGCAATACAGCAGCATGGATCCACCAGTGCCACAACATAGAACAACATAACATAGAATACCAATATGTCACAGTGTCGACAGCGATGAGCTCTCTCGGATTTCCTACTTACGTTCTCACTTTCATTTTACCATATCAGTCCATGGAAGAAACATTAATTCATCATGATGTAACGAGCAAGTTATACAGCAGCCTTTAAAACAAAAGTCACATCTGTTTTGTTTTCTCCTAGATTCTGGTAAATTGGAGAAGTTGTCAAATCATATTATTACCGTAAATATTGTCAGTTTATGGTAATGTTTTAAACTACCAATATGCTATGCTTGTGCCATGTTTCACCAGTCAGTAAAATGACATTTCTCTATCTGTACACGAGCTCAGTTTTCTTGTATTCTTCTACAGTATTTCTTGGTGCTAAAATTAGGGTGTGCGTTATAAACGGGTACAATAATTTTCCCTGAATTTAACAAGTAAATTTGGGGTGCGCATTATACACGGGTGCGCCTTATATTCGGGAAATTACGGTATGTTTAAAACTAAAAATACAAGTAATGTGTGCATTTTGTGTAATTTCAACACTTTTAAAGCACAATAAGTCTCTGAATTCTTTTTAATAACGTAGTTATACTGTTGCTAATCAATGATGAGTATTTCTTACCATTAATGCGACTTCTGGTGCTGCATGGTTTTCCTGATGACTTTGTAGTCTGGTTAATGCAGCCGTTGAGAAACTTATGCATGGAGCACCATCAGTGAAAACCAAAACAAGTTTATCCATCGGTAGATTTTTTTTCTTTACCAAACTCAGAGAAAGACTTGAATAAATCCTCCCCTCTTGTTGTCCCTTTCATAGCCAAAACCTTCCAATCACTCTGAATTGCGTTTAATAGCTTACGTCTGTTTACTCATCCCAAGCGAGAGAAAAAAACTGTCATGTCCTTATGTCATGCTGAAAAGTACGACACTCCTCGTCTTTTTTTCTTTTTGCCATCTTCGCAAAAGCGTTTCAAAAATTAGATGACAGCGCGGAAAACGAAACTGAAAATGCGCACATAGGCCGCTGTTTTCGACAGCAAAATACGGCAACCCCATTTGAACAGTGTCTCTGCTTCATCTGCGTTGCCTATGCGATTTATAGATAGATAAATAGACACAATGATATGTACGTTTGCTACTTTCCCACTAAAATTACTGCGAACCGGCTTTCTAGTCGCCGGTTTTAGTATATGGATTACGTGCCCATGATCACTCTGGGCTCATGCAGCCAATGGCATGGGACTTGGGGGGATCTAACGTAGCACATCTAGGTTGCTATTTAATGATATCTAGTGCGAAGTGCGGGAGTGTTGTCGGAGCACTAAAAAAGTTAACATACGTCACAAAAGTCACGTCTGCTCATTACTGCACAACACCAGCGTATGACCGGTGACCGTCGTCGTTTCGCGCAAAGGAGTATAACAAAACATTTTTTTGGGGGGGGATAATTAAAAGGTTTGTCTGCGAGCCAGATGCAGCCGTCAAAAGAGCGAGATCTGGTTCGCGAGCCATAGTTTCCCGACCCCAGCCTCCAAGGGGTTTTTCCTAGGTAACTGTTTAGCTTTTTCTTTGGCTTCTTTCAAAAACTTCCACACTACAGGCAACACCTGAGGATCAGTGTTGACACAGTTCCTTTGTGTAGGTTTATCTGCAACAATAGTGAATACAAAAAGTCCACCCAAATTTAAATTCATGGTTTTTGGCCACTATTAATGTGACAGATGAAGTGTACAACTAAAATGTAAATGTGTACACCCCCATATCATTGGAGAGGGGAGTTGAAGTTCAAAATAGAGCATTTAAATTCAATCATTCATTCATCTTCTGAACTGCTTACCCTCACGAGGGCCGCGGGGAGCTGGAGCCTATGCCAGCTGGGCAGGAGGCAGGGTGCATTTAAATTCAAAATATTAAATAGGGGTAAGCCCACACCTGAACTGTCACCACCAGACTACTATGGGTATAGGTTCAGATCGCAGGTCTTAATACACAATTCCGATTTTTTTTATAATATCTGGTTTTTGGCGTGCCCGTTCAGACTGCCTTTGTCCATTGAGCCCGTCAAAGCATTACGCATGCGCACTAACTCGCAGTCCGACAAGCGCAGAGCAAACTGACCCGCATGCACAGAAGCATAAAAACAAATAACTACAGATGCTGGCTGTACGTCATTGTAGGGTGATCAAATTTTGATTTCCCAAAAGACAAACACAAATAACAGACATAAATAATCCACATATTGTCTTATATTCAAAGTTTATATGTATTGATAGAATGCATGCACACACACATATACCATCAGTTTGCTCTGATGTAAGCAATGTTGAAATACAGCATTGCTCTTTTGGCGCACAGAAAGAAAACCGAGCATTCTCAGGCTTATCCTTTTTTTCGTTTCATTTTTTTTTTTTATAACTGTGGTCAAGGCCATCTCCTGCTTAACTTATTCACTCCCAGCAATTTTTACCGGAGCAAGGCCCATCACTCCGGCCATTTTACTGAATTTTGACTGATTTTGCAAGGCCCACAGAAAATTCTGTTCTATTGCTATATAAACATGGAACCCACCGAAAGAAAGATTACTCTCTTCTTTCAGCAGAGAAAAAGGTAGTTCATATCTTTTCCCATTCTTTAGAAATCAGCATTAGAAAATAGCTTAGTTTGAGCAATTTTCCCATTTCTGATGAAAAAACAGAGAAATTGAGCTTTTTGTAAAAGTATACACTTCAAACATAACTTTGACTTTAACACAGCTATATTTCGTTTTTGTGACATCCCAACCATCTGAATAATGTTTTCGTTCTACAAAATAACATAGACAACAAGACAAAAAGAGCTTTTGATTGCAAAGTAACAATTTTTTTACACATAACTAAACTATTGAACTGTTGAACTATTTGTGCACATAACAACGGGGAAGGCTCTCGACTGCTCCCGGTTGAATGAGGTGGCTCCCAATAGTCTGATGACTCCGGATAAAGATCGGTCTCACTTTTTCATCATCTTCATCATTGGTGTCAACCTCGGGCTCAGGAGTAACGCAACGTGAGCTCCGCAGAACACGTGTGGAACCTGACGCTGTTGTGGCCGTCACCGTCTGTCTCATCAAGATAGATATTTTTTAATCCTTCTTTGACGATGGTTTAGTTTTCTTTTCAAAACACTCCTCCAGTGTCGTTTGTCTTTTTTTTCCGATCGTTCTCCACATTTTTCTCAAATTCTCACGCTTCTTCACAAGATCTCTCCAACTTCCGTTTCGTTTCCTATTTTTCTTCTTTTCCTTTCTTGGCCCGAGATAAGTTCTTAAAAAATGTACTACTGCCCTCCACTGGCCAGTTTTATTGTTTTAAAATGAGTTTTGAGCATTGTGCATTGCAGTTTAGGTGCAACAGAACCTAGAGATGCCTCTTGTCAAAAAAAAAAAAAAAAACGTTTTTGGGACAATGAAACAATTGAAAATAGAACGCATTTATACGTTTTTGGGAGCAAATGAGTTAAAAGACGAGTTCAAGCTAGGCGCAAACGCTAAATGCACAGCTCCACCGCTGCCGTAGCTTCCTGCCTCTCTCGCTCATTGCTGACTTAATTGCTGCATGAATTCCAATTTGGGAGATTTACAGTTCAGACGGCTGCCACATTCTGGAAAAATGTGGCCCAGATAGGATTTAAACCACATACAGTCCGAATGTGGCTCAGATCGGATTTGAAATGGTCAACTTCTCGAGTTGGAAAAATACAAAAAAAATTGGATTTGTGTATTAAGACGTGAACGTAGCATATGAGAAGCACAATTACGTTTAAATGGCCCCATTTTAACAGGAAGTGTCTTAGGTGTTTACCGGCCTTGGCAAAGCTACCATCGCAATTTCTCCAGAAATGACATTTCCTAGTTCATTGTGTGGTTCTAAAATGATTCTGATTGTGATACGCGGCAAAACAAAGACTATCCAAACGGATCGGAGTATGATTAAAACTGTGTTTCCTCTTAGAGTTTTCCATTAACTCATCGACTGGCAGGATATTGTGTGCGTGCGTACGTGTTAAAAAACATGCATTGACAGCGATAGACGTTCAATCCACTTTAACTGGGACAGTTTAGCAGCGATCATTTGCTCAAAATGCATTGGACATCTATAGCTGTCAACGTCAGCCAATTAGGCTAGGTTCAAACCACAGGTCTCAATGCACAAATACGATTTTTTGTTTCGTGTTTTTCCTACTCGAAAGAGGCATTAACTTGACGGTCTGAATGGGACACTTGGCAGAGAAGCGGACCATTTCAAATCCGATCTAGGTCACTTTTGTGTGTGGTTAAAATCCGATTTGGGCCACATTTTTCCAGGATGTGGCTGCAGTCCGAACTGTCAAGTCTCCCAAATCGGAATTCCTGCAGCAATTACGTCATTAAAGAGCAAGAGAGGTTGGGAGAAGGCAGCGACGGAGTTGTGCATTAACGTTAGCGCCTGAACTTGGCTTTTAGGCAGTAGGTGGGCTTAACCAGTCATAAAGAAAATAAAATGGAAAAAATGATAAGCATGAGAATTCTCAGTTTTCTTTCTGTGCACCAAATGAGCAATATTTCAATTTTGCTTACATGACTGACCGTATGTGTGTGCGTCATGCACGCACTGTGCATGCGTTGTATCAATATATATAAACTTTGAATATGACACTAAACAGGGATTATTTATGTCTGTTATTTGTGTCGTCTTTTGGAACTCAAAATATGATCACCGTAGAGTGATGTAGAGTCGGCATGTCTAGTCATTTGTTTTGATGCTTCTGCGCATGCGAATCTGTTTGCTCAGCGTGTGTTGGATGCGAGCATACGCGTACGTAGTACTTAAACGGACTCAATGGACAAAGGCGGTCTGAACGGGCACGGAAAAAAATGGATATGACAAAAAAATCGGACCTGCGGTATAGCTTTAGTTTATTTAGGAATTACTATTAAAGCAGTAATAATATTAAGAAAGTTGTTGTTGATCTGTTTCCTTAGTTAGCATGTTTTAAGAGATAATATGCCAAAGTTACTGTGTGGTGAATGTAAAAACGGTTCATTTTTAGACCAGATCTGGTTCGTCTATAAAAGGCAACCACTGAGTTAACAAATGCATCCCTTTAGGACAATTAGCTAATTCGGTCACAACTACCTGCACAACAGGTTTCACTGGAACTCGTAGTATGGAACTAAACCGATGGCAAGTTGTTTGGTCAGTGTTGTTCCAAAAATATAGGCGTGTTTGGGGAAAAAAAAGACATTAAAATCTTGCAATGCAATGCTGCCAGTCTGTGGTATTCTGGAGGCATATTTATTTGTATTGTTTGCCTTACATAATCACTGTCATTCTGTCAACTCCTTCTTTTCCACTTTTGACTAACAAGTGGGCCATCCCTTACAGATGATACGACGGACAGATGCAGGACGTTTGTCTGTAAGTGTGACCGAGACTTAGCCATGTGCCTGAGAAATTCGTCCTACACATCGAGCTACCACAACTTGATTAATCGGCACCTTCTGTGCGTTCACGCTGACCACCCCCAGTGTACCAATAACTGACTTTATACTGATGGGAGTTTACAATCAATAAACACTAAATAACATGTCTTGACTGTGGTACTGTGTTTTTTTTGTTTTTTTTTTAATTTTCACACAAAAACACAGACACGACCCTCCCGACAACCGAGCAAACACCAACACCAAACATAAAGGAAAAATACTAGTGAGCACCAAACGAACCTGTATTTCCCTTTATCATGATGAGTCGGAGTTCCATATTCATACCTGTCAAACCTAAGCCGTTGGCAATCTTACAAATAGTGACGTATGCCCTTACAAATCGATGACTAATCTTACGTTTTATATAGTGTGCAATATGAAACAAAAATAAAACTCAATTTTTAAAATAATATGAATTTATTGGTAATATTGTCACATATAACCTGGTGCAAGTAAAGAACAACGAAAAGTCCCAAGTATAGTACCTGGCAGGATTTGGGACTCGTGTAATCCAACATATCACAGAGAGCTGAGTGAACCTTCTCCCAGAATGATTGAATATTGATGCATGTCCAAAATACTAGTATACGTGTATTGTCTGGATTCATGTCTTTGCATAATCCCTAGCAAGATTGTTGACTTTTCATTTGTTTATTTTTAATTTTAGGTGTGATGATGTTACAGTGTGTGGTGGTACTGTACTTTTAAATGCTCAATTGCTGTAGGAGACATTGAATGCCTTGTATTAGAAAAAAAGCTTTTTTGGCCAAGTGTGTGAAATATTAGGTAGTTCCTTGCACTTTTAGTGGTTCGGAATAGGGCAGAAATGTCCAAAGTCCGGCCCGGGGGCCAAATGCGGCCCTTGGTCAAATTTCATCCGGCCCCCAGCCTCCATCATAAAATCAATAACATCTGGCCCGCACATAGACTTAATAAATTGGTCAGCAGTACTTCTACCAGCATATGAAGTAGCACACTAAATGCTGCTCCGTATTTACCCACTAAAAGGCAGCAGCATTTAAGCAACATTACCCCGTGTGACCCTTTACTCCCAATTTTCTAAAATGGCGACAATCGACAAAAAAAAGAAAGCTGACTGCGACGGCCGACGATTCAAGGATTGATGGAAATTGGACTATTTCTTCACTAAAATACGCAACAACTGTGTCTGCCTCATTTGCAAAGAGACAGTCGCTGTTATTAAAGAGTTCAATGTGAGGCGATATTACCAAACAGGACACGCTGACATGTATGACAAGATTACAGGGAAGATGCATAGCGAGAAATTGACGCAACTTAAAGCTAGTTTAATTTTACTGCAGCAGTATTTCGCAAGAGCCCGAGAGTCGAAAGAGAACGCCACAAAGGCTAGTTGTGAGATTGTTAACCCTTAAAAAATAAATACATAAAATAAAGCAAATGTGACACATGGAATGGCTTGCTAAAATTTGCTTAATTATATTGTTCTACGTAAAGGACGTCAGCCAAGGTCGGCCCCCCACATTTTTACCACACCGAATCTGCAAAAAGTTTGGACACCCCTGGAATAGGGGATGTAGTAATTTTTTTTACGTAATCTGATGAAGGCCTCTGAAACATTTCTTGTGAGTAAGAATGAAATAAACAAATGTAATTTGACTGTTAGGGAAACAGTGTTTTTATATATGTTTTTAAGTACTTTGATTAATCACATAAGAAGGTCATGGTTTCCACTATAATGCTGCAATGGGTGACTCGAGAGTGATTTACTGTTCAATAAATCAACATATTTATCTGAAAATGAATTGAAATAAATTATATTCATCATATACTGTACATATTTTATAATAACTTTTTAAATATACATTTGTATTAGAAAAATCAACATTTTTATTGATAAAAAATTATTGATTCAAATAAAATAAAATATATTTATGTACCGTAAATTTTATTTCTGGCCCTGCCTAAAAAAAGTTGGGAAAAAATAATACACTGTGCACACACTAGCGGTACAACGGTTTGCGGTTCAAAGCCGAACCGTACTGTTCGCCCTGTACGGTTCAATACGCCTTTATGAACCGCGCCTTTTCGGTTTTGCAATTAATGTATTCCGAACGCTTGTGGAATAAATTGATTGAGCGCTGTGTGCCTGTGTGTGACGTGAAGCACCGCTGTGGAGAAATTGCCGCCCCGCAAGTAAATGTCGGATCGCTGTCAAGCACCTGTGTAATAGAAGCCGAGTAACGCCCTCTTTGCTTACGAGTGAAGTGAAAGTGAAACAAGAAAGAAAACAAATAGCTATGGCGAGCGGAGGAGTGGAGAGACCGAATTTTGAGGAAGCACCAGCTTCTTTCAAATCTGCGGTGTGGCAACATTTTGGTTTCCCCGTGGACTACAATGCGGAGGGAGAGAAAATATTGAAAAAATAAAAAACTTGCAAGCATTCCTCTGCGCTTGTTCCCCATGCTAATGGCAACACTTTTATAACATGACTCCGGCACCTCAGCCGGCATCACCCACAGATATCACTTTCTCAGGGCAGGACAACCACGAAGATGACACCAGTGAAAACACATGGCGGGCTTCGTTAATTTATCTGCAACGCTTGACCCGCGTTACATTGTTCCCTCGCGGACATATTTCTCCAACAACGTAATCCCCGACATTTATGAAATGGCACGCAAAGCCATCGAAGATGATTTCGCTAAAGCACATAGTTTCGCCCTGACCACTGATAGCTGGACGTCCCGTGCTACAGAGTGCTACTACCAAACTGTGGCGGTCCACTATAATTCATACCTGTCAAGTTGTACGGTCTCGTCGTAATTTGTACAAGTGAGCACTGATTTTTAAATGTGTACGCCGTACGTTACGTTCAAAATCTGCACGTTTTTCGTGCATTACGTTTTTTTTTTTTTTTCATCCATTCTGATTTGGTCACTGTTTCTGCAACGAGACAATGTTCGTTAATACGTTGGTTGAATGACGCGAGAAAAGTCAGACACGGAGAGGGAAGAGTGTTTGTTGAGACGCTGTAGCAAACGCGATGCTAGGCGGCTCCAATATTTCCTGACTGTAGCCGACAGCATACAATCTACGCCTAGATATCTCATGCATATAGAACTGCATACGAAATTACAGACTCAGTGGCGTTAGTAAACAGCCGCCATCTTAGAGCAGTAAACTTCTCAGAAAGGCTTTGTTGTAGTAAACCTTCCAAGCGAACCTAAGCAACTTTTTATCTAAAATACTCCTAAATTGGCAAAATCTTGACTTTAAAGGATGAACTAGTTTTAAAATGTTCACGTCGAAAGTAGACAGAAGGGAGCTAATACAAAAACGGGAGCAATTTTAATCAACTTTAACGGTTGATTCACAACATTAAATGACCTCCAAACATAGCAAAGGTTACTATGTTTTTGGGTTTGTTTGTTTGTTTGTTTTTTTATGGAAGAAAAAAAAAAACATGAAAGATATCACCAGTTACTTTGCCAAGTAACTTTTTTACTACTGTGTGTGAGTTTTCAGTAGTCAGTCACTACACTAGCCAAAGAGCCAAGAGCAATTTTAACAGTCGAAAATGTTTACATTTTAAGTATTTATTTCATTTTTTAAAAAGCAAAATAAAGGCAGTTTAAAAAAAAAAAAAAAGCAAAACGCGAACCGAAACCGAAACGAAACCGTGATCCCAAAACCGAGGTTCAAACCGAACCTTGGGCTAACTGAACCGTTGCACCCTTACTGTGAATGCTCTGGTTTCTAAATGGATTGGGTGTCAAGCACCGTCAAGGCAGCCTTAGAGTTAACTGAGACACTATTATGGTGGGTTGGTATGGTATGGTATGGTTAGTTCCTTTTTTTTTTTTTTTTTTTTTTTTAAATCATTGACTCCTTTTTAAAATGATATCTCGATTCTTGCAGGAGCATATCGATAACCTTTTGGGATACAAAGTATCACGATATATCACCATTTCGATATTTTGTCACACCCCTGGTAGAAAAGTAAAACACTTTAGTAAAACAGTAGGGCTGTCATAATTATCGCGTTAACGGGCGGTAATTCATTTTTTTATTTAATCACGTTAAAATATTTGACGCATTTAAAGCACATGCCCCGCTCAAACAGATTAAAATGACAGCGCAGTGTCATGTCCACTTGTTACTTGTGTTTTTTGGTGTTTTGTCGCCCTCCGCTGGCGTTTGGGTGCGACTGATTTTATGGGTTTCAGCACCATGAGCATTGTGCAATTATTGACATCAACAATGGCGAGCTACTAGTTTATTTTTTGTTTGAAAATTTTACAAATTTTATTAAAACGAAAACATTAAGAGGGGTTTTAATATAAAATTTCTATAACTTGTACTAACATTTATCTTTTAAGAACTATGAGTCTTTCTATCCATGGATCGCTTTAACAGAATGTTAATTATGTTAATGCCATCTTGTTGATTTATTGTTATAATAAACAAATACAGTACTTATGTACAGTATGTTGAATGTAAAGATCCGTCTTCTATACTACTAGTAGTGTTTCCCATATCTGCCTCCAAAGTTATGAGGTTCAGATTATAAATCAGATTGTGTAGTGAAGTACGTATA
Source organism: Corythoichthys intestinalis (assembly GCF_030265065.1). Classification (NCBI taxonomy): domain Eukaryota; kingdom Metazoa; phylum Chordata; class Actinopteri; order Syngnathiformes; family Syngnathidae; genus Corythoichthys; species Corythoichthys intestinalis. Next base: position 38,404,938 of record NC_080410.1, read on the forward strand.
GTTTAGTATGTTCACCTGACTTGGGAGGGTGAAAGTGGCTGGAATTTCATTCTGAACTCTCTGGCATGAAGGTCGCCACCTATCCGTGGATCCCTTTAACAGAAAGAATGTTAATAATGTTAATGTCATCTTGTAGATTTATTGTTATAATAAACAAATATAGTACTTATGAACAGTATGTTGAATGTTTATGTTCATATTGTGTCTTATCTTTCCATTCCAACAATAATTTACAGAAAAATATGGCATATTTTAGAGATGGTTTGAATTGCGATTAATTACAATTAATTAATTTTTAATCTGTGATGAACTCGAGTAAAAATTTTAATCGTTTGACAGCCCTATATAACAGTAAAGAACAGATAAAATAATAACAATCTGATCTTAGATATTGCACACATAAATGATGATGGCCTTCCTCTGTGACGGTGCTGGACTACCGCATTTAAAAACATAACAAAAAAAAGATTTAATATGGCAACACTTGTATGTCAATTTGTTATTTGGGCCAGAGAAATGCAGTTATCAAAAAGTACCAGTACCAGTGTATCAGTCGGATAAAGTTCAAAACCGCACTCTTAATTTAATTGGATAAATCTGAATTTTCGTTATTGCGCTTGTGCTACCTAAGGTAACTAGACAAAAAAACTGCTGGTGAACCATTTTGCTAAACACTGGATAGGCTTAGCTGGCCAATGGTGATGCTCAGGAGATTATTCAGACAACTTCTAAAAAAAGATCCCCACTCAGTTACACACTCACAGCGCGGATGTGAGCATTGTAAAGCTCAGCAGCCTGCCTGCCTTCCTGCCTGTCACAAGCCATGGCTGCCTTTCACTGGACACTTTTACTCTTTGCAGGTATGTTGACCTTTTTTCTTCAGCATGGGGGGAAAAAAAAAAAACGTCTTTTTAAACATGTACAAGCAGCCAATGAAAAAGACAGCTTGAATGGAGAACTTGTCTTATTTTAGGTCAAGAGTAAGAACTAAAATCCTGCATTTTTGAATATAGTGGTGAAGATAAAACCTACTTAGACCAATCTGTCATACTTGGACAAGTGAACATACTGTACAGTATGTAAGTGTGGCTTTCCATAGTTTTTCTTGAAAGTTTTTTTTCCACTCTCAGAAAGTTGAGTGAGCTTTTGACACGTGTGGATTGGCTTTTGGTTTGGAAGTGAAGTGGAAGTTTTCAAAAAGTCCAAATGTGCATGTGCAGCTGGCTAGGTATAATGACACAACCTGGGAGCAGAATGACCGATTGTGTCCTTAAAAGGACTTCTCAAAACAATTTCAGTTGGATTTCAGAAAAAAAAAATTGCTAAAAACTTCTTTTATTCAGGTTATAAACACCTGTTGCTTTAGGTTATTCACACATACATTTCTGTCCATACTTATTTCAAAGTCTGACGAGAAATGTGAGCAGTTTCCTATGAATAAGTGTAAAGTCAAACATCTGAGTTGGCAAGAATAGTTTTGAATGTCCAAGCCCTTCTGGAAACTAACTATACAACTTTTTAGCTTTTCTTTGGTTTTAGTATCCGTGTTTTTATATTTATATTTGGCATTCTCTGCACAGATAGAGGGAAGCTCCAATTTTATTCTGCAACTTGTTGTAAAATCACAATAAAGGGCATTCTGATTCTGAACTATACTACTAGTAGTGTTTCCCATTTCTGCCTCCAAAGTTATGAAGTTCAGATTATAAATCAGATTGTGTAGTGAAGTACGTATAGTTTAGTATGTTCACCTGAGGAGTGGGTTGCAGTTGTCTCCAGGGGTGAAAAGTGGCTGGAATTTCATTCTGAACTCTCTGACGCGAAGGTCGCCACCAATCCATGGATCCCTTTAACAGAAAGAATGTTAATAATGTTAATGCCATCTTGTGGATTTATTGTTTTAATAAACAAATATAGTACTTATGTACAGTATGTCGAATGTTTATGTTCGTCTTGTGTCTTATCTTTCCATTCCAACAATAATTTACAGAAAAATATGGCATATTTTAGACATAGTTTGAATTGCGATTAATTACGATTAATTAATTTATAAGCTGTGATTAACTCGATTAAAATTTCAATCGTTTGACAGCCCTAGTTTTTAGTTATTTCACCTGTTTTTGCTTAGTACATAGTTCCACACATGTTCAGTCATAGGTCTTTTACCTTCAGTGAGAATTTACTATGACACTTGACGAGTCTAAACAAATGATTGACAGTAGATTAAATAAATAAGCCACTTCAACTCTTTCCTTTCTGAAAGACTGATCAATTTTCTGTTGCATTGCTCTTTTTTATCGCATCAATACAATTAGCTTTGTTCTTTTTTTTTTTTTTGGCTGTTCCAGAAAACATGTGCATTTGAACCAATCAGAGCTAACTATCTCTGCTGATCACATGTCAGTATTGCTGTGTAAGGAGTTAGAACAACACTACCCAGCATGCAGTGTGATTACTCATAACCCCTTTTCACACACACTGAAACACAGTGAAAATCCCGGGATTTAAACAGGCAGTCCTTGTACGTGAAGGCAATTTCCCGGGTCGACTGATTATGCGGACATTTCACGGGTCACATCTTAGGCTCCGTTCATACTACAGGTCTTAATGCACGAATCCGATTTTTTGTCATATCTCTTTTTTTGGCGTGCCCGTTCAGACTGCCTTTGTCCATTGAGACCATTCAAGTATTACGCATGCGCACTAATTCGCAGTCCGACTTGCGCTGAGCAAGACGACCCGCATGCGCAGAAGCATCAAAACAAATGACCACACACGCTGGCTGTCATCCGTCATTCCAGGTATATCATATTTTGCTTTTTAAAAAGAAGACACAAATAACAGACATAAATAATCCCAGTTTAGGTTTACATTCAAAGTTTATGGATCGATAGCATGCACGCACTGTTCGTGCATGTCAAACACACATACGCGCAGTTTGCCCTGACTCTCGGCCGTGTAAGCAATGTTGAAATATTGCTTATATGGAGCAGACAGAAAACCAATCATTCTCAGGCTCATCCTCAACCCATTTTTATTTTTTAATGACTGTTGTCAAGTCCGACCCTTCCTAAAAAGCCGTGTTCAAGGCAAGCTAGGCGCTAATAACGCACAGCTGCACCGCTACTGTGGCGTCTCTCTCGCTTTTTGATGACGTAATTGCTGCATGAATTCCGATTTGAGAGACTGGACAGTACAGACCGCCGCGACAGTCTGGAAAAATGTGGCTCAGATCGGATTTGAACCACATACGAAAGTGACCCAGATCGGATTTGAAATCGTCCAGTTCTACGCGATTTGTCACGTTCATACCGTCAAGTTAATGCCTTACTCGAGTCGGAAAAAAACAAAAAAATCGGATTCGTGCATTAAGACCTGTAGTATGAACATAGCCTTAGTATCAGTATAATGCCAGGGAAAGTCCCGGGATGAGGCTTATGTGAAAGCAAGCATTGAATTCTCGGGTCACAGCACGATGGCTGATTACGTAAATATCATGGCGGGCCGATCATCACTTCCTCTTTCTTCGCAATATGGCAAAAGGCAGAAATAGCTAAATTAAACTGAAAAAATAAGGAAATTAAATTGTTACTGGATCGTAGACCCGAGGAAGAGAGTAGATCATCAATCTTTGGAAATGTGTGGTTTATTATGTTGCCGATGTTAGGGTCCACAACTGCGGAAACAAGGTTGTACCTCAAAGCAAAAAACAACAGAGGGATGCGTTCAAGGGTTTATTAAATACAAACAAAAATACACGCAACCACGGAAAAAGGGGAATAACACAATGACAGTAGATCGACGGGGATCAATAATACTAACCTAGGCGGTAGGTAGAGAGCCGATAAGACAACCAAACAAATACACTCAAATACCAGTACAATGTCGGGGATTTCAAAACAAGGGCGGCAGACGAACAAGCTAGCAAATGCATGAAATTCGAGAGTACACGGTGTCGATCGGCGCCCGGCAAGTTAATATCTCAGCACCCTTCTCTTGGATCGCCTGAGCTTAAAAACAGTCTTGATGAGCTTGAATTGGCTGCTGGTACGACGTGGGGAACGCTCCCACAACCGGCTCGGTAACAAACCACGATCTGACCTACAGAATGTTACAGCTGATACTGACCAAAAATGACGTAATGTCCAGGCTCTAAAATTGCGCCAGCAGCCCTCCCCGCAGAGAGAGCGCCGAGTGGGCAACACGGGGCAAGTCTGTGAAATTGTCCAACCAGCGTCATTCCCGTGACACTCCATTCGTGAAAGCAATGACGCTAGTAAATCTCACGTCACCTTACCCGGGAATTTACCAGGATATGTGTGTGAAAGGGGCTATTCTCTGCTGATCACATGTCAATACTGTGGTGTAAGGACTCAAGTAGTTAGAACTATACGACCAAGCATCCAGTGTGATTACTCATTGAGTCACGTGATGTTATGTTGTAAGAAGTTTAGTCTATACTGTACAACTGGTGTGGGTGAAACCGAAAGTGTATACTTATTAAAACAATAAGATAGATAAGACAAGTATGTCAGCCAACTGAAAAGACAACTGAGTTCAAGGCAGTGACCCGACTCGTCAGACTAAGTTAACTGCAGCAGCTGGTTATATTATGCTTGTTGTGGACACTTGAATACGTAAATCTAACGTTGGTAGATTGTTTTCTTCTTGGAGAGGAGATGCGTGTGTGACAGCCTGGCAGGTTTTTTTTAACATAGGGTTTTGACAGTTGCCGTCGTATTTTCGGGATCAAAGCACCGTATGCCGGTGTTCCGGCCCCGAATCTCATGCCGGAAAACCATTCCGGCCAGCTTTCACCCCTTGTTGTATCTCAGTTCAGGTTGTAGTCCACATTTTACTCAATGTGAGTTAAGGTAAACACCATTTCACCTGCAAACCAAATTAGGGCAAATACTACAGAATATGAATGAATCTAAAATTATGCTATGACTTCGTTTTCATTTTTTAGCTGTGTTTGCACCAAGCCTATATGAATATTGAAATATGTTAATCACACCAAGCTGATCTTGGCTGTTGCCATCTGTGTTTCAGTGGCTTCCGCTTCTGTAGCCACTGCGGTCACATTCTCGTCCCAGCGCTCTAAAAGAGGTGTGCTAGAGCTGGCGGGAATGATCCAGTGCAGTACAGGCAGATCGCCTCTGGCTTACCTTTCGTACGGGTGCTACTGTGGACTCGGGGGCCAAGGCTGGCCCCGGGATAGGACTGACTGGTGAGTGCGAATTGCAAACCCTCCTCTACTCTACCACACAATTTCAAGGCTGCTTTTATTGTTTTCTGTAAATATCGCCTCTGGTGTACCGGATTATAGTGCTAAAAAAAGCTGACACCCTATATATGACCAACATATACATTATGTGGTTCGCAGGGTATGAATTAGTGCTCATGAAATAATCTGCTGTTTCCCAATTTCCTTTTGGGAAGGAGTTTGCTAACCCTCAAATGCCATATAAACTTAGGCTAGGTTCATACTGCAGGTCTTAAAGGGATCCTCTATTTTTAAGACAATTCTTAAAAGATAAGTGTTAGTACGAGTTATAATAATTTGATATTAAAACCCCTCTTAATGTTTTTGTTTTAATAAAGTTTGTAAAATTATTTTAAGTGATAGGTCGCCATTCTTGTTACGTCGCAGTGCGTGACGTCACTGGTCCCAAGGCGAAATTCCAGCGTGTCACTCGTTAGCTTTCCCAACATGTCGTCAGTTCTACCCTTCCTATTTGAACCAGATCTGGAAAGTGAAGAGCAGAGCAGTTCACAAGACGACCTTCAGGGAAAAATGCGTGCAGCAAATACCTGATAAGACAAAAGTTGGGCAAAAGTGGTGATGCGAGAGTGTATGCTGTTTGGAACTCCGGTTGGGAGTGAAAGTGTATGCTATTTGGAAATCCGGTTTTATTAGCAGATATTCAAGGTAAGCATATTGCGTTTTCAAACTTATCCCAATATAATTATGTAGATTGTTAGCATCCAGAGATGTCGTGTGCTTTACATACAGTACAGGCCAAAGAGCACACCTTGTGTAATCCATGTCTTGTACATTGTAACGTATGGTAGCTAGGATACGTGTATAAAAGTACCAAAAAGGGGAGAAGCTTCCACTATGCACATTTATTCACAAAAAAATAATATTTCCACCTTGACCAATCTTCACTCGGGAGCTCAGCAGTACGCAAACACGCGTTCCCTGACAAACTCCAACATTGTTGTGAGGTCCACGTCAGAGTCACTGTCGTCACTGTAGCGTGCCATAGTGCTTTAATTATTTAGTATGATTTGGGGAAAACTCCCACGAAGAATACAAAATCTTCCACCATAATAGTGTCTCAGTTAACTTTAAGGCCGCATTGATGGTGCTCATTTAGACTGGGAATGTTTGTTCATTCAAAACCAGAGCATTTACAGTTATTCTGTCCGATTTTCAGGACATTCTTGGGAAGCCCCACGATTCGATTCCGATTCAGGACGCTACGATTCGATTATTGAACAATGATCACGGTATTGACGATGATTGCGGCTATCGCGATTATCGATGCATCGTGCATTACTAATTAATACAGTAGCCATTGCCAAACAAATTTATGTCCATTATTTATTTAAAATATCCTAATGATTCAACAGGAACGAGGGAAACATGCCCATACATCAAAAAACTGCCCTTAAGCTGCTTTCTTTTTTTTTTTTTTTTTTTTTTTTTTTTTACAAAAAAGTGCAAAAACATTAACCATTTTAAAGGGAGTACTTAATTCTCTCAACAATACAATAAAATTCACACAGGTGGAAAGAATTCCACATTTTCTCGAAACAAAGTGTCTTTAGAAAGACTTCTTATAACCAATATACTTTGTTTTCCACAGATTTCTGTACTATTTCACATGTTTGTAGTGTTACCGCTGTACTTAAACATGGTTTTACACGTTCTGCATATAAATACACGTTAGCGAATTATCTTAGCGCTTGGCGCTAACTATTAACATCTCAAAAACAACAACAACAATAAAGGTTAAACAGTACAAGAAGGGTTTGTGTACACAGCTCTTATAGATGCACACGGGTCTTAGAAACACACATCACTGCCTATTGATTCGGGTGATTCCTGTTCTGTTACTCAAAATAAACAGGAAGTGACCCATAAAATACCCCAAAATCAACAGGAAGTAACTGAAAATCAACAGGTAAATGACCTTAAATGGCCCAAAATTGCCTCATTGCCTGGCATTGGCTGTCACTGACAGCCTTAGACGTTCAATCCGTTTGAAGTGGGAGGGATGGCAGCGAATGAATGTTCATTCGCTGCCATCCCCCCCACTTCAAATGGATTGGACGTCTACTAGTGATAAACTCATTCCAATTCACAGTAGAAGCTTGCTTCTCTGTTTATTAGTTGTTTGTAGAATATTCTAGAATGATTTCCTGAACAAGTTATGTATAATCGTTGTATTGCCATATCGTCAAATCATCATTTTCGTTATCGCAAATCGTATTGTATAATGACGTACCAAGAGGTTCCCACTCCTACGTAGAACGAATGTTCATTTCATTCGCCTACTAAATCCAAATGGATTGGATGTCGAGTGCTGTCAATGCAACTGTAAGACGAGCAGTCACAGCCATTCCTCCCACTTTAAATGAAATGGATATTTATCGTGGTCGATGGCAGGCAATGAGTTAAACCAGCTTCACAGTCACTTCTCAATTCCACACCCAATTCTTAATCGTCTCCATCTTTTCATTTCCACCGCAAAGCTGCCAATTGCTAACTAAACACCCTTGTGGCCATGCACCCCCCTGCCTGCTTTAAAATAACGTGTGAAGCCACCCAACACTTTCTGACCCTGCCCAGTGCCTAAACTCAGTTTAACCCTTACATACACTACATAAATCTTCATTTTCTCCATAGGTGCTGCCACAAACATGACTGCTGCTATGACAGTGCTGAGCGCCAAGGTTGTCACACCAAAACCGACAGATACGATTGGACATGTGATGACGGGAAACCTGATTGTGGTATGTTTTGTACTTCTTTCATGGCAACATCTAATCAAAATACCATGCCAAGAATTGATATCATGCATTCACCGAGGTCAATAAATCTCACAAGGCCCTCAACCCATTGGCTGAAATTGACAGTGATCCAGTCTTGCTCTAAAAATGAACTGGTTTTATATTGACCACACAATATCTTTGGAGTAATAACATTTACATCACTCAAACTAAGGAAACAGATCATAAACCTTTCTATTGTTTTAAAAGCTTAATGTCTACTATATGCAATGTTGATAATCATCTGCATCATATACTGTATAATCTGTGTCATGCTGTAAAATCACCTTTTGTGCCATTCACTAACAAGTGTGTTACACTTTGTAGATGATTTGACGGACACGTGTGAGAGATTCCTGTGCAAGTGTGACCGAGCAGCTGCCAAGTGCCTGAGAAATTCGCCCTACAAAAGGAAATACGCCCTGTGGCCAAATTGGTGGTGTGGCAATCACCATCCAATGTGTACCATTTACTGACTCAAACAGAAATTTATACAAATGGAAAAAAGACAAGGTTTATAATCAATGAACACTAAATAACATGTCTTCACAGTGGTACTTCTAAACGCTTAATTACTGAATGAGACATTCAATGCCTTGTAGTAGTAGAATAATAGCTCTTTTGGCCAAGTGGGAACACAGTGAGTCAGCTATTGGAGTAACGGGGTTTCTATTTACATTTTTAAAGACTTTGATGAATCACATCAAGTATGTTTTCCACTATGTAACTGAATGGAGTGACCGCATAAGGCCTTATGTGAAGTAGTTGGATGGAGAATGGGAAAATGAACTTTTTCAATATTAATGACTGACTAACCTTGTCTTAGTCTAGACTAACCTTAGTCTTTTACTGAAGTAAGCCTAAAACCCATGAGAAAGGTAAGAACTATTCAGCAAAATCTGAACAGTTAAGCGGCATGGAAAATGAATGAATGAATGATTTTCGGGTGTAAATTATTTTGAGTTGATCGTTCTTGATTTGGGTCTCTGCTATGGAACCTCAAAAGGGTCAAAATTAAAGAAATAAAAACAAAATTTTGAAATAATTACCATTATGATAAATAACAGAAAAATTCTGTAATATGGCCCTTAAATTGTAAAATAAGATATTATTATAAAAAAGATTTTAGCGTTTTTCACAAAGTATTTTTTTTTTTTTTCATCACGCTTTTTCCCACAATAGCCTTTTATTTCATAATGTCGTTTTTCAGCACAATGATATTATACAAGATAACGCGTTATTTACAAAGATTTTTTTTCATAATTTCTTTTTCTACAAAGGCCTGGGCTAGCGTTTGGTACCGTCTGGTCGTTAGCATTTGGTAGCGCCGATGAACTGTTAGGTAAACTTCCAAAAAGCATCTAATCAAAAACACACTGCTGCTGAAATCCTCATTCAGGCTGAAGTAAAGGCCTTTCGTTACTATCCAAGCGGTTCGCAACTTCTATGAGTAACTCTGAAAGTGATGCTGCCAAATGCTAGCGCAGCTAGCCAGACTAGCCAGAAGACAATTCGTTGTGCTGTAAAAACGACATTAGTAAATAAAAAGGCCATTGTGGAAAAAGACATTATGAAAAAAATGACTTTGTGAAAAACACTTTTTATCCTGTAAAATCTCAATGTGCTGAAAAATGGCATTATAAAACAGGGCCAGTTGTAGGTAGGCATGTATGAGGGGAAAGTCAGAAATGTGTAGGGGGCATCATATGTGGGGCCCAGCGAGGCACTGGCGAGCAAGCAAAAATTTTTTTTACCACTTATCTGTCATAAAAAAGTCAGAAATAGTGCTTTAAACTATGCAAAATCAAACCACAATACAAGTTTCTCAAATAAAGTGACCCTTTTTTGTGGTTTTAAGCCATCTGTATTCAAATCAAAATTGGGACATCCCTTGTTTATAGTCAATTCACCTCTGCTCATCACTTTCCATCTCTTTTTCACCTCTACCTGCACTCTGCTGCTCTACTTTTTTATTGTTAACATTTTTATTGTTAACATAACATAATAATTTGATTGTATTGTTTAACATCATATTTAGCTGTGTACGGCTGTGGACAGCCTTTTTCTCATCGGGGGGAGACTATGTAACGGTCACTTCTGTGATCCTCTTTGTTCCTTAGGACATCCACCACACGGTGGTACCTCTTTATGTTGTATGTTCACTTTCTTCTTCAGTTGCTACCTACTTTTTGGGGAGTCAAGTGTGATCATGTGTGCATGGGCCGTTGTACTCCCGAGTGGTTGAGCTGGATTTATTTATTTTTGTCTATTAAAAGTGCATAAGTGGACGTCTGCTCCCTTTTTGACCTTTTATGCACTTTTTCGGCTTTGTGCCGCTTTCCCGGCTTGCATAGCAAGCGTCCGACATTTACAAAAATCTCCTGACCCCCCCCCTTTTAAATTTTTCTCCTCGGATCCACACAATTCACGTAGGTCACCCATTTTTACTTCAAAACGACGAATTTCGCCAAAATATTTGAGTTTTTCATGCCTGGTTATGCAACTAATTTCTCAACTGGTAATTTGTGACCTAAAAGTGGTTAATGTTGCCTCAGGGGTTTACCTAGCTTACCTCTCTCATTCTTCCTTGCTGCGAGCAAATAGCTTTAAACCATACATTTGCAAGAGTAATGCTGTTTGAATCATATACAAATAAAAAAGAATACATCTTTATACAAATTACAGGGACTGCAGTAACACATAAAATGCTTGTAAAACAGCAGGAAATTATGATGAGCACACATACAAAATTACAAAAAAGGTTATATGTCAATGAGAGGCAATTAATTCATACAGATTGATTCCTTTAGATAATATAAACAAACAGCAAAAAATAGCATCAGTATTGATACAGCTAAAATACCACGTACTGTATAAACACAACATTTGACAAAGCTCTTGACAGCCTCTCACTAAAATTGCTTTTTTTTGTCATTGTATTCACATAGCTCGTAGGCTAAAAGATGGCTGCTGTCTGCTACTTTAATTCAAGACCAGAGCAGGTTCGTTAAGAGTAAAGTTGTTAAATTCACAATTCATGGGAATAGGCGACCAAACATCAACACATGCAGTAGGTAATAAAAACGAACACTGGATGGGCAGTTTATCTGGCACTAACCTGTAAAGCAGGTGGGATGTTTCTTGCACCCGACAGCCACTGCATGATTAGCAAATTTAGCACCAGGGCCCTGGTTAGCAGTTTAGCACATACTTCGCTTTGGCGCACATGTTAATATGGATGCTGCATTCACGTGTTGTTGGAGTAATCGAAAAAATGACTTTGTATTGCATAGTTTCTATAAAAGGCGCCAAACAGTCATTCAACTTGTGACATATCGTTGGGACATTAAAATGGGCTACTCCTATTTGTAGCTACCATGTTTTTATCCCCCATATTACGACTTTACAGCAAATCAGAACGATTTTCCAACTTGGGAAATCAGATCTCCCGAAACACATGCACACAGCATATCTCCTGAACGTTCTTCGCCGAAGTGTCAACTCATGCCTATCACAGCAAGTTACATGCATAAATTACCATATTAAGAAGCTATTTGCAGATTTTGTATATGGAGTTATTGTATTTTAAGTGCGGATTAATCTGTCAATTTGTAATATATTACTTTTGTGAGCGTGTTAAAAAAATTGTTTTTTTTTTTCAACTTCTAAAATTTTGATTTGAGAGGGCAAGATATTTATTTGCGGAGAGAAAATAAGAAGACGATAAGAAGAAAATAATATGAAACCTTGTTTTAGGTCAGGCATACAAAACAATCAAATTTAGCAAAACTGTGAGCCGAGGAGCTCTTGGACAGTGTAGAGCTACCTAAAAGAACCAGGAGAGGACGCCAGATACTGACTGCTGAACTCCATTGACATTTAGCTGTTGACGACGTTTATTTTCTAGTTCTTGAACAATAAGTGATGTAACGGAAGGAACACATAAATCTACTTTACTGTTTTTTTTTTTTTTTTTAAATATAAGAAAAAAAAGTTTCAGTGGACTTTTTGTTTCTCGTAAAGCCGCTACATATGTTCAGAGGTCCTTAGAATATCGAGATAAAGACATAATTTAATGTATCATGAAACCAAACGACCGCATCATGCATGGATTAATGGACCGCGCCATTATTTACAAAAGGCACGGACGGGGTTCGAACCCGCGATCTTCGGTTTACGAGACCGACGCCTTACCACTTGGCCACCGCGCCTGCGCCCTTCGTTTTACACATGCGCAATAAGAAGTGTGTTCTAAAACCTGTGTCAAATTGGCAACGTTTACTTGTTAAATGTCATATGACGATATGAGTTTCTGGGTTTTACATAAAGGGCATGATGCGATGTGATAATAATATCATACAAAATATTAAGTTGCTGAGATTCAATTTAAAGTACGTGAGAAAATCCCTTAAATGAGCTAGCATCTTTTTTTGAGAACCTGGCAAGGAGTTTCGCATTTCTAGCATTTTAAATGAAAATGTATTAGCATCACTTTTTTGGGTTTTTTTTTTTTTCTTTTTAATTGTGATTTTTCTACTCCTAATTGACAATTAGAAAATTGGCTTTTTGGGAAATTGTATAACAAAACCCTACGCCAAGCCGCAGCAGAAAGTCCCGACATTAAGCTTCCATAGCAAACAATTAATAATGCGGAAAAGTACACAGCTGACTGTGATTTCCCCTGTTCTTCCAGAACCTTGCAATATGCATGAAGTCTGACTGCGTCGTCTCACTGTGTTTCTCCGCAAAAAAACATCAAAGATATCCTCGCCTGAGGGGCCTTTTTTGGAAGAGGGTAGGAGAGAGTGAGAAAGATCTTATAGGCGATCTTTTTAAAAATGAATTTGAGTCTTTTTCCATTGGGATTGATTTTCCTGGGAAAATCAGAAATTGATAATTCACCTTGACCTGTATTAAACTCTCTGTCTCTGTGTGGCAAAAAAAGTCCTGTACCTGTACACTTCCAAAGCCCGTTTAAAAAAAAGTTTTAAAGGGAACCTCGGACTTAAAGACTTGTAGGCTCTAATAAGCCACAGTTTTTCTCTTTTACTTAATATTAGAAGCACATAAAATACTGCCATTGATTTAAAAATCTTTAATATTTAGTACATGTTTAGACCTACGAAGGGCGCCATGTTTTATGGACGATCGGGGTGATGACATAGATTGTCACTGTCACTATCGACCCTACTCACCTACGTCACAAAATGACGTGTCGCTGTATCCGGCCGCCATATTGTCCGTCATTTTTTAGCCCTATTCTCAATGGTTTCAATTAGTCGTGCAATTTATAGAGCAATTCATGGAAGCCCCGGTGTTATCTGACGCTGTAAACTCATTGGATGCGTTGCATAAAAGGCGTTATGTGGAAAAGCTTCAGTTTATCCATTCTCCAGATCCATATTCGATGCCTAAATCGATGTTTTTCGACCGGCTGTCTTCGCCGTCTCTGCCTGACATCTGCTACCCTGATATTTACAACTATCTTGTCCACACAAAATCAGCCTATTCTCACGAAAGTTTGAAAAACTTTAAGAGCTTGGAGGCTTATAAATACTTTGTTGCTGGTTGGGTGAAACAGGTCCTCGTCCACGAAAATTCGGCAGGAATCTATCTTGTGCTCGGGAAGGTGAGTTACGAAATTTTCAATTCAAAATCTTTTGTTCTTGCTAACATCCACTGTCAAGTCTAATGTATTTCATGTCATTTGTCAATGGCGCTAGGGCTTTTAATGTTTATATGGTTTAGCGATAGCAGTCTCACTACATACATATATAATATGTAATAAATATGAAGTGCGATAGCACTACTCCAGATTGTCCCTACTTGAATTTATTTTTTGGCTTTTGACCTCAATAGTGAAATTGTAAATTAATTGTATGACAACTGTCTTATTATCCCCTTATAATTATATATTTTCAGGTAGTTCATTCACAACGTCTGAGTGTATGTTGTCGGCGATTAGCCTAGCAATGATCTTAATTGTGCTTGTCAGCCCAAAACCCTCTAAATATATATTAAATGCATCTTACCAGATATAAAATGACTACTACATAATCTGTGGTAATCGTTTGGAGCCCAGTTTTCTCGTCGAATTGCAGCAGCCCATCTCGCTCTGCTCTCCGTGTCTCTCGGAATCTGGTAGAATTCTCTCCGTCTATCTTCTCTGTTATTGCAACCGACCGCCACACACGCCTTCACCATTTTGATTATTAATGTTAACGAGCAGAAAAACATGCCATAATAGGAGGAATTTACGTAGCGGTAATGCATCAACAAATTGACAAGTTGACGGACAACATGGCGCGGGGGCGTGGTTGTGACGTCATGTGAGTAGGGTCTATACTAGACTACAATCCCTTTAAGGGCTCAAATACACCAGATGCATCTTCGTTCCGGGTTCAGTCCGGCTCCAGCAAAAAATTTGCCTGGCACGGCCAGACTGTTCTCCCTGTGTTTTTCCAAACACTGAGAGTATAGTCTGGGACCCAGCCCATTAACGGCCTCTCAAGCAAGTACAAAATCAGCCGACAAATCAGATTCGTTTATTTGCGTGACGTGTTCTTAACGAGCAACGTCACTCTTCCGCGTCGGAATTCGTCTCTGCAACGACACAGATGGCGAACATGAGAGCCAAGAATATGTTCCAATCCACGGTAAAATCAGTTTTAAATTACCAAAAACACATTGACACAAGTCATTGACAACAGTCTGTCAACAGTCGCTCTCCTCGTATGTTTACTTCCAAGCGCCAGTCCCTCGTCCCGCCCGTCGCTGATTGGTCCACTCTGCTGTCTGTTTGCTGTGGCTTGCTCCGCCCTGGAAATTTTATGCGCTTAATGGGGGCCAGACTCAATAGCTGGAACAGCGGTGAGTCTGAAGTACCAGGCTAGCAAAAAATAGCGCTGGAGCCAATCCGTTCCAATTATATTCTTTTGTTCAACATATACCGGCCACGTCAATGCTCTGGTTTGACCGCTGACCATCTCTGGCGTGCCGGCGCCCGCCGGATGGTTTAGGCTATTTTCTATCCAGGCCTGGAGTCAACAGCCCAGTGCCTTATTCACGGTTTAAACACCAACGAACATGGACGAAGAATGTTTAATCATGGAGGTGGAAAGTCACAAAGTGATTTTGTAATGCAGCAGATCATTATTATCGGGACAGCATTAAAAAGGGAGCTGCAAGGTGTCCTATTATGTGTGTGTTTCTGGCAATTATATCAAACACACGAAGTGCTGACAACTTTGTTTTTATTAACACACGCGCGAACAACACTTCCTCAACCCATCGCTCTCAGTAGACTGTCACTTTCTCACTCGTGCATCACATGAACAAAACGACATCACCGTAGAGTGCACTTCAGGGTGCCTCGGAAAACATCCAATCAGAATATTACACATAGAACACCATAGCAGAAGCTGTGAGGATGGACGGGGAGTTTTTATGCAAGTTATGTAACTTAATATAGTAATTAAATAGTGTCGCAAACTCATGCTAAAAGCAAAACAACAAAAAAATCGGGGGGAAAAATGTTCAATCAAATCAAGTCCACCTCTCTCTCTGCTTCTCTGATGAGTACAGACTACATGTGTTTGTCGTTGCTTTGAATGCCACATTACGACGGGACGGAGTTGGCGGACTGCAGCCGTGTGCAGCCGGTATGTTTTGCCTGTTTGTAACGTACTGCCGGGCACGCAGTCAACACAGAGCCTAGCCGGACCCAGAACGAAGATGCGTCTGGTGTATTTGAGCCCTTCCGCGGCAAGTCGTCCAACACATGCGGTCATCGGTTAAAAGCGTCGAGTACTTACTATTTGTGGTTTTATTGAGTTTTTTATTTCCTTTTCATTGCCTCAAAATACCTTTTACATGTGTTTCCCTCTCATGCTTTTAAGCATTGTGTTTTCATGTGGTAGCTTTAAGCACATTTTTTATCTGTTGACCACATTAGTCACGTAGCGTATATAAACCACCCTCATTTGATATTACTACGTAAAGTATTTTCTTAAGGCAGCTTTTAGTATGTTCTGTTTGTATGCATCTAAACAAAACAAGCTGAAAGCATACGGTAGTACTTTGGGTGTCAAATTCGCCTCTCGTAGGACGTTTCGCCGGTGTAGCACATTTTGGCAGAACACCGTTTTTTTTTCCTACTCTTGTCTCGTCCCATCCCGTCTTTCCTGTTCATTTTGTTTTTGCTGCTCGTTTTGTGAAATACCGACAATGCTGTCATGCTCATACCCTCGTCTCGGCTCAACCCATCTTTCCTGTTCATTTTGCTTTTTCTGCTCGTTTTGTGAAATATCGACAGTGCTGTCATGCTCATAAATATTTCACTCGGGTTCAAATTGAAAGGGTTGAACAGACGACATGTTTATGTCACTAGAGTCTTACTCCGGAAGCCGGCAGCGTAACTATGTGATGTCACAGCCCTGCGACATCAACAACAATGGCGACCTACTAGTTGAACTAATTTTACAATTTGTATAAAAACGAAAACATCAAGAGGGGCTTCAATACAGTGTATTAAACTATTTTAACTCATAACAACATTTAACTTTTATGAACTACAAGTCTTTATATTCATGGATCCCTTTAAACATATTACATTTCCAATGATAGTAAAAAGTTTTATTGATGAAGTCTGGCATGTACAATTGGCTTTAGCGTATGAGCATTTGCAATTATCATGGTGTAACAGGCTTTTTTAAAGAGTAAAACACTGAGTCAGGTGTCTAGGCGAAAACCCCAAGACTAAATTAGGAAGAGACAGAAGTCTGAACATACACGTCAGATATGTCTCCACAGACCATAAATATGCTGTGTGACCTGATTGTTGTTGTTGACCTGGCACTAGATGAAAACAGATTGCTAAAAAAATTCGCCAGCTGAGACAGCAGGTCGAGAACGTGACATTGGAGCCAAGAAGGATAAATACTGTACATACAGTTCTTCATCAAGTATGACAAGTTCCATTAACATGACCCATAAACATCAATTAAATTTTTGGTCTTGAAGCAATCTTGCAAAGAATGCATACATGTCTTCATGCCATTTTTTTTGCAGTCCAGCCATGGAGGATTGAAACATGACAAAGCTACACTTGTTTCAATTGGGAGAAAAAACCAAACTTGTCATTGTGAGGAGGGTAAGCTTGATGTGACCCTGAACATTACCAGACATGATGGTGTGAAATTCAACTGAC
Organism: Corythoichthys intestinalis; assembly: GCF_030265065.1. Taxonomy (NCBI): domain Eukaryota; kingdom Metazoa; phylum Chordata; class Actinopteri; order Syngnathiformes; family Syngnathidae; genus Corythoichthys; species Corythoichthys intestinalis. The sequence goes on from NC_080410.1 coordinate 38,422,207, forward strand.
GTATAAAAGCAGATGCTGTCGACCCCCGATTTCTCCCAATCACGAGGATTGCGGGGGTGCTAGAGCCTATCCTACTTCACTATAAGCAGTAGGTGGGGTACACTCTAACTGGTTGTCAGCCAATCACAAGGCACACATGCTGATAAACAACTATCTACACTCAGACACACATCTAGGGACAATTTAGAATGTTTAATTCATGTTTTTGGGATGAGAAAACCCACACAGACAAGGGGTGAACCTGCAAACTCAGTACAGGAAGGCTGGAGACTGGGATTGAACCTTTGATCACAGAACTGTGAGGTGAATGTACTAACCACTCACCCACCGTCCAGCCCTATCTGTCTTATTTTCTCTTTTCATTCAATCTGTGATGAGCATATTTCGTGTAGTCATGCTGTACAAGTTGCAAAATGAATTCGATCGACTTTTTATAAAGATTGTATTTTACCCTACAGAAATGTCCTCAATCGATGACACGCTATTCACAGATACCGTACGTGTTCAGGACAATCACGTAAAATATTCCGAGACCACGGGCTCATAGAATCCTAATGCTTTTGTGTCACTCCGAAGAGAACACGTGTGGCCAGCCGACGTGCAGTGTGGAACAGGACAACAGCCAATGCAGCATGTTCAAGATGCCCCCCTGCTGGGCGGCCCGCCAGCCTGTCGATACGGGGTTTTGATGTTGGATGGAAAATAAGAGCGCCCCCCCCCCCCCACACTTCGCCATCAGCAACAGAGAGAGGGGCTGGAACAGAGAAAGAGAGGACTGGAAAAGGAAGAACCCTCGACAGATGGACTCGCTGGTGATTAAAGATGGCGGCGGTTTTTGCTACGGACCACGAAGGAGGCTGCTGGAGTCGGAGTCCGACGCCGGAGCGCCGCAAAGCCCAGAGGAAACGAAAGCTGCAGGTAGGACGTCTGGTTCCTTGGCGGGGTTTGTCGTCGCTCAATTGTCTGTCCTAGTGTTGGTGCCACTGCTTTGTCTGGATTGTCATCAAAAGCTCAACACATCATTTGATGTGACCGATACATGTGCATCCCATCGAAAGGCAGCTGGAGACCATGAACCCTTGATTTCTTCGCAGTCTTCAATCCAACCCAAGTCTGACAATGCACTTTCCCCTACCAGAGAGATTACGTGGTAGACCTTATTAAAACAATTCATCTATGTGAATCTTTGGCTTTATCAGTAGGAATATCCACTGAAATAAATCTGAAATTTGTTCAATCCCCTGCGTTTAATCCACTCCAAGTCTTGTTAGTCATGATCTATTCAGCCGGGACAAAGAACATCAGCAGGACTCCGGCATATATTTTCCGACAGTCTTTCCAGACGGCAAAACAAATATGAAAGAGCTATTTAATATTCAAAGTAAACCAATTCTAACCCAATGACGTCATGTGTCTCAAATGTTTCGGTTGAAGTTGTAGGTTTTAGATTATAAGAACATTGCAGCACTGTATTGTTCCCCTTGTAAGGGATTTTCGAGGAGGGACATCTTTGTGTGCTTTTAAACGCAGAAGCGTTCTTCAAAACATCTTAATGGGCTTTTGTCCATCCATAGCGTAGATAAGCCTATTTCATCCAAGGCCTAAACACAGGCGTTCAAATCCACACTGACACAGAGAACAAAGGCTTATGAGAAGCCCCAATGGGAGAAAAAACATGGAAGTTGTCTAGCGCAAAGAATGTGATTCTTCAGCCAATAATTTGAAGAAGATTCTACGGCATCTGCTTGTCTATATGTAGAGAAATAAAACATCAGTTTGGTTGCTTTTTACTGCTTGACCGCCGCTCAATTTGGCATTAGAAGAAGCTTTTACGAACCACTTTCTAGCTGCCTATTTTTGCACTACTGAAATGGTTCATTACTGCTATCACATTGCTTTATGTATATGTGTTTTCCATTACTCAGATATAACAGGGAGAGGTTACGTAGGAGTACCTTGACTCAGACCTTCTATTAGTTTTCCAAAGTACAGTTTCATTATTGTAAATGAATATAATTCAGCCAATTACTTTGCAATATCCACATTCTTGACGTAATAATTAAGGAAAGACTAGATAAAAAACTGTCCTTTGAATTAAAAGATCAGGGAAAATAACATTTTGGCATCAACGTTCAACAGACATAAGGCTTTCAGTCAATTGTGAAGTCTCAAGTGCTGTTATAAACACACCAAATTTGGACATTAAGTAGTGGAAAATAACCTCTTCGCGTATAATTGCTTTAGGGGACCAATTAAAACGACTGTCTTGTCTTCTCTTTCAGGTACAAATGGAAGGAAACGACACGCTCCGCCGATGTCCCATTTTTGTTGGAATTTTCCTTTCATGAAAGTGAGGTGGACGTTACTTCAACCTGAAGCGTATCTCAAATTTGCTATGGAATCCTTACTGATTGGGCATACAGCTGAAGGATGCAGAGGGAAGGCGTTCATCTGCAAGGTAAAACAGTATTTCAATGCTTGAAATTCATACAGTTAATTAGGTACAGACACGCCTAACGTTGGGATGAATTAGATTATCTTTCCTCTCCAATCTTCCTAGAAAAAGGTCAGGACTGATCATACATGTTAAATCGCAACCACATGTACAATGATAAAACCATGCGTGGTGTGAGTTCAAGGCGAACCAGGGACTGAGTGTGATGTGAAAGACAATGATAGTCAATTATGTAGCATACTAAAGGTTATTACACTTTAGTATAATATGTCTCATGAGTCATGAGTTATTACACACTGTTGAAATTTGCCTCCCCAGACAAGCCGCACGGAAACAGTGACAGCTGAACAAAGTGCCGCTCTGCCGATGCTGCCTCGCGCGTGCCAACCAGGAAGGCGGAACTTCGCGCGTTCACCTCTGATATTAACCCTTTGTACTGACTCAATGTTCCAAAAGTTTGAAAAAGACTTGCCGAAAGCAGGTTGACAATTTATTCGTTGACAATGGTCAAAAACAAGGCAAAAACAGACGACTGAGGGACAATTCTGGATCCAAAACAAGGCTACATGTTTCCGAGCAGCAAAATCTGTCTTATCTCAATGTCCAGTGTTTTTTATGTCCGTCGGCCGGCCGAAGGTGTGTCCAGGCGTTGCTTTGGGATCATCCCTCTCTGGCCGGTTTCGGGCTGTTTAGGTTCGTGCATGGATGGGATGTGGTTGCCACAGTGACCGGCTCTGGTCTTGACAACACAAGCGCCTGCTATCAACTTTGTTATTCGGGCTGGCACTATTTGTTTTAGGACAAAGCGCGCTGGTCTTTGTCCTTGTTCGTTTGTCGGGAGGACTGATTGCCAGAGTTTGGTGCATCAATCTTGCTCGTGGCGCACACGTTTTGGGCTTCTGTGATAAGATGGCGTTGTGTATCTATTCTGTTTCTTTAAACTATGGTGTGCTATTTATTTTACATTAGGTGTGTCAGAGTAGTGCAGTCCTACAGTGAATATGAGAAATGATACTATTCCCTGATTGATTATATTACATGTGTTCGAGTAATGCAAACAGTTAGACGGTGCCTACGGTACCATTTTTCCATTTCCCCCTCATGAGCGCCGATAAGGTGATTCACTTTACTGTGTTCAAGGCCACTGAGTGGAGTCTGCCTAAACTATAGTTAAATGAATGTGTTATACTAATGCAAACAATTATATGGTGTGTGCGAGAACGGTACCTTTTCCCTTCAACACAATAAAAATAACAAAGTGAAAAGGCTGGAACTGCAATTGAGTTACCAGATAAACCTAGTTTGTTCTATTTTTCTTCTACTATTTCTTGTTACCTTCATCTGGATTATTATTTGGCCATGCAGCAAAAAAATTAACCTGGAACATTGTTTTTTATCTGTCCTATTTTTAAATCCATATTTCATTCCGACCCGCTTATCTTTTATGTTAAAAATTGTTATGTCTGATCCAGATGCTGGTATTTCAAGGAAGAGAAGCTCAAAGTACGTCCGCCTGTGAGTGCTTTGTGGAGCTCACCGGCACCCGCTTCTTTGCTAGGGAAAGAAACTAGAGTAACAGAAAAAACAAGCAGTTACAGAAAAAAATACATCACAAATTGAAGGTCAATTTTTCATTGGTCGTTTTTAACAAAGAAAGTGTGCGAGGATGACTAGGGAAGTTTCCGATTCACCTCAAAACAACGGAATGAAAATTGAAAAATTCTTCCTGTGTATGTTAAACAACAAGAACGCTGATTCGTTCATTTCACTGTCAATCAAAAAGGAATCAGATGAGTCTCAGACAGATAATCCAATCATCATGCAGAGAAAAATAGCGTTTGGGCCAGCCCCGCCCACTGCCCGTAGACCTCCAGAGATGCACTGATTCCGATGGGCGGGACAAACCCAGCCTTTAGACCAGGGGTGCCCAAGTCTGGTCCTCGAGAGTCCCTATCCAGCTTGTTTTCCATGTCTCCCTCCTTGAACACATGTTCAAGGAGGGAGACATGGAAAACATGGAAAACAAGCTGGATAGGGACTCTCGAGGACTGGACTTCAGCATCCCTGCTTTAGACAGTGACTCATCTCATTTCGCAGTACATTGGGACAATGCACTCTTAACTCTGGAGATCCACAGAGTCTACACTGTTTAAAGGACCGAAGCTGCGAGAATGAACAAAAATTATGCTGTGTCTTAACCAGTGATAAAGAAGCTGATTCTGAACAAAAGTTGAGCGTGTTGTAGTGCATATTTTGTCAATGACATGTGCATACAACAGTATGCATTTGATTATGTATTTTTTTTTTTAACATTTTAGAGGAAGCTGAGCTTTCCTTGCAGTCGTAGAGCAATCGCCTCTGGTGTGAACCCCCTTGACCCCCTCAGTTGCTTCCATTGATTGAGGCAGACAAACCAGATCTGCCTTACAAATGAACTGTTCATATTGGCTACACAGTAGCTGTCGTGTTATCACTCAAAACAATTAAGGGAAACAAAACAACAACGTTCCTACTATTCTAACCGCTTTCATGTTATTTCATAAATTAACTCATTGGCTGCCATTGAACGCAATAGACGTCCAATCCATTTGAACAGTCGTCCATTCGATGCTAAATTAGGGACTCATTTAAATTCACAGGACAAGGATGAAAAGAGCTACATGATTGAACTACGCATGTGCCGTCTACCGGTTTCAAGGATTACTGTGGTATGAAAATTTTCCATCATATCCTAGTTACGGTATTAGCTATTTTTCAGGTCCCAAAAATGTAGCGAGAAATCCGTGGCTTGGAGCGGCAGTGCTCGCCCATTCCCTTTCACTTGTTGCTCTGTCCTGTGTCTGTCAGTGACACTACACCTGAGCCCCCCGCAAAAATAGACAAAGTCGCTAGTATGGGAGTAATTCAGCTACGGAAAAGAAACAGACGGCCGCGGCTTAGAGGAAGGTCAGCCGACGTGCAGGCAACACCTCCAACTAAACCTGAACGATATATCGTTTAAACATCGCCATCGCGATGTGCGCATGTGCGATAGTCCCATCGCAAGGACGTGCAATAGTTTTTTTGTTTTTTTTCCAATCCACAAACCTTTGATCTGCTTCATTCGCTCGCACATCCTCTCTCATCCCCTTTCCCAGCTCTCAGTCACTGCGGCACTTGTTTATTTAAGTTAACGATGGCTGATCTGGTCAAAGAAGCCGGGCAGCAATCTGTCAATCATCGTTTAACTTGTTAAACAGTTTCTACAAAGAAGCGCGGGCTGGAATGAATGTGTGTGTCTGTGGGGGGAGAATGTGGGGACGTTCAAGACATAAAATAAATGCCAGAAGTGATTATGAGGAGTTTGTAATTTCTACATGTCACGCCAAGAGTAACAGCCATGTTAGGTAAACAGAAGCATTTAATAAAGCCAAGCATTTTTCTGCTACAGTACTTTATTCTTGTTTAAAAATGATTAGGTGGGACAGTTATGTTTAAAATTGATCATAATTATTACATTTGAAGTGCTTAAAAAGCATTTATAAAAAAAAAAAATATATATATATATATATGTATACTGTATATATACAGTATATACATTTTTGAAAATCATACTTTGGGGGGAAAAAAGTGAGAAAAAACATGTCTTGTATGTATCTCTTTCCAGTGCTAGATCTGAATAAACACATTGAGCGCACACACACACACACCCACACACACAAAATGGGGGACGGGGGGCGTATGCGCTACTTCGCGGTTTTTCACTTATCGCGGCGGGTTCTGGTCCCTATTAACCACGAAAAACGATGGAATACTGTACACTGAGGTCATGATGACTCATCCAAAGTCTTTCCAAACAGCTATTCAAGTCATCTAGTAAAAATTTCTTTAAAAAAAAAAAATATATATATATTTTTTTTAATATCGCAATATGATATCGTAATATATCGCAACCCCCCAAAAAATCGCAGCAATAGTTTTTTCCAATATCGTTCAGGCCTACCTCCAACATGATTTCACATTACGTGAATGTGTGACCATCATCCGTCACTTTACACAAAATGTAAGGTAACGCTGTCAATAACGTTTCCCACCAGCTACGAGAGTTCACTCAGGCTGGTTTAGTGTGTCTAGCGATGGTAAAAGAAATACTATAACTTAAACTTGTTAACGAGGCAGACAACATGGCTAGTTTCCTCTCTACCGTTAGCCTACTTTTGTAAAGTCTTCCGCCATTGTAAACATCTGCCAATTTGCAAACATGATGCGAACATTTTTTTTTAATTCTGTTCAATTGATTTTTTTTTAACCCATACATTTCAAGATAACACATTCTAGAGCTATAACTGCGATACCGTGAAACCGCAGTATTTTTGCTTAAGCTTATCATACCGTTAAAATCTCATACCGGCACATGCCTGGATTTAACATCTATCCTCATTAATGGCACTGAAAGCATTAACTAATTGCCTATCAATAAGGTGATAGAGGGCCAATCCTTTTTGACTGCAAGGGTTGGCAGCAGTCAGCCACTCCTAGTAAAATTGGATTGAACGTCTATCACCGTTAATGGCAGTGAATGGTTTGAAGTAGTAGAATTGAGTGACTCAGTCCAACTTGTGATTTATGAATTGATCATTTCCAGGGAATAGTCTAAACCAAGTTTAGCCTTTCTAAACTATAACATCACTGGCAGGTAAACGTTTTAAACGTTTGAAGAGTTAACTGTGGGAATACGACAAGATGTCGTGTGAAGAGAATCCCTGCACTTTCTGTTGCTTTCGAGTGTTTTGATCCACGTACGCCATCAATTTGGCTGTGTATTATGCTCTTCCAGCATTTATCCCCAGTGTAGTAGAACTGTGCGAGACGAGTCCTCAGTAGCTGCCAGGTATGTGAGCAGATCTGAGATGGCCTCTTTGGCAGTGTTTGCTTCATTCTGTCTCTCATATGCTTTTAAGTCAAGTGATGACATAATTAGAAGTGCCTGGTGGGCTTTGCGCAGAACAACACAGGAAATTGCTGTGCTGAGTTAAAAGGAATGCAAAGTCTCTTCCTTTGTTGTGAAGTTAACTATGAGCAAATGCTAATACATCAACAGACTCCTCATGTAATCATCTTCTGACACAAGCCATGGTTTACAATGAGGAATTTAACATGCTGTTAATTAACGTTATTTAGACTCAGGATGTGAGCTCAAGAGACTTCATGGTAAATCACAAACACACTCGTACATACGCATACACATGCATGCTTGAATGCATTTGTGCACACATACCTTTGTATTTTATCAGGGAGTGAGGCTTATATTATCGCACATGCAAACACATCATTATATGTTATCTATGGGAAGAACTGTGGCTTGAATTTGAGTTGATATGTAGAAGACAGGTTTGCCTTGGTGAAGGTTTCCCCTCGATAGGTGATTTTAACAAGTCCCTCAAGGAAACACCTGAAAGAGATGAAAAGACTATTCAGACTGTCCATGAAGGCAATCCAGGTAGAAACAATTACAAATAGAATTTTTTTTTCAGACAAACACCAAAGCCATTACGAGACAACAGATGGGTAGGTAACGCGTTACATTTATTTGAGTAACTTTTTGAGAAAAATATACTCCTAAGAGTAGTTTTACTAAGCCATACATTTTACTTGACTTGAGTAGTTTTATGAAGAAGAAACACTCCTCTTACTCTGCTACTTTGGGCTACATTAGTCGTTACATTTTTCTCTTTATACTACATGTTAGATTTTACTTTTTTTTTTTTTGCCAGAGACGCCAACAGTGGCACTACCAGTTTCACCAATGAGACATCGCAACAATAATCACATGACTCCATTACACCAATCAGACTCAAGCTTTCCAATCCATGATCACGCCGGTCTGTTCAATCACATGGTGTCTGTAAAGCATCATGCTTTTTGGACGAATGATGTTTCACTTCTGTATTTTTTCTCTCTCTATGGCAGGGGTGCCCAAATCCAGTCCTCGAGAGCCCCTATCCAGATTGTTTTCAATTTCTCCCTCCTCCAACCAGTGTTGTTAATCTTACTTTAAAAAAGAAATTAATTATAGTTACAAATTACTTCTCCCAAAAAGTAATGGCGTTAGTAACTCAGTTACCTGAATGTAAGAGTAATTAGTTACTTGGCAAAGTAACTGGTGATCATTTTCATGTTATTTTTTTTCTCAAAAAAAACAAACAAAAAAATTAGATCACACAATGTGAAGTTTAAAGGATTTTTTGGGACAATTGGCCCTTGCCCAATTCTTTACCCTAAAATGAACTAGACACAGGGGTATTGCGGATATTGCGATAACTAGATAGTAACCTTTGCTATGTGTGGAAGTCATTTAATGTTGTGAATCAACCGTTAAAGTTGTTAAAATTGCTCCCATTATTGAATTAGTTCCCTTCTGTCTACTTTTGACATGTGTAAGTTTTAAAACTATTTCATCACTTAAAGATAGATTTAAGTCAAGATTTTGAAGATTTAGGAGCATTTTAGATAAAAAGTTACTTAGGTTTGTTCAGAAGGTTCTCTACAACAGAGCCTTCCTGAGAAGGCTACTGCTTTAAGATGACAGCTGTTTACTAACGGATCTCGTTCTTTATTATATATGTTGCTGACGCAGCCATGTCTGTCATTTGCATCTAGTTCTGTATATATGTTATATCTACCGAAGCATCATGTGGGTGTAGTTTGTAGGCTATCGGCTACAGTCAGGTATTATTGGAGCCACCTAGCATAGTAGCATCGCGTTTGCAACGGCGTCACACTCCCTCGCCTCCTCCCCACTCCTGCTCTGCTCTCTTGTCTCCGTGAGTCCGTCTTTTTCAGACTTTTATCGCATCAGTCAACCAACATCGCATTGCATAGTAATGCACGCCTTTCCCGCCTCAGTAACGGTAATGGCGTTGCCAAGATGAGAAAAGTAATTAATTAGATTACTCACTACTGAAGAAAATAACGCCGTTATATTCTAACGCCGTTATTAACAACACTGCCTCCAACACACCTGACTCAAATAATTAGGATCATTATCAGGCTCCTGCAGAGCTTGCTGATGAGCTGATCATTTGATTCAGGTGTGTTCAAGGAGGGAGACATTGAAAACAAGCTGGATAGGGGCTCTCGAGGACCGGACTTGGGCACCCCTGCTCTATAGAATTCACAGCTTTTTTTGTGTGTATTTCTTTGGCTTAATGTGGTTATGTAGTAGGTCAGACATGTATCAAAGTCCGGCCCGGGGGCCAAATGCCGCCCGTGGTCAAATTTCATCCGGCCCCCAGCCTCTGTCATAAAATCAATAACATCTGGCCCGCACACAGACTTAATAAATTGGTCAGCAGTACTGCTACCAGCATATGAGGTAGCTTACACACTAAATGCTGCTCCTCATTTACCCACTAAAAAGCAACATTACTCTAAGCAACATTACCCCGTGTGACCTTTTACTCCCAATTTTCTAAAATGGCGACAATCAACAAAAAAAAGAAAGTTGACTGTGACGGCCGACGCTTCAAGGATAGGTGGAAATTGGACTATTTCTTCACTAAAATACGCAACTGTGTTTGCCTCATTTGCAAAGAGACAGTCGCTGTTTTTAAAGAGTTAAATGTATGGCGATTTTACCAAACAAGACACGCTGACATGTACGGCAAGATTACAGGGAAGATACGTAGCGAGAAAATGAAGCAACTTGAAGCTAGTTTAATGTTACAGCAGCAGTGTTTGGCAAGAGCCCGAGAGTCGAAAGCTTAGCCACAAAGGCTAGTTGCGAGATTGTTGAAATTATTAATTGAAAAAATAAATAAATAAAGCAAATGTGACACACATAATAGCTCGCTAAAATTTGCTTAAATATATTGTTCAACATAAAGGACGTCAGCCAAGATCGGCCCCCCACATGTTTACCTCACCAAATCTGGCCCCCTTTGCAATACGTTTGGACACCCCAGTAGTAGGTTATAGGCTTCTTCTTTTTCAAAGTATAATAGTAACAATTCATATAGATAACGTTGTACTGAGAAAAAAATGTTTAAAAAATAAAAATCAAACATTGTAAGTAGTTACTCACAATGTTACCAATTACTTGAATATTATTTTAACCAAATAGTATTTTTACTTGTTCTTGAGTACATTTTTGGATGACAACCTTTACTTTTAATTGAGTAATAATATTTTGAAGTAACGCTACTCTTACTTGAGGAAATTTTTGTTTACCCTACCCACTTCTGATAATGATAATAAGAAATACCTACAGGAACAGGACAGACAGGGGTGATTACACACAGTCCTCAAAGGCAATACCTGACAAATTTAGATTTAGATTGATAGGTAGTGACTGACAGTCACTGATAGCAATCAAATTTAAAAAAAAAAAAAAAAAAAAAATCGGATAGACAAGTGCTGATAAATTATGACAGCTAGGTGGATAGATAGATTTAAAAGACAGCTATGATTTCAGACAGTGTCCGAAAAACGAAACGCCTAAGGGCATTTAGATAATGGATTGAAATTAATTAGACATTCCCTGAAGGCAACACTTGTCAGACAGATAAAGAGCAAAGGCAGTAAGAATACATACTAACTAGTGTAGTTGTGGGGAACCGCAACGCCCGCATTGGCCGATAGGGGCGCCGCGCACCATCTTGCAGCACACACATTAGAAGAGAAGAGAGACTGCCATGGAGAGGCTGACAGCCGCCGACAGTCCTCTTTGTTACGCTTAAAAACTCTCGCCATCCGCAACTATGACACCGTCCGAGACGGCTGTTGGTTCCGGGCCAGACGCCCGCTGCGTTCTGCGGGGCCGAGAAGGTGAAGTAATTGTCACTTTTGTTTGGGGTTCGCGCTGACAGCGGAGGAGAGATTGCGGTAGTCAGTAGAGAGGGGCGAGGGAGGGAGATAAGAGATTAAAGGCGAGCGCTGCCATCGTTTCGTTACTCGTCGTAAATCCTGCCTGATATGTTTGCGGAATTGTCCCGCGTGAGCTCCTGGCCGGTCGCGGAAGTGTCGCCGGCGCTCTCGTCCCTCGCACGGACTACTTTATGTGCGCGCGGTCGGCGGAGGCAGCAGGGACATGTCAGCGGGTGAACAGTGGCACAAAGTTGTGCACTTGTCCGTGTGCCGCCGAGAGGCCTGCTTGCTGGCTCCCTATGTGTGTGTGTCGATGTGTGGACACTGAGTTAGTTTCAGGCGCCCCTCCCCCACTTTGGCCCTCGCTCCCCCGTTCATTTTTGACATGAATGTGTTGAGGCTTTCTCATTTCAAAGCTGACCGACGATAAACACGCAAGGAAAAAAGTGTTAGGCGAATAATTAATGAATTTTGTCACAACTTACCTGTCAGGACCAGCCAAAAAGACACACCTGAGATGGCAGGTTATAGAATCTGAATATCAATGCGCCAAACGAGCAGTTCATGAGTGCTCAGAACAGATTTTAAAATAGTCAGTGCGTGCTAGGGGTGGGAACCTGTTGGTACTTCACTATACGATATGATTTGTGATACAAAGCTCACGATCAGTGTTGTTAATAACGGCGTTAGAATATAACTGCGTTATTTTTTCCAGTTCTGAGTAATCTAATTAATTATTTTTCTCATCTTGGCAACCCCGTTACCATTACTGAGGCGGGAAAGGCGTGCGTTATTATGCGTTACAATGTTGGTTGAATGACGGGAGACAAGTCTGAGAGAGATGGACTCACGGAGACGAGAAAGCAAAGCAGAAGTGGGGAGGAGGCAAGCAGGGTCCCTCCAGGATTGATAAATCTAAATTCAAGACTTTTAAGACCTTTTTTAATGCCATTTCAACTGAAAATTAATACTTTTCTCACACCCATTATTTAGATAATATTGAATCATATTAAAAAAATAAAGCACTGAACATCAAATTTAACCTCAATTACTAAGTGTGTTTGACAAAAGAATGCACATTTATTGAAGATACAATTAAAACACATTTAAATATAAGGTCTTTCAGATTTTTTTTCCCCAGGATAAAATGGATTTTACACTGTTATTATAAAGCAACTTCAGAAATTACATTTGCAATACAACAGGTTTCCCTTTTAAGAGGACCTAGCCAAGGTGGTAGGTAGGTGATTGTCAAGTTGGCCACCTTAACTGTAAAGTGCTTGCAATTAGCAGTGAAAGTTTAAAAAACAGCCACTAAATGGCAGTAGTTTACCATTAATTACCACAAAATAAAAAAGCTACACATGACCATTTCCCTTGGTAATCGTTCTTTTCTAATCACATTACAAGAAGTATACAAAACACATGTTAATCCTTTGTTAGCTATTGAAGACATTTCTTTAAATCAGATAGAGAAAATCCATACTGTTATTTAATCAAGAAAAACATTTAAATATACCAAGAGGTGTTCTACTATCACCAACATTATAATTTGCCTATCACCATGCCATGTTATTCAGATCAACGTTACCCCGCACTCATTCCAATAATAGACAGTGTCAACCGTGTTGTGTATCTGAGAGTGATGGTGAATCTACGACTCCGGTTTATCCATGCTAAGGCTAGTGCACCTGCCAATACCCCATTGAACATGGCTAACTCTTGAGTTAAAACTGCGAAATTCACATTCATTCGAAAGGCAAACCGTACAGAAATACATTATTGCATCAAACACATTTTAATTGGAGAAATTGGCAACTTACTTGGAAATGTTAAGCAGGTCCACTGCCTTCGCATGACCCATAAACTGCGACCCAAATTATCTGGATGCGACTTGGTCGCCGATCCAATACCTAACATGCTGGTCCAACTGTTTGGACTTGGTTGTCTTCTTGAGGCTTTCGTCGAACATAACAACTAAGGCATCTGACCAGTTCCTTGCATTAGCACACAGTACTGTGCGATAGCCTGCTGTTGTGCTGTTGATGCTAATGATGCTAACGGCGCGCACGCATGAGGTGCAGTGCATCGTTAAAATTCTATGCGTCATCTTCGTTATGGATTAAAAAAAAAAAAAAAACTTTCGTCACGGATATAATTTAGGTTGCACTGAGATGTTGTTGAAAATTAAAACCACGGTGAAAAAATTCAAGACTTACGACAGCTAATTTAATACTTTTAATCCCTTTAACAATGGAAAACTAAATTCAATGCTTTTTTAATACTTTTAATAACCCGCGGGTACCCTGGCAAGGGAGTTGTGACGCCGTTGCAACACGATGCTAGGTGGCTCCAATAATACCTGACTGTAGCCCAGACATTTCTAAAGTCCGGCCTGGGGGCCAAATGCGGCCTGTGGTCTAATTTCATCCGGCCCCCAGCCTCTGTCATAAAATCAATAACGTCTGGCCAGCACACAGACTTAATAAATTGGTCAGCAGTACTGCTACCAGCTTACACACTAAATGCTGCTCCTCATTTACTCACTAAAAGGCGGCAGCACTCTAAGCAACATTACCCCGTGTGACCCTTTACTCCCAATATTCAAAGATGGCGACAACAACAAAAATGAAAGTTGACTGCAACGGCCGACGCTTCAAGGATAGGTGGAAATTGGACTATTTCTTCACTAAAATACGCAACAACTGTGTCTGCTTCATTTGCAAAGAGACAGTCGCTGTTTTTAAAGAGTTCAATGTGAGGCAATATTACTAAACAAGACACGCTGACATGTACGACAAGATTACAGGCAAGATACGTAGCGAGAAATTGAAGCAACTTGAAGCTAGTTTAATTTCACAGCAGCAGTATTTTGCAAGGGCCCGAGAGTTGAAAGAGAATGCCACAAAGGCTAGTTGCGAGATTGTTGAAATTATTAATAAAAAAAATAATAATAAAGCAAATGTGACGCACAGAATGGCTTGCAAAAATTTGCTTAAATATATTCTACATAAAAGACGTCAGCCAAGGTCGCCCCCCCCCCACATTTTTACCACACCAAATCTGGCCCCCTTTGCAAAAAGTTTGGACACCCCTGCTGTAGCCGATAGCCAACACACTACGCCCATGTGATGTTACTGTAGATATCACATATATATAGAACTAGATGCAAATGACAGACATGGCTGTATTGGCAACATGTATAAAGAACTAGATACGTTAGTAAACAGCCGCCATCTTAAAGCAGTAGACTTCTCAGGAAGGCTCTGAACCTTCCTAGCAAACCTAACTACTAACCACTTTAGCCTGCTATAAAACATTGGCAGTCTTCTCCAAAGTGACACTTCAAACATGAAAACTCGCCGGTTTACAGCATTTGCAAACGATGCGGGAAAAAAAAATATTACTGACACCACATGCATGACGAAGAGAGATGTGCACTTTTTTGCCGTGTAAAGCTTATGGTTCACGTCTTAGCGAACGTACCTCTGGTGAGCATTTTAAAATAAAAGCATGTCATGTTAACATGTAAATAAAGACGTCTGGAGTTAATCTTCCATACTTCAGATTTTACACTCAGACTAACCTTAAAATAATACTCATTATGAAAAATCTGATTGGCAATGAATAATTTGGCTTCAAATTTGATAACATCTGCAATTTACAGGACAGGATGACAGTCATTTTGGATCAGATAAACACTTTTGATGGGCTCTAATTGGTAGAGAACAAAAATGGCATTGGGTTTCCCACCTATTTTATATTCTGCACTTATCTAGCTTTCAAATGACTCGCATTTTGTGTTTTTTAAATGTTTATTATTTTTTAATATAGTTTGTGTTTATTATTAGGAAGAATTGTCACTACATTAGTGGTTCATTTGGTAAAATAAAATTGACTATAATATCGCATATCGGCAATAATTTATTAGACAATATATCGCCTACTAAAATTTGTTATCGCGACAGACCTACTAATAATTAGCATGGGTACTCGACGTCTTTGAACAATGGCTTTGGACGGCTATGCCGATTTAATAGTGAATATTAAAACAGATGGCTTGACGTCTAATGAAATGGCTGTATACATGTCCATCCAATTTGGCCCTACATTTTCTCGCAGGGTTACATGTTTCCCATCACGAAACAAAATGTACAACTCCATCCTGCTTGTCTATGAACGTGGGTGTCATTACAGCCATGTTCTGGGTACAAACACACATAAAAACAAAAAACGGCATTGGGCTCATTTTTCGTTTTCCAAAATTTAATGGAAAAACGAATGGCCGAAATGTACCCTGGCAGCGATCGAACGATTTTGATAGTAACACGTAAAATGGACAACAAAACTGCAATACAGAATTATTCATTTTAATATAACAAACAAAATGAAAACTGGAAATTCACCCAAGGATATCCTTGTATCCTTCTTCATAGTATTTATAGTTACTTTACTTTCACATGAGCTGAGGTGTGATTCAACGTGTCTGCCAGCTAATCACAGAGCACATATAGACCAATTACTATTCTCACGCCTTTTCACACCTATTTACAATTCTTCAATGAAGTTGACATGCATAAAGATGTGCGGGAAGAGGACTACATAGAAAACCTATACAAGAATGCGGAGGCACTGAAAACTACATTGGAGAAATGTGATAGTTCACATTTCTTAACAGACTGTTTCCTCAAATTTTTTGTTTTAATTTGGTGTGTGCGCATTAGGCCAGACAGTGAGTGGGCGTGCCCTGAAGCAGCATGCCATCCCAGTAGATATTTCTTTTGCAACATTCAATGTCACGTTAGCTGCAGCCTGCCAAAAGGCAACATCGTAAACTTTACTAGACGCTTGTCAATGCAAATCAGAACCACACCTTATAGGAACTGAGATGTAATTCTTGGCATCTTTGCATTACAATCATCACAAAGACAGGTATTTGCCCTTGAATTACCTTTAAATTCATATCACATGCAACGCTTCGGCTAACCCTGCTATAAGGACAAATGATGAGCAAACGGCTTATGATGCAAAATTGAATTAAGATACATTTTCAGTTCATGTGACCTAATAGCAAACAGTTTAATTAATGCAACAGACCGCAAGTTATTGTTTCATCATGAGTCACTGTTGTGGCAAACTTTAGCCAGTTAAAAATGAGACATGTTTAACTTAGGTTCATCCTATTGCTAGGCAGAAAGTTTAATTAGTCAGAGTAATCAAACGTGAACCGGCGCTTCATACCTCAGACATTCTGTTACTAGAGATGTCCCGATCGATCGGCGTCCCGATCGGGAACAAAAACAGCAGTAGTGTTTTACCTCAAGGAAGGCCCCATTGTTATTTATTTTTGTTATTCCCTGACAAAGACATTTTTTCAGTTATATTATATATTAGAGATGTGATCGGGTCCGATCACGTCATTTTCAATGTATCGGAATCGGCAAAAAAATATCGGCCATGCCTTTTTTTAATATATATATATATATTTTTTTTAAATTAAATCATTTTCTAATTGTATTTAACTAGAGCTGAAACGAATACTCGAGCAACTCGAGTAACTCGAGTTTAAAAACTGATCCGAGTAATTTTATTCACCTCGAGTAATCGTTTATTTTGACAGCTCTAAGCATCACGTTTCGCTCGGACTACTTTTAATGCGGGACAACGCGCTGGCGTCACGTGCGTAGAGGAAGAAGCAATAAAACAATATAAAAAACAT
Organism: Corythoichthys intestinalis; assembly: GCF_030265065.1. Taxonomy (NCBI): domain Eukaryota; kingdom Metazoa; phylum Chordata; class Actinopteri; order Syngnathiformes; family Syngnathidae; genus Corythoichthys; species Corythoichthys intestinalis. The sequence continues at coordinate 38,439,225 of NC_080410.1, forward strand.
TTCCGCAGCCGACAGCCGCTCCAAACTACGCCGACGTTGCTAAAAACTAGCCCGCATGATGTTAAGTTGGTAGCAGGTAGCATCTGATGAGTCTCATAGAGATCCCATGTATGTTGAACTAGATGCGAAATGACAGACTCGGCTGCGTCTGGGCAGCGTTAATAAACAGCCGCTATCTTAAAGCAGTAGAGCGCTAAGCGCTAATAAAGAGCGCTAAACGCTAATAAATAAGATTAACGTTAGCCCTGCGGAGGGCTAGGTTTCTATTAATTATGACCACTTTTGATGCGTGGCTAACGTGTCTTACATACAGGCTTTAACATAACATAGCTTTGTGGAGTGATGAGGGTGTAAAATAAAAACTCAATAATGCTAACTATCAATTTTAGCTTAGTAGTCATTGCTGGATAAAACACCAAGTAGCACTGGTCCCTAATGTGCTCCAATACAGCCTGTATCATACATTTATTTTGAACACTGCAAAAACACAAAATCCTATCAGGACTTACAGTTTAGAGTAGCGTAAAACTTAACTAGAACTTAAAAATGGCTTGACACAAATAGAAATTCAATTGAAACACGTGGGAAAAAATCCTAACTTTTAAGTGATGTGTGTTATCAAGCGTAATGGCATTTTTAGGTTTATATATATATATATATATATATATTAAATAAGATCTAAAGGTTTTTTGAGTGAAATCAGTGAATTTGTCTCTTTTTTTTTTATTCTAGTTAATCTGAGATGCAATTGTTGGCTGTTTTTAACAATATACATCGAAAATAAAGACATTGATTGACTGAAAATGGTTCAAGATTAGCTGAAATGTCTTGTTTTCTCATGTATATTTATAATTGCTCTTCACCTAAAAATATATTTGTTTTATCCGATTACTCGATTAATCGATAGAATTTTCAGTCGATTACTCGATTACTAAAGTATTTGATAGCTGCAGCCCTATATTTAACGTTACAGACATAATATGTTTCACTCTTCCAGAGTCTTTAGTTTAGGTTTAAGGTAGGGTTATCAAATTTATCCTAATAACGGCGGTAATTTTTTTTTTTAATGTATCACGTTAAAATATTTAACGCAATTAATGCATGCGCTGCACGACCCACTCACGCTCAATCTGTAATGGCGCCGTTTTACCTATATAAAGAGATAAAAGGCAGCGTAGAATGAGTAGAGTGAATTTTGGCTGCCTTTGGAGCCTTTTTTTAATTGGCTAAAGCCTTACAATCCCTCTCCCTACGATTAGAACTATCATGGGAAGCAATGTGGGGAAGCAAGGTAGCAATTGATATTTATCTTAACACCTTATGTCATTTGCCAACGCAGAGAAGATATATCAATTGGTAGCACTACGCACAGTCATGGTTCCACTTCCCATCATGCATTTGGGCATGACTACGGTATCATTTACTGAAAGCTCAACAAATACACTAGATGGCAATATTTTGTCACAATATACAAAGTATCAAGTCTTTCTATCCGTGGATCCCTCTCACAGAAAGAATGTTAATAATGTAAATGCCTTCTTGAGGATTTATTGTCATAATAAACAAATACAGTACTTACGTACTATATGCTGAATGTATATATTCGTCCGAGTTTTAGTCATTTTTTTCTTAATGCATTGCCAAAATGTATATGATCGGGAAAAATTATCGGGAATGATTGGAATTGAATCGGGAGCAAAAAAAAAAGCAATCGGATCGGGAAATATCGGGATCGGCAGATACTCAAACTAAAACGATCGGGATCGGATCGGGAGCAAAAAAACATGATCAGAACAACCCTATCTGTTACTGCACATTTTCAATAAATTCAGTATTATTATACCCTATGCAAAAATTGGTTACCATTTAAACATACAGCACCTGATTCATTTCTCTGGTTTTGCTGAATTTACTTTTATTTCTCTGTTCATCTTGAGACTGGCCACTTAAGTCCTGAATAAAAACGCTGACTGTGCAGAATAAAAATTGGATGCATGCAGTGGCAGAGTGTTGTGGGTCTTACAGATATGCTTTTCCACCCTTGCAGGAGTTACTTTGCTGTGGTGTAAGTAGGCATCTGGATCTAGAGATCGTGTTGTTCTGGCTCGACAAGAACGTGCTACTCGGATGCTGGGACTATGAGTGTGAGCAGCCAAGGGGGCTTCCTGGTTGATCTGGGTGGCAGCTTCAATGAGGATGCCCCTAGACCTCCAGTCCCAGGGGAAGAGGGCGAACTGGTGCTCACTGAGTTTCATAAGGCTGGCTTCCAGTCATGCAAAAGCCTCAAATGCGAGGCATCTGTTGCCACGCCCAGGCGGCCCGACCTGGATTTGGGCTACGAGCCAGAGGGCAGCGCCTCGCCGACACCGCCTTACCTGAGATGGGCGGAGTCGCTTCACTCTCTGCTGGACGACCAGGAAGGCATCCATCTGTTCAGGACGTTCCTAAAGCAGGAATCGTGTGCCGACCTGCTGGACTTCTGGTTTGCGTGCAGCGGCTTTCGCAAACTGGAAGCCTGCGAGGGCAATGACGAGAAGCGACTAAAATTGGCGAAAGCCATCTATAAGAAGTACATCCTGGATAACAACGGTATTGTTTCCAGGCAGATCAAACCGGCGACCAAGTCTTACATAAAAGATTCTGTGATGAAGCTACATATAGATCCGGCCATGTTCGACCAGGCTCAGACTGAGATCCAGGCCACCATGGAGGAAAACACCTACCCTTTATTTCTTAAATCGGATATATATTTGGAACATGCGCAGGCAGGGGGAGAGAGTCCCCAGATCTATGCCGATCAAAGTCCACTCTCTGGAACCACAAAGAATCTGGCGGGTTATTTGCCGACGTTAAACGAGCACGAGGAGTGGAAGTGCGAGCAGGAACCGGAAGAACCATCCGAATGTGACCTCACACCCAGCAGCAGGCTCACGCAGAGGCTGCTTACCGAAACGCCATCGCATCGCACTGCAGGAAGATTCCATGAAGAGTACAGGTAACTCCTCATAGCTTCATTTTTTCCCCCCCTGAAACATTTCTCTGCTAACTGCTGAATTGGAAATAAACCCCCCTCGCCACCTTCAGAGCTGCCCAAAATGTGAGATGAAGTGTGTAGCGGGAGATAAGAGGCAGATGGTGCATGAAGAATTCCAAGTACTTATGTTGGGCGGATGAGGAAGCTGCAGGGGAGCTTTCACTTGTTGTAAGTCAGAGGCAGTTTCTTTTGCTGCCACTTTGGGTTAAGTGTGGTACTGCTGACAAGGTTTTAAATAGAGTGTACTGCTTATCTCCCGCACTTGGTTTATTACATTTGGCCAGCCATCTTTTTAATGATATCACTACTTATTATCAAAGCTTTCATTTTGACACCATAGTAATGAATCGTAACAAGGCTAGTAATGACAGAAATGACGTTACACATGCTAATATGATCTTACCCTGGACGTTTTCCCCAAGACTTGCAGGATTAGACTCCACAGTTTCCAATTTGTTACATCGTATCCTCTCAAATACAATTTGAAATGAAAAAAATAAACATCACTTACCATTGATGCTGTGCATTAGCTATGCCTTAGCAACTCTGCAATACAGTTTGCCTCCTTGAAATGGCAAAAATAAGCATTAACTTACCCTAAATGCTGCTTTAGCTCTGGGTTCTGCATATTAGCTCTGAATTCAGCAATAACGTATTTTTCAGCCCAAAAATGTGCAATGAAGAGGGAAAAAAACATGTATAAGTTGCACCGGAGCATAAGTCGCATTTTGCGGGGGAAATTTATTTGATAAAATCCAACACCTAGAACAGACATGTCATCTTGAAAGGCAATTTAAAATAAAAATAGAATGGAGAACCACAGGCTGAATAATTGTACGGTATGCAAACGTTGCGCGACGCATAAACAACGAACTGGGAACGTGCCCGGTATGTTAATGTGACATAGCTATTAAGAGTTATTCAGATAACAATAGCATAAGGAATATGCTAACATCCTCGGTGTGACTTTAGAAAAACTCTGCCAACTCTGGAGGTAGAAGGTGTAAATAATTTTACACATACAGTGGGGCAAATAAGTATTTAGTCAACCACTAATTGTGCAAGTTCTCCCACTTGAAAATATTAGAGAAGCCTGTAATTGTCAACATGGGTAAACCTCAACCATGAGAGACAGAATGTGGAAAAAAAACAGAAAATCACATTGTTTGATTTTTAAAGAGTTTATTTGCATATCATGGCGCAAAATAAGTATTTGGTCAATACCAAAAGTTTATCTCAATACTTTGTTATGTACGCTTTGTTGGCAATAACGGAGGCCAAACGTTTTCTGTTACTCTTCACAAGCTTTTCACACACTGTTGCTGGTATTTTGGCCCATTCCTCCATGCAGATCTCCTCTAGAGCAGTGATGATTAGGGGCTGTCATTGGGCAACACGGACTTTCAACTCCCTCCACAGATTTTCTATGGGGTTGAGATCTGGAGACTAGGCCACTCCAGGACCTTGAAATGCTTCTTACCAAGCCACTCCTTCGTTGCCCTGTCTGTGTGTTTGGTATCTTCAATGCCTTTGCTGATGGAATGAGATTTTCACACCAAAAACTCTCGATACATGGCCCCATTCATTCTTTCCTTTACGCAGATCAGTCGTCCTGGTTCTTTTGCAGAAAAACAGCCCCAAAGTATGATGTTTCCACCCCCATGCTTCACAGTGGGTATGGTGTTCTTCGGATGCAATTCAGTATTCTTTCTCCTCCAAACATGAGTACCTGTGTTTCTACCAAAAAGTTCTATTTTGGTTTCATCTGACCATAACACATTCTCTCAATCTTCTTCTGGATCATCCAAATGCTCTCTAGCGAACCGCAGACGGGCCTGGACGTGTACTGGCTTCAGCAGGAGGACACGTCTGGCAGTGCAGGATTTGAGTCCCTGGCAGCGCATTGTGTTACTGATTGTAGCCTTTGTTACTGTGGTCCCAGCTCTCTGTAGGTCATTCGCTAGGTCCCCCCTTGTGGTTCTGGGATTTTTGCTCACCGTTCTTGTTATCATTTTGACGCCACGGGGTGAGATCTTGCATGGAGCCCCAGATCGAGGGAGATTATCAGTGGTCTTGTATGACTTCCATTTTCTAATAATTGCTCCCACAGTTGATTTCTTTACACCAGGCGTTTTACCTATTGCAGAAATTGTCTTCCCAGCCTGGTGCAGGTCTACAATTTTGTCTCTGGTGTCCTTCGACAGCTGTTTGGGCTTGGCCATAGTGGAGTTTGGAGTGTGACTGACTGAGTTTGTGGACAGGTATCTTTTATACCGATAATGAGTTAAAACAGGTGCCATTAATACAGGTAACGATTGGAGCCTCGTTAGAACTCGTTAGAAGAAGTTAGACCTCTTTGACAGCCAGAAATCTTGCTTGTTTGCAGGTGACCAAACACTTATTTTCCACTCTAATTTGGAAATAAATTCTTTAAAAATCAAACAATGTGATTTTCTGTTTTTTTTTCCACATTCTGTCTCTCATGGTTGAGGTTTACCCATGTTGACAATTACAGGCCTCTCTAATCTTTTCAAGTAGGAGAACTTGCACAATTGGTGGTTGACTAAATACTTATTTGCACCACTGTAAGTCGCTCCAGAGTATAAGTCACACCCCCTACCAAACTATTAAAAAAAACCTGCGACTTATAGGCCAAAAAATACTGTACTATTGATCATTCACAGTTTCCACGTACATACAGGAGAAATTCATTCTCCATTGTTTGAGTTTGAGTCTGAATTATGTGTGTAATTGGGCATGAGTATTCCAGATTCCCTTAACATTTTTCTTCGAAAGCTTTAATAGTCAAGGGTACAAATGATGTTGACGTTGAGCTTATGTACTCCTAACCATGAAAGCATAACACAATTGCAAGTTTCTTAAAGTCCAAAATATATTATTGATAGTTTTTGGGTTAAGAATAGAACACAGGAAAGTTAAAAGCGAGTAAAGTGTACACTGATACACGTTCCATCTGCAGACTCGCATCAAAAACACATCCAAAGGCAAGTGCTGGTTAATCAATATTGATATCGTTTGAAATCTCAGGAAAGTGCAAGGAAAAAAATAGGTCTGCACATCTCACTGCTGCAGTGGTTTTAGAATTATGCATCCACACTTCTGTTATGTATGAATAATAGAATCACAATTGTAAAGGTGCGATCCCTAGTTCAAGAATCAATCATCTTTGGCGCTGTACATAAAGACTCATCTTGCCTTTCTCTGTTGACCTTTAGTTCTTTTCTGTAAACCTCACCTTTCTTCTCAGAATTCCCCCATGTCCCCTTATTTAATGCTCTGCTGTTGCATACATTTCCATTATTAAGGAGTGTGGAAGCTCAAGGAATTAGCCGCTTGCAAAGGTTTCTCATTGAGCCTCTTTCTCTCTGGGAGCGTGTGCATTCTAAACAGGGAGCGAGCCCGGTCGAATGCTTATGGGATTTCCAATGTGAATAAAAGAGACGATGCCGAACATTTATAATTCATGTGCGGGAAGGGTTTTCAGAAGTATTCTCGGCAACGTCGAGTGAAGAGAATGTGAGTGATGTCAAATATGTCTCGATATGTTCAACGTGCAACACTTGGTTTGGTAAAATTTGCCGTGGGTTGTCATCACTCAACAGGAAGATTGCTAAAAAAATATGTGTTGAATACTTTTTGATACATTGGTGGAAAACAGCATTTCAGTTTTAAATTGGTAGATATTCAACAAGAAGACAGGAAAGATTGTTCTGTACCAATAACTGGTAAAACAAACAAAAAAAAAAACAATAGAAGTGGTCTTGGTTATGAACCCTGGAGGACACCTCTTGGGATATTTTTGGTCCAAAACTTCCGCAATTTTTAGAAATACGGACTAAGATTTTAATTAATGAGCATGATTCCCAATACAGAACCTTGAGGTACGCCTTTGTTAATATGTCTCTCTTCCAGACATGCACCCGGTCGGGATCCCGCCGACCGCTACTATGCCAATGCAGGTCATGCATTGGCTCCAGCCACCAGTGCTAACGATAGTGAGCAGCAAAGCATGTCCAGCGACGCTGACACGCTTTCACTCACAGACAGTAGCGTGTATGTATTATTTATTTATTTTTTTCATCTTGAAATGAAACAATCTGTAGAATACAGTTGTTGTTGTTGTTGTTGTTTGGTTAGTTTTTTTTTTTTTTTTTTTCCAATTTCAGTAACAAGTTGAAATTGTTTGTTTATGTAATGTTCTGAAGGTGTTGTTGTTTATTCCAGAGATGGCATCCCACCCTACAGATACCACAAACCTCATCGGCGGGAGATGCAGGAGAGCGCACGAGCAAACGGGCGTGTGCCGCTGCCTCTCATCCCTGTGAGTTATTCATGGGTTACCCCCGCATTCCTCCTCCATCTCGATTTCTTTCAACTGTCTGTCTCTGCCGTATTTGTCTCTCCACGTGCGCCCCTGGAGATGGTGCATATTTAACATGTGTGTACGCGATGAGACCCGTGAGGGAGTGTAAGAATAGTGGAGAAGAGAAGGCTGTCTAAACGTAGCTGCTTGCCTTTCGGAAGCTGCGCCCAAGCAGTCGAGAAGGCTCCCCTGTGACAGCCGGATGCCTCCCGTACAGCTGAGGCGGCTGACTCTCACAAGATCCTAATTAGGCCGACCAATTGGGAGGTGGCGTGATTTGACTGCATTTTACCGCTCTAATCCTCCCTCATGTGTACGCCGAATGCAAAGGTATCAAACTAATGGCAAGGGGGCCAGATCTGGCCTGTCACATCATTTTTTTGTGGCCTGCGTAAGGAACTCACGTGCATCAATTTATGTTTTTTTGCTAAAATAACAAATTGCAGATTGTTTTCACTAGAGATGTCCCGATTCGATCACGTCATCGGAAGTCGGGCTGATCACGCCATTTTTCAGAGGGTTGGAATCGGGTGAAAAGGATCGGGTTTTGGTTTTTAATTTAGAAAATATATTTGTTTCTCTGCATCATGCTCGCACAGCTTCTCACTCCCCCGATTGCTGCTTTTCTTGCCCACCAGTGAGGCTGGTGTTCGCTTATTAAAATTAACAATGAGTGACGGCTCTGAGGCTTTCATCTTGCTAGAGAAGCTTTGTAGCGCTGCGCTTCAAAAGAGCCGACTCGTTTAGCTTGTTAAACATTTGGCAACTCATTGTCTTCAAAGCCGCCGAATTTATGAGCTTGTTGAGCAACACTTAGGGGCAGTTTACATGGCGACTCTGCGACATGAAGACTCAATGACTGTGTTGCGGAGTGGCCTCGCGTTCGTATGGTGTCGGCGATGACTGAAGGCAAAGACGCAAACCTTGGAAACCTGCCTCCAAAGTGGAAGAATATGATTGTGGGGCTTGAAGGGGGCTTGCTCCGCACGCATATCAAAAAATCCCGCGGCGCGGTACCGCGCCGATAACATCAACACTCGTACACATCACATTGGGCGTGCGCAGCAGTGCTACTAAACATTAAAAACGGCAAATATGGCGGAAGTCGGCTTTAATTTACTGTTCTTATGATATTTTTAATTTAGATATGTTGAATGTTTCCATTTTTGTGCCTTCTTGAACAAAAGAAAATGCCATTGCTTGGAGTAGGCGGGCATGTTGTCTGCCGGGCTGAGGAGGTCAAAGTGCATCAATCGCTGTCGCCTTGTAAATCTGCACTGCCCCCTAGGGCCTGGCATGAATACTACATCGTTCTCATGCGGAATTGCAACATTGTAACATTGTTCGAATGGAGACGGAACCATATAAGTGCAAACATTAAATTTTTCGTCTTCTCGGAGAGTCACCATGTAAACAGCCCCTTAGTGTTCTGTGGCAATTCATTGTGTGTAAGTAAGACTTTCTCAGCAGCGTGAGTGGAATCACTCAATGATCTCAAAAATGAATTTATTTATTTGAAGAAATGACAATCACTATTAGTACATTTAACCCTAAAAAATTGACTTTTTCATTGACCACTTATTCACGTTAGCATATTACCACTTACAACACTCAGGCAATGGCTACACTAGGAGGGATAATGGCCTTAAACGTGTAATTAGTTAGACTATATGGCTTGTCGGCTACACAAATGTACCTCTTGTCTGGAGATTTTACTACACGGGGTAGGCGGATGTGTACATTTATAAACTACGGACCCTACGCCTAGTATAGGGTTCGTATAATAATCGGATACTAAGGAAGTGATATCGGAGCGCTCCATCACCATTTTTTGTGTGGAATTACAGCATTGTAAACAATTCAGACGCAGCTTTCCTGCTCCTCTTTTTACAACTGAAAGAGCTTGTAAATCTTATGCTTGAATATGTCTGGAGAAGACATCTAACAACGTGGAAAAATTAGTAGCTTCCAGTTCAGAGGTGACCCGCGCGGACTGTGACATTACACACGAGGCTGCTCCTTTTTGCGCATGCATTGTCTGTGCAAATGCAGACGTCCCATGCAGGAGTGGGGCTTTTATAAACGCACCTTAAATGTAGTGCGGGCAGTTATAAAATATTTTCCGAATTAGAAGGTAAACAAATTAGCTGTCATAGTGTAGACGTACTGTAGCTTCAAACTAACAACAGATCAACAATTGATAAAACCATCTTGCATGAAACATGATCATTCAAGTCCATATGAGGTTATATCTATACATGATTCTTTTTATTGTTATCAGTCGATCTTTCATGGGAATATTTCTTTCAAAGCAAGAAGACTATTGATTCGAAAGGCCGTTTGCATCACCGCGAGATTAAAAATTAATAGGAAACCTCTTTTTTTGTCGACAATCTAGTAGAAGGTTCTGAAATAAAAGTAGATACTGAGGTTGTGATACAGTGTTCCTTCTCTCCCCAGCGCACCAACAGGATTCCGAAAGACATCCACGTGGCACCAGAACGCTTTGCCGCCGACCTGATCCTCCGCCTGGAGGGTGTCCTCAGAGAGAGGGAGACCGAGGAGCGACTCAGGAGGTTGCGACTGGTATGTCTCTTCCTTTCTTGTCCACTGAATCGGCTGCAAAATCTGAACGTTTTCTATTTCGTTCAGTTGCCTCAGCGCGTGAACGCCATTCACACAATGGGAAGCGTTGTGTGTTGTGCATTCAAACGTAAAAGCAGAAATCTCTTCACAAAAGCGTTTACACTGACTGCATTTAATTGTAGTACCATCATTTCTGGACTATAAAGCACACTTGACTATAAACTGCCCTGCCCAAATTTTAAAATATGTAAGAAAAAAAATCCATATATCCATCTTACCCATAAGCAGCTTGTATTCAAGTCTTAATATGAGATATTTACATAGAGAGAAGTAACACAAAATAATCCTAATGATCAAAAATCTCTTTATTAACCAAACAAATGCACATCAACACAGAGTTACGGTCTCATTAATATGCAGTATGCTAACCCTAACCCTAGACTGTCACTCGGGGGACCGGAGGTTTCAGGTCCAACTTGTGTTCTCGGAAACCTTAAAAAAAGAACCCTGACTGGCTCACTACATTTACAAAGAAGACAAAATATAATCCACTTTACTTTGCCTTCCAAGCCAAAAATGGATGAAGTCGTCTTAAAAATCCCCGCCCCAGAATCTGATATACTCAGGCACAGGGCTGACGGCTATCGCTAGCCTTTAGTAACGCAGCTCTGTTGTTGCTGTGGCAATTTTGTATATCAAAACCAAGTCAAAACAGTTTAAACTGTTCTTCTGTAATGGGATCAAACATTGGACACAAACATTCTGGGGAATAATGTACTCTTGAGTACTGGTTGAAAACTAATTAGCGGTAGCGTCACGTCCTCTTGTCGAACCAATCAGTGGATGTCCCATCCTTTTAAAATCATTCTTTTGTAGCGGCATATAGCATCAGATGGGGTCCTATTCATCTGTAAGGTCCCCAGAGTTTTTGATGAAGTCTGACGAAGCATCTGGCAAGCTTTGTCGGCGTTAGTGTAGCAGCTGAGAGGCATGTCATGGCCAAATGTGGATATCCATTATCCATGATTAGACTTATACAGCTCTTCTGTATCTGCAACAAGGGTCTTTCTTCTCTTAACAAGTTGGTGTGTACCTGAAATTAACTTGTTTTCGTACAAAGGGAGCCTGTAGCGCTAACTAGCTAAGGGTGGGTTTGGACAATAGAATACACACCAAGAGTGCACGGATACCCATGAGAGGGCTCAAATTCCAACATTCGTCCTGGTGGTTAGTACAGAAGAGGATTATGGCCAATGAAAAAAAAAAAAGCTGATTCTGACTTTGACTTTTGAACATTTGTTCATAGATACTAGAAACCCCACTGAACTATAAGCCGCAGCTGTCCTCACTGTATGATGGGACATTTACACCAAAAGATATTAACCTGTAACACTTTATTTGACAGCAGCATCATAACTGTCATAACACCAAATGAACCCCCATTAAGCTTTGAACCAATTGGCTGCAAAGCTTCATTGCTTCAAAAATGCTTCATTTGGCCATCACTGCTCCCCTGTGGGAGATAGTCAACCTCCTGCTGTCAACACTGTTCTCGTCAAACATGCCTCCTAGCATGCATTGCAGCGCTACAAAAGTAAATAACAATCAAAATTTATGTTCTGTGCTAATTACTGTATTTCTTCAGTTACTGTTCCAGTTGTTTCAATAATTGCTAGTTATGGTATTTGGTAACACTTAATTTGACAGTGCCGCAATAAGACAATCATAATTATGACATGACATTGTCATGCACATTAATGAATGCTTATAACCAGGGGCGGACTGGTAATCTGTAGCTTCTGGAGGATCACAGCCGGTGCTCTGGACAGCCGGCGGCCGCCATACATACATCACTGTTTTTATCCCCTCTAGTCTATACTCTGTGATTAGCTACAGTTCGCATCCAATCCGACAGGTGGCAGCAATGCGCCTGGCTGAAAGACTTGTTGTGGCCCACGAAAGGGCAGGATAGAGCGATAAGAGCTTTGGCGGACTTTCTAGTTGCCACCGGGCTGAGATGGAATGAAGAGGGTTAATTGCTAGGTATATTGGCGATTGTTATCCATCAGGTAGCTACAATTTAAATGAAATAAATGGCAATTAAAGGGCTAGTGCCAGCAAAAAACATTTTAGCTGTAAAACAACGTAGGCACACGCAGCAGCAATATTAATTCAGAAGAAATATAACAAAATTAGGGCTGTCAAAATTATCACGTTAACGCGCGGTAATTAATTTTTTTAATTAATCACGTTAAAATATTTGACTCAATTAACGCACATGTCCAGCTCAGACAGTATTCTGCCTTTTGGTAAGTTTTACAGCAAGGCTTTTTGTGCTGTCTAACAGTGAACTCTTGTGGTCGCTTTGCGACATGGTTTATTGTTTTCTTGCCAGTTCAATATGGCTGCACGACGTCTCGGGCTGACGGCTACGTTGTAATGTTGTGCCTTGGACAAGATTTGTCCGTAAGTATGGTTGTTGTAAAGAATGTACATATTATGTTAGTAAGCGAAATGTTATATTTTTTGTATGAGACGCTTTTTGTTTATGTTTAGTGAACCTGTATAGCGTGCTAAGCTAACGTTGTTGCTAATGCAATGCTTGTGTACTTTTTTTTGTAGTTTTACGACGGTCTAAAGAGGACAATGGTTTGAGGCCATTTTATTAATAAATCAGATGAAAAAGGAAGAAGTCTGATTATTAAGGCGTCGTTCACTAGCTGTCTAGCTTGGAAAAAGTAGACGCTTCGGAGTGAGGACAGCATAGACAGATTTAAAGGACAGTAGAGTGAAATGCCCACTACAGCCCTTATGTACCGTGTGTTGAATGTATATATCCATCTTGTGTCTTATCTTTCCATTCCAACAATTTATTTTACAGAATATATATATATAATTTACAGAAAAACATGGCATATTTTATAGATGGATTGAATTGCGAGTAATTGTGATTAATTACGATTAATTAATTTTTAAGCTGTAATTAACTCGATTAAAAATTTCAATCGTTTGACAGCCCTAAACAAAATATTAATAAAATGAATGGTTTTACTTTAAAGTTTAGGTAGTTAAATTGATATAATATATATTTTTAATCATTTATATATCGTTTTGTTTTCTGGTTAATACTTTCCAATGAAGGTTATGTATACAGGATTTGTCTTGAAATGTTTATTGTATTTTCATTTAAATTTAGTATTTGTGTGGCAAGATTAATTAAGGCATAAACAATGAAGTAATTTTATAGAAACAGGGGATAGGTGTTATTATAATCAAATGAATACATAAAACTTGCTTTCAAAAATAAATTCTTTTATTTGTTTATTCAGGTTGATTATAGAGCGAGGGCAGAAAGATGAATCCAACTCCAGTTCAGCCTTGCAGTACTTTGAGCGCCCCAAGTCAGACAGTCAAAGTCTAGACACATTTTCTTCATTTTTCTCTCAAAGTGAACGAAATTGATGCATTTTACAATAATTTTTTTTTTTTTAAATTCTCCCCCGGGGGGGGGGGGGGGGGGGGGGGGGCATGCCCCTGGCCCCTGTGGACAGCGATTCTTGTGGGCTGGGCTGAGTCAAAGTCCAGGGCTGCATTTTAGTCCCAGTCCGACCCTGCTTATAACAGATGTCATTTAGTGTCATCCGGCAAATTCTCTCTTTTGAATGGATGTAAAAAGATCCAAGCTGGACATAAATGGAATTAGTAAAGTAGTTTGCCGGATAACACTGAATGACATCTGTCATAAGCGTTCAGTAATGCCCATGATAGTGTCATGTCATAATTATGGTGGTCTTATGACAGTCTTATTACGCTGCGGTCAAATTAAGTGTTAACCCAAATAAATCAACAAATAAAATGCACTGGATTATAAAACACAAGATGCAAAATTAGGGGGAAAAGTAGCAGTTTATAGTCTGAAAATTATGGTAGTAATTGAAAAAAACAAGTTTGTTTTTTTTTAAATGAGAAAATATGAAGCTCATTTGTTTAAAAAAAAAAAAAAAATCGATCAATAAACCCCTTCGTTCTAAAAGCCGCAGGATACAAACGGAGAGAAAAAAGTAGCGGCGTATGGTTCAAAAACTACGGTAGTTAGTCCACGCTGCACTAGACGCACCAGTCAATGTGTGTTCCAGATTTCAAAGGAAACTTCAATGAAATTAATGAGGCCAGCTATTACGAGTAGTCTTTTAAAAAATAATAAAATAACAGCATGACATGAATCAGTTGGCGAATTCTAGCTGCGGCCTGTGGGCGATCTGGCTTTGTGCACCAATCAGATGGAGCACCTGCGCTTGTAAGCCGGGAACAGCGTGGCGGCCGTTTGATGTCACTTGAACGCCGATGAAGTGCTTGGCGCCAGTGAAATGGGCCTCAGTATGCTGAGCCAAGTGTTTGCTTTGGTTTGGATTTGAATGAAAAGAAGAAGCGAACGAACACACACGCTAACGGCTGCCTTAGCCTTGGATGCTGCAGTATTATATTTCGCAGTCTCCTCTTTGCCCTCAGTCTCCTCCCTAAATACAATGAGACACATGTACCAAGACGTGTAGATATTTTGAGTTTATCCACAAAATCACTGCTGGATTCAGAATACGTGCGTACCATTTTCTCCTCACATGTGAATCAGAATTTTTTTGAATGAAATCCCTGAAATAACAAAATTAACCATTCGCTTAGTGGATGCTTTTGAATTGTATGTTACAAAATAGTCATTTCTGGCAAATATGGGCTCATTTTCATCAGGAAAGGTTTGTACATTCTGTACAGTTATTTTTCCTGGTGACAAAACTGCCATCTTGTGGAGAGAATGGATGTAATTCAGTACAAATTCACTTTTAAGAATAGAATTAGACTTTTTTTTTTTATTGTTGTGTGTTAGTGCAGTGGTTCTCTTCATATTTATTCTGTGATGTACCCCCTGTGGAACTTTTTTTTTCAGCCAAGTACCCCTTAGCAAAGCATTTGGGGGTTAATAAAAAATACTTAAAACATGCTATCAGTGCTACTGTTCCGCATCGTGTCTTGAGATGATCTGAATTCAGAGAGTTTCCTCTTTAAAATGTCGGGTGGCTTATCAACGTGACATCCATTTTTCTTCTTAAGATGGCGCTGCAGATGCGCTGGCTTCATGGAACTGAGCAACAACAGTGCTTTGGGTGGGTTGCAGCTTGTGGGTCTAAATCCAAATACAGTGGGACCACGGCATATGAACACCTCGACATACGATCCTATCGACAGCCGACGTAAAATTTTACTCGTGATTTGTCTTGACATATGACGACATGCTCCAAGTACGACGATATATTGTACAAAAGCGTCACATTTTCATTGTTTTCCCCTAAGACAGCAGCAGCACAGTGGATTTTCTCATGAGAGAAATCAACATGGGTCCCAAGAAGATTAGTGCAGTTGGTGAAAAAAGGAAAAAAGCTGACGCTTACCATTGAAATAAATATGGAAATGATGGAATATGTCTACGATCTCAAGTTCTCAACGATCCTCCTCCGAACTCCTTTCGCCATTCTTTATAATTTAGTAACAATCATTGTTATTGTAACATCAGCAAGGAAATCGCCAGCTTTGTCAGTTTTTTATTCATTCATTTCAGAACTTGTGCAACACAACAAAGCTACTGTCCACCGTAGCCGACACAAGCAACAACAGAACATGAAAAGTGAAAGTAAAAACTCTTAACGCAGCTCTCTCACTCTCTCGTCAGTCTGTTCAGACACAGCATGCAAAACACAACTGCCACATTAGAACCTGATCCGTTGGAATATTAATAATATAAAAGTAATAATATGATTTGTTTTTATAATTTATTTGTTTTGCTATGTGTAATTGCTATGTGCAATTGTACCTGCAGTATTTATGATTTTTAGAGATTGTTGCTAGGCGGGTCAAGCTCGCGTTTGTCCCTAATGCTAAATGCATGGAAATAGTGTACGAACGAGATGTTTACTGAGCTAAACCTACGAATTCTGTCCGAAAATTATGTCCCTGGTGCAGAGGTTGCGCTAGACATTTTCGTTGTCTGTCATTTTGACTGACAGGGTCATAAAAATCCGGTCATAGTCTATTTTTACCCGTCACTTAAATTTTTAAAATGATAATGATGACATATTCAATAGTATTTAGTATTCATTCATTTTTAATTAATATTGTAACGCTTGCTTGGCGGCGAAAAATTAGAGACGGAAGTCGTGGTATTTTTCTCCCTTTTTACTCTGCTTACCGCCAACAACTCCGCCCCCAAAGAAAAAGAGGCAACGATATAGACCCCAATCACCAATGTCACACAATGATCTTAATTGTGGTTGTCAGCCCAAAATCTTCTACATATATATTAAATGCATCTTACCAGATATAAAAAGACTACTACATAGTCTGTGGTGATCGTTTGGTGCCCAGATTTCTTGTCGAATTACAGCAGTCCATCTCGCTCTTATCTTCGGGTCTCTCAGAATACGGTAGAACTTCAAGTCTCTCCGTCTATCTTCTCTGTTACAGCAACCAACCGCCACACACGCCTTCACCATTTTGATTATTAATATTAACGAGCAGAAAAACACGCCGTAATAGGAGGCATGTACGTAGCGGTAATGTGTAAACATGACGAGCTGACACACAATATGGCGGCTCCGGTCAGGGGGGCGGAGTTGTGACGTCATGTGATTGGGGTCTATACACAGGCGGCAATCTTGTCCATCAATTGGATGACGCGCTGGCACACCGGGTGCACCAATAAGAACCTCGCGTTGATGTGTCAATCACGGTGCCGCCGCCAGACCCCGGTGACGCTACAATATTCTGACAGAAGAGCCAACGACGTCATGCATTAAGAGAGACAATAGCTAATTAATATGCTAACTCGCCACCCTGTGGTCTGGGGTGTGAATTGCAACCTGTCAAAATGATGGCCAGACTTCAGTTTTTTCCGTCACAGTTTTAAAAAACCGGTCAACGACGGAAAATATCCGGTTAACGCGACCCCTGCTCTGGTGCCAAATTGAATGGTAAAGATGTGGAAGAACATACAAATGTTCAGTTAAAGAGATTGAGTGTCGAGGGCTGAAAAAGATGGGGAAAAATAGCCGACCTGATCCAGAGGTAGCTTTTTCATCAACACCTTTTTCTTGTGTGCATTACCTTACGCTACTGACAATGACATTTTCCTGTTTCAACAATCTATCCTTTACCACCATATGCCCTTTGTTTCTTATATATTATATGGTCCGGTTGTCTTGTGTCTCTGACCGTTCTTGGGGGTAATTTATATTGCTATTTTTGTGTCGTGATCGCAAATGCTACTCAGTGACAGCCAACGAACACTTTAAATTTGTTCATGAATAGCAAATCTTAATTCTATAATTTAGTTACACGTCCCCCTTAATAGTGTATTTATTTATTTATTTATTTATTTATTTTTATTTTTTTTTTTATATATAACAGAAAAGGTAACAACAGTGGCAGTCAGATACCATTTTAATTTTTTTCACGTCATTTGTTTTCAGACAGAAGCAGCACGGCAAAACGTCACGCTAAAAAATAAGTACAAATATCAAAATGGCTTACCTCTTCGTCCTCTGTAGGACCATGGCCCCCAACAAAATGTTTACTGCATGTGAAGGTGATTGGCTTCACCTTGCTGGCGTTAAACTGGTCTTTTGGAGGTCCGCACAAGTTGATCCATTGTTCACATTTTTTCCTCTTTTTTGGCTTCGGAAAAGAAAGAAAACATCCTTCAAATGTCATAATGTCTAGAGTTGTTTCTACAAGTTCTATAACAGCAATGTTTACTCGGCATGTTGTTTTTTGAAAGATTAGCAGCAGAAAACAAGCTGTAATATCATGAGTTGTATGCGAGGGCGTGTCTATGTTGACCCACTTCCGGGTTACGATGACGACGTCACAGTCTAAAAATAGTGCTGTACGGGTATGTATTCTTATGAGAAAATCCTGCTCGACATACAACCATTTCAACTTACACCCCAGGTCCTGGAAAGGATTAAATTTGTATGTAGAGGTACCACAGTAAAACATAATCTTCAACATACAACCACAATTTTACAGACTCTGGTTTGGCCTTGTTTTGCTCTTGTGCCTCTGATATTTAAACACGACTCCATTGTTTGAGGTTGAGTCTTCAAGTGATTGATAGGTAACGAGAGGTGGCACGTGACAAGTTGGGTCGAAATTGGGGTGAAATCTGGATTTTTTAAATACTAAAATTGAATAACCTGCTGAAATTAAAATTGTGTTTCTGAACTTACATTTTTCTGAAGCAATTATATAATTCAATAATTATTATTAAATGATTTTTGCATGGTTGTTTGTTTTATTCAAAATCTCGCATACCCCCTGGAGTTCATTCAAGTACCCCCAGGAATAAGCCTACCTCCATTTGAGAACCACTGTGTTAGTGCATTTCATGTTCATAAAAACTGAAAAATAGAGTTAGAAATATGTCTTAAAGTATCAGGACAAATAGCATTAAGAAATAAAAATTGTACACAAGAACTAGCAGAGTCAGCAAGGATGTTTTTATATCCAAAAAGCAGCAAATGAGTGACTGATTTTTAACTCATTATCTGCCATTGACGGCAATAAACAAATCAGAGTTGCTGTAAGAATGAACTGCTTTTTCCTTGACTGCACACTTGCACAGTGAGTTTGACATATTACCACCTACAACACCATGACAAAGGAAATAGATTACTACACTGTAAAATATTATAAGTTGACTTTACTAAAAAAAAATATGCAAACTTGCTGCCTTAAAAAAATTAATTTATGTTGACTTAGATGAATTAGATTTGATTAACTTAATTATTGTGAGTTGGCAGTACTCAAATGAACTTAAAAAAATTGGTTTATAGTCACTTGTTTATTGTGAGTTGGCAGTACTCAAATTAACTTAAAATAAGTGGATTATAGTCACTTGTTTATTTTGAGTTGGCAGTACTGAATCTAACTTAAATAACTGGATTACAGTAACGTGTTTTAGAGTGTACAGTACTCAAATTAACTTAAATAATTGAATTGCAGTAACTTTTATTTTGAGTTTGCAGTATTCAAGTGATAATTGTGTATTAAATTATTAATTACCTTTAGTTTTCCATTTCATCCATCATATTCAGGTCAACTTAATTTTCCTGACCTAAAAGAATTGTACAATAGAAATTACAACTGCACATACTAATTTCATTAAAAAAAAAAACATTATCTAACAGTAATGACCCCCAAAACACAATGAATGGAGAACACTCTTAACTCATTGGAATTGAAATTTACTTTAAAATGCTCAAAAGTGCATTTAATGGGAGACACCGGCTCCTGGCAGGCTGAACAGTGTTTGGTTAATACTCAGTATCAATGAACAATCAGTGGATTAATTACAAACCCACTTTTGCAAACATTTTGCACCTCATACAAAGTACAGGCACCTAAAGATAACCTTTTGCTACAGAAATTAATGAATAATACCTGAACTGCATCAATGTCCACTCCTATCCTGTGATTTCCAAAGACTAACAGGCGACATCCTATTCTCATAATTTCAGGACATTAACTCAGCATTGAAGACATGGCGTCAAACTAGTTGCCCATTACAACATGAGCTTGAGCTATGGTAAAGCTAACAGGTCTGATTTCTCCAACAATATTAGTGATCAAAACTGGAACTAGGTACAATCAACATTGTCCCATGGTTTAAACTGTGCAGCATTGATAAATTAACATAAAAATACAGAACTCTTTAAAACACTCTGTTCAAATTCAAATTTCACTTTATAACACCTGGAACAGTAAACAAGACATGTTGTTTTTCTCACATCACCAAAAGAGTACATGCAAAATGTGTACTGGAGTTATACACCTCAGACACCTACAATTTTACCAAGAATATGGGTTTTATTTTTATTCAAATTGTAATTTCATATTAAGCTCTTTCGTCTAAAAAAGTCTAATTACTAGTCAAAAATATGTCATTAGTCTTAACCCTCATGCTGTCGTCCTGGGTCAAAAGACAACAACTATTTTGATTTTTCTTTTTTTCCCTCTCACTATCCTTTCTCCCTCTCTTCCTTCTTTCCTCCACCCCTTCCTTCTTCCTCTACTCATTCAAGTTTCCTTCCTCTCTCTTTCCTCTCACCATCCTTTCTCCAACCCTTCCTTCTTTCCTCCTTCCTCCCCCCCCTTCGTTCTTCCACCCATTCCTTTCCTTCCTCTCTTCTTTCTTTCCTCCCACCATGTTTTCTCTCTTTCTTACCTCCTTCCTGCCATCCCTGATTTCTTTCCTCTCACCATCCTTTCTCCCTCCCTTCCTTCTTTCCCCCTTCCTTCCTCCTTTCTTTCTTGACCTGAGGGCACCACAAGGATTAAAATAAGACATATAACATAAAAAGTATCTTGTTTTTCACTTGTTTCTATGGCAATTTCACTCTTTTTTCAAACAAATTTTCCCCTGAAATAAGTACTTGCACTTGTCCGTGGAACAAGGCTTTTTTGCGTGTTCTAATCGAAAAAAAAAAAAAAAACTGTTCCAGATATATTTTTCTTATTTCGAGCTAGTGACAATTCGCTTGAAACAAGTGAAAAAAAATAGTTAGTATGAGGGTAGATTTGTGTCTTTATTATTCAATCAAAAAAAAAGTTGCCTCAATCAAATGAAAAGTTGCTTCAATCAAAATATATATTTTCAATTGAAGAAAAAGTCATTTCAATCACAAAAAAAAAGTGTTTGAATTCAAAAATGAATTTGAAAGTCAAAAAAATGTATTTGAAAACTATTTTTCTTTGATTTATTTATTTTTTTTTTATTTAAGTCAAGTTTATTTTGATTGAAGTAATGTAATTTTGCGTTTGGACCACATTTTGGCTAGGACATTTGTGTCTTTATTATTCAATCAAAAAATAAGTTGCTTCAAACAATGAAATATATATTTTCAAAAGAAAATCACTTAAATCAATTGTAGAAAAAAAGGTTTGAATGTGAAAAAATATTGAGACTCAGAAATTCGCATTTGAACACTTCATTTTTCATTGACACCGTTTTCTTTGATCGAAGCAATCCTTTTTGTGTTTGAGCCATATTATGGGTAGGACATTTGTGTCAAAAATCATTCAATCCCAATAAAAGTTGCTTCAATCAAAAAAAAAAAAAAAAATTCTTAACCAAAGAAAAAACTACTTTTGCAAAAATATTTTGGGGGCAAATATTTTTTTTATTTGAAATATATATTTTTTGTCTTGACGTGTCACTTTTTTTGAAAAGCAAAAAGTTTTAAACTTTTTTTTTTTTTTGTGGAAAAGGTTTTGAAAGCACTTTTTTTTAAAAGTGGAAAAAGTTTTAAAGGCACTTTTTTTCAGTTGACTCATTTTGACACAAAAACGTTTTTTCTTTGATTAAAATAGTTTTTTTGATTGAAGCAACTTTTATTGGGATTGAATGATTTAGACACAAATGTCCTACCCATACGATGGCACAAACACAAAAAGGATTGCTTCGATCAAAGAAAACAGGTTAAATGAAAAATGAAGTGTCCAAATGTGAGTTTCTGAGTTTCACATTCAAACCTTTTTTTTCTACGACTGAATTTTTTAAATATTTGATTGAAGTGATTTTTCTTTGGAAAATATATATTTTTTTGTTTGAAGCAACTCATTTTTTGATTGAATAATAAAGACACAAATGTCCTAGCCAAAATGTGGTCTAAACGCAGTTATATGATTTCAATCAAAAAAGTTGTTTCAATCAAAAAAAAAAAAAAAAAAAAAAAAAAAAAAAAAAAAAAAACGACTTAACTGAAAAAAACAAAAAATTCAATCAATGCAAAATAGTTTCCACATACATTTTTTTGAGTTTCAAATTTATTTTTGCATTCAAACACATTTTTTTTGATTGAAGTGACTTTTTCTTCGATTGAAAATATATAATTTGATTGAAGAAACTTATTTTTTGATTGAATAATAAAGGCAAAAATCTACCTCCATAAGTTACTTTTTAGAGGTGATGCATCTTATTTTAACTTATATTAAGTGACATTTTCATTTGGAAATTAGACATTTAGACTAGAAATAAGAAAAATATTCTTAGTTTTTGCACTACAGGTGTAGGCAAGTTGATAAACTTGCCTACACCTGTAGTTTGTTTTTCAGAGTGAGCAGTTTTGGAGTGAGGGTTTTCTTTCCCAATCCAAGCATGACTGTTTGAATGAATCTGAATGTGTTTGCCATGCGTTTTGGGTAATCAAGATGGAGGGCAAACATAAGCCCAAATATGAGGCAGACTGCCTGGGGAAAGTCTCTAATATTGTCCATGACAGTCCTTCCCTCAAGTACGATGGCAGTGGAAATGGGCTGGAGGTGCACTGCATTTAGACCCTGCTGCTGATCATCTTCGCTGACAACAGTCAGCACCCCAACTGTCACTGAGGCGAGTACTTCTTTCGCTGTATCCTGCAAAAGAAGCACACACAACTACCTTCTGAATCTCATCTTCTTTTGGGGAAAAATCCCCTAGAGAAACCCTAAATTCATTCACATGGTTTTTCAAAGTGTGAGATAGGAGAATTCACATCCTTCACATTCACATTTAACTACATTATGTACTACAAACAAATTTACTAGGGATTCTCATAATTTATAAGTGAGATCAGAATCCACCTGATTCTGATCAACTAAAAATAATTATATTTTAAACATTTGACAACAAAATGAAATGTATAATAAATATGATTTGTCAGTAAATTGAGATCAGTGAGTGTCCGTCTGCTTTCAATGTTACTTACAAAGCAAGTCTTGTAAACTTCACTGGAGTCGTCACCAAGTAGAATGGGTAGGCCTTTGAGGACAACAGAGCGAAGTGCTGTTACATCTGGTGACTAAAAATACAGAGAGAGAAGAGATGTAAGTTAAAAACTTTGTAGCATTTTGAGGGGTGGGTGGAATATGTGTTGATATTAGACATGTGCCGGTTACCGGTTTCATGGTTTACCGTGGTGTGAAAACGTCGCGGTTTCAAAACCACTAAAATTTTCCGGCATACCTTAGTACGGTATTCGCTATTTTTCATGTGCCAAAATGCAGCCGAAGTGGCTTGGTGCGGCACCACTCACCCCTTCCCGTTTGTTGCCGTGAGTGTCACTAAACAGCCAGCAAACCCAAAAACCAACCCTCGAAACACAAGGCGTACTTTTCTTCAATTTATTGAGCTCTCAAATCGTGGTGAAATATACAAATGAATACATTTAAAACGTTGTACAATTGTATTTTTCCACGTGTGATTAGGTTCCACAGGATAGCAGTAGCACCATTAAAAAGTTCACCAAAAACAAAACACACATTTTCATTTCAAATTCAATATACAAACTAACTAAAATTTACAAAGACGAATGATAGCCTAGGCTAAGCTGGGAGAGCAGCTTCGTCGAGATTTTATGTCTCACAGCCGTCAAAGATCGCTAATTGAGAAAGGAGGTCTCACTCCTCACCTTTTTTTTTTTATTTATTTTTTTTTTTATGAAACCTTTCCTCAACAATATTTACATTTTAACATTTATAAAACTAACTTATACATTTTTAACTAACTTATTAACTTATGAATTCTTTGTTCTTTTTAACACAAAGGCATGGCATCATGTAGACTAGAGTTGACACAGTGGCTGAAAATGGCGAAACTTCACTTGAGCTTCCCCCCTCAAAAAAAAAGTCATACAGTATATATTTTTAATTTTATTTAGAAGTCTTTTTACTTTTTATAGCAATTATTTTGTTCTTACTCTAATATTGAGCAACTTGAGCTGTGGCTGTGGGTATAGTCTAGGTTCTATTTATTTTAATTTTATATAAAATATTTTTTATTTTGTGTTAATTTATTTATTTTCACATTATATTCATGTTCCAATTTACAAATATGTTTTGAAAAAAAAATCCTGTTCAATGGAAATTATTATTTTTTTTTTTAAACCCCTACGTCTCAAAATTTTGGAGCTATAATTGCAATACCGTGATACCGTGAAACCGCGGTATTTTTGCTCACGGTTATCGTACCGTGAAAATCTCATACCGGCACATGCCTAGTTGATATACTGTTCTGCATTTCCTCTAGTAGTGCTGGCTTATATTAGAGACAGGGTTTTAAGTTGTAAGTATATTTCGTAATATCTAAATACCCCATTTTACACATCCCATTTTCCCCGTTAACATTTTCTTTGTAGCGATAAAAACTCAACATTTCAATTCAATTTCAAAAGAAATGTCCCTGTGCATGTATTTCATTGAGCAGAAAAAAGCACTCACTTAAAATGTGCAAACTACCATATTACTGTACGTTTTTCATCCTAAGAATGACAGATTGAGAGACACATGTTTCGATGAGTAGTTCACAACAGCTGGTATAAGTCATTGGTATGGTCATCAAAGGAGTACATCTGCCTCTCTTGCTCTCCACAGCAGCATGCAGCAGCATGCAGCAGCAACACAACAGAGGTAGGAAGTGTGAATGGTATGTGGTACAGGGCTAAGGTTAACTGAAACCACACATTATGCTGGAGTGTAAATTACTCAAAATTTGTTAAAAAAAAAAAAAAAAACACACAACAGAATCCTTACCACCCAGTTGATGTGCTGCATCAGGTCTGTCAGTTTCTGTCCTGTAGTTCCTTTTTTGGACTTGAAAAGATCAATGACGCGTGGGGTGTGTTGGTCTAGGGCTTCATAGAAGTCTCCTTCAAGATTCTTACTGGCGATGCGATTAAACTCAGCAAAAACCTTAAAAATGGGAGGGGAAGGAAAGAGAGGGATAGCAACATTAAGCTGACATCATCCAATTAATACTGTAAAAAACGAAAGAGCTTAATATGAAACTATGGTGATTAATACATTACTACTTATTAAACAAAAAAAAACATGAGTACACATACTGCTATTGAAAACATTTTTCTTTTTTGTGTATAGTGCAAGAGTTTTTTTTTTTTTTTTCATGAGGATCATATGTTTTAATATTCCACCAAATGAATTAGGATTTCTTGCCTCACAGCTTTGATATGTTCTGACTGACATTTGATCTGCTGGAAACTTTATGAGGGAAGACAGGCCGAAACAAACAAGTATCTTACCTGTCTCTCGGTGAAAAGTGCTGGCCATCGTTCAACCATGCTCTGCACAGCAGGTTCCTGTGTCACTATCTCCCTTCTGCGCAGTGGGAATGTTTGGTCCATCATTTGCGAGACTAGAGTGATATTGGGTTTTTTCTTCTTCATTTCCTCTATGACAATCTTTCTGCCATTTTCAAGGCTGCTTTCATCATGCCTGTCAGGTAAATTAGGCAAATAATTGGCTTCACCTCTTTTTGGTCGCTTGATATTCTTGCTGGATGCTTCTCCCTCTGGGTTGCGTTTACTTCGTTTACCCCCATTGATCATTACATCATCACATCCTGCTTTTCGTAGCTTTGTACGATAGTTGGCCATCTTGAATTTAAGGCAGTTTTTCCAACCATACCATCCTGGCTGGGGACCAGGTTCAGTGAGGCTGGGGTGCTTGCTGATCAGTGATTTTGCAACACTGCTGAAGTCATCATCGTCAGGGTAAGCCTTGAAACTGTACATAGTTTCTGCAAGCTTTTGGAGTATATCGTGTTTCATATCTCGTGATGGAGTCATTGGGAGACGGTCTCTCATATATATAAGGTCTGCCTGTCTCAGTCTGTACTCTACATCCACTGAGAAATTGGGAATGTCAAAGAACTCTGGCCACTGTCTTCTTAGCGAAGATGGTAGTTCAGCAGTGGACAAGAGCTCAGTGTCTGCTGTGCTGCAGTCTAATTCTTGGGTGGTTGAAGACATGGAGGTCAACTCAAGAACCACAAGAGGAATTACTTTCAGCGTAGCTCTTTCAGGCAAATCGGTTATTTGAGTCAAATTGCAGAGCGCATTATTAAAGTCTGGATCTTCATATTGGAGTCTGAAGTCGTACTGCAACGACAGCTTATCCCTCAGCTGTGTTTTCAGTTCTTCAATGGAATCCGGTCTCTCATTTAAGGTTAGCTTCCTTATATCGTCATCATCTATGACAACTCGGAGCATCAATTTTTGGTCCATTTTGATGTCGCCTCCTGTGAAAAAATGAGAACTTAATCTCAGACATGCCAGATTTTGGTGTTTAATCCACTCAGCATAATATGTACCGTTTGAGTGTAACAAGCTGTTTGCCATGAACTCTGTAAAGTGACAGAGGAAACACATCATTCAATTCAGACAACTGGGTGACTGAGAAGGTGGGCAAATGGCTGTGACAGAGCTCATATGCTCTAAGATGCTCATCATACCATGAGGTCATCAGTTTACAGACAAATGCTATATCAGTGTTGATAACAACAATCTTTGCAATTTGTCTGAAATCTGGGAGCCCTGCGCAAGATCCAACAGAAATGACCATATCAGCACTGTACTTAATGCCATCAATGCAGACAGAGGAAGCGACAAGTACTGTGTTCAGCTGGTTGTTCCTTTGATTGAGCCAGTTCTGCACATTTTCCGGAAATGAGGAAACCATCACGGACTTTACTTTGGGAATCTCAATAGATGGCTTAAAAAAAGATGTGGCAGCTAAATGGAAGGCCATCATTTTCTGATGTCTGTTTGCTAAAGTAAGGGGTATGTTTTTAAAGTTGTGAGAGTGATGCACAACTTTCTTGAAGAACTTATGTTTCCCCTCAAAACGCATTGTCCACAAATCAGATAGAGGACCAAAGGTTCGAATTAGCTGAGGGTAGTGCTCAATGTAGTGGTGCTTTGGTCGTAGCTTTTCACCTGGGAAAACGTTCTGAAACAAGTGTCGATGTTCAGAGATTTTGCTATCAAG
Source organism: Corythoichthys intestinalis (assembly GCF_030265065.1). Lineage (NCBI taxonomy): Eukaryota > Metazoa > Chordata > Actinopteri > Syngnathiformes > Syngnathidae > Corythoichthys > Corythoichthys intestinalis. Next base: position 38,466,098 of record NC_080410.1, read on the forward strand.
AAAGCACAAGGACTCCTCTGTAAACCTTGTGGACATTGACAATTCCACCACATCTTTTAAGGTCATTAACACTTCCCAGGTTTCATCGCCATTTGGAATGTGCTGACCAATCAATAATGGCAGAAGTCGAAGAAGAGTCCAATTTTCGTGGCCATTTCCTCCAACTGTTGACTTTGAGGAGAACGTCTTAGGTATGAGCTGGGGTTGATTTGTTCTGTCTGAGAATGTGTACTGGAACTGTTTAATAGCATCATTCAGGGTCTCAAGAGAGATGAGTCTCTTTGATATTAGTGTCTTTAAGCACAGGGCCAATTCTATTGGAACAATACCCTCCAGAAGATCATGCAAAATGTCTGGAGGGTAACCGTCGACAACATGAAAATGTTGCAAGCTTTCACTAAGTGGACAGCTTCTTTTCACACCATATTGTTGAGCCTTGGTTGAATCCTGTGACACCTCTTGCACATGTTTGTCATGGTTTTCTTTTGTTCGTTGTTGAAATAAGCCTGTCCGTACTTCCTTGTGCTGTATTTCCTCCCGCTTGGCCATACAGAACCGACAAACTTGGCTAACTTTGAAGCTTTCAAAGAACCCTCCCAAAGAATGGGCACCCAGATTGTCTGCTGCCACAAACAACACAGTGCCCCTAACAGTGGCTCCCAACTGTTCAACATATATGCCCTGTTGCTCAAGAAAAACAAGGTCCTGAATGAGAGGGCGGAGAATTTCACCATAACCATGGTCTTTGATGTTGTTGACCTTGCAAAGCAGAGCGAGCTGAATGGAATGAAGAGACGAGCGATATTTAGGGTGTAAATTGCCAAGTACCCAGTAGATGGCAGTTTGCTTGTGCTTTTTTCTGGAGGTTCCCAAGGGGTTAGCCACCTCAAAATCATCTATATACAGGCAAAGAGCAATCCTGAACTTATCCTGATTCAAGAAAGCACTGTCTTTGAAGCGGGCACCATCTCTGTAAGATTTGTATTCCTCTGACAAAGTTGCCTCGTGTGACATGGTCTTTTCCAGAATTTCTCTATTGCTCAGCAATGTTTGCAGCATTTTTAGTATGGGGACATACACAACTGTCTGCTTGTCATTTTCTATGACAAACTCAACTGGTGTAACCAAAGGGAATTCCCTTGAAATGTATGATTTTCGCATGTTAGCAGTTGACAACGATCCCCCATCAGAAGTCAATTTGAGGAATATATTATTCTCAGTGACCCCTTGAGCTATCTTATTCACTAAAACATCATCAACATTTGCACAATGAGTATGCAGAATTCTTCGAATAGAAGAATGTAGCAATGGCTGTGATAACAAATAAATTTGGTTGAGCTGATCTATGACCTCTTGCATGGCAGTTTCAGAGATGTTAAGAATTGATGACATTTTCAGGAAAAGAGCAGCCACATTGCGTTCCAACTGATTCTCTATGTCCTCCACATCTTCATTCAGCTCAGCAACTTCACAGTCAATATCATCACCTTCAGGGTCTCTTTCGGCCACCTGAACACTCACATTAGTTGGAAGTTCTTCAGCTATATTTTCTGAAACAATTTCTGGTTTGAATGCCATGTTGTTGTGCATGTGATGCTCTTTGCTTTTGTGTGCAGTGAAGGTAGAATAAACACTGGTCTGGAAGTTACAGTCTTGATATGGGCAAGTAACCATTTGCCTCAGCTTCAGATGTCTTCGCAAATGGGTAAAGAAGTCTGCTTCTGAGCAAGGCTCCACAAAGTTGCAGAACTGACAGTGAAATGCAGTTTCTCCCCTTTTGCCTGTATCTTTTAGAGAGTGCCATGTCGAGAGGTGTACTTTGAGTGCATTAAAAGATTTAAATGTGCAGAGGCAGTCCTTATGAAGACATGGGAGTAGGGATGTCTGAGTGTGGTATCCATGTTTTAAGCGGTAATGCTTAAGCAAGTAGCCTCTCTTTTCTGCAGAAAATGTGCAGTACTTACAAGTCCACTGCATTAGAGATTATTGCTCTGGTTGACCTGAAAAGACATGATATTTTCAGCATTGAGAACTTGTTAGAAGAAAAAAAAGTTACATTTTTTCTTAACGGTCACAAATTAAAATGTCCAATTATTTTTAACCGCAAATTTAAATCTGCAATGAATTATTTTAATATTCACAAACTAAAATGTGTAATAATGAGTTATTTTTAAAATAATGTAATTGAATATTTTTGAACATTCAAATTGGGATGTACAATTAATTTCTAAATCCATCTGTAAAAACATTAATGCATGTTTGTTACCCCAACCCATGAAACAAATACAAATATTAAATGATTCATTGATCAGTGTATGAGACATACCTGTAATTGCTGGGACTGAGGTATGAGTATTGACCATTTGCTTCAGCCTGATTGGGGGACGGTGAAAAAGAACACAAAATTAAGGCAACAATTTCAAAATATAGGCACATAAATGACCTACGCTAACACACCAGGCTGTTATAGCATCGAGTGTGATCTCTGCACTCTTGCTATCTGTATTCCTATATTAGGTTTTTAGTTCAGTGATTAACTATATTGAGGAATGAAAACCATCACTTAGATTGGATATCTAAGTGATGGTATCAATCCACATATCTGATCTATGGTCTGATGTTTTAGCCAGCGAGAAGCAGAGCTCATGTGATGAGATTTTTGTGAACTCTACTCATGTCTACACTGTGACAGAGCAGTGAAGTACAACACCACGCCAGACTAAGGACATTTTTTCAACACAAAAATATAAAAACACAAGATAAGAGACCTTGCTAGGGTGCCACTAATAATCAATTGCAATAGATGATATTCATTCAGATGAGCAGATTTTCATAATTTCTATCATTCAGCTGAATTTCCCTCACTTCTATTAATAACTAAGATACAGATTTAATGATATATAATAATAGTAGCATGTGCTGTAGGATGCCAGCGCATGAGCCTAGACTCTCAACTGTTAGACCAATGTTAAAGTGGTGGAATAACAGGGGAAATGTGATCTAGTCCTCTGATTTTTGCGATTTATGCATTTTAAAACAATTTCAAATAATCAGTGCAGTTTGATCAAACATGGAGGGGGAGCACTGCACATGAAGAAAAGCAAATGGAAGGGCAGATGAAAAACACTCTAAAGCAGGGGTCCCCAAACTTTTTCCTGTGAGGGCCACATGACTTTTCCCTTCTCTGATGAGGGGCTGGGTCTGTTTGTAACAGAAAAAGTGACGATTTAAATTTAATGTTTCTGGATTCTTCACGGAACAAAAGTAAATAAAATAAAATAAAAATAATAATAACATAATATAATATCATATAATAATGAATAATAATAACACTATTAATTAAATAGATAATAACCAAATAACCATGTCTGGGTTCTTCAGAGAAAAAAGCCAGGAAATAAATAACACTATTGGGGGGGGGGGGGTTCAGGACCGGACCAAATGTGGAGGCGGGCCGTAGTTTGGGGACCACTGCTCTAACGCAGGAACCGATTACGTTGGCGCACATAAAGTCTGACTGTGCATTTAGCTCTTACCTGAGCCGAAATAGACTGGCTGAAGCTGACTTAATTCTAGCACTAACTCTGCAAATAAATCACTTTATCGACATTTCTAACATTTTTACGTGAGAAAGTAGCCGTTTAGACTCTCAACGTGCAAATTCGGCGCTACTCAAGCTAGCCGTAGTGACTAAGGCACTTCCTGTTATATCCACAAAATAAAACACCCACTAACGATAGAATTAGTGTGTTTATTTTGAAAACAGGAAGCGAACCTCCCCTCGGTCTAGGTAACTTAAAACCGCTCGGTAACACAGGAAGCGAACCTCCCCTTGGTCTAGCTAACTTAAAACAGCTCGGTAACTGTTTTAAATTGGTTTTAAAAACCTCTCGCATCGCCCAAAAACGTTACAAGCCCTGTCTCTCAACTTAATCACCAAGAATTAAAAACGCCGACAAAAAATGGTAGTCTACCATAAACTGTCGTCTACATTTGTTTCTGAAAATGATGAGGTTACTGTCACGGTCATATAGCATGCTTGCTAGCGGTGATATTTGATGTAATTGACATTTCTCCTTCCTGGCAGCACACAGGCTACTACACTACAACAAGACAAATCGACGGTTTACAAAAGAGTAAAATATTTACTTACCAAATCAGTGTGCTGAGGACAAGTAAACCCACAATGGCGAAAATAACGGAGAAAGGGGTTGAAAAGAGCGCGAAAGTGGGCAAGGCAGATCTGCGCATGTCTGATAGAACGCCCAAAGGACACTGGGTACAATAAATTATTTTTTCTAATTTGACTTAACTGGGATATATCAAGTTAAGCAAATTCTCCAACCCCAAATTACTACTTACTTATTTAAAAGTAGTGTTCCCAACAGGTTGATGAAAACTAAGTTTAGTTCACTTATCACATTTAATTAATTTGAATGTTAGCATTTACAGTGTAGCCTTCCAACTGTTGTAACGGCTTTATTTATACTTCATAGTTTAATTTCTCCTTTTTTTTTTCCAACCTAAAGGAAGAAGACGCCGACTGTGTTCATCCACAGAATTACACCGACTACTACGGCGCCTTCCTGAGAGACGCCCACGAGGAGAACCCAGAGAGCATCCTGGACGAACACGTCCAGCGTGTCATGAAAACTCCAGGCTGCCAATCACCCGGAACTGGCCGTCACTCACCCAAGTCCCGCTCACCTGACACTTTTAAAGGGACGGCGGGTTCCTGGGGAGCTCAGGGTAAACATCCGTCCAAGCACACCATCAAGGCAGAGTCGGGTCACCACTACAAGCATCACACTCACCAAGCGGAGTCACCTTGGGGTGCGGGATCCTCAAACATAGACTGTGCAACCTATGGGTATGTTTATTGAGCAGTGAATGCGATGTCTTTTAACCCTTTGTAAAGCACTCATTGATTGCCATTCACATCCAAACTATTTTGATAGGGAGGGGCTGGCAGAGAGCAATCGCTGCCAGGCTCTCCCAGTCAAAGCGGATTGGACGTCTAGTGCCGTCAATGGCACAGAAACATGATCATTAACAGGCTGCTTTTCCAGTTTATGTGACTTGGAAGTATATAATTGTCAATGACAGGCAATGAAGTAATAATATCAAATCAAATTTATTTATATAGGCCTTTACGAAACTTGAAAGGCCCTCAAAGTGCTTTACAACAAAACATGGCTCAAGATAAATAAAAGGGAGGAAAATATTATACAATGACATTAAGAAAAAAATGAAACAAATACAGTGCATCGCGATAAAAGTCCAGCAAATAAAACAATAAAACTGAAAAAATCCAAAAACATTAAAAACCCTTAAGCAAATAAAACCAGGCTATCCTAATCTGTGTAAAAGGCGAGTCTAAAAAGGTCTGTTTTTAACAGAGACTCAAATAGTAGATAGTCATGTCTTTTTTTCCCTAACATTTTAAAACTTTGTTTCATTTTTTCCTTTTTTTAATATTAAAAATAAAAAAGTTCTTTCTTAAATAGCTTAAATAATAAAGATAATTAAAAAAGAAAAATAAAGATAATTGCAGTTTTGTTAACAAAAAAGGGAATTTTTAAATATGTAATTTGGTATTAATGCTATTTTATTTATTATTAACTTTAGAGTGTTATAGAGGACTATAAGCAGTGTGTATTCCTATTTTTCATTTCAATTTAGTTTTTTTTTAAACATTATAAATATATACAGTATATATATATATATATGTATAGTAAAGGTACATATACAGGTAATTGTGACCTCGTGTCTATATAAGTGGATTCATTTTAATTTAATTTAATTTATTTTATTCGTTTTTATGTAAATTTAGTGATAATTACCCAAAAATATTAATTCAGTAATAAGTAAGGGTGTAACGGTACATGTATTTGTATTGAACCGTTTCGGTTCGGGGTCCTCGGTTCGGAACGGAGGCGTACCGAACGAGTTTCTGACGTAATGTAAAGTGCTGTCAAATTTAGCGCGTTAACGGGCGGTAATTAATTTTTTGAATTAATCACGTTAAAATATTTGACGCATTTAACGCAAGCGCGGAATGCCCGCTCATGCATCCCATAATCCCACCGTTAATTACGCCCCACGGACAGCTCGCTAAGTGCGTAACATAAAACGAGCCACACACACAAGTTGCAAGTGGACACAAATTTATTCACATAAGTCGAACTCGTAATGAACAAAATATACAAAATGCGGAAGGAGCTGGCTTCAGCGTAAGCCCAGGCCAAAACAACAAACAAAATGAAACTACACTTAAACACCACCCGTTAAGTAAACCCTGATCGTAAAAAGGAAATAAAAAAAAAAGACAGCCACTACCCTGGCTTCTACACTAAACAAAACGGGTTGAACGAAAACGGCAGTTTACCTCTACTGCTGCGGTGCTCTTATTTACAGTGGTGAACAAAAACGATCCAATAACGAATGAACACAAAATACCTCACTGAAAAAGCGGGAGTGTAACAAAATAGTGATCAAATGCACAGGTGAACGAATGGTGAGCAAACAGCTGGCGAGGAGGTAGGTGGCACGTATGCTGTCAAATGCGAACTCTGAGTGTTGACTGTAAAATGACGAGCGGTCAGATGACTTTTGTTAACGCTGCCTTTATTTGGTTAACAAGACTCAGGCACAATACAACACACACGCGAGGATGCGAGCTCAAACAACGGCCTAATAGTACTACCTTGTATCGGTTTAGCTGCCGTAAAGCAAGTGTCATTATTGCCGCAAATGTAAACAAAGGGCTGCACAATGGATACATGACAGACAGCTGCTAGTTTCTGAAGTTGGCACCCTTCCTTGGGTGGCCCATCAGCGGCGGCTGCGTCGTCTGCCCGTCCGGCGTCAATCAGAGTACGTCACGTTGGGAGGGGAAGCAGCCAGCTGGCGGACGCGACAATCAGCTGACCGACAATCTCAAAAAAGATAATTAAACGGCCAGGGCCGTCGCACCACTCAGAAGTGCAGTGAGCAGCGTGAGTAACGGTTAAATGTAGACATGGAAGAAACAGTCATAAAGTTAATAAGGGAAATTTGAAACTGGTCAGTGTTGCAACTGTTCCGTTTTGTACATCAGATATTTTTTAAAGAAAAAGTCTTAGCCAATATTATTTATTTTTATTTTGTTTTTCAAAATATCTACATTTCAGAATATTGTATTTTCTATTTTTGAGCAGAATTCTAGCTTTTTATAGCCTAATGTTCCTACTGTTGAAAGCACGAAAGTGTGTAATAAACAACTAGCACATTTATTTTTTTGCATTTTGTTTTCTTACTGTACCAAAAATGTACAGAACCGTGACCTCAAAACCGAGGTACGTACCGAACCGAGATTTTTGTGTACCGTTACACCCCTAGTAATAAGTGATATTGATATTATTGAAAATATTTATTTAACCTACTAAAAATAGTCACTCGCCCTATAAAAAGTCTAACCTTAGTCCTCACTAAATGTACTCTTGTGCAGCAACAAAGGTGGCGCGCAGTGTAGGCGGGCGTTCAAACGTGGAGAGGAAGCAACAGCTCCTCCGGAGGACATGGAGAAGAAGCAGAAGATCCTCCTGTGGCTCATGGAAGGACAGAAGGAGATGATCCGACACAAAAAGAGCCCGTACGGGTCAGTCATACTATTTTTTTTATTTATATTTTGGAACTTTCTGGGAAGAATGTTAAAAATGTTCAATTTTAGTAGCACCGCAGGCTCCAGGAAGGGCCAGGGCCAACCCAGCTCCTCTTGGGACACTGTCCAGCCATCGCATCCTTTCATCCAAGACCCCACCATGCCGCCCAACCCGGCCCCGAGTCCGCTCATCCAGCTGGAGGAGGTCCGACGGAGGCTGGCGGAGGAGAAGATGATCAAGTCCGGAACGGTGCAGCCCAAGCAGCGGTGAGTGGATTTACGAGGACAAAGCACTTTTTAATACTGTACTGCAGCATTTCCGCCACTGGATGGCGGCAGCGAGCTTCACAATATCGTGCTACAAACAATTGTGAAAATTTCAATTGTCTTTCTATACTAGTGCAGCGAATGATGCTCATTGACCTAACCTTGAAAGATCATCATGAATGAGGGTTTATGAGGTTTTGACGCAGCAGCACTAGCGTAGCACTTGTATAAGGTGGGCGAGAGGTGTCAGGTGAAGTGCAAAGCACACACTCTGCAAAGAGAAAAAAGCATGAACCCCAATTACAAACGCTTTGCAAAAGAAAAAAAGCACGAATGCAAACTGCCACAACACGATCCCCAATTCCTAAAGTGTGATTGCAAATTGGTAAAAGCATGAACCCCAATCGCCACAACACGACAGCAAATATCTGGCAACACAACTGATGACCTGGAAGTAAAAAAATATATTGCTTATATATGCTTTGTGACCATCTCGACAGATCTCCGTGAACTTGCCCCCCCACCCATAAGACGCAAATTTATATGAAAATTATGTCAATCGTTTGTGCTGAGAAAAAAAAAGGCCTTTATGCTGCTATTTTTGTATAGATATTGAGACATTAATTTCAAGTGAGGACGTTATAACTCCCGTGTATCCCAGTGTATCAACTCTCTCAATAACGGGGGTGTCAACAACTAGCATAAACGAATTCGGGTCCATTTTGCAGTAAATGGGGGTGAGGGCTTGAGATTTGAATTTCGAGTGTTGGCGTCACTCTCAGCCCCTCATTTACTGCAAAATGGACCCGGTGTGGCGCCATTCGTTTCTGATAGGTTCGTGCTAGTTGTGTAATTGAGAGAGTTGCTACGCTCCGTCAGCCACGGGAGTTATGACGTCCTCGCTCGGAATTAATATCTCAATATCTATGAAACGACCATTTTTTTTGCAGCACAAACTGTTGACACAATTTTCAGTCAAAGTGCAAGGCTGATAGACCTCAGATTAACCTACAAAAGGGTTATAAATATCTCAAAAGATAGCAGCACAAACGCCAATTTTTACAGCACAAACGATTGACATCATTTTCATATGAATTTGCGTCTGATGGGGGGGCATCTTCACGATGGTCCATAGAGATGGTCACAAAGCACATATAAGCAATATACAGTGCCCTCATTTTTTTATTTTATATTTTTTATAGGGCTGTCAAAATTATCGCATTAACGGGCGGTAATTAATTTTTTTAATTAATCACGTTAAAATATTTGACGCAATTAACGCACATGCCCCGCTCAGACAGATTTAAATGACAGTACAGTGAAATGCCCACTTGTTAATTGTGTTTTATGGAGTTTTACCGCCCTCTGCTGGCGCTTGGGTGCGACTGATTTTATAGGCTTCAGCACCCATGAACATTGTGTAAGTAATTATTGACATCAACAAAGGCGGGCTACCAGTTTATTTTTTGATTCAAAATTTTACAAATTTTATTAAAACGAAGACATTAGGAGGGGTTTTAATATAAAATTTCTATAACTTGTACTAACATTTATCTTTTAAGAACTACAAGTCTTTCTATCCATGGATCGCTTTAATAGAATGTTAATTATGTTAATGTTAATCTGGTTATAATAAAAAAAATACAGTCCTTATGTACCGTATGTTGTATATATATATCCATCTTGTGTCTTATCTTTCCATTCCAACAATAATTTACAGAAAAATATGGCAGATTTTATAGATGGTTTGAATTGCGATTAATTGCAATTAATTACGATTAATTAATTTTAAAGCTGTAATTAACTCGATTAAAAATTTTAATCGTTTGACAGCCCAAATTTTTTATTTTTACTTCCGGGTCATCCTCTTGCCGTCTTGCTGTGGGTTTTTGCAGTTATCCTGTGGGTTTTTGCAGTCGTCTTGCGAACCATTTGCTATTGTGTTGCGGCAATTGGGGTTCGTGCTTTTTTTCTATTTGCAAGGTGTTTGGACTTTGCATTTCGTCTGACACCTCTTGGCCACCGTACTTGTACAACATGTTGCCAATAATTTTATGTGAAGGGACATGCTATCAAACCAAAATGTAACTGTTATCGAGACAAATGATCTTAGTTACAAGCATGCCACAGACTCCGTTGAACTCGTTAGTCAAGGTACCACTGAACCCCCCCCCCCCTGTATTACGAATTTTTGTGATTGTATCTGAAACATGAAACCTGTGATCAATGGGGGGTTCACTGTAACCTACCCTACCCATCATGATAGAAGGTGGAGCCTGTGTCTAACCAAGATGGCGCTTGTTGGCTCCTTCAGGTATGTGATGGAGGTGATCCAACGGGGTCGCACCGCACTCAGGCCTCCTCTGTTCCCGCCGCTCAGTGTGGTGCCCGCCGTGTCGGACTGCGAGCTCTCCGAGCCCGAGTATGTCCGCCCACGCCCCCAGTTTACTGTCTAAGCGTTGCCGCCCGCCCTCACCCCGCTACACCCTACCCCTGTCACGCCCCCCATGCTCATCACTGCACCGGTGTCACTGTCAGAGAATGTAGAGCATGACAAAAAGCTGACTTCTCATCAACAAAATGTTCATTTATTAAATATTAAATACAGCTAAATCAAAGAATCTGTGATTATCTCATTAATAAATTAACATCGATCTGTTTCAAGTAGGATGTCACGATCTCATATTTTTTCATCCAAGTCCGAGTCACCTGATTTTGAGAATCTGCGGATACCAAGTCCCGATCCGATACTGAAAAAAAGTTTTTTTAAAACAAAAGTTCCAAACATGTTACTGTTCCACCGTGCCACCTTCATAATTGTATTTAAAAAAAAACAAACAAAAAAAAAAACAAGAATAACGTAGAGAAAGGCTTGTCTTCATTAAATGCTCCATTGAGTGAGGCCACACAAATCCACTCACACTGCTGACAGCAGCCTCTCACTTACACAATGAGTTGCCACAGCACAATTATGGATGGTTAACGATGACTGACACATTTGTGCCTTTGATCGTAGAGCTACCAAGCTTCTCCTGGCAAGATCCAAACTACAAACCTTTTAATTATCGTTAACTTTAAGTACAAAACGCAAGCTGGACAGTTTGGCCACAATGCTCAGCAGGAGGGAGGGTGAGAGGCTGTGGCGCTGTACAAGCATGAAGCAGAAAAACAAATATATTTTTTAAATAAAAAACCTGAATCCGGTCCTCTGAAAAATGGCGTGTTTGATCAGTTATATCATGTGATCACATCCCTAGTTTCAACCATTTTAAAAATATTTTGTCAGGACACAACTATTAAAAAATGTGCAGGAATCCAAAATATTTTTAACCATTAACACGACAACACAAAATTAACCAAGTAGATAATTCAAAAAATAAAAATATTTAATAACTGAAAATTGGAATTAATATTTTTCTGTCATTAGAAAAAAAAAGAAAAAAAAATCACTGTTTTCATCGTTATGATTATCATTAGTTTTATTTGGGTTTCTTTATTAAAATTTTTTTTTTTTTTTTTTTTGTAAAAATGAATAATCAATTTAAAATCATTTAAAATAGGCCTTTATTTATAATTTATTTTATTGTAATTACCAAAACAAAACGAAATTCAGTGTATATTTTTCAACTTCAGCATAATACAAAAAAATTCTTTACTTATTAAAAATATATTGTTTTGAAAATAGTGAAAACTTTCTTTACATTTTGTCCCATTAATTTTCCCGACACATGAATATTTTTACTATATAAAATCATACAAACTGAACATGAACATTGCAAAACAAAAAGAATATTTATGTTTTTTCATTTTAAAATTCTAAAAATATTTCTTTTGTGCTGTTGTTTACTTAACTTCTTATTTATATGCTAGTCACGGCTTCCTACACGTCTTGTTTCATTAATCCTCCCATTGGCGCCAGTGTGCCTTTTACTGCCAATGACTGTCTTTCTTCATGTTTCTGATTTGCCAAAATAGCCTCGAGGGAAATGTGTTGCTTTGGCATGCTTGTTACATCTTGTGACCATTTTCATGTGAATTGCCCAATAGTAGCTGGCCTTCAGCCAAGAACATCCTTCACCTTGTTTTTTGCCCTCACCATAGTTACTTACACACCTATGCATGATGCCATTATTTCTTTGTTTTTGCTTAGTATGCTCAGCTGAACTTTTAAATGTTTGTGTTTTTTTGTGTCCTCGCAGGCATAAAGTGGCTAAAAAGCAAGCAAGTGACAGCATGACAGTGGCGTACTACTTCTGCGGGGAACCCATACCCTACAGGACTTCCGTCAAGGGGCGGCTGGTGACACTTGGCCAGTTTAAAGAGCTGCTGACCAAGAAGGGAAACTACAGGTCAGACTCAACTCTAACCAAACTAAAAGGCATTGCATTCGTTGATGGAAAACAGTGTTGTTTTTGGCATCCCTTTTAATTTTCGTCTTAGTCTTGTGGACGATAATATTTATTAATCTTAGTCATATTTTAGTCATCTCAAAATGTGTCTACAAGGACAACGCCAACTTGGTGATAATACACACTCAGCAGGAAAACAGTAGGCCTACACTATTTTTAATTATACCCACCTGTACGCCATAAACTATGTAAAAACAAAAAAAAGTTTTCCTAGAGTTTTAAGAGTACGCTCGCCATTAGCATTAGCCTAATACAAACGTAAATGCTATGCTAATGCTACGAGTTACATTTAATGTGTGATGATCACTCAGACCTTTCAAGGCTAAAGCATGAGAGTGGTCTATTTTATTAATCCACAACATGTGACATTTTAATTTTTTTGTTTTCTGTGTTCATCATATAGATCCCAATCACCAACGTCACACAATCACGTGATCGCTGTATTGTGCCGCCATATTGTCCGTCATTGTGTGTCGGTGTTGTCATTGATCGTAGTTTCTAAAGGTGGATTCACTTGCAAATTATGGAAGCCCCGGTGCTTTCAGATGCTGTAAACTCATCGGATGAGTTGCATAAAAGCCGTTACTGGGAAAAGCTTCGGTCGATCCAGTCGCCAGATCCATATTTGATGCCCAAACCGATGTTTCCTCCCGCCCGGTCCCGTCTCGTGCGTCAGAGCTCGTCCTGAGACCACAAAATTTCCAATCATACTCCAGTTTATGTCACAATAAGGAGTCGGGTACCCAAAATCGGTACCGGCCCGAATATAAACCGACATTTGGTCAGCTGAGCGTCACTGTTGTCACGATTGTAAAATAAAACTTGATCGACAACGGGCCGGTGTGTGCCGAAAAATAGCTGCCCCGCGTGAAATGTCCCCCCTGACGGGAGCGCTTATTTATAACGCTTTATTGACGTGAAAACATCAAATGTTTTCATGGACGCATTAAAGTAATGGATTTACGACTGTAAGATCAGTTTTAAATAATTAAATTACTCAAAATGTTAGTACTGTGTTTTAGTAACAAATCGTGGACTGGGCCACATAACAATCTTTCAACAGAAATGTATTAGTCTACAGGTTTTCACGACCATATCCCAATGACAATCACACAGGTATGACATTTATTAGTTCAAGCAGAGTAAAATAATATATATTCACGGTACAAGAACGTCGTCTCCGTGTGGGCGCTCCCGTCAGAGGGGACATTTCACGCAGGGCGGCTATTTTTCGGCACAACACCTGTTGTTGCGCTCACCTTCTTGCTGCGCGACCGTGGCGACGAGCTTCGTAGTCTCCGTCTGATGATGTCTGCGATCGTGTTGTCATCATATTGATGTTTTCGCCGGTGTCTAACGGCTTCCGACACAAACGCATCATGGACCGAGATCAACAAACCGTGCTGCTTTCGAGAGTTGCCCTTTTAACAATGGGCACACAAATGACCGTTTAGCTTCTCTGTTACTGCAACCAACCGCCACACATGCCTTTACCATTTTGATTAATCAATGTTAACAATTGTCAGGAAGGTTTTTGGGTTTGTTTACTAGGCGGTGATTCCTTAGACAAGCAGAAAAACACGCAGTAATAGGAGGAATGTACGTAGCGGTAATATGTAAACACAATGAGCTGACGGACAATATGGCGGCACCAGTCAGGGGGGCGGAGTTGTGACGTCACGTGTTTGGGGTCTATTGTTTCATATGGATATTGACATTTGACCAAGGTCCTAAGAGACTCCATGTCATTCGAAAACTATGTGCTCTTTCTGTTGCCCCCCCCCCCCAAGCTCCTGTCACTGTTACTACTGTATTCTAGCATTCTCCTACCCATCCTTCTGTATTGTTCCCCCTGCTTTTATGATATGCTGTCCACCACCAACAGGAACATTCATTCATTCATTCATTTTCCATGCCGCTTATTCCTCACGAGGGTCGCGGAGGTGCTGGAGCCTATCCCAGCTAACTTCGGGCAGTAGGCAGGGGACACCCTGAATTGGTTGCCAGCCAATCGCAGGGCACAAGGAGACACACAACCATTCACGCACACACTCACACCTATGGACAATTTAGAGTGTTCAATCAGCCTACCATGCATGTTTTTGGGATGTGGGAGGAAACCGGAGTTCCCGGAGGAAACCCACGCAGGCACGGGGAGAACATGCAAACTCCACACAGGAAGGCCGAAGCCCGGGATTGAACCCTTGATCTCAGAACTGTGAGGCAGACGTGCTAACCACTCAGCCACCGTGCCGCCCCAACAGGAACAAACGGATCAAAATAACAAACACTGCATCCAAGATCATTAACCACCCCACACCCAACCTCACAGTGCAGTCACACGCATTGCACTGTCAATAACCAACGACCCAGACCTTCCTCTCAACTTACACTTCACACTGCTTCCATCTGTCTGTCTGTCTGTCTGTCGATCTATCTAGATTAGATAGATTGATCTATTTTAGCAATCGTCACTAGAAGTGACATAAAGCTAATAACAGCGATAGACAAACCTGTGTTTTATATTCTTTTATATTAACAACACAGTAATTTTGGCATGTATACTCAAACTAAGAAAAGACATCAACTAGAGTTGTCCGATATAGATATATAATATATTATTTAGAATTATATTGGATAATCTCGACATTTTATTTCATTATTGTTTTTGGGCCAATATGCATGTTTACTTAAAAGTGAATGTAGAAACCTTCTGCCCTTGTATGCTTCGTACAGTATGCTTATTTATGTCTCTAACCTAATGCAATTTGCCATAATTTGTTAAGTTAGCAACTGCATATATCTGTATCGGTATTGATATCGGTTTGATATCAGTATCTTGATTTTTGGAGTTGGACACTATTGGTTAAAAAGTCATCATTGGACACCTCTAATATCAACAATCGTGCTTCTGTTCTAATAGATTTAATGTTATTGATAAGGGTGGGACCCAAGTGTGAAAATTATTCTAATTAATTAGGTATTTGTAATGAATGAATCTTGATTAACCCTTTAACACCAAACGTGTCGGCAGCGACGCGTTTATGCATGTCGTCTTTGAAGCTTCGTCACGCTGTAATTACGTCACCCACGTGCCGCTGGTTGGTCTCATTTGAAAGTGCGGAAGTTGATGTCCACGCCAGTTTTTATCTGAAGTCAATCGACCATGAAAAACGGGAGATAATGTCATTTGAGTTTTATAGTTTTATTGCACTCATAAATATGCATTAAAACGCTGCATGTACCATGTATCTCTCTCCATATTTCCATCATTTCTTGTCCTTTTTCAAAACCGAACGCAGCACAAAAGACTATATAGCCCAAGATCCGTTGTGATGTCAAGAAGCGAAGAAGCGAACCGAATGTGAACATTTTTAATAAATTGCCGAGCTAGGCGCCAACTAAGGAAAAGGAGGCATGAACACCGGTTGGATTGCGCGAGCGACTTTGAAACGTGCAGAATGAATCGAAAACTAAATTTAGCGCAAGCTAATGCATTTTTTCATCAACTCAAGGAATAGGATGAGCTGCATTTGTTGTTGTTTTCTTCGGATTAGTCGCGTCTCGGCGAGTAGGAGTGACAGCAGCGCTCAAACGGCAGAAGAGCAGGCTGTGTGACGTTGTATGTGACGCAGCTCAGTGACCTGTTCAAAAACAAACTTTATTGAGTGCACAAAAAAAAAAAAAAAAAAAACTATCAGGTCGCATGCCTGAAAAAATTGAATTGAACTGAACTACTTGTCAATGTTTTTAAAAATACTTTTTTTTCAATGTTATATATATTTTTTTCTTCACTATGAATCTTTTCAATTTTTATATAGATGTGTGTTCGAGAAGCTTGATTGCATGTACGTATACTTTAGATAAGGTGATGGGTATAATACCTAACTTCACAAAGAGATATCCTCCAAACATTTTTTGTGTTAGATGATATATATATATATATATATATTTATATATATAAATTTTTTTCTCACTATTTTACACTGTATATAACCTGTTTTGACCATAGTATGTGTAAAGGCCAAAAATGCCTATGACCATACCCGCTGTTTGTGTTGAATAGTCAAACATAAAACTATTCAATCTTATTTTTTTCTATTGAATGTTTATCCTAACAGGTTGAGTAAATATTATCAAGCTTCAAAACGGTTGGTCGAGCATGTTTGGTTGTCAATGGGACACCAACATTACAAATTTTGAAAAAATATTTTGGGATTTTTTTGTCTTTTTGGGTCCAAAATGTGGATTATAATTGGTCAGTGAAGAAAACAACAGTTTGGACATGAAGTTCAAGGTGTCCTGAAAAAAGGGACCCAACTTGGCCATTGTGAACATTTTTTTCTTTGAAATATAAAGGCAACATCAGATGCATGCAAATTCGGCCAAAATAGGCTTAGGTGTTAAAGGGTTAATCACATTCAAATGCATTTAATCACCATTTAATCATATGAAACAATAAGAAATCAATTGAAAATGTCCTTGGCCAAATTTGAGAAGACTTACAGAACATAAAGTGCCATTTCGGGTGGTTAAAAAACTATGATGAATAAATTGTTCAATAATGCTCATAAATTAAAAGGGAAAAAAAAAAGAAAAAGAAATGTTTTGTATTCTAATCCTCAGTATAGGTCATTTTCCTTGTGTCTCCTTATGTGTTTTCTTGCAGTTGACCTAAACTGGAATGTGATGAACATCTCTAGTTTTTCTGAATATAAACTTGCCTAGATGTCTGGCAGTATAATCAGCGTACCTGGAACTGTGTACGCCGTGACAAAAATTGCACGTTGCTTTGAGCGCAAACTGTGTGCTATTTTTTTCCTAATGCGTTCTTCTTTTTGTAAGTAATTAATAATAATTCATGTGTTAAAGACCCGCCCTTAGTTATTTCATAGATTGACTAATTGGCTGCCAACACTCCCAATCTAAATGGATTGGACGTCAACCACCGTCAATGCCACCTAAACATTATCATTAAATGTCAGCCCGCCTAATCAAAATGGATTTGATGTCTATCAATGTCAGTGACAGTGAATGCGTTAACCACTTATGAAAAACTTGTTCTGCGCAGGTATTATTTCAAGAAGGTGAGCGACGAGTTTGACTGCGGGGTCGTGTTCGAGGAGGTGCGTGAGGACGATGCCACACTGCCGATCTTCGAGGAGAAGATCATCGGCAAAGTGGAAAAGATTGACTGAGGGAAAATGCACGTGGATGACGGGAGAAGGTGAACAGGAAGTGGGTGGAGAGCTTAACAGGAAGTGCGATGTAGCTTTGTAAAGTTTACTTACAGAAAAGCGCTGCAGATTTTTTTTTTTTTACGGTGTTCTAATCACTTGTTCTTTCTAAAGTAAAAACACATATTGCGTCTTTTTATATGTATTGATACCAGGTGTGTACAGTTTGTGGTAACAAATAGCATTTTATATCTATTTAACTATTTAAAGATTTGCTACCTATTGAAGTCACCCCGATGAAGACGATCACAATCCTTTAAAAGGGGATTATATTGATGACTTTATTTTTCAGTGCCACTTAAAAGTAATTTATTTTTTGTTGTTGACATTTTAGTGAGGCTTTGGTGCCTCGGTTGTAATAAAGTTTTGGGTGGGGACTTATTGTAGCACGATCGGGATATGATTTTTCCTCAAATTGATAGCCCACCCTGACTGTGTAATATGATGATGATTTTTTTGTTATTATTATTATTAGGCCATTTATTCCATTCATTTCACCCAAGTCTTAATCAAATTACCTCCAACTGACACTATGTAAAATATATTGCAATTGTAGATTTGAACATCTATGCAAGCTGCTTTCAAATGATCAGTTTGTGTGATCTCGATCTGGACTGTATGGACTTGCATTCATCTTTACACTACATATCATATGAGAGCATTTTTGAATGAAGGCATATTCATGCAGCACATATTCAGTGCCTCTCATTCAGGTGCCTGGAAGGATTGCATCTCATTGGGAAGAAAAAAAGCACTCCAAAATGTTATCACACAAGTAATTGTATTTTTTTCCCCTTATAACAATTAATAAGGTTGAATTTCATAGCATTTATGTGGCAAAGATGCAAAGCTAATGAATGTACATGCTAAAAACAATGTGCAACTTGAATTGATTTTAGTGTTTGTACAACCTGAGGTGGTTCCGGCTTGTCCACCACTAATGTTAGACCACTAAGGTGTTGCGGGGTTGCCCTGGCAACAACCGAGCCCTTTTCTCTTTACGACGAGCCGGTGTAGCACGATGTGATTTTTGAAGCTGTTATTTTGAAGATTTGTACCATTCATAATGTGGGAGAGCTCATTCTAAATGAACCATTGAGGTTTGTAAGTGGGAATTTGTCAAGGAAAGGGTGTGAAATGTCACAAAGTCTATAGAAGACTCAAAACGTTGTCGATGTTGAACTAACAAGAAGTGGACCTTGAAGTCTGATTACGTGTGTTGCAGCTGGGGTAAAAATAACCAGTTGATGGAATGTTAAGATTTAGTTGCAGTATAAAGCTAATATATTGGTCATACTTTAATTTATGGATGTCATTTTTGTTGTGTTTGTTTGACTATTTCAGAGAAGTTTTTATTTTCAAGCCCCTAAAATGTCATTCAAATGTATAAAGTGACCATCAGAGTGCCTTGATTATCATCATTATGACTATTATTATTATTATTATGAGTATTATGATTGTTGTTGTTTGTATGTAAATATGTGCAACATGAAGTGTCATCAACCAGCAGCCCTGTCAGCACATTCATAAACTCACAAGAGAGAGGGGAAAAAAAACACTTGAAAAAAGGTACCTGGACAATAAAAACATGCAATAAACCAACACTGGACTATGCGATATCATTACATAATCACTAGGCATCTGCTAATATGACATTTTGACGGTATGATAACCTTAAGCAAACATACCACAGTACCACGGTATTGCTAGTATAACTCTAAAATGTGTTATTTTGTGAGTTATGAGTTTAAAAAAAAAAAAAAAAAATTTCAATTGAACAGGATTTTTTTTCACAACATATTTGCAAATTGGAACATCAACATGAATATAATGGTAAAATAACAAAACAAATTTTTTTTAATTAAAAAATCTTTAAATAAAATTGAAATAAATACAACTTATGGACTAAAGCCACTGCTTAAGTTGCTCACCATTCGAACAAGAACCCTTGGTAAAATACAACTGGACTTAAAATCAATTTGATCATACAGTATATTTATGTAAAACGCACCCCACTACTACTATTAGTATTAATTAGTTGAATATCAATGGGGGGCGAGAGTAAGAGACAGGGCGCGTGTGTATGACTCGTAACATTATTTACACATTATCCACACACACAACAAGTGTAGGTTTGCATAGGGACGGTAGAGACATAACACTAGCAACTCTTCAGGATGCTCAAATTGTCCCCACCAACTTTTAGGCAACCTTATATGCATTATATAGTGAGTTCAGTTATATAGGTAATTTTGATTGTCTTCCCATATGTTGTAAGGATAGAATTGACCCTACCATTAAGTGAATAATTTTTATTATGTTCAAACTTACATTTACCCATTTTCACTTTCACTGAATGCGCGGTACACCCCCCCACCCCCAAAACACACCTGATTGGCTGATGACTTCACCCAACCCCGACACACACACGCAAGCTCACACAGCCCCGACAGAAATACATGTATATACTGCCTCCTCCGCCCCCTTCAAAGGAGGTGTTATATAATTTTTTCGGCTAGCAGGAGCCACAGTAATTTAAAAAGACATGGGAAACACACCATTAATCTTACTACTGAAAGTCGAACCTGCATCAGAGTTAGCATAACATTAAAGTGCATGTGACACGAAAAAGCATGTTTATTTCATAATACACGCGGTATTCTATCCTCCTGAATGATATGGACCGCTTGGATGTGTGTGGAAGCGATCGCTATATTTATTTAGTTTTTTTAATCCCGCGCCATGAAAATGAGTGACTTCCGGCTTCGGTCTTGCATTGAGGAGGAGGGCGCTGTGACGTGTACGGGTGAAGGCATCCTCTTCACTAAACAGCCGTACTGTTGTGTATGAGGACTAAGGATTCAGCTGATTTTGCGAATTAATACGTTTATTTTTTGCATCACGCCAGCCAAACGGCTGCAGAAAAATCTTGCTTTATGAGGGAGAGGCGTGTGTGCCTTTTTGGAGTTTCAAAAGGTTCCTGTTCACCGTGGATATTGGCCAAAACAAGCCCGACTACTGTGGGACCATTGGACTTACGAGGAAGTGAGTAAACATCTTGTTTTGTATTATGTCAAATACGAAAACAGCGATTACAAAGTAAACACTACAAACTTTCTTTAAATAAAGGACTACTTACGTTTGATCATTGATGGGCATGTAAAAAGCTCTCCACATGCACATTAGCTGCACAACAACTGCAGCCGCCCTCCTCCAGGGAACGAACTGTAAATTGCTCTCCGCCGGGCGGTTTGCCGATCCACGAACACAATCGACAACCCACTCGTCATGTCAAATAATCCGGGCTAGTTATGTGTGATTTTCCGCTTCAAAGACTTCACTCGGTTCGGGTTAGCATGTCGGCTAGCTGTCACGCCTCTTGGTTTGTTTACATTCTCGGAAGCCGGGGAAGGGAAATGACATATGTCCGATTTAGGTGTCATAAAATATCGTTCGGGAGGTGCGACAGTAAAGGTGAAGTCGACAGTTTTGACCATTTTGGAGTAATTTTGACATGTCGTCCTGAATAGGTGCATTTTTATCATTTCATATCCCATTTAGCACAAGACTTATTTGTCATGTCTCAAAATATGATTCTAATTCACATAATGCTATTTAAGAGTTTTTTTCTCCTGTCGTATGCTCTTTAAACTGTGTAAACTTGCTAACCTGCAAAACCCGAGTAGGGAGCTGCTTAGAGAGAAGTGTCCTTCTGTTTGTGTTTTTAATTGTCAACGTCAGACTGAGAGAAATGAAGTGACCTCTGCTGAAAGCTATAGAACAAGTAAAATGTGAGCAAGAAGCTGCTTACAGAGAGAGAGGTGCTGCATAACCTCATATGCTGCTCACACACACATGACATACAACATAATCATCATTAACTATGTACATTAAAAAAATATATGGCGGAAAACACTCAGGTGACTTGAAGTTCCACTCTGAGACCCCCAATTTGGCCAAATTTCAAAACTGTCCGATATGCATGTGTGATACATCATTGGAAAGCTTAAAATCTCAATTTTCTGGGAGAAGACAAATTTTGAACAGGAGGGCATTTGAAAAAAAAAATTAAACAGCAAAACCCTATCTGGAGGTGAGAGCATGCGAGAGCAGAATTACAGACGCCAAGGCTTTAAGGAGATATTATCGCGTACTTACCTTGTTTTAATCCAAACACTCCATGTAGCATGTATCACCGAGTGTCAAGATACAGTTGTGAATGGCCGTAGCTGGATTTTTGGGGGGATTTTATGGGTGAAACATGGTCATATAACAAGTGTCGCGATGCAGAAATCGCAGACATCAAGGAGTGGTCGAGATGTTCTTTTTCATATATTTACCCTTTTAAACGTTTTTTTTTCTCCAACTTTTCTATGTTTTGGATTGATTATTTGTCATCTAACATATCGGAGAAAATGTGACAGGAACCAAAAAAATACAACTAAGCGATAGTTATGAGGTAGATATTTTTTCATTGTGACGTCATTTGTTTAAAGGTTTAAAATACGTGAGTGAATAATTTTTTAAAGTTGTTTATAAAAAACAACAAAATATTAGACATCAGTTAATGAATCTAAGCTAAAAATGACAGACATTTTGAATAATAAATATAAGTACCTTCGTTTTCGTTGAAACAAAAGCGGTTGCGCGACGTCTGTAAACGGGGGTTTCCAGGGTAAAACGGACAAATTAAAAATAGTGCGAGGGCTTAATGCGCCATGAACCTGCTATGGCAGCATATAGACATATTGTTCTAGCAAACACAACAGTTGTTTTGGCCTAAAATACAGCAGTTTCTTTTAAAGAGGAGTGCAAGAGCAAAAACTGCTTTTTCAGTCTTGTCTGTTTTCCGCCATATATATTTTTTGGGGATGCCGTGAGTTACCCACACTAGCGTTGCGATCGACTGGTCGATCGTGATCGACGTAATGAGACACCCCTGATTGAGCATATCAATTAATTAGGTTCATATTCGTGAGAAGTATAGCCAAGACCCCCGTTCACCCATTGTGTTTGGTCTTATTAATGTCCCATCCCGAGCAAAAAGTGTACATGCAGGTTATCGTTCCTACCAGTGTTGAGACCAAACCTACGCCCTTAACACACACATACACACGCACACACACACCCTCTCTCAACACAGAAAGTTGCCAGAAAGAAAAAACACGTCAGGCTTTATTATGAAAATGTTATTTTTAACAGTTGTTTACAATGGCAGAAGACTTTACAAAAATAGGCTAATGGTAGAGAGGAAACTAGTTAGCCATCTTGGCATGTTAACTAGCCACGTTAGCTGCCTTGTTAAGAAGCATACGATCGATCGGGTCCGATCACGTCATTTTCAAAGTATCGGAATCGGCAAAAAAATATCGGACATGCCTTTTTTAAATATATATATATATATATATTTTTTTTAAATTAAATCGTTTTCTAATTGTATTTAACGTTACAGACATAATATGTTACACTTATCCAGAGTCTTTAGTTTAGGCTTAAGGTAGGGTTATCAAATCTATCCCGATAACGGCAGTAATTAATTTTTAAAAAAATGTGTCACATTAAAATATTTAACTCAATTAATGCTGCACAACCCACTCACGCATTGTCACGCTCATTCTGTAATGGCGCCGTTTTACCTATATAGAAAGCTAAAAGGCAGCGTAAAATGAGTAGAGTGAATTGTGGCAGCCTTGGGAGCCTTTTTTAAATTGGCTAAAGCCTTACAATCCCTCTCCCTACGATTAGAAATAACGTGGGAAGCAATGTGGGGAAGCAAGGTAGCAATTGATCTTTTTTTTAACACCCTATGTTATTTCCCAACGCAGAGAAGATATATCAATTGGTACCACTACGCACAGTCATGGTTGCACTTCCCATCATGCATTTGGTCAGAAGTTAAATGGCTACAGTATCATTTACTGAAAGCTCAACAAATACACTAGATGGCAATATTTAGTCACAATATACAAAGTCATATTTATCCTTTAAGAATTGCAAGTCTTTCTATCCGTGGATCCCTCTCACAGAAAGAATGTTAAGAATGTAAATGCCATCTTGAGGATTTATTGTCACAATAAACAAATACAGTGCTTATGTACTGTATGTTGAATGTATATGTTCGAGTTTTATTCATTTTTTCCTAATGCATTGCCAAAATGTATATGATCAGGAAAAATTATCGGGAATGATTGGAATTGAATCGGCAGCAAAAAAAAAAGCAATCGGATCGGGAAATATCGGGATCGGCAGATACTCAAACTAAAACGATCGGGATCGGATCGGGAGCAAAAAAACATGATCGGAACAACACTAGTTATAGTATTTGTTTTACCATCGCTGGACACACTAAACACGCTAGAGTGAAATCTCGTAGCTGGTAGGAAACATTCATAACAGCGTTTACTTACCTTAAATTTTGTATAAAGTGACGGATGATGGTCACGTAAATGTGAAAACATATTGGAGGTGTTGCTTCCCCTGGCAACCACCCTCCAAAAGCATGTCGGCTGGCCTTCCTCCGACGCGGCCGTCTGTTTTTCGGAAGCCGAAGTACTCCCATACTAACAACTTTGTCTTTTTTGAGGGGGGGGGAAAGCTTAAGTGTAGTTTCATTGACAGACACAGGACAGAGCAACAACTGGAGGGGAAGGGGTGAGTGCTGCCACTCCAAGCCACGGATTTCTCACTGCATTTTTGGGACATAAAATGTTGCTTATACCGTACTACAATATGACGGAAAATTTTAGTTGTTTTGAAACCGTGACAATTTCGTACCGCGGTAAACCTTGAAACCGGTAACTGGCACATGCCTAATAATCACATTACTTAGGACAATGAAATTCCGATAGTATTTTTATTTTATTTTTAGGTGTTTTGTGTGCGATATTACCACACAGGGGTTGTGTTGCAAAATTGCACACAATTGAAAATGAGGTTTAACCGATTCTACCACAAGATGGCAACAAAGTACTACCTTTTGAGTAGATAAAGCTCCTCAAATCAATTCAATATAGTGCCTCAATATATGGATAGGCACAAAAACGGCAAATGAGTGAGAAGACTTGAAGTCAAAATTCTGTTTTATTTTGAATTTGAAAATAAACTTCACAACTATTAGCCATGTATTGTTTTTTGTTTTTTTCCCTCACTTATATTGTATAGTACTTAGCTGCCTTTTATTTATTATGTACTATATTCTGCTCTGTTGTAAAGCAGGACATCTCAGGTTTTTGTGAAGGGCTATGTTAATAAATTTGAATTTGAACTAATTGTGACATTAAATGTATTGAAACCATAAAACTACAAATTTCATATTCCTACTCATAACTTAATGCAAAAGAATTTGCCCCTACAACGGTCTTGCCACTCACGAGTCTTAAGGAACCACTATACACTTTGACAAAATACTAACGCATCCCTTACAGAAGAATAGCATAGAAACACATGTACAGTTAGTTAATAGCTAATGCATAAAACAGCCATTAAATAATCAATTTAAATGATCTGCCTTTTGTTGCCGGGGTGTGAAAATTGCAGCAAATGGTGTGTGCGAGCACCTGAAACACTATAATTGATGGAACTGTTGCCAGCGACGACAGCCCACATCCATTAATATAGTGCCTTGCAAAAGTATTCGGCCCCCTTGAATCTTGCAACCTTTCGCCACATTTCAGGCTTCAAACATAAAGATATGAAATTTAATTTTTTTGTCAAGAATCAACAACAAGTGGGACACAATCGTGAAGTGGAACAACATTTATTGGATAATTTAAACTTTTTTAACAAATAAAAAACTGAAAAGTGGGGCGTGCAATATTATTCGGCCCCTTTACTTTCAGTGCAGCAAACTCACTCCAGAAGTTCAGTGAGGATCTCTAAATGATCCAATGTTGTCCTAAATGACCGATGATGATAAATAGAATCCACCTGTGTGTAATCAAGTCTCCGTATAAATGCACCTGCTCTGTGATAGTCTCAGGGTTCTGTTTAAAGTGCAGAGAGCATTATGAAAACCAAGGAACACACCAGGCAGGTCCGAGATACTGTTGTGGAGAAGTTTAAAGCCGGATTTGGATACAAAAAGATTTCCCAAGCTTTAAACATCTCAAGGAGCACTGTGCAAGCCATCATATTGAAATGGAAGGAGCATCAGACCACTGCACATCTACCAAGACCCGGCCGTCATTCCAAACTTTCTTCTCAAACAAGGAGAAAACTGATCAGAGATGCAGCCAAGAGGTCCATGATCACTCTGGATGAACTGCAGAGATCTACAGCTGAGGTGGGAGAGTCTGTCCATAGGACAACAATCAGTTGTACACTGCACAAATCTGGCCTTTATGGAAGAGTGGCAAGAAGAAAGCCATTTCTCAAAGATATCCATAAAAAGTCTCGTTTAAAGTTTGCCACAAGCCACCTGGGAGACACACCAAACATGTGGAAGAAGGTGCTCTGGTCAGATGAAACCAAAATTGAACTTTTTGGCCACAATGCAAAACGATATGTTTGGCGTAAAAGCAACACAGCTCATCACCCTCAACACACCATCCCCACTGTCAAACATGGTGGTGGCAGCATCATGGTTTGGGCCTGCTTTTCTTCAGCAGGGACAAGGAAGATGGTTAAAATTGACGGGAAGATGGATGCAGCCAAATACAGGAACATTCTGGAAGAAAACCTGTTGGTATCTGCACAAGACCCGAGACTGGGACGGAGATTTATCTTCCAACAGGACAATGATCCAAAACATATAGCCAAATCTACAATGGAATGGTTCAAAAATAAGCGTATCCAGGTGTTAGAATGGCCAAGTCAAAGTCCAGACCTGAATCCAATGGAGAATCTGTGGAAAGAGCTGAAGACTGCTCTTCACAAACACTCTCCATCCAACCTCACTGAGCTTGAGCTGTTTTGCAAGGAAGAATGGGCAAGAATGTCAGTCTCTCGATGTGCAAAACTGATAGAAACATACCCCAAGCGACTTGCAGCTGTAATTGGAGCAAAAGGTGGCACTACAAAGTATTAACGCAAGGGGGCCGAATAATATTGCACGCCCCACTTTTCAGTTTTTTATTTGTTAAAAAAGTTTAAATTATCCAATAAATTTTGTTCCACTTCACGATTGTGTCCCACTAGTTGTTGATTCTTGACAAAAAATTAAAATTTTATATCTTTATGTTTGAAGCCTGAAATGTGGCGAAAGGTTGCAAGGTTCAAGGGGGCCGAATACTTTTGCAAGGCACTGTACTGTATAGCTATAGCTGTTGCCTTTTGTAGATGTAACAAGCAGAACTGAAGAGAGTCTTGACACAGAAACTGGAGTCATCTGAATTACAGTGTTACCTCTACTTATTCATTGGTTCTGGAAGTAGTTTCGTAACATGAAAATTCGGTAAGTAGAGACGCCTTCTCCATGTAAATGCCCGAATCCGTTTCAAGCACCCCAAAATTCATACATAAATCTTTTAAAAAGCATAAAAATGTATCAAACCATGTAACAAATACATGTTACGATGAGATTATTGCACATTAACAATAAAATAAGAGTTGTGCATAATTTAAAAATACAAAAAATAAAAGTACACTAAATACACACATAAAACTGTCGGAACACGACGGGCGGCTGAAGAGGACGCTGGGATACACACATACACAAACAGTAGGGGTCCCTTGTAGCCAATTGAATGCCAGGAAGATGCTCGGCAATAGCCATTGGCAAAGCAGCCCTAAGTATGTTATGTGCAGGAGGGAGCTGTGAGTAGAAGCCCATACTGTTATTTTTGCCTTTCGTATCCTGAAATTAATTTCGTAAGAAGAGGCAATATTTTTCTGTTGAAGTGTGTCTTAACCTGAAAATTCTTGTCTTTCCTATGTGGAGACGTCCGTAAGTAAAGGTACTACTGTACTTTCCAGTCATTTATATATATTTTTGTTACTGTTGCATTTTCCCTGATGTTTTAAATGATAAATAATCAATCCAAATAAAGAAACATTTTTATGCACAGGCAAACATGCTTAAAAGAAAAAAAAAATGTTTAAAAGGGTAAATATTTGGGGAAAAAAATCTCGCCCACTGCTCGATGTCCGCGATTTCTGCAATGCGAGCCTTGTTATATTACCGTGTTTCATCCATAAAATCCCCAAAAAGTCCGGCTGTGGCCATTCACAGCTGTGTTTTGACACAGCTGAGTTTTTGGATCGAAATAAGGTAAGTACGCGATAATATCTCGTTAAAATCACGGTGTCTTTAATTATGGTCTCTCATGCTCTCACCTTGAGTTAGGGTTTAGGGGTTAATTTTTTTTTTTTTTTTAATGTCCTCCTGTTCAAAATGTTTCCTCCCCCAGAAAATGTATATGTTAAGCTTTCAAATGATGTATCACACATGCATACAGGACAATTTTGAAATTTGGCCAAATTAGGGGTCTCAGAGCTGAACTTCAAGCCACCTGAGTGTTTTCTTCCATATATATTGTTTTCGCTGTTGTCAAATTGTCAATGTTTTCGGGTAATTTCACTGCTGTCATCTATTATTTGAGAGTAAAACTACTTCCATAATAAATAGAAAACAAACGAAAACAACTGTACCAAAAAAAAAAAAAACAAAAAAAAAAAAAAAAAAAAAAAAAAAAAAAGGGAATTACAGCTGGAATGCAAACCCAAAACCTGCAAAGGATGGGGGATGGCTTTTTATTGAAATTGCACACATACAGACAACAATTCCAAAAAGGCCACATTACATTCACTTTGTGCTAAAATTTATGGCTGAATGATGTGGAGGAAAAAATGACCAGACAAAATCTTCATATCTATGATTGGCTATTAGAATACCCTCAATTTCTAGCTTCCATGAAAAAGTCCCCTCTCCCCAGTACAGTATACAATAGGGATGTGACAATATATAAAAAACAATGTGATATATCTATATCTATACAGTATATATGTACTTTGTAGCCCAAAAAGTTTTCGAGATGCTCCCACCAAGAATCGATATATTGTTTTAAAAAGGTGTCACTGTTTTAAAAAAAGAAAAAAATAAACAACAACAACAGTTTGCTCCGAAAATCCTCCATTACAATAGTGTTGACGTTCACTGACTACCATTGACGGCGCTAGATGTCTAATTCATTTTGACTGGATTGGCGTTCAACCGCCGTCAATTGCACTGAAGCCAGAGCATTCACAGCCAGTCTTGTGGGCATTAACAGGTCACTTCATGCTCATTTTAGGGCATTTATAGGTTACTTCCTGTTTATTTTGAGTCACTTCCTATTCATTTGGGGACGTTCTTCAGTCATTTCAATTTCAGCAACCCAGAAGTAACAGCAAACGACCTGTAAATGCTTTAAAATCAACAGGAATTGACATACAAATGCCCAAAAAGTAAAGGAAGTGACCGAAAATCAACAGGGAATGGCGTAAAATGCCTCATTGCCTGACGTTGGCTGCCACTGATGGCCGTAGACGTCCAATCTGTTTAAAGTGGGAAGGTGGCAGCGAATGAACATTTGCTCATCCCTCAAAGCAGAAGGATGAAAATAGCTTTTTTTGTGTGTGTTTATTATTTGTTTTGTAGAATATCCTACAGTCCCTGACAAAAGTCTTGTCGCTTATCCATTTTGTAGAAACGATTGCTAATAACCTGACTTTTAATTATTCAATTGATTTCAGAAATGGCTCATATGAAAGCTAAGACCCTCCCAAATAATGTTGAATGTACAAAAATATATTTGTTTCACTGAAAAAAGATTTATCGTTTAATGAAGACGTAAAGGTCAAATTTTGGCAAGACAAAAGTTTTGTCGCCTACAGAAAGTAGTGTGAAAATTGAACAAAAAGTGTACTTCAAATCCAAAAATAGGTTATATAACATAGGCGAATTAAGTAGTGGTGCTGTGAGATCCAAATCTAATATTTTATATGACTTCCATGGGCTTGAAGGACTGCATCCATGCGGTTCGGCAAGGATTCATACAATTTATTGATGAAGTCATCAGGAACATCAAAGAAAGCAGTCTTGCATGCCTCCCAGAGTTCATCAAGATTCTTGGGTTTCGTCTTCCATGCTTCCTCTTTCATCCTACCCCAGACATGCTCAATGATGTTCATGTCTGGTGACTGGGCTGGCAAGTCCTGGAGGATCTTGATTGAAGTATGCGATGGAGCACCATCCTGCTGCATAATTTGAAGCTTTTTATGGTTAGGAATGTAAGAGGCTGCCAAGATTTGTTGATATTTCATACTATCTCTCAGGGTGCAGGCAATTAAAAAACCGTGTGGCATTTGCCAAGGCCCACAGCCTGTCAAAAGGATGGACGCTGGAAAAGTGACAAAAGGTGGATTTTTCAGATGAATCTTCCATTGAATTACACCACAGTCACCGCAAATATTGCGGGAGACCTACTGGAGCCCGCATGGATCCGAGATTCACTCAGAAAACAGTGAAGTTTGGTGGTGGCAAAATCATGACCTGCGGTTACATCCAGTATGGGGGTGTGCGAGAGATCTGCAGGGTGTAAGTCAACATAAATAATCTGAAATATCAATAAATCTTAGCTGTCTCTTACATTCCTAACCATAAAAAGGGACAAATTCTGCAGCAGGATGGTGCTCCATCGTATACGTCATTTCATTCGTTTATTTCAGGCCATGATTCCTTGTCAAGACAACAAATATATACAGCTCATATAATCATGTAACAAAAAAGAGCAGCAAAACTAAGTAACATTGCAACATCAACTACATGCCTGAAAGGGAGTGGGAAGAAGAAAATTTATTTAATCCCACCCCTATTCCCTATCCCACTTCAATCTTTACCTCAAAGTTCCTCAAGGCAAAGAAGATCAAGATCCTCCAGGCCTGGCCAGCCCAGTCACCAGACATGAACAGGATGAAATAGGAAGCATGGAAGATGAAACCCAAGAATGTTGATGAACTCTGGAAGGCATGCAAGACTGCTTTCTTTGATGTTCCTAATGACTTCATCAATAAATTGTATGAATCCTTCCCGAACCGCATGGATGCAGTCCTTTAAGTCCATGGAAGTCATACAAAATATTAAATTTGGATTTCACAGCACCACTACTTAATTCTCTTATGTTATGTAACATATTTTTGTATTTGAAGTACATTTTTTGTTAAATTTTCAAACTACTTTCTGTTGGCGACAAAACTTTTGTCTTGCCAAAATTTGACCTTTACGTCTTCTTTCAATGCTAAATCTTTTTTCAGTGAAACAAATTTATTTTTGTACATTCAGCATCATTTGGGAGGGTTTTAGCTTTCATATGAGCCATTTCTGAAACCAATTGAATAATTAATAAATAAAGTCAGGTTATTTGCAATTGTTTCTACAAAATGGATAAGCAACAAGACTTTTGTCATGGACTGTAGTATCGATTATTGTTGCATCATCATGTCACGTACCGTATCGTGAGGTTCCCAGAGGTTCCCACTCCTAGAATACAAATAAACACGTCATTGCAGTAAACAAAAGAACAAAACATGCACTTGGACGTAAGTTGAAAAGGAGAGAACGAGCAACTCGTGTTAAGAAAATTCTCCACTTGAGATGAAATATGCACAAAATAACCAAACACGTTCGACGTAGGGCAAATCACAAAATTGTACTGATATGTCAACATATTCAGAGCTATATAGATCAAAATATACATCTTCAAAGCTATACAATGTGAAGAATTGCATTGAGAAATACATTATATAACACCAAACATAAACATGCCCGTAAAGGAAAGCAATAAAGTGTGCTTATTTTCGTCATAATCGTCATGGGACCACCTGATTGTTGAAATGATAATAAAAAGATCGATGTTTTCTTAACCTGCATGCTGAACACAAAACACAAATAAATGCACAAAACATTCATTTAGTGGGAAATGATACAAAAAGTCAAGCGGTTGTCATAATCTTGTTCAAAATTTAGCTACGTCAAGAAAGGCAACAAGTAAAACAAACAAACAAACAAAAAATATATATAGTTTGACACTTTTTTGTGGAGTCGGAGCAGTTAGCTTAAAGTGCGGCTGATGAATAAGGCAAGAAAGGTGAAGCCACTCATTCACAAACACACATGGATAGGAATGCTTCCACTCATCTAAAACTGACATTAGTTTGTAATTTATTTTAAATGTGACAAATACTTTGAAACAAGTTCACTTATAAACCAAGCGAGACTTTAAAAGCCTCTTAGAAAGCTACGGTAGTTCAGCTACAATTATTAAAGGGGAAATTTAAAAAAAAAAAAAAAGTTGTTTTTAATAGATTACAAACACATACATATAATTTACACATGAATACACTATTTTACAGCAGCTCGTTGAGTGTAATATATAAATAAAGTGAATAATAATTGAAAATATTGATAGTTTGACAAAAAAAACAACAACAATAAAACCTATATCTATGCTTACATACATTGGTATGAAAAAGTATCCGAACCTTTTGGAATTTCTTAGTCAAAATCACACAGATGAAAAAACAGTGTCTGCTATAACTAAAACCACCTAAACATTTACAGGTTTTCATATTTTAATGAAGATAGTATGCAAACAATGACAGAAGGGGAAAAAATAAGTAAGTGAACCATCAGATTTAATATTTTGTAGCCCCCCTTTGGCAGTGATAACTTCAACCTGACGCTTCCTTTAACTGCAGGTCAGTTTGGCACATTGATCAGGACTTATCTTGGCCCATTCGTCTCTAAAAAAAAATTGCTGTAGTTCAGTCGGATTCCTGGGATGTCTGGCATGAATCGCTGTCTTTAGGTCATGCCACAGCCTCTCAATGGGGTTCAAGTCTGGACTTTGACTTGGCCACTCCAGAACGTGTATTTGTCCGTCTGAAACCAGTGTGAAGTTGATTTACTTCTGTGTTTTGGATCATTGTCTTGTTGCAGCATCCATCCTCTTTTTAGGTTCAACTGTCCCACAGAGGGCCTCAGGTTTTCCTGCAAAACATCCTGATAAACCTTTGAAATAGTTCTTCCATTAATGATTGCAAGTTGTCCAGGCCCTGAGGCAGTAAAACAGCCCCAAATCATAATGTACCCTCCACCATGCTTCACGGTGGGGATGAGGTGTTGACGTTGGTGAGCTGTTGCATCTTTCCTCTACACATGACATTGTGTGTTACTCCCAAACAATTCAAGTTTGGTTTCATCAGTCCACAAAATATTTTGCAAACATTAAAAGAGCAACAATGTTTTTTTAGACAGCAGTGGCTTCCTCCGTGAAGTCCTCCAATGAACACCATTCTTGGCCATAGTTTTACGTATAGTTGATGTGTGTACGGAGATACTGGACTGTGCCAGTGATTTCTGTAAGTCTTCAGCAGACACCCTATGGTTCTTTCTTTACCTCTCTGAGTATTCTGCGCTGAACTTTTGCTGTCATCTTTGGTGGACGGCCACTCCTTGGGAGAGAAGCAACAGTGCCGAACTCTCTCCATTTGTAGACAACTTCTCTGACTGTCGATTGATGGACATCCAGACTTTTAAAGATGGTTTTGTATCCTTTCCCAGTTTATACAAATCAACAATCCTAGATCGCAGGTCTTCAGACAGCTTTTTTGACCGAGCCATGATGCACATCAGACAGTGCTACTCATCAAGACAATTCTTACCAGGTGTGTGTTTTATAGTGGGCAGGGCAGATTTAAACCGCTCATCAGTGATTGGGCACATACCTGACTTAAATTGTTTGGTAAAAACTGGTTTCAATTGCTCTTTAAGTCTCCTTGGCAGAGGGCTCACTTACTTATTTTTCCCTCTTCTGTCATTGTTTGCATGCTATCCTCATTAAAATCTGAAAACCTATAAATGTTTGGGTAGTTTTAGTTAAAGCAGACACTGTTTTTACATCCCTGTGATTTTGACAAAGATCAGATCACATTTGATGGTGATTTTATGCAGAAATGTGAAAAATTCCAAAAGGTTCAGACACTTTTTCAAACCACTGTCTACATTTGTCTGGGTGTCTGTCTATGTTCGTTCCCTATAGACTCAGAAACGGCTGGGCGGAATTTAACGAAATTTTACACATTTGTACTTTTGCTTTCTGGGAGTGTTTGTTGATGGTTTTGATCTCTGTTGGCCTCTATTTAGTGGGGCAAATTAATTCCAAACTCCAAAAATTAGCATAAAAAATCCTTGATTGTGGAGGCGACAGAATAGGACGCGTTTTTTGCGATCGCAATGTATATGTACAAATTTAAATGTGCTGTGATATTACGTTGTGGCTTTATGTACCGTAATTTTCGTACTATAAGCCGCTACTTTTTCCCTCGGCTTTGAACCCTGCTGCTTATAGTCCAGTGCATTTTATTTGTGGATTTTGCAGGCCGATAAGGTGTATGTCTTGAGGAGGGTTGTATTGAATTGTATTGATATTGATATGTTGTATCGGGATACAATATTTGATCACCCATCTATCGGTTTTTGGGCTATCACAGTTTCAGATAATTTTGTTGTCATGGGGTAGATTTGATTCTGCACGCCTCTTCATAGGAATGGAGGATATTTTTTCATTTTCCTTGTTAACGCATTGGCTGGACTTGATGTCCAATCATTATTACTGGGAGGCTGGCAGCGAATTAATATTCAACTAGCCATAAACACTTTTAAATTAATTTTTCATGAGCCACAAGGCTATACGTCTATCATTGTCCATCGTCCTGAAAGAGTTCCTTAACCCTCAGATGCATAAGTGGGTCAAAAATGACCCGGTGAGGTTGTTTTCTTGAAATATCTTCAGAATGAAAAATTGTTATCAATTCATATTCCAGGTATTCCTCAAAAAACATGTTTTTGATATAATGCCATTCAAATTTTTGATGAACTTTTTATACATTTGACGAAATTATCATTTTTGTATTACTACCCTATGCTTCCAGTGTGTCAAAAAATGATCCACATGCATTTTCTATGGAATCCAATGGGAATCTTTCATTCTTTTCAACTTTGGCTGTCAGGAATAAATTTACTGTGGACCACACAGACTAGGTATGTAAAAAGAAAATCCCTTAAGAAGCTTATTTTACACAGCAAGAGCTGATACGTGTACTGTAAGTATTATGTCCATATAGTATTTTGTGTGTGTGTCTTTCATGATTCTTTATTATTATTTATCAACAAATTAACCTACTTCATAACTAGCTAGCTAACTAAGGCTAGGTTCATACCGCTGGTCCTAATGCACTATTCCGATTTTTTTGTCATATTTTTTTGGGTGTATCCGTTCAGACTGCCTTTGTCCATTGAGCCTGTTCAAGTATCACACATGCGCACTAATTCGCAGTCCGAGATGTGCTGAGCAAACTGGCCCATATGCGCAGGAGCATTGGAGCAGAGAAAACCGAGCATTGTCAGGCTTATTCTCAACCCATTTTATTTTTTTATGACTGTTGTCAAGCCCGCTCCTTCCCCAAAATCCGCGTTCCAGCTAGGTGCTAACGCTAATGCACAGCTGCACCGCTACCGTAGCACCCTGTCTCTCTCGCTCTTTGCTGATGTTAATTGCTGCATGAATTCCACTTTGGGGGACTTGACAGATCGGACCGCAGCCACATTCTGGAAAAATGTGGCCCTGATGGGATTTTAACCGCATACGAAAGTGACATGGATCGAATTTGAAAATGGTCCACTTTTATTTGACTTTTCCCGTTCAGTCGAGTCAGAAAAACACGAAAAAATCGGATTGGTGCTAGATTTACAGCTGAAATGGTCCTACAGATGTTGGATGATGGCGAGGCAGTGACGGGGTTGGACTCAAGTGTCCAAAATTTCTAATGATGAGGATCCAGACTATTGTTCAGGTGGCAGTTGTCCACCTGGAAATCCAACTGAACAGGATCAATCTGACTCATAATTTTCCACTTATGTGTCCTCTGAAGAAGAAAGTGCCCAAATCATGGCCAACAGAATGAGTTGGTAGGGCTCTTACTAGAGAGGATTACCCCCCCACCCAGGGCAGAACATAGAGCCACAATATACTCAGAAATCGGTCAGTGCCTCCACAAGGGCTTAGCACCGCTCTCACCAAAAAGATGCATGGGAGCTCTTCATTATTGATGATAAAATACAAAAAAGGATTAAGTCTATTGCTGTTATTTTTGTTTTTTCCCAAAAAATTTTATTTGAATCATAAAGATATTTAAAGCATGAAATCATTCTTGTGTGGCCCTAAATATCATACTAAATAATATTCACGTGATTATTCTTCACCAAAATGGCATAAAAACACATTGGTTCTAATATGGGTCATTTTTGACCCACTTATGGAAGAGTGTAGGGTCCAGTAACTTGTGCATCTAAGGGTTAAACATATAGAATTTAAAATGGCTTTGAGTCTTTTTTTAGTATAGATATCAAGTTGAAAATATTATGGTATCGCGACAACAGTTGTCTTTAGGTGTGACTACCCCTGTGGCTTACTGTCCAGTGCAGCTTATACATGAACAAATAGTTTTCTTGTCAAATTTGGTAGGTGAGGCTTATAGTCCGGTACGGCTTTTCTAGGGACAAATGCCATTTTCGTGTCAAATTTGTGGGGTGCGATTTATAGTCAGGTGCGGCTTATAGTCTGTAAATTATTGTACTCCAAAACAAGACGCTGCATTTCAAAAAAATGTACAATTTTCCAGAATATTACGAAGGGATTCATTTCAGCTGGATATTATTACTGTAGCAACCAATATTTATTATGTGTTACACCTGCAATGGTTCATGGGTAGTTGTGGCAACCATAATTGAGAGTGGTAGTTGCTGTTGTTATGTTCTGGAGTTTTCTGTTGAATAAAGGCGCTATCTCTTGGGCAGTGTATGTATGGGGGCACAAGAGCAGTAAGTGTGAAATATAAAAACGGTCTCTCTCATTCTTCTCATGTCCTTCGCCACGATACTGTACACGGTGATGGAAAAGCATCGCAGATTAAACCCTTTATGGTGTCCTCTTACTGTATTAATATTATAGCTGCATCTCTAAGGAAAGTACCATATTGGCCCGAATATAAGACGGCCCTGATTATAAGGCGACCCCCTCTTTTCAAGACTCAAATTTGAAAAAGACTTTTTGAACACCAAATTAATTTTTATACAGAAAATAATTACAGTACATCTGAAACAAATTATTATATTACAATATATAATGCAATATAAAACAAGCTAATATTACAATATATAATACAATATATTTAAGAGAAAAAGCATGTTATTTTGCCTCATTCAAATCTTAATATCTAAACATTTAAATATCGGGGCTGTCAAACGATTAAAATTTTTAATCGAGTTAATTACAGCTTAAAAATTAATTAATCGTAATTAATCGCAATTAATCGCAATTCAAACCATCTATAAAATATGCCATATTTTTCTGAAAATTATTGTTGGAATGGAAAGATAAGACACAAGATGGATATATACATTGAACATACGGTACATACGGACTGTATTTGTTTATTATAACAATAAATCAACAAGATGGCGTTAACATTATCAACATTCTGTTAAAGCGATCCATGGATAGAAAGACTTGTAGTTCTTAAAAGAAAAATGTTAGTACAAGTTATAGACATTTTATATTAAAACCCCTCTTAATGTTTTCGTTTTAATAAAATTTGTTAAATTTTCAATCAAAAAATAAACTAGTAGCCATTGTTGATGTCAATAATTACTTACACAATGCTAATGGGTGCTGAAGCCTATAAAATCAGTCGCACCCAAGCGCCAGCAGAGGGCGGCAAAACTCCATAAAACACAACAAGTGAGCGTTTCACTGTACTGTCATTTAAATCTGTCTGAGCGGGGCATCTGCGTTAATTGCG
The DNA here is from genome assembly GCF_030265065.1 of Corythoichthys intestinalis. Classification (NCBI taxonomy): domain Eukaryota; kingdom Metazoa; phylum Chordata; class Actinopteri; order Syngnathiformes; family Syngnathidae; genus Corythoichthys; species Corythoichthys intestinalis. The sequence goes on from NC_080410.1 coordinate 38,503,489, forward strand.
TCAGATATTTTAACGTGATTAATTTAAAAAATAATTAACGCCCGTTAATGCGATAATTTTGACAGCCCTATTAAATATGCAAACTAAAGTGCAATCACATTCGTAAATGAATGGCTTCTGGTTTTTGAAATGTAAATAAACCAATCTATTGTGATAAAACAACAAAATTGCAATAACTGCATTAACCATCAAAGTGAAGTCTAACTGTAATTGTAGTCTTGAAACAAATCTGAATAAGGAAAAACATTGCAATAAAATAATGCAAACTGGTTAAACTTCAGAGTTGCTTCAACGATATCCGGCGCCATCTAGAGTCGTGAATGGGTATAATGTCTAGACTGCGAATATAAGACGACCCCACTTTTTCGGTCTTATTTCAATGCAAAAACCGTCTTATATTCGGGCCAATAAGTATGTTTTATCTTCCATTCGGTTTGATTGCGTTAATGTTACACAAACCTGAGCAATGCTGGGCCATACTGCAAGTAATATATAAATTTAAGATATTTTATGAATTAAATACATCAAATTAAATATATATTGTCTTAAATAAAGACAATGTGCATAATAATCGGTGGGATGTATGAAATAAAATCAAATATAAAATAACATACATCAAAGCATTTCAAAAATAAATAGAACAGTGTCATTCTTATGTCATTTACACATACACTGTCTGGGGGCTGTACAACACAAACAGGAGATTTGTCTGTTCTCACTCACACAAACACACACGCAGTCCCGTTGTCAGAGAACAAATAACATTTACATGTAACATCTCATGAGGTTTGGTGCTGACAGTTTGTATCTTGCACAGCAGATGATGACATGTCTAGTCTATCTAAACAAAATAACCCTACACTGAATTGTTCATTGATTTCCTTTGACAAAATTGACCCGCCTTGGGGGAGGTCACACCGCGAGCCTGCCTTGCATGTATCTGAAACATTATGTTCGATGTGGAACTTTTTGGGCGGCGTTGTCAAGGGGGCTCCACATTCAATATGGCTGGTTAGCTGCAAGTGGTTGCATTTTATTGGCGACCGATATAGGCAGTCAGTCAAGACACGTTCCTGACCTGAATGAGGACAACAGAGACTCAAGGCAACCGGTATGTTATTGTCTTTGCCCGTCTTGTATGAGTAGTCCCCACTCTGCTCAGGTGGGGTGTTGAAAGGGCAAGTCAAGGGTGACGGTGGGCTCCCGGGGCTGGACCGGCCGTCTGTCGGTCATCTCGCACTCATTGTTGCGAGCATTCTCCTCGTTCATCTGCGACACCTCGGTGGACCCGGCCTCGAAGCCTGGCACGGTGTTGGCCACGTGCACCACGTGGACCTTGTTGCGCCCCTTTTTGCTGAGCAGGCAGCTGAAGACCTTCTTGAAGCCCTTGCGGAAGTGCTTGGAGACCAGCGCGTAGACGATAGGGTTGACGCAGGAGTTGGCGTAGGCCATGCAATGCGACAGCAGGCGGAAAGCGTACGTCACTTGGTTGAAGGGGAAGTCTCCGTACAGGTAGCAAAGGATGACCACGTGGTAGGGCAGCCAGCAGATGCAGAAGAGCACCGTGACGATGAGGATCATCTTGGTCACTTTGCGCTTGGCCCGTTTGGACTCGGACATGCCGTCCAGAGGGTCCACGGCGGTCCACAGGTACTTGATGGTGCGTGTATACGACAGGCTGACGATGAGCACCGGAACCACGTAACCGAACAGGAACGTGCACGTGTCCAGGAGCTTCCGGTCGCGCTCGTCCCAGCCGGGGATGCACATGGTGCCGTTAGCGAAGTCGATCAGGCGGTAGTAGCTGAGGTAGGGCCCCGCGAACACCAAAGAGAGGCCCCAGATGACCACCATGGCCACCAAAGCGTTGCATGGTGTCCTCAGCTCTCGGGAACGCAGTGGGTAACGGATAGCCAAATACCTGTCCATACAAACTTAATATCAATTCAATGAAATTCAGCTCAATCGTTTGCTTAACAGTGATGCCACTTAACGCAGGGACTGTAACTTTGTCATCATACCACTTAGAGTAGTGCTCCCTAACCTTTTTTTTGAACCGGTGGGATGTGAGTCTGTATGTGATTTTCTGTTTTTTTTTCCTCCCACATTCTGTCTCTCATAGTTGAGGTTTACCCATGTTGACAATTACAGGCCTCTCTAATCTTTTCAATTAGGAGAACTTGCACAACTGGTGGTTGACTAAATACTTATTTGCCCCACGGTAAATAGTCTGAAATATCAACAAATCTTAGCTGCCTCTTACATTCCTAACCATAAAAAGGGACACATTCTACAGCAGGATGGTCCTCCACCCCATACTTCAATCTCTAGAAGATCAAGATCCTCCAGGACTGGCCAGCCCAGTCACCAGACATGAACATCATTGAGCATGTCTGGGATAGGATGAAAGAGGAAGCATGGAAGACGAAACCCAAGACTGTTAATGAACTCTGGGAGGCATGCAAGACTGCTTTCTTTGATGTTCCTGATGACTTCATCAATGAATTGTATGAATCCTTGCCGAACCGCATGGAAGTCATACAAAATATTAAATTTGGATCTTACAGCACCGTGAATTAATTCGCTTATGTTATGCAACATATTTTTGTATTTGAAGTACATTTTTTGTTCAATTTTCACACTACTTTCTGTAGGCGACAAAACCTGTCTTGCCAAAATTTGACGTTTATGTCTTCATTAAATGATGAATCTTTTTTCAAGTTAAACAAATAATATTTGTGTACATTCAACATCATTTGGGAGGGTCTCAGCTTTCATATGAGCCATTTCCGAAACCAATTTAATAATTAAAAGTCAGGTTATTAGCAACTATTTCTTTCGTTTGTCTTTTGTCAGGGACTGTACATTACGTTACGAGCTACTACCCACCTCTGCGTGTGGACTTATTATTTCCTGGAACAAATCCGGTGCGCCTACATCCTTATCAAGGACAATCGCACATACTGTAGATAGCTAATTTATCAAAACGACCGGAAGTACACTGTCTGCCAATGTTAAGGTGTGGCGCTCGTAGCACAAAGCGAACAGCAGCTAACGTTACTGTTTACATTGACTGATGCTGGGCTGCTATAGGTGTGAAAACACCCCAGTAATGGTCGTTAACTATCTATTTATCATTTTTCTGAGGCCCGGTAGCAAATGCGCCACAAACCGGTACCAGTCCCCAGCTCGGTTGTTGGGGATACCTGACTTAAAGCACTTCAACTAAGGAAACACATCAACTACCTTTCTACTGTTCTAATGGCTTTACTGTTATTTCTTAAGTTAATTTAGTGGCTGCCATTGATGGCAATAGATGTTTAATCCATTCTTTATTTTATTTTTTTTCACCTGACCTGTTCAGCTGTTAAGACATGGAGAGTAAAAATCTGAGTGTCCTTCTAGCCTGAATAATTTTAATGCATCACATGGGAGACTGATAGGCTTCCATTGGGTTATTGGGGGACAGAAAGGAAGGAAGCAGACAGAAGAGGAGAACAGCAAATCCATTCTGACTGGGAGGCAAAATGGATTGGACGTCTATCGCTGTCAGAGGCAGTGAAACATGGTCATTCAATGCTAGCCATTCCAGTTCCAATGAATTTGACGTCTGTCGCTGTCAATAGCAGTCAATTAGTTAATATCATCTGTAGCATGTCCATATATGAGCCACAGGCAAGCTCAGATGTCCTGTCTCTCTGGCAACCCAGTGACTGTGTCTAATTGGTGACACAGATCTATTAGAGATCAGCGTGTGCTGCAAAGTGAGCACTATTGACCAAGCGGTCCGACGGGCTGTTTTCCGATGCCCTGGGATGACATTCAATTACGCATCGAGCGTCTCAATGAGCTCCGCCTAATCGTCCTCTGTCAACAAGACATCACACTGCCTCAAATGAAAGTGACACTGCTGTGTACTTAATCCTCACACCGCATTTCATGATCGATGAATCATCTTTAGATATTTAGTAGCTATAAATGCATTAAGAAAACAATGTTCAGCAAGTTCTACCTGTCAACGGAGACGGCAGCAAGTGTGAAGCTGCTGGCGTACATGGTGAGGTTGATGAAGAAGTGGACGACCTTGCACATGAAGGAGCCGAAGACCCAGCCGTCCAGCGAGTAGATGGTGGCTTGGAAGGGCACGCAGAAGATGATGAAGAAGAAATCAGCCATGCTGAGGTTGAGGATGAAGAGGTTGGTGGTGTTGTAGCCCAACTGTCCGCTCCGTAGCAGCACGGCTAGCACCAGGCTGTTGCCCACTGTGCCCAGCAAGAAGATGAGCGAGAAGACTACCGATACGATCACGCTGGCCGGGTTCAGCGGGTAGCTGTCCGACACGTTGGCCTGCATGGTCGGCTTGGCCAAATCCTCCATGTCGGACATATTGGATTTCTGAAGCATAAAACCGCAAACAAGGCTTGAAATTTTGTCAAAAAGTATATACAGTTCATTTTCATACTCACATACAGTGAAGAAAATAAGTGTTTGAGCACCCTGCTATTTTGCAAGTTCTGCCACTTGGAAATCATGGAGAAGTCTGAAATTTTCATCTTAGGTGCATGTTTACTGTGAGAGAGATAATCTAAAAAGAAAAATCCAGAAATCACACCGCATGATATTTAAAATAATTTATTTGTGTGATACAGCTGCAAATAAGTATTTGAACACCTTTCTATCAGCTAGAATTCTGACCCTGAAAGACCTGTTAGTAGAGCTGGGAATTTTTGGGTACCTAACGATTTGATTAGGATTACGATTCAGAGGCTCCGATTCGATTATAAATCGATTATTGATGCCCCCCCCCCCAAACCTCCGCTTTAAATGTTTTATGCATTAGTTCCAAAATAGTTTAAAAAATCCTATTAGGCTAAACCAAACCAACATTTCAGTATCAAGTTAACAGTTAAAAACATTAAATAAAATACTCAAGTCCCCATTCTGTATCAACAGCTTTAAACTACATTCAATTAATTTAATGATGTGAATCAACCGTTAAAGTTGATAAAATTGCTCCCGATATTCCATAATTACCCTTCTGTCTACTTACAACTTTAAAACTGTTTCATCATTTAAAGATGGATTCAAGTCAAGATTTTGCCGATTTTGGAGTATTTTAGATAAAAAGTTAATTAGGCTCACTACAACAGAGCATTCTAGAGTAGTCTACTGCTTCAAGTTGGCGGCTGTTTACAATGCGGCAACTACTAAACGGCAAGTCTGTCATTTCTCATCTAGTTCTCTTTATATGTTCTAACACCGCCGTCGTCAGAAAGGTGAGGAGTCAGCCCAGAACTACACGACAGGAGTTGGTCAATGACCTGAAAAGAGCTGGGAACACTGTTTCCAAGGTTACTCTTGGTAATACACTAAAACGTCATGGTTTAAAATCCTGCATGCCACAGAATGTTCCCCCGCTTATACTAGCACAAGTCAAGGCATGTCTTAAGTTTGCCTGTGACCTTTTGGATGATGCAGAGGAGTCATTGGAGCAAGTTTTGTGGTCAGATGACAGTAAAACAGATTTTTTGGGTCATAATTCCACTAACCGTGCTTGGAGGAAGAAGAATGATGAGTACTATCTCAAGAACACCATCCCTACTGTGAAGCATGGGGGTGGTAGCATCATGCTTTCTTCGCATGGGACAGGACGAGTGCACTGAATTAAAGAGAGGATTACTTGGGCCCTGTATTGTGAGATTTTGGGTCATGCCTGTGTCTTCCAACTTGACAATGACACAAAGCACACAGCCAGGAAAACCAAGTAGCGGCTTCGTAAGAAGCATAACAAGGTTCTACCATGGCCTAGCTGATCTCCAGACCTAAACCCATAGAAATCTTTGGAAGGAGCACAAACTCTGTGTTTCTCAGCAACATCCATGAAACCAGACTGATCTCGAGAAGATCTGTGTGGAGGAGTGGGTCAAGATCCCTCCTGCACTGTATGCAAACCTGGTGAAAAACGTTTGACCTCTGTAATTGCAGACAAAGGCTACTGAACCAAATATTAACATTAGTTTTAGCAGGTGTTCAAATACTTATTTGCAGCTGTATCACACAAATAAATCATTTAAAAAATCAGAAATTGTGATTTCTGGATTTTTCTTTTAAGATCATGTTTCTAACAGTGGACATTAATCTACGATGGAAATTTCAGACCCCTGTGGGAGAACTTGCAAAATAGCAGGGTGTTCATATCTTATTTTCTGATTTTCCTCACTGTACTTCCCAAGTTAATTTGGATTCACACTAAGAATATTCACTTGATAAATGTCTCTATCAAATTACGAAAAAGACGGCAGAACGTTTTCCTTCAAGATATTCTGGGAAAGAGTAAAATTCAAGGTTCTATTGATCACCGTACATCGTCCAGGTCCTGAATTAACAAGGCAACTAGTGTAAATACTAGGGCTGTCAAAATTATCGCCTTAACGAGAGGTAATTAATTTTTTAAAATTAATCACGTTAAAATATTTGATGCATTTAACGTACATGCCCCGCTCAGATTAAAATGACAGCACAGTGTAATGTCCACTTGTTACTTGTGTTTTTTGGTGTTTTTTCGCCCTCTGCTGACGCTTGGGTGCGACTGATTTTTATGGGTTTCAGCACCATGAGCATTCTGTAATTATTGACATCAACAATGGCGAGCTACTAGTTTATTTTTTGATTGAAAATTTAAAAAATTTTATTAAAACAAAAACATTGAGGGGTTTTAAAATAAAATTTCTATAACTTGTACTAACATTTATCTTTTAAGAACTACAAGTCTTTCTATCCATGGATCGCTTTAACAGAATGTTAATAATGTTAATGCCATCTTGTTGTTTTATTGTTATATTAAACAAATACAGTACTTATGTACCGTATGTTGAATGTATACTGTATATCCATCTTATCTTTCCATTCCAACAATAATTTACAGAAAAATATGGCATATTTTATAGATGGTTTGAATTGCGATTAATTACGATTTATCAATTTTTGAGCTGTAATTAACTCGATTAAAAATGTTGATTTTAATCTTAAAATTTTAATCGTTTGACAGCCCTAGTAAATACTGATATGATATATACTGTATATATATATATATATATATATATATATATATATATGTATACACACACACACACACACACACACACACACACACACGCACACACACATATATATATATACACATATATATATATACACACCCATATATACATATATATATATATATATATATATATATATATATATATATATATATATACACACACACATATATATATACACAGTTGTGGTCAAAAGTTTACATACACTTGTGAAGAACATAATGTCATGGCTCTCTTGAGTTTCCAGTTATTTCTACAACTCTGATTTTTCTCTGATAGAGTGATTGGAACAGATACTTCTTTGTCACAAAAAACATTCATGAAGTTTGGTTCTTTTATGACTTTATTATGGGTTAACAGAAAAAGTGATCAAATCTGCTGGGTCAAAAATATACATACAGCAACACGAATTAGCAATTTCTTGTGAGTGATTATTGACTTGAACAATCATTGACTTGAACAAGTCAGGAAAGTCACTTGGAGCCATTTCAAAGCAGCTGCAGGTCCCAAGAGCAACAGTGCAAACAATTGTTTGTAAGTATAAAGTGCATGGCACTGTTTTGTCCCTGCCACGATCAGGAAGAAAACGCAAGCTATCACCTGCTGCTGAGAGAAAATTGGTCAGGAGGGTGAAGATTCAACCGAGAATCACCAAAAAGCAGATCTGCCAAGAATTAGAAGCTGCTGGAACACAGGTGTCAGTGTATTTCAGTCAAGCATGTTTTGCATCTCCATGGACTGAGAGGCTGCCGTGCAAGAAGGAAGCCCTTGCGCTAAAAGCGGCACCTAAACGCTCGACTGAAGTTTGCTGCTGATCACATGGACAAAGATAAGACCTTCTGGAGGAAAGTTCTGTGGTCAGACGAAAAAAAAATCGAGCTGTTTGGCCCCAATGCCCAGCAATATGTTTGGAGGAGAAAAGGTGAGGCCTTTAACCCCAAGTACACCATGCCTACCGTCAAGCACGGTGGTGGTAGTATTATGCTGTGGGGCCGTTTTGCTGCCAATGGAACTGGTGCTTTACAGAGAGTAAATGGGATAATGAAGAAGGAGGATTACCTTCAAATTCTTCAAGATAACCTCACGTCATCAGCCCGAAGATTGGGTCTTGGGCGCAGTTGGGTGTTCCAACAGGACAATGACCCCAAACACACATCAAAAGTGGTAATGGAATGGCTAGATCAGGCTAGAATTCAGGTTTTCCAATGGCCTTCCCAAAGTCCTGACTTAAACCCTATTGAGAACTTGTGGACAATGCTGAAGAAACAAGTCCATGTCAGAAAGCCATCAAATTTAACTGAACTGCACCAATTCTGTCAAGAGGAGTGGTCAAAGATTCAACCAGAAGCTTGCCAGAAGCTTGTGGATGGCTACCAAAAGTGCCTAATTGAAGTGAAAATGGCCAAGGGACATGTTACCAAATATTAGCGCTGCTGTATGTATATTTTTGACCCAGCAGATTTGATCACTTTTTTCTGTTCACCCATAATAGTCATAAAACAACCAAACTTCATGAATGTTTTTTTTGTGTGACAAAGAAGTATCTGTTTCAATCACTCTATCAGAGAAAAATCAGAGTTGTAGAAATAACTGGAAACTCAAGAGAGCCATGACATTATGTTCTTCACAAGTATATATATATATATACATAAGTACTGTCAAACGATTAAAAAAAAAAATCTAGTTAATCATATGTCAATTGTGTGATTAATCATGATTAATCACATTTCCCTAGGGATGAATAAAGTTGCTCTTCAGGAAAAATAATCTAGGAAAATACTATAATTGACTTAAAATTTGTTTTAAGATTAAATGTATGATGTGTGAATGAATTAATAATTAACCAAATAGTTTAAAAATTTTATTTAACAACTCAGCTCGTATAAGATAAAAAATAAAATAAATTGTCTATATTATACAGCAAAGAGTTTTAACAGATTAAAGTGCCTCAGACTAACAATGTGGTACCGTTTGGCATATTACCCAAAATTAACTGCCAATTTAAAGAGCAGACAAGCACAATACAGTAACAATAGCTAGTGTTTCAAAAAATGTGTAAACAACTTGTCTGTTAAATTGAACATTTCACACAAATAAATGCAGCATTTGCAGTTTTACACTAAATGGCCTGAAAGCTGTGTGGGAAAAAAAAAAAAAAATTCACACACTTAACTGAAAAACATTACACTAAACTGTGTGTAAAGGTGTTTAGAAACACTGCTTAAGTTAGCCATACTCTTATTTTTTGTTTTTAACCAACTTCTCAGGCAAACTGGCTTGTTGACATTTTCAGATAACAGAGCAGACCTTTTCTTTTGAACAACGTACCCTGTCAAAGAATACAGTCTCTCGCAAGGAACGGTTGTGGCGGATGTGACCAGATACTTTTTTTGCATGGTGGGCCAGCTTACTGTGGGCACTAAAATACACACGGTCCCCGGCTTCAACTGGGACCGTGTGCTTTGGTCAGATGAGACCAAGATTGAGCTTTTTGGCAGCAAACACTCTAAGTGGGTCTGGCGTGTCACGAAAGATGCGCATGCTGAAAAGCACCTCATACCCACTGTGAGGTATGGAGGTGGATCAGTGATGCTGTGAGGCTGTTTCGCTTCCAAAGCCCCTGGGAACCTTCTTAGAGTGCATAGCATCATGAATGCTTTGAAATACCAGGACATTTTAAATCAAAATCTGTTGCCCCCTGCCCGAAAGCTGAAGATGGGTCGTCACTGGGTCTTTCAGCAAGACAATGACCCTAAACATATGGCCAAATCTACACAGAAATGGTTCACCAGACACAAAATCAAGCTCCTCCCATGGCCATCTCAGTCCCCGGACCTTGTTTTGTTGGCAAAAGGGGGTTGCACAAAGTATTAACACCAGGGGTGCTAATAATTGTGACACGCATTATTTGATGTCAAATATTTTTTTCTTTATGTGGGATTTTTTCCCCACTGAATGAATGCACTTGTATTGAAGGTTGGATTTTTCTCTTTTTTTCCATTAAGGTCCCATATTATTTGAGTTAAAAAAAAAAAAATTAGAAGCTAAAAAAACACATCTTTTTCAGGGGTGCTGTATATATCCCTCTTGTGTCTCCAATTTATCTTTCCATTCCAACAATAATTTACAGAAAAATATGGCATATTTTATAGATGGTTTGAATTGCGATTAATTACGATTAATTAATTTTTAAGCCGTAATTCACTCGATTAAAATTTTAATCGTTTGACAGCCCTAGTATTTTAGTATCTTCCCACCAAAAAATACATATATTTTGTATATTTTTTCAAAAAGATGGAACAGCATCAGCCGATACCACACAGCTGGGTATCAGCAGCCCAAAAATGGTTTCGTTCCAACGCTAAAAGCAACCACAGACAATCTCACTACCACGGTGTTTGACTGTTGCTGTGATGTTCTTTTTCTGAAAAACTGTGCTACATTTACATCCCCCACTGCCCCTCAAAAAGCATTGTCTTGTCAATCCCCACAAAAAGCTCTCGCTTTTGGAACCTTAAAGCTTTGAAATATTTTTATGATAAAACAATGTGACTGTTTGAAGGCCACACTGGTGAATAATAACCAGTGACGCATACAGTATGTGACATTTATACTCCACGTTAGCATGCCCCAATTCTTCAAAGTAGCGTTGAATTGTTCCCTCAGTGTGATAGGCAACCATTAGCCACCGGGTGGTGAGTCACAGTCCAACGTCAGTTCCTTCCTAAATTATTACCTCTCAGTTTTCCAGGCAACAGTTTGGCAAATGGTTTTATGTTATCCCCAGTGCACAAAGAAAGGCCACAAGGATGCTTGAAAGAGTTTGGACTTCCAATGAAAAAAACAAAAAGCAAGTGGAACAGCTATGTGCTATGATATTTTTTTTCCCTAGTATAAATCTCTGAAATGTATTGCGGCTAGTTTAAAAAAGGAATAGGTTCTGGTTTTTATTACAAACCCTAAAAAGTAATATCTTTTGCTCCACTAGAGTACAGCTCTGTATTTCTGAAAGGCTCTTAAAATGACATTCTACTCAATGGAAGCTAATCTGAGCTTTGACCCTCAAGTTTCCCAAAGGGCGGACAGCTTCGCTCTTGTTGCATTCCCACTGTGGAAAAACGAAACACTCATAGAATATCTCATTTGAGTCCACGTACAATTGTGTGGACTCACACGTGATAAATTGTATTCCACTGACAATTGTTGCTCATGGCGAAGGTTGGATCAGCTCTTGGAATTGACATACAGCGGAACATATTCCTCAACCTATTGACCCTACACAACGAGAATACCAAAAGATGTGCTTTTACAGCAGAAATGCCAAAGAAATGAATATGTGTAGAGTTGTCCGATAATGACGTTTTAACCGATATCCCGATATTTTCCAACTGCAAAAATCCGATACGGATATCAAACCGATACTGACATCTGCGGTGGTGGACTGAAAGGGAACCTCGGACTTCATGACTTGTAAACTCTAAAGGAAATAGTATATTTTCTCCTATTTACTGTTTGACTGTTTGTATTACTCTAACACACCCAATATAAAATAAATAGCATTTATATCTAGGGGTGCACGATATCCATTTTTTCAAACCGATACCGATATCGATAACGTCCTGCTTCTTAAGGCCGATACCGATACGATAACCGATAATATATATCGCGCGTGTCATGCAGCTGACTTAGCAAGATTGACGCTGACAAGCAAGTGATAGGCAAGACATCTACAAGCCCACGTCTGCACAACCAAATCCCACAATCAGCTCTTCTGGACAGTCCAGAACAAATGGCGGGACATCTTGTCATGCCACAAGGAACATCTGATATGGAGGAACTCGCGACTACTAAGTGAACACTCAGCTCTCACGTGGGGCTGAGGACGGCAAAATCCTTAACTCTCTTTGACTTGACAGCAGTAACCCCCGAATCCTCCTGTCCAATCCACAACAGACAATAATCCTAAACAATGCCCAAACACACTCTTCTTCTGAACCACAGCCTACCTCACCAGAGCCTTTAAAAGACTGAATGTTTAACTAATCCCTGCCATTTTTCTCAGGACTCTTTTGTTGACTTGTGAAGTGGTAAACCCTGAATCTAGTTTGTCTCCTCGCCTGGGTCTCTCTGTGCTGTATGATTGCTGCCGACTTGGAATAAATTGCCGACTTGTGTTTCGAAGCCTTTTCCCAGCTTTTAAAATGGAGTCAGTACAAAGACTAAGGTGAACCCGCGGAGTTTAGCCTTTTGGCCGGGTTGTTGGCTTCCGCCAGCCTGGGTCGTTGGAATTGCGCTAGCGCTGTTCTGGCGGTTCGCCTTGCGTGATTCCGGCAATCTGGCTAAAAGTTCAGATTCCTTCAACTCTAATAAGCCACAATTGTTCTCTTTTACTGAAATATGTTATGTGAAACACATAAAATATTGCCATTGATTTAAAAATCTAAAATACTTAGTACATGTTTTGACGTACGGCGGGCCTGTGTTTTATGCGCACATTGCATGCTCGGGGTGATGACGTAGTTTGTCACTGTCAATAGACGAACACTACCGATGTTCTGAAATTCCTTGCTACGTGACGAGACGTCTAACACAGGCGCCCATTGGTTAAAAGCTGCAAGTACTAACTATTTGTGTTTTTATTGAGTCTTTTATTACCTTTTCATTGCCTCAAAATACCTTTTGCAAGTGTTTCCCTCTCATATTTTTAAGCATTGTGTTTTCTTGTGGTAGCTTTAAAGCAGATTGGTGATCTGTAGAACACATTAGTCACGTAGCGTATTTAAACCACACTTATTTTATATTACTCAGTTTAAATATTTTTTTTAAGGCATCTTTAGTACGTTCTGTCTGTATGCATCTAAACAGAACAAGATAAAAGTGCACGATAGTAGTTTGGGTGTCAAATTCGCCTCTTGTAGGACGTTTCCCCGGTTTAGCACATTTTGGCAGAACACAGGTTTTGTCCTACTCTTATCTCAACTCATCCCGTCTTTCCTGTTCATTTTGCTTTTGCTGCTTGTTTTGTGAAATATCGACAGTGCTGTCATGCTCCTTAATGTTCCTCTCGGATTCAAATTGAAAGGGTTGAACATATGACATGTTTATGTCGCTAGAGTCATACTCTGGGAGCCAGTGACATCACCGCTCTGCGACGTCAACAACAATGGAGACCTACTAATGAAACAAATTTTAAAAATTGTATAAAAATGAACACATCAAGATGGATTTCAATATCAAATTATTTTAACTCAGAATAATGTTTATCTTTGTCTTTCTATCCGTGGTTATCTTTAACGGATCAATGCTGATTGTATTGTGATGCACCAATGGATGCAATAATAACTTCATTTACGTCCACTCCGCATCTTTTACGTCACATAGAGTTCCTAATTATATTGACAGGTCACATCCGTCAGACACTGCACCACGCCTTCAAGTCGGGAGCCTGCCCACACCCAGCATCAATAGGAGTTATTCTCAAATACACGCATGCAACGATCTAACGCCGGATTTAGGTTAAAACAGTACGAAAGCTGTACCGCATACAAACAGTAAGGATTTTCTCAGGAGCAATTTGTTCGAGGATTCAAGGTAATTATAATATTTTTCGTACCATGCATGCATTTTTAAACGTTGTGAATAAAATCAATGGGAGAAATTAGCCGCTACGGCATTGGCGTCATAGTTCGCAATATTTGCGTAAAATAAATGCTAACTGCACGTTTTTTTTTTTTTGTTTTTTTGCTTTTAACCAAGGATCGAGACTGCGTTACGTCCATATCAATAAAGAATTCAGGGGTTTAAGTAGTGCTGCAACGATTAATCGATTAACTCGAGGATTCGCTTGGAAAAAAAGATTCGAATTACAGTTTGCTGCTTCGAGTATAATTAAAGTGGCGTTGTAATGGTTTGTTTTGAAAGTGACACAGCCGTCTAGTCTGCCTCATTTAACATGGCTGAATACAGTTGTTCCCTGTTAAGACCAACATAAGGTAAGTTTTTGTTTGAGCTAATGTTTCTTTTAATGCATTCGTAATTTAGTTTAAAGGTATATTCAGCCAATGTTTGTAATAATATGTGTCTGAACCATTTGTTATGAGCATTAAAAAAAAGTTAGTATTTTATAGCTTTTAATCTCTCTGACTTTTGCTATGTAAGTTATCTAATTATTCTTTTGTTGTACATAGATCCTTATTTTTTTTTTTTTTCACCATTTGAGGCTCTGCTAAGCTATTTTAACTTTTCATGTTACTTATCCGATTACTTGTTTATTCGAACTAACTAGTTCATCGATTAATCGACTACTAAAATAATCGATAGCTGCAGCCTTAGATTTAAACATTTATTCACAAGAATTTTCATCGAAAAAAGCTCTTTGTTTTCATAAGGCGGCCGCTGCATTTGCTTCCTGACTAGCGTCATTGTTTGCAGTATTTATGTAAAGTAAATGATAATTGCACGTTTTTTTTTTGTTTTTAACCAAGAATTGAGACCGTTGTACGTCCATATCTATAAAGAATTCAGGGATTTAAGCATTTATTCACAAGAATTTTCAACCGAAAAAGTTCTTTGTGATTCTACTTGGTCAGCTTTGACGGCCACGCCAACAATGCAGGCCCCCTATTAATCGGCCCTGCGCCCCATGTCCCGTCAAGATATTATAAAGTCTATGTACATACATTCAAAAATGACATAATTTACTAGATGAATTAATGCATTCATTAATCGTCATGACAGTGTCATGTCATAATTATGACATTTTTATGACAGTCTTATGAACCCAACGTCAAATAAAGTATTACGAAAAATTGAATTCATTCTAATATGAATTTAACTTGATTTTTGCAAAATTGCTGTTTTACATCAATTTAAAAAAATACAGCAATATACTTGTAATAGTTCGACATTTTGCTTGATAATTCAAATGTAGTCTCAGAAAAATCTTTTTTTTTTTTTTTAAATACATCGCAATGTATTCTTTCAATAATGTATATACCGTATTTTTCGGACTATAAGTCACAGTTTTTTTCATAGTTTGGCTGGGGGTGCGACTTATACTCAGGAGCAACTTATGTGTAAATGACTAAGACATTATTGTATCATTTCACATGTTATTTTGATGTTTTGGAGTGACACTGATGGTTTGGTAAACTTGTTAGTAGGGCTGTCAAATTTATCGCGTTAACGGGGGGTAATTAATTTTTTTAATGAATCACGATAAAATATTTGACGCAATTAACTAATGCACAGAATGACCCGCTCACGCATTGCCTCAAACAGATTACAATGACGCCGTTTATGCACATTGAGAATGAAGAGAATGCCACCGGCCGCTTGGGGGCAGCGCCGTTCCATACCAATGTTTTCCCTCCTACTAGTAGGAGAATTAGTAGTTGTGAGACGTTTATGCTATTGCATTGTGCCATTTGCGCTCCTCAAATATAAGTTCACTTTTTTTTTTGTGACAATTGTGTGTCTCTTGTTGTATTTTGGGTAAGATATGTACAGAGATATATATGTTATAAAGGCGAGTGGACACAGGTGTTCATTGGACCGCGCTGTTTATTGGCATAAGCTTCGGCAACTCCTTCACAACTAACATAAGTACCATTTAGTGAAAGCACAACAAAAATAATAGTCCTATCTCTCAAAAAAAAAAAATGTTCACAAAAAGAAAAGCACTTCAATCTGTATTAATGAGGCCGTATTCTCACACAGTTAAACAACTATGCAAAGAGAACTGGCATTCCCAATCAAAATAGCTATGCAAAATACACATAAAACTTACTCAGATTTTGGTCGTTCTATTCTTATTATTGTTATTTTTATTAGCATTATTATTATATTAACTCACTCTGATTGGCCGAATGATTTTGTCTGTGTTAAATTCTGCTTTTTTTCACTCTTCATAAAGCACAGAATTTAGTTTCTTGAACTCATTTGAATCGTCACGTTTTAATAAAATTTGTAAAATTTTCAATCAAAAAAATAAATTAGTAGCCCGCCATTGTTGATGTCAATAATTACTTACACAATGCTCATGGGTGCTGAAACCTATAAAATCAGTCGCACCCAAGCGCCAGCAGAGGGCGGCAAAACTCCATAAAACACATTTAACAAGTGGGCATTTCACTCTACTGACATTTAAATCTGTTTGAGCGGGACATGTGCGTTAATTGCGTCAAATATTTTAACGTGATTAATGAAAAAAATTAATTACCGCCCGTTAACGCGATAATTTTGACAGCCCTAGTTTCAATATAAAGTTACTATAACTAGTAACTATAACATTTATTTTTTTATGAACTACAGGTCTTTCTATCCGTGGATCCCTTTAACAGAAAGAATGTTAATAATGTTAATGCCATTTTGTGGATTTATTGTTATAATAAACAAATACAGTACTTACTGTATGTAAAGTATGTTGTATGTATATATCCGTCTTGTGTCTTATCTTTCCATTCCAACAATAATTTACAGAAAAATATGGCATATTTTAAAGATGGTTTGAACAGCAATTAATTACGATTAATTAATTTTTAAGCTGTGATTACCTCGATTAAAAATTTTAATCGTTTGACAGCCCTACTTGTTAGCATGTTGTTTATGCTATAGTTATCTGAATAACTCTTAATAGCTATGTTACGTTAACATACCGGCCATGTTTACATTTTGTTGGTCATGCATCATGTAACATTATCATACTGTACACTTATTCAGCATGTTGTTCTATATTGGTATTTTTATTTTAAATTGCCTTTCAAGATTAAATATTTGTTCTATGTGCTGGATTTTATCAAGTAAATTTCCCCCAAAAAAGTGACTTGTACTCCGGTGTGACTTACTGCATATACCGTAATTTCCCGGATATTATGCGCACCCCAAATTTACTTGTAAAATCTAGGGAAAATTATTGTACCCGTTTATAAGGCGCATCCTAATTTTAGCACCAATAAATAGAAGAATACAAGAAAACAGAGCTCGTGTACAGATACACAAATGTCATTTTACTGACTGGTGAAACACAGCACAAGCATAGTATATTGGTAGTTCAAAACATTACCATAAACTGACCATTTTTACGGTAATAAAATGATTTGACAACTTATCCAACTTACCAGAATCTAGGAGAAAACAAAACAAATGTGACTTTTCTTTGAAAGGCTGCTGAAAAACTTGCTCGTTTCATCATGATGAATAAATGTTTCTTCCATGGATTGATACGGTAAAATTAAAGTGAGAACTTAAGTGTGAAATCCGTGAGAGCTCATCGCTGTCAACACGACAGTAACAATAGGAACTATTGTTATTAGGGTTTCAGTTTCCCGAGGGACCGATATAGTTGACGGACACAGGAAGTGTGTGTGCTTACGTTTGTTGTGGTCCGAGTTACGGAGCTGCAATAAATGACGATTCAAATGAGTTCAAGAAACTAAATTCTGTGCTTTATGAAGAGTGAAAAAAAGCAGAATTTAACACAGACAAAATCATTCGGCCAATCAGAGTGAAGTATTACCGAAACATAATGTTGACGTCACGTACCGTAATGGTCGGCAACGGGTCGCCGCATACGTTTCTTCAACACAA
Organism: Corythoichthys intestinalis; assembly: GCF_030265065.1. Lineage (NCBI taxonomy): Eukaryota > Metazoa > Chordata > Actinopteri > Syngnathiformes > Syngnathidae > Corythoichthys > Corythoichthys intestinalis. The sequence continues at coordinate 38,521,176 of NC_080410.1, forward strand.
CGTGGCCGTGTCAAAAAAATTTTTTAAAAAATCGGTATATATTAGGGCTGTCAAAATTATCGCGTTAACGAGCGGTAATTAATTTTTAAAATTAATCCCGTTATAATATTTGACGCAATTAAAGCACAAATGTCCTGCTCAAACAGATTAAAATGACAGCACAGTGTCATGTCCACTTCTCCACGTGTTTTTGTCTCCCTCTGCTCAATGGCAACAATGGCAAGCTACTATTTTATTTTTTGATTGAAAATTTTACAAATTTTATTAAAACGAAAACATTAAGAGGAGTTTTATTATAAAATTTATATAACTTGTACTAACATTTATCTTTTAAGAACTACAATTCTTTCTATTCATGGATCGCTTTAACAGAATGTTAATAAAGGTAATGCCATCTTGTGGATTTATTTTTATAATAAACAAATACAGTATTTATGTACCGTATGTTGAATGTATGTATCCGTTTTGTGTCTTATCTTTCCATGCCAACAATAATTTACAGAAAAATATGGCATATTTTATTGATGGTTTGAATTGCGATTAATTGCGATTAATTATGATTAATTAATTTTTAAGCTGTAATTAACTCGATTAAAAATTTTAATTGTTTGACACCCCTAGTTTATATACAGTATACAGTGGGAAGAACAAGTATTTGATACACTGCCAAAGGGAAAACCCATTGGCAGTGTATTAAATACTTTTTCTCACCACTGTATATATGTAATATATATATTAGGGCTGTCAAAATTATCGTGTTAACGTGCGGTAATTAATTTTTTTAATTAATCACGTTAAAATATTTGACGCAATTAACGCACATGTCCCGATCAGACAGTATTCTGCCTTTGGTAAGTTTTACAGCAAGGTTTTTTGTGCTGTCTAACAGCGAACTCTTGTGGGTTTATTGCTTTCTTGCCAGTTCAATATGGCTGCACGACGTCTCGGGCTGACGCCTACGTTGTAATGTTGTGCTTATATGATCCTTGGACAAGATTTGTCCGTAAGTATGGTTGTTGTAAAGAATGTACATATTATGTTAGTAAGCGAAATGTTATATTTTTTGTATGAGACGCTTTTTGTTTATGTTTAGTGAACCTGTATAGTGTGCTAAGCTAACATTGTTGCTAATGCAATGCTTGTGTACTTTTTTTTGTAGTTTTACGACGGTCTAAAGAGGACAATGGTTTGAGGCCATTTTATTAATAAATCAGATGAAAAAGGAAGAAGTCTGATTATTAAGGCGTCGTTCACTAGCTGTCTAGCTTGGAAAAAGTAGACGCTTCGGAGTGAGGACAGCAAAGACAGATTTAAATGACAGTAGAGTGAAATGCCCACTACCGTCCTTATGTACCGTATGTTGAATGTATATATCCATCTTGTGTCTTATCTTTCCATTCCAACAAATTATTTTACAGAATATATATATAATTTACAGAAAAATATGGCATATTTTATAGATGGTTTCAATTGCGATTAATTACGATTAATTAATTTATAAGCTGTAATTAACTCGATTAAAAATTTTAATCGTTTGACAGCCCTAATATATATATTTCTGTCTCCATCCATGTACCCGTTTATAATGCGCACCATGATTTTACAAGTTGATTTTATGTTAGTAAGCGAAATGTTATATTTTTTGTATGAGACGCTTTTTGTTTATGTTTAGTGAACCTGTATAGTGTGCTAAGCTAACATTGTTGCTAATGCAATGCTTGTGTACTTTTTTTTGTAGTTTTACGACGGTCTAAAGAGGACAATGGTTTGAGGCCATTTTATTAATAAATCAGATGAAAAAGGAAGAAGTCTGATTATTAAGGCGTCGTTCACTAGCTGTCTAGCTTGGAAAAAGTAGACGCTTCGGAGTGAGGACAGCAAAGACAGATTTAAATGACAGTAGAGTGAAATGCCCACTACCGTCCTTATGTACCGTATGTTGAATGTATATATCCATCTTGTGTCTTATCTTTCCATTCCAACAAATTATTTTACAGAATATATATATAATTTACAGAAAAATATGGCATATTTTATAGATGGTTTCAATTGCGATTAATTACGATTAATTAATTTATAAGCTGTAATTAACTCGATTAAAAATTTTAATCGTTTGACAGCCCTAATATATATATTTCTGTCTCCATCCATGTACCCGTTTATAATGCGCACCATGATTTTACAAGTTGATTTTATGTTAGTAAGCGAAATGTTATATTTTTTGTATGAGACGCTTTTTGTTTATGTTTAGTGAACCTGTATAGCGTGCTAAGCTAACGTTGTTGCTAATGCAATGCTTGTGTACTTTTTTTTTTGTAGTTTCACGACGGTCTAAAGAGGACAGTGGTTTGAGGCCATTTTATTAATAAATCAGATGAAAAAGGAAGAAGTCTGATTATTAAGGCGTCGTTCACTAGCTGTCTAGCTTTGGAAAAAAGTAGACGCTTCGGAGTGAGGACAGCAAAGACAGATTTAAATGACAGTAGAGTGAAATGCCCACTACAGTCCTTATGTACCGTATGTTGAATGTATATATATCCATCTTGTGTCTTATCTTTCCATTCCAACAAATTATTTGACAGAATATATATATATAATTTACAGAAAAATATGGCATATTTTATAGATGGTTTCAATTACGATTAATTAATTTTTAAGCTGTAATTAACTCGATTAAAAATTTTAATCGTTTGACAGCCCTGATATATATATTCCTGTCTCCATCCATGTACCCGTTTATAATGCGCACCATGATTTTACAAGTTGATTTGGGGGAAAAAAAGTGCGCGTTATATTCAGGAAATTACGGTATATGTTTTTTTCCTCTTCATTGGGCATTTTATGGCTAGCTCGACTTATTATCAGGTGCGACTTATAGGCTGAAAAATATGGTACATAAATATACGTACCCATGTACTCTACCTATTTTTTCTCATAAAATTACAACTTTGATGTGATCCAATGACTCCTAATCCCGCCTTTCATCAAACATTTCAGCATCCTACTGATGTAATCTTGATACACAGAAAATAACCCACACCTCTCGGCGGAGCAGCCCATTTTGTCTGTGAATAAACGAAGTCCACTGGGAAATAGCTTTGCTTGCGACCACTGCTATGCATAACCACATCCTCTCTTATCACAGTGGCACAATGAAGAGCTCAGTCAAGTCGCAACACAGAGACGCTCAGGACACATTCCTGTCTTGCTACGACGAATTGGCAGTGGTTTTCAGTTTGAAATCAGTCACTCTGCAGCATTAAACTTTAATTCAACTCTACGGCATCACTGGGAATAAAAAGAAGACCGCAAACCCAAAAATATATGAGAAATGCACTTGATGATAAATGCAGTGAACAGTGATTTGCTTTTTATTTGGATGCGGCAGAGGAATTTTACCACTTCAGTCTTGCACAATGAGGCTTGAGGTTTAATGTAGATCTCAATTTCCTGCAGCTGGCTCAACACACGTGTGCAGGATGGGGGGTTCCCAGGGGATTGATGGAAATATTTGAATTGACAATCAGATGTATTAAAGACACCAACTGGACTGAAAGAATGTTTACAAATTCAACACTAGAGCAAAGGCAGAGAGCAAAGGAGGCTTATTAAATATGCAGATGAATCATCTTACTTGAGAAGAAATACAGTATAAGCAACTCTTTCCTTTCTTAACCGTCAATAAACTTTACACATTAGCCAGAAAAATCTCGGCAGATGACTCCGATAAAAAAAGGCAACATTTGCATCGGCATGCAACCCACCTCGATGCTTGAAGATGACACAGTCCCAACTCCCGGCAGCGAGTCCTTCTGCTACCTCCTGCTATCTGATTCTTGTTGCTATCCGCTACAGAACCCCCCCACCTCCAGCCCCTCACACCCACTCACTCCATCCTCCCCTCCCTGGGTGCTAAGCCTGAACAAGGGGAAGATGAGGGATGCTGCAGCGGCATATTCGGAGGTCTCGGGGGTGGGGTTATGAGTGTTTCGGCGCACCTTGTGTGAGGTTACCGCTGTCGGCGATGACGATGCTGGATAGCTTTCAGTTGTAGCGGAATGAGGTGGATGTAGAGCAACTGTAAACAGGAAACAATAGTGCCGTGCTTTGAATTACAGCGGTAATGGCAGTTACGCCTCAGGATAGCAATTAAAACAGTGTCACAACACAAACGGCGCAAACAATGAGCTTCCAATACAACAACCTAAGAACATTGCATGTTAATATCGCAACTAACTGTAGTGTATGAATATGGAAACAATGAGATGTTAGGGTAGAATGTGCTAAAATCTGTCAGAATCCTGACAATTTGGTTTCATTTATGACAAAACACTCAAATAATCTTTCTTTATTTACATGAATGGAACAACAAAAAGACTCTAGATTAATTACCGTATTGGCCCGAATATAAGACGGCCCTGATTATAAGACGACCCCCTCTTTTTCAAGACTCAAGTTTGAAAAAAGACTTTAACACCAAATTAATTTTTATACAGAAAATAGTTACAGAACATCCGAAGCAAATGATTATAACAATATATTTGAGAGAGAAAAGGCATGTTATTTTGCCTCATTCTAATCTTAATATCTGAACATTTAAATATGTAAACTAAAGTGCAATCACATTCGTAAATGAATGGCTTCTGGTTTTTGAAATGTAAATAGTGGAAGCAAAATATTAGCATGCATCTCAAAACAAAAGTCAATATTATAACCAAATGCACATTTCGCCGAAGGCCAGAACAGTCATATTAATAAAATAAAGTTAAAAAAAATAAAATAAAAAAAAGATACTGTGAGGTACAATAAGGTTAAAAAAAACAAAAAACGACTGGAAACAAATCGGCGGACGACACACCGGAGTCGTAAAGTCGAAATCACGTCAGTCAGGTACGTCGTTACCCGGGGACTACCCGTATATACTAGTATATTTTCTGTCTTACGACACAGCCAAACCAATACTCGTTCACCCATGAATTTTTTGTCCACAATGTACTAAACAGACATTCTAAAGGCAAACTTATGTGGTTGTCTTCAACATAAAATTGTTTCAAGTTGTTGTGTTGAAGTTTAGGGTAGTATGTATGGCAAGCTTTGTTCTTGCATCTAGTTGTGAATACGTGATTTTCACATATTAAACAACATCAGTACATCATATATCAATCGTCGCACGTTTGGTCATCACGCATCATCTCGCTCCTGTTCAACCTCCCAATGTGAATCCCTGCATGACATCCATTTATCAAGCGGTCAATGCACTCACACAGTGCATCACTCTCTTGTCTTAACATCTCAATGTCCACAGACTAAGTTACCCGTGAGAGTGAGTGTTTAGTAGCAAGGTAAATTGACTTCTATATACAACCCCTAGCAAAAAAAAATGGAATCACCAGTCTCGGACGAGCACTCACTCAGACATTTTATCATGTAGAAAAAACTCAAATAAAAAGCTTGAAAAAATAATGAATTAGTTCAAAAGTGCAAATCTTTAGCATTCAGAAACACTTAAAGAAATTGTGGTGGTCAGTAAATGCTACTTTTATAGAGCAATTGCAGGGAAACATAAGGAATCACTCCATTCTGAGGAAAAAAATATGGAATCATGAGAAACAAACAAAGAAATAACAATCAAAACAAATCTCTAGCATTTGTAGCACCACCTCTGGCTTTTATGACAGCTTGCAGTCTCTGAGGCATGGACTTGATGAGTATTCTTCATCAATTTGGTGCCAACTCTCTTTGTTTGCAGTTGCCAGATCATCCTTGCAGGTCGGAGCCTTGTTGTGGACCATTTTTTTTTCAATTTCCTCCACAGTTTTCGATAGGGTTGAGATCTGGGCTATTTGCAGGCCATGACATTGACTGGATGAGTCTTTCCCCAAGGAATGCTTTAACAGTTTTAGCTCTGTGGCATGATGCATTGTCATCTTGGATAATGACAAACATATTTTCAATTGAAGGGATAAGAAAGCTGTCTAAAATTTAAATGTAAACTTGTGCATTTATTGAAGATCTAACCACAGCCATCTCCCCAGTGCCTTTGCCTGACATGCAGCCCCACATCATCAAGGACTGAGGGAATTTTGATGTTTTCTTCAGGCAGTCATCTTTGTAAATCTCACTGGAACAGCACCAAATTAAAGTTCCAGCATCATCACCTTGTCCAATGCAGATTCTTGACTCTTGACAAGGTAAAAAGCAGTAGTGTTTTACCTGATGGAAGGCCCCATTTTTATTTATTTTTGTTATTCCCTGACAAAGACATTTTTTCAGTTATATATGTTACATATGTTGAGTGTTCCTAAGACAAATGTTGATTTTTTACGTTCCTGGATAGTCGTAGAGATTATTAACAAGTTTGTATTTATTGTGTATGTTAATATCATTTAAGTAATGTTAAAATTAGGGCTGTCAAATGATTAAAATTTTTAATCGAGTTAATTACAGCTTATAAATTAATCGTAATTAATCGCAATTAATTGAAATTCAAACCATCTATAAAATATGCCATATTTTTCTGTAAATTATTGTTGGAATAGAAAGATAAGGCACACGATGGATATATATATTCAACATGCGGTACATAAGGTCTGTATTTGTTTATTATAACAATAAATCAACAAGATGGCATTAGCATTATTAACATTCTGTTAAAGCAATCCATGGATAGAAAGACTTGTAGTTCTTAAAAGATTAATGTTAGTACAAGTTATAGACATTTTATATTAAAACCCCTCTTAATGATTTCGTTTTAATAAAATTTGTAAAATTTTTTATCAAAAAATAAACTAGTTATTAATAAACCATTGTTGATGTCAATAATTACTTACACAATGCTCATGGGTGCTGAAGCCAATAAAATCAGTCGGACCCAAGCGCCAGCAGAGGGCAGCAAAACTCCACAAAACACAATTAACAAGTGGGGATTTCACTGTACTGTCATTTAAATCTGTCTGGGCGGGGCATGTGCGTTAATTGCGTCAAATATTTGAACGTGATTAATTTAAAAAATGAATTACCGCCCGTTAACGCGATAATTTTAACAGCCCTAGTTTAAATATTGCAATTTCAATTTGCTAATCAAATCCAGACATTTATTCTGGAAGTTTTCAAAAATGTTTCTTTAGTAGTTTTCGAAAACAAAGGTTTGACTAGTGTACCGCACGTAACATGTCACCTTTGCTCATTAATATGCATGACGTTAGCAACTGTTGCTGGGGGGGTCAAATTTGCGTTTGTCCCTCATGCTAGATGTATGTAAATAGTGTACGAAAAAGATGTTTACTGAGCTATACCTATTAATTCTGTCCGAAAATGATGTCCCTAGTGCCAAATTCACCGTTAAAGACATGGCTAAAGAGCCGCCCTGATCCAGAGGTAGCTTTTTTACTGACACCTTTTTCTTGTGTGCATTGCCTTATGCCACTGACAATGACATTCTCCTGTTTCAACAAGCTATCCTTTACCACCATATGCCCTGTCTTTCTCATATATTATATCCTCTGATTGTCTTACATCTCTGATCGTTCTTGGGGGTAATATATATATTTTTATTTTTGTGTAGCGATCGCAAATGTTACTCAGTGACAGCCACCGAACACTTTAAATTTTTTCATCAATAACAAATCTTAATTCTATTAATTTATTTACACTTCCCCCTTACTAAAGTTGTTGCTTTACAACAGAAAAGGTAACAACAGTGGCAGTCCATTACCATTTTAATTTTTTTTCAGGTCATTCATTGTCAGACAGAAGCAGCACGGCAAAACGCTACGCTAAATGGATTACCCTTTTCGGGTTTGGCTGTGGCAGCCAATGGATTAGCATTGTCATCTGTAGGACCATGGTCCGCAATAAAATGTTTACTGCATATAAAGGTGAATGGCTTTACCATGCTGGCGTTGAACTGGTCTTTTGGACGTCTGCACGAGTTGATCCATTGTTCACATTTTTCTCTCTGAGTTTTTGGCTTCAGGAAACGTATGAAGAAACATCCTACATATGTCGTAATGTCTAGAGTGGTTTCTACAAGTTCCATAGCAGCAGTGTTTACTCGGCATGTTTTTTTTTTTTTTTTTTTTTTTTTTTTTTAAAGATTACCGGCAGAAAACAAGCAGTAGTAGATGGGTTGTATGCAAGCACGCTTCTATGTTGAGTCCCTTCCGGTTTACGATGGTGACTCGATAAATGTAAATCAATTAAAAAAAAAAAAAAAAAAGCTTTCACATGCATTTTTTTGATTTTCAAATTTATTTTTGCATTCAAACACTTTTTTTTTTAATTGAAGCGACTTTTTTTTAATTGAAAATATATACCTTGATTGATGCAACTTTTTTTTGGATTGAATAATAAAGACACAAATCTACACCCATATGGGTCCGCCCAGGGGATACATTTTTTTGACTGGAGTAACTACATTGGCACAACATCGGCAGGCGTACCATATTCAATGGTTGACGATCTTGGCGAAAAGTATTGCCTATGCAGCCTGATTCAGAATTCCCCTCAAGAATGATGGGAAACAAAAAACGCTCATTGTGAACTTACAGTGGTTCAAATAAGTATTTAGTCAACCACCAATTGTGCAAGTTCTCCTACTTGAAAAGATTAGAGAGGCCTGTAATTGTCAACATGGGTAAACCTCAACCATGAGAGACCGAATGTGGGAAAAAAAACTGAAAATCACATTTTTGGATTTTTCAAGAATTTATTTCCAAATTAGAGTGGAAAATAAGTATTTGGTCACCTACAAACAAGCAAGATTTCTGGCTGTCAAAGAGGTCTAACTTCTTATAACGAGGTCTAACAAGGCTCCACTCGTTACCTGTATTAATGGCACCTGTTTTAACTCATCGGTATAAAAGACACCTGTCCACAATCTCAGTCAGTCACACTCCAAACTCCACTATGGTCAAGATATCAAGCTGTCGAAGGACACCAGAGGCAAAAATTGTAGACCTGCACCAGGCTGGGAAGACTGAATCTGCAATAGGTAAAACGCTTGATGTAAAGAAATCAACTGTGGGAGTAATTATTAGAAAATGGAAGCCATACAAGACCACTGATAGTCTCTCTCGATCTGGGGCTCTGTGCAAGAGCTCACTCCGTGGCGTCAAAATTATAACAAGAACGGTGAGCAAAAATCCCTGAACCACACAGGGGACCTAGTGAATGACCAACAGAGAGCTGGGACCACAGTAACAAAGGCCAGTAACACAATGCGCCGCCAGGGACTCAAATCCTGCACTGCCAGACATGTCCCCCTGCTGAAGAAAGTACACGTCCAGGCCCGTCTGTGGTTCGCTAGAGAGCGTTTGGATGATCCAGAAGAGGACTGGAGAATGTGTTTTGGTCAGATGAAACCAAAATACAACTTTTTGGTAGTAACACAGTTTCTCGTGTTTGGAGGAGAAAGATTACTGAATTGCATCCGAAGAACACCATACCCACTGTGAAGCATGGGGGTGGAAAGATTATGCGTTGGAGCTGTTTTTCTGCAAAGGGACCGGGACGACTGATCTGTGTAAAGGAAAGAATGAATGGGGCCATATATTGAGAGATTTTGAGTGAAAATCTCCTTTCATCAGCAAGGGCATTGAAGATGAGACGTGGCTGGGTCTTTCAGCATGACAATGATCCCAAACACACAGCCAGGGCAACAAAGGAGTGGCTTCGTAAGAAGCATTTCAAGGTCCTGGAGTGGCCTAGGCAGTCTCCAGATCTCAACCCCATAGAAAATCTGTGGAGAAAGTCCGTGTTGCCCAACGACAGCCCCAAAACTTCACTGCTCTAGAGGAGATCTGCATGGAGGAATGGGCCAAAATACCAGCAACAGTGTGTGAAAAGCTTGTGAAGAGTTACAGAAAACGTTTGGCCTCCGTTATTGCCAACATAGGGTACATAACAAAGTATTGAGATGAACTTTTGGTATTGACCAAATACTTTTTTCCCACCGTGATTTGCAAATAAATTCTTTAAAAATCAAACAATGTGATTTTCTGTTGTTTTTTTTTCCACATTCTGTCTCTCATGGTTGAGGTTTACCCACGTTGACAATTACAGGCCTCGCTAATATTTTGAAGTGGGAGAACTTGCACAATTAGTGATTGATTAAATACTTATTTGCCCCACTCTGTTATTATATTCTTGTAAGTTAATTTTATTGCGGACACTGCGTTTCGAGGTCATCAACATGTTGTGCCCCCCCTGCCCCAAAAGTCAAAATCCACCTATGTGCTGTTGTATCTTCCCTACCAATATTGAGATCAAACAGACACCCTTGGATTCAAATCGTTTTTTTTTTTTTTTTTTTCCTCCATGATCTAAATCTAAAGGAACAAAAATTAAGTGACTGCAATGTCTGGCGACTTCTCTTTTTCGCAGTCTATGGTTTCCACCTCATTTTTTTTCTTGCTGTTGACATTGGAAGTGAGTCATCAATTCTCCAAGGCAGTGAATATACTTTCTAGTCAGCCTTGGCATTCGAAGCCAAATGAATCTATGGCAACCAACACAATTGTGAACTTTAAAGTGGTCTCGGCGCTTTTTTTCTTTTTCCTAGCTGTGTCATTACGCAAAAATGAATATCTCAATCAGCTCAACAAGGATGATGGTGTTAAACTCTTCAGGGACAGTAGAAACGAGAGTGGACAGCTATCCTAGGGCAAGTACTGTTTTTGGTCATTTAAAAAAAAAAAAATTTTTGTCTTTTAACACTTCAGACACAAGTAACTTTTTGATCATTAAAAAAATAATAAACATTAACAATCATTGTTATATTTATTTTAATTATTCATCATTATTATATTATTATTTTTTTAAATTATGATTTATAAATGAAAGCAATGTTCTTAAAAAAAGTTAATGAAATTAAAATGAATTAAAACTAGAAATGCGCACTGGTTATGCCCGCAAGTAACTCTCTTGTCATCTTGTCCAATGCAGATTCTTGACTCTTGAAAAGGTGATGATGCTGGAACTTTTGTTTGGTGCTGTTCCAGTGAGATTTACGAAGATGACTACCTGAAGAAAACATCAAAATTCCCTCAGTCCTTGATGATATTGGGCTGCATGTCAGGCAGAGGCACTGGGGAGATGGCTGTGGTTAAATCTTCAATAAATGCACAAGTTTACATTTAAATTTTAGATAGCTTTCTTATCCCTTCAATTGAAAATGTGTTTGTCATTTTACATGATGACAATGCATCATGCCACAGAACTAAAACTGTTAAAGCATTCCTTGGAGAAAGACTCATCCAGTCAATGTCATGGCCTGGAAATAGCCCAGATCTCAACCCTATTGAAAACCTGTGGTGGAAATTGAAAGAAATGGTCCACAGCAAGCCTCCGACATGCAAGGATGATCTGGCAACTGCAATCAAAGAGAGTTACTTCATAAAAGTAACATTTACTGACCACCGCAATGTTTTTTATTAATTTATTTTAGTGTTTCTGATAGCTAAAGAGTTGCACTTTTGAATTAATACATTGTTTTTTCAAGCTTTATATCTGAGTTTGTTCTACATGATAAAATGTCTGAGTGAGTGTTCGTCCGAGACTCGTGATTCCATACTTTTTGCTAGGGGTTGTGTAATGGTACCTCTACTTACGAACGTCTCTACATCCAGAATTTTCCAGTTAAGACACGCCTTGATGAGGAAATATTGCCTCTTGTTACGAAATAATTTTCAGGATACGAAAGGTGAAAATACAGTCTGGTTGGTACTCGCAGCTCCCAGAGCTTAGTGAACGTAACATCCTTGTAGCTGCTCTGCCATTGTCTATTGCCTTGCATTCCTGGCATCCAATTGGCTAAAAGGGACCTGTATTTGTATGTGTGTATCCCAGCATCCTCTTCATTCACCCCTCGTGTTCCGACAGCTTTACATGAGTGTGTTAACTTCATTCTTAATTTTATTCTTGCAATTTTTATATTATGCACAACTCTGATTTTATGTTTATTGTGCAACAACCAGGGGTGAAAGTGGCTAGAATTTCTTGCAGGAACTCCCCGACGTGAAGGTCGCCACGGAGCCAGAAATTTTGTTTATTTTTTATTTTTATTTTTTTTTGGGGGGGGCAAACCTGCTAAAACTACTGAAAAGCAAAGAAAACTGTTTTGGCACAGTTATTTCTATAAAACATACAAAAATTGATTTTCATTCAAAATTGTATTTTTTCAATGATTTGCCAACTAAAAGTTAACAAAAACAGCAATAACCCCAACCTCCATCTCCTTATTTTTATTTTCCCTCATTTCCTCACATACTAAATGCCAAATCTAAATTTTAACTACTTAAGAACATAGAATGTATATTAAAATTGAAGTTAAAGACAGCAAAAGTAAATGTTTACTTTTTTTTTTTTTTTTTTTTAATAATAAAGATATAAGTAACATACATTCAGAAAAATACAAATGACTATGCAGAGTGAAATGGAATATATTTCAAAGATCGCGCAAACACTGACTTTTTTAAATCATAAGGAAATGAATAAGTAGCCTAATATAAATGAACAAATATAAGTCCAAAGCGCACATTGACAGCTAAGATGTTCTGAACCTCCCCATCAGAGCAAATAAAACTAAATATGATCAATAAACCTCCTCAACTCTTTCCTTGCTCTTAAAGATTTGATCCATTTTCTGTTGCATTGCCCTTTTTTGTGGCATCAATTCAAAAAACCTTTTTGTTGTTGTTGTTGCTTTTCCAGAAAACATGCACTAGCTAGCTCTGCTGATCACATGTCAGTATGTCATCCAATTGAACGGATACATGTGTCCAGGCTTTTGCTTTGCTGCGTGCATTCGCGTATTGACGTGACTCATCATCGTCAGACTCTGATAACTGCAGCAGCTAGGGAAACCTCCATGCCGTCCGTGGAATAAAATAAATAATAAATATCGGTGGAAACGGATTACGCTATACAAGCACTTTATTATGCTTGTTGTTAACACTTGTGTATGTAAATCTGATGTTGGTAAATTGTTTTCCTCTTGTAGATGAAATGCATGTGTGGCAGCTCAGCATTAAAAAAAATTTTTTTTTTTTTACATAACGTTTTGACAGTTGCCGTCATATTTTTGGAATCAAAGCACCGAGTACCGGAACAGCATTCCGGCCCTGAATCTTATACCGGAACTGCGTTCCTGATCGTTCTGGCCCACTTTCACCCCTGGCAACAACCTAATTGTAACATGTACAGTGTTTGTTACAAATCTTTATGCATTTTTATGCTTTATAAAAGATTTATGTTTGAATTTTGGGGAGCTTGGATCAGATTAGGGCATTTACATGGAAAACGTGTCTGTACTTAACAGAATTTTCAAGTTACAAAATTACTTCCAGAACCAATTAATTTTGTAAGTAGAGGCACCACTGTATTTAACATATTGCATGCCATCAATGGCGATAGATATCCAATTGATTTCAGTCGACTGTGATTGACTGGCTGTGAATGCTTATTTTTTAATGCCCTTGACGGCGTTAGATGTTCAATCCAATTTAACTATGAGGGGTGGATCAATGCCCCTCCCAGTCAAAATGGATCGGACGTCTAGCGCCATCAATGGTAGCCAATGATTTCAGTAAGTGCCCTGTAAGATTTGAATTTTATTTATTTATTTATTTATTTATTTATGTTTTTAAATCAGATTTCATGCATGGCAGGTTTCAAGCAACTCTAAGTAACTTTTCAACCTTTATAAAAATATTTTCATAACATTTGTCGACTGACAGTTAGTTGAATGACACCTCTTTTATATCTTGATGGGGTCTGTAACGCATTCACCGGGACTAATTAACTTTGAGGAGGGTGAACCCTGTCTCACAAAAAAAATCTACAAATGTGCTGACTGCTTTACGGCATACGTCACTTCCCCGTTTCCCCATTCATTATAAAGACGGAAGTTGATGCGAACGCTTTCGCGCGAAGATGGCGGAGAAACAAAAAAGACAAAAAGTTTTTTCTGAAGAGGAAAATAGGGAGGCTACCAGGATATACAGACTAAACATCGGCCTGGCTTTTACTCGCTGGCGTGACCCCCCTCCACCTCAACCAAACGTGGAGTGGGGGGGTTAGCCACACGGTTGCTAACCGTCATCTGCGATTTTTTTAGCCACAACCTTATTACTATTCATCCTTCACACATCCGCTGGAAACATAAATGTTGTTTAATCCATCTGGGAGCGACCAGGAGATTGACTTTTAAGTGATTGATGATTTTATGACACTGTGCGGGCAGAGGTGGGCAGAGTAGCCAAAAGTTTTATTCAAGTAATAGTAGCGTTACTTCAAAATAATATTACTCAAGTAAAAGTACTCATCCAACAAAATGTAGTCAAGTACAAGTCAAAAAGTATCCAGTGAAAAGAAGACTCAAGAAATTAGTAAAATTGCGAGTAACTGCTTATCTTTGATTTTTTTTTTAAACAATGGTATTTTTTTTCTCTCAGCACAAACGTATCTACAGTATATGAACTTTTGCAATAATGATACTGTACAATAACCCATTACATAACTACATTAGCCTGAAAAAAAAAAATGAAAAAAAAAACATTGAATACTGGCGAGAGGAAAAAAAAAAAGAGACATCGACAACTAAAAGTGGTATTTGCCATGTGGCAAAACGATTTTTCCATGTGGCACTTTTTTTTGCCATGTGGCAAATGGATTTTGCCGTGTGGCATTTTTTTGCCATCCATGCCGTTCACGGTTATGCACATCCAAATTTTCCATACATTTTACATGGCAGAAAAACGTGTGGCTGTGATTTTTGGCCATCCACTTACCATTACAGCGCATTGACATTCAACTGTGGCAACAACAACAACAAAAATAGGCCACATGGCAAAATCCATTTTGCCACATGGCAAAAAAAAATCCACATGGCAAAATCTATTTTGCCACATGGCAAATACCACTTGTGGTTCTAGGCCCTGCTGAAAAAAAGACCCAACTGAAGCATTAGTTGTCCAAAGAGCATGAGTGCCCTCTAGAGGACATAATAGTTCCTAGTTTGAATGGTGAATAGTTCCTTCATTGTTACTATTATGAAATTAAAATGATCATATTTCAGGTTTTCCGTGGTCAATCGGCGCCAAATAAAAACTGGCAGAGAGGTTTAAATCTGCGCTTTTGAGTTATGTTGAGGGCAGTGCTCCATGTCAATAATTATTTTTTTTACAGTGCTTTAAAGACGCCACGTGATTGAACAGGCTGGCGTGATCATAGAATGGCAAGCTTGCATTTGATTGGTTTAATTCAGTCATGCAATCATTGTTGCTACGTCTCATTGGTGAAATTAGTAGCGCTACTGTTGGCATCGCTGGCAAAAAAAAAAAAAAAATCGAATATATAGAATAAAGTGGGAAAATGTAATGACTTGTATAGCCCAACGTAGCGGAGTAAAAGTAGCATTTTTTCTTCACAAATCTACTCAAGTAAAAGTAAAGTATGGCTTAGTAAAAACCACTCTTAGAAGTACATTTTTCTCAAAACGTTACCCAAGTAAATGTAGAATAGAATAGAATAAAATAGAATAGAATAGCCCTTTACTGTCATTATACAGTTGTACAATAAAATTCTGGAGCATCTCCTTTAACAGTGCAGGACAAGTACAAGGGGCAGTTTACACGGCGACTCTGCGACACGAAGACGCAATGACTGTGTTGCGGAGTGGCCTCGTGTTTGTATGGTGTCGGTGAAGACAGAGGGCAAAGACGCAAGCCTTGGAATCCTGCCTCCAAAGTGGAAGAATTCGATTGCGGGGGATTGAGGGGGCTTGCTCCGTATGCATATCAAAAGCTCCCGCAGCGCGGGACCGCGCTGATAACGTCAGCACTCGTACACGTCACATTGAGCGTGCGCAGCGGTGCTACTAAACATTAAAAACAACAAATATCGCGAAACATGGGCTTAAATTTACTGTTTTTAATAATATTTTTAATGTAAATATGTTGAATGTTTCCATTTTTGTGCCTTTTTGAACAAAAGAAAATGCCATTGCTTAGAGTGGGCGGGCAATCCTGGCATGTTGTCTGAGAAGGTCAAAGTGCATCATTCGCTGTCGCCTTGTAAATCTGCACTGCCCCCTAGGGCCTGGCATGAATACTACATCGTTTTCATGCGGAATTGCGACATTGTTGAATGGAGACGGAAGCATCTAAATGCGTACATGAACTTTTTCGTCTTCTTGGAGAATCAACATGTAAACGGCCCCTAAGTCTCAAAAGTGACTTGGAAGAATAAAAGTATAACATCTAAATTAATATAAAATGTGTATGAGGTAGTCCTATGTTCAGGCAGTGCAAATAATTGAAGTGAAGTAGCGGCAGTTGACAGTGAAGGGATTGAAGGTGGAAATGCAATACATTAGCAGGCTCTCGATGGATGAGTAACAGAGTACATGTAACGCGTTAATACTACTGGTGTCAACAATAATCGATGCGGCGATGCATCCCGATGCGGGCCATGGACGATGCGATTCAATGCGGGCAACAAGCCGAATCGATTCAGCACATATTAAAACATATAAGTCCGTTCAAAAATCTTCCGGTGATGCAATGGATTTGGTTTCCCCATTTGTATTATTATTCTCATGTTTACCTGGAGAGGGAGCTACTGTACAAGCAATGCAGGGGGGGACGAGGAACCCAAATCTGCTTCTTCACGGGAGTAACGTCACAGACATGCGCAATTGCGCAGTGGCAATCGAGAAAGCAGATAGACAAGACATAACAACAATGGCTGAAGCGGAGAAAGAGGGAGCGCGAAAGATTATTGACGCACCAAAGACATTGAAAGCAGGCATATGGAGACATTTTGGCTTCTATGAGGTTGGTGGGAAACTTGACCAAACTTATGCGGTGTGTAAAAAATGAAAGGCTGCTACTGTGTGTAAAAAAAAAAAAAAAAAGAAAGCCCTGGTCTCATTCAAAGCACTAATTAAATGCTGTGATTTTTTAAAAATTTTATTTATTTTTATATATTACTATTTTCATTTGACTACAACCAGGAATGACACAAGAGCCTATAAAAAGTTGTTTAATGTCTGACCGCTTGTGTTGCCTCATGATTCACGAAAAATATGCTTTGCTTTAGCATTTTAATGCATCCCAGGCTTTAATGCATCGAGATGCATTGCCGAATCGAACCGAATCGAATCTTGGCCCTCTGAATCGAATCGAATTGAATTGAATTGAATCGAATCGTGGCCCTCCGAATCGTAATCGAATCGAATCGTGAGGGCAGTGCCGATGCACACCTCTAGTTAATACCCACCTCTGTATGCGGGTGTGCGTTGGTCATCATGGGAAACGCAGTGCTGGTACTCATGGGAGACGCAGTCTTCCTTAAGGAAAAACACGACCGCTTTTGTCCACCGACATCGCTAAATTCGAGCAAAACTGAAAAGTTACCAAGTGTTGCTTTAAAGTGTGCTCTGTAAACAAGCGTAGCGTTCGCGGCTATTTTGTGTCATCCATTAGCAGCCAAGTCCATGTCCATTTTAAGTAAGTGATCACTGCCGACTCTCCATGTTAAAAAGGATTGGGCCAAATTTGAGTGGGGGGAAAAAAAACAACCCAAATTAAATGCAAGAATATCTCCCGTGTTGTTTCATATGGGTGTTACCATGGCAACCACAGACCGATCACTTGAAAAAGGGGGACAAAATGAACGAACAACAACAACAAAAACTACAAATGGATTAATTGTCGACTGTGATCAGATGGCTTTCACTCCAATGGAGTAGCCAAGCAAGACTTGTGAATTATTGAACACAGAAAAAAAAAAATCATTGTCGTTGCTTGCGGCCTCACTGAAAAGTTGAGCTACCTCTGCAATGTGTTTCCCCTCGGAGCTGAAAGTAGAAAATATAGAGACTTTGGATCCATGCAAAGGTTTCGCACTGATAATTTGATGCAAAGTTGTTGTTTTTTAATTTTGCTTCCGCACTGTGAAGTGTAGCTTGTGTACGTCTCAACAAGCAGTAGCTAATGGCCGCTGTGACCAAACTGCTGATGGAATCATTATCCTTAACACTCATATAATCATTTCCAGGGAATTTATTATCCTGAATAAAAGAAGCTTTCCCTCTGTGGCCGAGCGCAGGATTAATATTGATTTCTTCTGTGTATTGTACAAATCAATTGAACGTGAGAGTACCAGCTTTGTGTTCCGTCCAAGATGATCATCATCCCTGTGGACATTCTGCCTCGTATTAATCAGAGCCTCTGAGGAAATTAGGGTAGCATTTCATGTGCTGGAGGACACCCTTTTGTCACAACCTGACGTACATTTGACAAATATAACATAACATGTTGTGCTTTCAGATAAAAGTTGAATTTGTCAGTGTCCACGCATCAATGTAGCATTAAACAGCTGTTTTTGGTGGAGGATAAATAATATGTGAGGATATGCGTTAAAAAAATGCCAAGTGTGAGAATGATTAACAAAGATGGCGGACGTGCAATTAAGTTCAGCAGTCTGGACCTCAGGGAGAAGCTATATTGACCGGCAATTAGTCCGTCGCTCATCTGAACAACTCGATGCCTTAGACTTTTGAATTGCGAATGATTGGAAAGCAGGCACTAATGAAGCGCAACCTTTTGTTAAGGCCATTACTTGATTCGGACGCATTCGTGGAAAATTTCAGACCACCGACGAGAGCAAAAAGACCACTATACAGCAAGGGTCCTCCTTACTAATGGAAAGATTCAAAGACACTCTTGTTTGAGAGTGGGTTCATAAGACTGTCATAAGCAGGGCTGTCAACAGACTTGCAGGCGCCCAGGGATAAGAGACCATTATAGAGCCCCCCAAGCCACCCCACCCCACCCCATTCCTGCCACCGGCTTGTCACGACAACATACGCAGTACTTTTAACGCTTTGCAAGCTATGACAGTGTAAATTTTCAAATATTTAATTTGAGAGGGACAGTTAAATTTAACAGACCGTAATGTGATGTGACACAATATCAACAATTTCCATCTACTAGTCCTTCTAAAAAAATTAGCATATTGTGATAAAGTTTATTATTTTCTGTAATGTACTGATAAACATTACACTTTCATATATTTTAAGATTCATTACACACATCTGAAGTAGTTCAAGCCTTTTATTGTTTTATTTGGGGTTGTTCCGATCATGTTTTTTTGCTCCCGATCCGATCCCGATCGTTTTAGTTTGAGTATCTGCCGATCCCGATCCGATTGCCTTTTTTTGCTCCCGATTCAATTCCAATCATTCCCGATAATTTTTCCCGATCATATACATTTTGGCAATGCATTAAGAAAAAAATGAATAAAACTCGGACGAATATATACATTCAACATACAGTACATAAGTACTGTATTTTTTGAACTATGACAATAAATCCTCAAGATGGCATTTACATTATTAACATTCTTTCTGTGAGAGGGATCCACGGATAGAAAGACTTGTGACTTTGTATATTGTGACTAAATATTGCCATCTAGTGTATTTGTTGAGCTTTCAGTAAATGATACTGCAGCCATTCAACCCAAATGCATGATGGGAAGTGGAACCATGACTGTGCGTAGTGCTATCAATTGATATATCTTCTCTGCGTTGGGAATTAACTTAAGGTGTTAAAAAAAAGATCAATAGCTACCTTGCTTCCCCACATTGCTTCCCATGATATTTCTAATCTTTGGGAGAGGGATTGTAAGGCTTTAACCTATTAAAAAAAGGCTCCAAAGGCTGCCGAAATTCACTCTACTCATTTTATGCCGCCTTTTATCTCTCTAAATGGGTAAAACGGCGCTATTACAGATTGAGCGCGACAATGCGAGAGTGGGTTGTGCAACGCATACATTAATTGCGTTGAATATTTAACGTGATACATTTTTAAAAAAAATTAATTACCGCCGTTATCGGGATAAATTTGATAACCCTACCTTAAGCCTAAACTAAAGACTCTGGATCAGTGTAACATATGTCTAACGTTAAATACAATTGGAAAACGATTTAATTAAAAAATATATATATATATTAAAAAAAAGGCATGGCCGATATTTTTTTGCCGATTCCGATACTCTGGAAATGACGTGATCAGATCGGGACATCTCTAGTTTTAATATTGATGATTTTGGCAAAAAAGTCAAGAAAAAACAAAAATCACTGTCTCAAAAAATTTGCATATCATGAAAAGGTACTCTAAAGAAGCTACTAACCCAATCATTTGAATCAACGAATTAACTCAAAACCCCTGCGAAAGATTCCTGAGCCTTTTAAAAACTCCCAGCCTGGTTCATTACTCAAAACCGCAATTATGGGCAAGACTGCCGACCTGACTGCTGTCCAGAAGGCCATCATTGATACCCTCAACAGAGGCTAAGACACGGAAACACATTTCTGAGCGAATAGGCTGTTCCCAGAGTGCTGTATCAAGGCACCTCAGTGGGAAGTCTGACGGAAGGAAAAAGTGTGGCAGGAAATGCTGCACAATCAGAAGAGATGACCGCACCCTGAGAAAGATTGCGGAGAAGGGCCGATTCCAGACCTTGGGGGACCTGCAGAAACAGTGGACTGAGTCTGGAGTAGAAACATCCAGAGCCACCGTGCACAGGGGTGAGCTGGAAATGGCAGAAGCGACAGACCTGGGCTACAGAGAAGCAGCACTGGACTGTTGCTCAATGGTCCAAGGTACTTTTTTTCAGATGAAAGCAAATTTTGCATGTCATTCGGAAATCAAGGTGCCAGAGTTTGGAGGAAGACTGGGGAGAAGGAAATGCCAAAATGCCTGAAGTTCAGTGTCAAGTACCCACAGTCAGTGATGGTCTGGGGGGCCATGTCAGCTGCTGGTGTTGGTCTCCTGTGTTTTATCAAGGGCAGGGTCAATGCAGCAAGCTATCAGGAGATTTTGGAACACTTCATGATCACTGGTAAATGGTTTACTGACCATGGCATTACTGTGATCAATTGGCCTGCCAACTCTCCTGACCTGAACCCCATAGAGAATCTGGTGGATATTGTGAAGAGGAAGTTGAGACACCAGACCCAACACTGTGAATGAGCTTAAAGTGCATGTGACACAAAAAAATCATGTTTATTTCATAATACACACGGTATTTTGTGCTCCTGAATGATATGGACCGATGTGTGTGGAAGCGATCGCTATATTTATTTAGTTTTTTTAATCCCGCGCCATGAAAATGAGTCTTGCATTGAGGAGGAGGGCGCTGTGACGTGTACGGGAGAAGGACTCCTCTTCACTATACAGCCTACTGTCAAATACGAATACCGCGATTACAAAGTAAACACTACAAACTTTCTTTAAATAAAGGACTACTTATGTTTGATCATTGATAGGCATGTAAAAAGCTCTCCTCATGCACATTAGTCGCACAACAACTGCAGCCGCCCTCCTCCGGGGAACGAGCTGTAAATTACTCTCCGCTGGGCAGTTTGCCGATCCGCGAAGACAATCGACAACCCAGTCGTCATGTCAAATAATCCGGGCTAATTATGTGTGATTTTCCCCTTCGAAGACTTTGAAACATCACTCGGTTCGGGTTAGCATGTCAGCTAGCTGTCACGCCTCTTGGTTTGTTTACATTCTCCAAAGCCGGGGAAGGGAAATGACATACGTCCGATTTAGGTGTCATAAAATATCGTTCGGGAGGTGCGACAGTAAAGGTGAAGTCAACAGTTTTGACCATTATGGAGTAATTTTGCCATGTCGTCCTGAATAAGTGCATTTTTATTATTTCATATTCCATTTAGCACAAGACTGTTATTTGTCATGACCATGCCATTTATTTGGCAGTTGGGGAAAATACTTGGATAAAAAGAATATCCTGTAAAAATACTGAAGTAAAGAGACAGAAACAATGACATTTTGCAGATCTCTTCGTCGCGTTTTCCTCGTTGTGAATAGTTCCCCCTCGACGGGCTTACTGGTCCTTCTCAAGCCATTTATTTAGCTATTGGGGAAAAATACTTGGATAAAAAGAATATCCTGTAAAAATATTGGAGTAGAGAGACTGAAACAGGGACATTTTGCGGCTCTCTTCGTCGCGTTTTCCTCATTCTGAATGATTCCCCCGCAATGGGCTGTATAGTAAAACCGATGAGCCCAGTCTCCCACTGATGTCATCCACCTGTTGGGTACGCTTGAGCCCTATAATGGTAGGCGTGGCTAACCGGCAGATTAAAAGACTAATTTCTCGTCATCTGCGCTTTGCTAAATTGTTGTATATAGTCGAATCGTCTCAAAATATGATTCTAATTCACATAATAATGGTATTTAAGACTTTTTTTTCTCCTGTCGTATGCTCTTTAAGGCCGCTATCGAAGCATCCTGGGCCTCCATAACAAACACCTCAGCAGTGCCACAGGCTGATTGCCTCCATACCACGCCGCATTGAAGTAGTCATTTCTGCAATTCTGCTGATTGTTGATTTGTATAAAGCTGGGAAAGGATACAAAACCGTCTCTTAAAATCTGGATGTTCATAAATCGACAGTCAGAGAAGTTGTCTACAAATGGAGAGAGCTTGGCACTGTTGCTTCTCTCCCAAGGAGTGGCCGTCCACCAAAGATGATGCCAAGAGTTCAGCGCAGAATACTCAGAAAGGTAAAAAAAGAACCCTGGCGTGTCTGCTAAAGACTTACAGAAATCACTGGCACAGTCCAATATCTCTATGCACACATAGACTATATGTAAAACTGTGGCCAAGAATGGTGTTCATGGGAGGATTCCACAGAGGAAGCCACTGCTGTCTAAGAAAAAAAAACTTGGACACTCCACAGACGTTTTGGCAAAATAGTTTGTGGAGTGATGAAACCAAAGTTGAATTGTTTTGGAGTAACACACAATGTCAAGTGTGGAGGAAAAATGGAACAGCTCACCAACATCAACACCTCATCCCGACCGTGAAGCATGGTGGAGGGAGCATCATGATATGGGGATGTTTAGCTGCCTCTGGGCCTGGACTACTTGCAATCATTAATGGAAGAATGTATTCAAAGGTTTATCAGGATGTTTTGCAGGAAAACTGGAGGCCGGCCGTCAGACAAATGAAGCTAAAAAGAGAAAGGATGCTGCAACAAGATAATGATCCAAAACACAGAAGTAAATCAACTTCAGAATGGTTTCAGAAGAACAAAATACATGTTCTGGAGTGGCCAAGTCAAAGTCCAGACTTAAACCCCATTGAGATGCTATAGCATGACCTAAAGACACCGATTCATGAAAGAAATCACAGGAATCTGACTAAACTACAGCAGTTATGTGGAGAATAATGGGCCAATATTAGCCCTGATTGATGTTCCAGACTGATATGAAGCTACAGGAAGTGTCTGGTTGTAGTTATTGCTGCACAAAATATTAAATGTGATGGTTCACTTACTTGTCCCCCCCCCCCCCCCCCCCTTCTGTCATTGTTTGCATACTATCCTCATAAAATATAAAAACCTATAAATGTTTGGGCAGTTTTAGTTAAAGCAGACAGTTCATCTGTGTGTTTTTAACAAAGATCAGATCACATTTGATGGTGATTTTATGCAAAAATGTGAGAAATTCCAAAAGGTTCAGATACTTTTTCATGCCACTGTATAAACACAAATAGTACGTTACTCTTTTTATTGCAGATATTGATCGCAATAAAACTTTTGAACAATACAACCTTAGTGTTGTCGTGAGGCACATCAAGTTGTCTTGCCTTGCCTAACAGCGTTTTCCACCTGTAAAAAACAAACAAAAACGTGTAACACTTCAATTTATGCATTTAGGGTAAAACTTACAAACTTACATAAATATGCGGTTGGGATTTTTGTTGACCTCAAGAAAGCTTTTGACACAATAAATAATTCAATCTTACTTGAAAAATTAGAAAAATATGGTATTCGCGGGGTAGCTGGGGACTGGGTGAAAAGTTATTTAACAGGCAGGGAGCAATATGTCAACATCGGCTCTTATTCATCAAATAAACTGGGTATTTCATGTGGGGTTCCACAGGGGTCAGTGTTGGGGCCTAAGCTTTTCTCTTTGTGTATGATGATATAAATGATATATTTAATGTATCCCAAGTTATAAAACCCATTCTCTTCGCAGATGATACAAATATTTTTTACAGTAGTGATAGTTACACTGAACTTGTAACTACCGTGAACAGGGAACTAAACTTGATTAAAGAATGGATGCATATAAATAAATTATCATTGAATATAAGTAAAACTAAAGCAATGATTTTTGGGAATGCAAAAATTGATACAGAACCAACATTTAGTATTGAAGGTATACAAATTGAAAATGTTGTTGAGAATAAATTTTTGGGAGTTATAATTGATGACAAACTGTCTTGGAAACCCCACATCAGACATATAAAAAACAAAATTTCAAGAAGCCTTTCAATTTTGAACAAAGTTAAAATATATCTTGATCACAATGCACTCCGTATTCTGTACTGTACCTTGATTCTCCCATATCTTACATACTGTGTGAAGTGTGGGGGAATACCTATCGCAATACGACAAATCCTTTAGTCATAGTACAGAAACGAGCAGTTCGCATCATTCATAAGACTGGATTTCTGGATCACACCCATGAACTATTTCTTCAATCTAAATTGTTTAAATTTCAAGACCTAGTCGATTACAACACTTCCATAATTCTATATAAAGCTTTTAACAACACATTACCCGCAAAGTTACAAACACATTTCACCATTCGTGAAAGAGCTCACAATTTAAGAGCTTACGGGGAATTCATACTTCCTAGATTTAGAACGACTCGTAAGAGCTTCTGTGTGTGTACGAGGAGTTAAATTATGGAACAATCTGAGTTCATCACTAAGAGAGTGTAAAAATATTCACATATTTAAATTTCACTATAAACAATTAGTCTAAGTATATTCAAGGAGGGTCTTAAATGTATATCACTGTTTGTGTAGGTCTTTTTACCATACTGGTATGGATATACGCAATATAAGTGTGTGTGTGTGTGTATTTGTATATATTTACACACACACAAACATATATATATATATATATATATATATATATATATATATATATATATATATATATATATATATATATTAGGGCTGTCAAACGATTAAAATTTTTAATGGAGTTAATTACAGCTTAAAAATTAATTAATCGTAATTAATCGCAATTCAAACCATCTATAAAATATGCCATATTTTTCTGTAAATTATATATATATATTCTGTAAAATAATTTGTTGGAATGGAAAGATAAGATACAAGATGGATATATACATTCAACATACGGTACATAAAGACTGTAGTGGGCATTTCACTCTACTGTCATTTAAATCTGTCTATGCTGTCCTCACTCCGAAGCATCTACTTTTTCCAAAGCTAGACAGCTAGTGAACGACGCCTTAATAATCAGACTTCTTCCTTTTTCATCTGATTTATTAATAAAATGGCCTCAAACCACTGTCCTCTTTAGACCGTAGTGAAACTACAAAAAAAAGTACACAAGCATTGCATTAGCAACAACGTTAGCTTAGCACGCTATACAGGTTCACTAAACGTAAATAAAAAGCGTCTCATACAAAAAATATAACATTTCGCTTACTAACATAATATGTACATTCTTTACAACAACTATACTTACGGACAAATCTTGTCCAAGGATCATATAAGCACAACATTACAACGTAGGCGTCAGCCCGAGACGTCGCGCAGCCATATTGAACTGGCAAGAAAGCAATAAACCATGTCGCAAAGCGACCACAAGAGTTCGCTGTTAGACAGCACAAAAAACCTTGCTGTAAAACTTACCAAAAGGCAGAATACTGTCTGAGTGGGACATGTGCATTAATTGCGTCAAATATTTTAACGTGATTAATTAAAAAAATTAATTACCGCGCGTTAATGCGATAATTTTGACAGCCCTAACATATATATATATGTATATGTATATATATATTTTGGTTTTGTTCTTGTTTTCTCTCTTTTTGACTGAGGGAATCGACATTGAGGGTTCGGCCCTCCCGTTACATGTGTCGGGGAAGGATGTATTCTATGTAACTAAACAGAAACAGGTTGCAGGAAAATAGTTTCATTATTTTGATGATAATTGAGAAATCGGGGTGGGATTTAATAAGTTTTCTTCGTCCCACTCCCTTTCAGGCATTTTGTTTTGTCTGTTGTTTCTTGAAAGCAAAGATCTGTATTTGTGAAGATGAATGTAACTGCCTGAAATGAAATGAATTAAAAAAAACAAACAAACTTGTAGTAAATGCCTTGTAGTAGATAAGTGTTTTCCATTTCTTTATCTTTGACGCTAATGCAATGCTAATGATGTCTCAGCGTTGACTCAACACACAGATTTGTAGTCATATTGAACATAATTGTACCTGTTATTGCTTTGTGGTAACACTGTCTTGGTTCTACATCTGCCTTCATGAACACAAATTTCCCATATTCATGTATAAGAATACATTCAATTGGAAGTTTCAGAGATTTTCAGGTCCCTGATTGCGTTTCCATCCACTGCCATCAAATCAATTTAATACAAAACTATTTTGATTGTGGCGAATCTTAGCCATTTCTTCATGTTGTCCTTCCATGTCGTGATGATGGCAGATGGATGCGTCATTTCCAAATTGTCTTTTTTGAGGGATTTTGATGTGTAATACCACTCCAGCTCTACTGATGTTTTGGATGGAGAAAGTGTAACACAGAAGTCTGGAGCAGAAATGCCAAAGTACCACGGAAACTTGTCTATATACTGTATGAAAATAGAGTTCAAAATATCTATACAGATGGAATAGATTTCAAATACTGTAGCTGTTTTTTTGTGTAGTCCATTTAAACTGGTAAACACTCCCAGTTCAAATGATTTGGAAGTCTTCTAATGACAAACTAATATAAATTCACAGCAGAATCATGAAAAATGCCACATGGTTGGACGTTGATAATCGTCAATGTATTGAAAGAGTTTAAAAAAATAAATGAGACCAAGGTAAATTTTACCTTCAGCACACATTTTTTAAAAGTTTAATTCCAAACCCTTGATAAATAACTTTCTAAAACACCGAATAAAACTTTTGCACAGTGATCAAGTGAATGAATTTGAATTTAAGCAAATTAATTTCAGCTATAAAAGCATAAAGGCGCTTAATGAGTGTATTAAATGTACTTTCATTAAAAGATCATGGGGTAGGTTACGTATGCGCGTTTCAAAGCGAGCGTGATGAATATAATCATTCAATTGAGGAATCAAGCCATTTTAGCCTTCAGATGCCTTCACTGAAAAATGGCTGACAGCATCGCTTATAAATATGCTCTCTCTGGTCGTCATAGCAACCGCAGACAGTCTGGAGTGCTTGGAAGTCGACACTGGGTCGTTGGGTTTCATTGGGTACCACGCCAGAGATAGATTTTTTTTTTCCCACCACGGCAGCACATTGATGTTCATTAAAATTTTCCTAGGCTTTCAGAGTAAACATGGACATTGAAAGAAACAGCTGTAAAAGCCACTGAAAGAGATTTAACGAGACAGAACTGGGCAATAGTGTGAATAGTAGGTGTGGGAACCTCTGGGTACTTCTTAATACGATATGATTTGCAATAAAAAGCTCACAATAACGATTTCACGATATGGTGATGCAACAACTATCCATACACAGGTCAGAAAATCATTCTTGGATGTTCTTCAAAACAACTAATAAACAGAAAAACAAGCTATTTTCCTCCTTCTGTTGTAAATTGGAATGAGTTTATCAGTTGTAGACGTCAAGGGCGTAGGTTTTCATAGGGACGGTGGGGACATAACACTCCCAACTTTTCAGGATGCTCAAATTGTCCCCACTAACCTTTAAGCAACCTTATTTGAATTATATAATCATTATAATTGAAAATTATTAATGATAATAATTAGAGATGTCCCGATCGATCGGGATGGGATCGGGTCCGATCAAGTCATTTTCAAAGTATCGGAATTGGCAAAAAAATATCGGACATGCCTTTTTTTAAATATATATATATATTTTTTAATTAAATCGTTTTCTAATTGTATTTAACGTTACAGACATAATATGTTACACTCATCCAGAGTCTTTAGTTTATGCTTAAGGTAGGGTTATCAAATCTATCCCGATAACGGCGGTAATGAATTTTTTAAAAAATGTGTCACGTTAAAATATTTAACTCAATTAATGCATGCGCTGCACAACCCACTCACGCATTGTCACGCTCATTCTGTAATGGCGCCGTTTTACCTATATAGAAAGCTAAAAGGCAGCGTAAAATGAGTAGAGTGAATTGTGGCAGCCTTGGGAGCCTTTTTTAAATTGGCTAAAGCCTTACAATCCCTCCCCCTACGATTAGAAATAACGTGGGAAGCAATGTGGGGCAGCAAGGTAGCAATTGATCTTTTTTTTAACACCCTATGTTATTTCCCAACGCAGAGAAGATATATCAATTGGTAGCACTACGCACAGTCAGGGTTGCACTACCCATCATGCATTTGGGCATGGCTACAGTATCATCTACTGAAAGCTCAACAAATACACTAGATGGCAATATTTAGTGACACTATACAAAGTCACATTTATCCTTTAAGAATTACAAGTCTTTCTATCCGTGGATCCCTCTCACAGAAAGAATGTTAATAATGTAAATGCCATCCTGAGGATTTATTGTCATAATAAACAAATACAGTACTGTATGTTGAATGTATATATTCGTCCGAGTTTTATTCATTTTTTTCTTAATGCATTGCCAAAATGTATATGATCGGGAAAAATGATCGGGACTGATTGGAATTGAATCGGGAGCAAAAAAAACGCAATCGGATCGGGAAATATCGGGATCGGCAGATACTCAAACTAAAACGATCGGGATCAGATCGGGAGCAAAAAAACATGATCGGAACAACCCTAGTAATAATTTATAATGTCTTCCCCTATATTGTAAGAATAGAACTGACCCTTCCATTATTAAGTGAATTGCTGTGTTTACATTATGTTCAGACTTACATTTACCGCGCACTCACACAACCCCGACAGGAATGCATGTCAACATGCCGCCTCCTCTACCCCCTTCAAAGACGAGGGATATTATTATTTCTTTTTTCGGCCAGCCGCAGCAGCAGCAGCAGCCACTTTAAGTAGACGTCATTGTTGTGGAGGTGGGGAACACGACACTAATTTTGCAACTGAAAGTGTGACCTGCATCACAGTTAGCATAACATTAAACTGTGTGAACTTGCTAACCTGCAAAACTCGAGTAGGAAGCAGCTTAGAGATAAGTGTCCTCCTGTACTGTATCTGTTTTCTACCGTTAATGTTAATTGAACAGTGCATTTATTCATTAATTAAAATATATTTAGTTATTTTCTCCATCATCTATTTAAAAATAATTTCATTCGCAAGATATATGCTTGGTTAGTAGCTTAGCCCATGCTCGTCAATACAGTTATCCCAGCTATGTGTGTGGGGGGTGTGCGTGCATGTGTGAGCGCATGTTTTTCTGTGGAGAAGTAGACGCCGATTTTTGCGTTCCGCGGAGATATCCAATTCAGTGTTTTTCCAGTCACTCACACCCTTGCGAAACTTGGCGGCAGGCAAAACAGGAGACGGCATTCTTTTTGACAGAATATTCTAGCCAGGAATATTTATAATCATACATTGAAAATGAACGTTTTTTGTTTCCCATTATTTTTTAGGGGAATTCTAAATCGGGCTACTTTAGGACATCTATGCTTTTGGCCAAGGATCTCGTCCATTTAATATGATATGCCAGGTTGTGGCTCTGTTGTACAATTAGCATCTTTAGTGGGACAAACTGAAATTCCACTCACCATTTTGGTGGTCCTCTCGGGCGTTTCATGGTCCACATCTTCAATCCTTGGTTCTTGCTCAGTAGTTGTTGTCGCTTTTGAAAGCTTAGGTTTGAAAAAAATTACGTATATCCATCTTGTTTCTTCTGTCCTCAGGTGGTTTTGGCTAAGCAAAGCAAATGACCGTCTGCAAGGTGCTAGTCACATGATCTGTTCTAAAATTAATTCGACCGATTATAATTTTTTGTTGTTGTTGTTTTCATTCATTGTTGTTTTATTGCTTTAACTTTTATAGACAACATTTTACCAGCAAAGTCTTAATTTTAAATTTATATACTGGAAAGTCAGTTACATGCAATGACATTTTCAGCCCCTCCTTAATCTCCGTGTATGATAGGAAGTGACTCAAAATCAACAGGAAGCAACTTGTAAATGGCCTAAAATGAACAGGAAGTGAACTGTAAATGCCCACTAAAGATTGACTGTGAATGCTCTCCCATAGACTTCATAATGTATTGACAGGACACAGGGCGCGGGGCCGATAAATAGGGGGCCTGCATTGTTGGTGAGGCCATCAAAGCTGACCGAGTGGAATCACAGACAAAGACCTTTTTTCGTTGAAAATTCTTAAAAAATGCTTAAATCCCTGAATTCTTTATAGATATGGACGTAAAATTGTCTCGATTCTTGGTTAAAACCCAGAAAAACGTGCAGTTAGCATTTATTTTCCGTAAATATGTCGAAGAACAATGCTAGTTTGTTAGTGAATGTAGTTAGCGGCTGCCAGACGTAAACAGAGCTTTTCGGGTGAAAGTTCTTGTGAATAAATTTACAAATCCCTGAACTGTTCATAGATATTGATGTAAAACAGTCTCGATTCTTGGTTAAAAGAAAAAAACGGTGCAGTTAGCATTTATTTTACGAAAATATGTCGAAGTACAATGCTAGTCTGTTAGTGAATGTAGCTAGCGGCCGCCTGATGTAAACAGCTTTTCCGGTGAAAAGTCTCGTGAATAAAGGCTTAAATCCCCGATTTGTTTATAGATATAGACGCAAAACAGTCTCGAATCTTGGTTAAAAACAAAAAACCCGTGCAATTAGCATTTATTTTACGTAAATATGTGGAAGTACAATGCTAGTCTGTTAGTAAATGTAGCTAGCGGCCGCCTGATGTAAACAAAGCTTTTCAGGTGAAAATTCTTGTGAATAAATGCTTAAATCCCCAAATTCTTTAAGATATGGACGTGAAACAGCCTTGATTCTGAGTTAAAAGCAAAAAAAAAACAAAAAAAAAAAACAAAAAAACAAAACGTGCAGTTGGCATATATCTTCCATAAATACGTTGAAGTAAAATGCAAGCCACCTGATGTAAAACAAGCTTTTCCGGTGAAAATTCTTGTGAATAAATGCTTAAATCGACGAATTCTTTAGATAGCGACGTAAAACAGTCTCGATTCTTGGTTCAAAGCAAAAAACTGTGCAATTAGCATTTATTTTACATAAATATTGTGAACTATGATGCCAGTGCAGTAGCGGCTAATTTCTCCCACTGATTTTTTCACGTTTCAAAATGCATGCATGGTACGAAAAATATAATAGTTGCCTTGAATCCTGGAAAAAAATCACACCTGATACAATCCTTCCTGTTTGTATGCGGTACAGCTTTTCTACTTTTCAACAGAAACCCGGCATTAGATCGCTGCGTGCATGTGTTTGTACAAGCAGTATATAAAAAAATGGGGTTACACTATATTTGAATGCTTTTTATGAGTGTCTTAAGAACATGATAATCATGACATGACACCAATCATGAATATAAATGAATGCTTATGACATGTGTCATTAAGTGCAGTGTTGTTAATAACGGCGTTACAATATATAATAATAATAATAATAATATTTTTTTCAGTAGTGAGTAATCTAATTAATTACTTTTCTCATCTTGGCAACGCCGTTACCATTACTGAGGATGGAAAGGCGTGCGTTAGTATGCGTTAGACAACAGAGCAGAGCAGGAAAGGGAGGAGGCAAAAAAGTTGTGACGCCGAGCAAACGCGATGCTTGGTGGCTCCGATAATATCTGCCTGTAGCCGATAGCCTACAAACTACGCCCACATGATATGGTAGATATGGCAGACATGGTAGATATCACATATACAGTTGTGTTCAAAAGTTTACACACACTTGTGAAGAACATAATGTCATGGCTCTCTTGAGTTTCCAGTTATTTCTACAACTCTGATTTTTCTCCGATAGAGTGATTTGAACAGATACTTCTTTGACACAAAAAACATTCATGAAGTTTGGTTCTTTTATGACTTTATTATGGGTTAACAGAAAAAGTGATCAAATCTGCTGGGTCAAAAATATACATACATGGATCTGAAAAAGCGAATCATTGACTTGAACAAGTCAGGAAAGTCACTTGGAGCCATTTCAAAGCAGCTGCAGGTCCCAAGAGCAACAGTACAAACAATTGTTTGTAAGTATAAAGTGCATGGCACTGTTTTGTCACTGCCACGATCAGGAAGAAAACGCAAGCTATCACCTGCTGCTGAGAGAAAATTGGTCAGGAGGGTGAAGATTCAACCGAGAATCACCAAAAAGCAGATCTGCCAAGAATTAGAAGCTGCTGGAACACAGGTGTCAGTGTCCACAGTCAAGCGTGTTTTGCATCTCCATGGACTGAGAGGCTGCCGTGCAAGAAGGAAGCCCTTGCTCCAAAAGCGGCACCTTAAGGCTCGACTGAAGTTTGCTGCTGATCACATGGGCAAAGATAAGACCTTCTGGAGGAAAGTTCTATGGTCAGACGAAACAAAAATCGAGCTGTTTGGCCACAATGCCCAGCAATATGTTTGGGGGAGAAAAGGTGAGGCCATTAACCCCAAGTACACCATGCCTACCGTCAAGCACGGTGGTGGTAGTATTATGCTGTGAGGCTGTTTTGCTACCAATGGAACTGGTGCTTTACAGAGAATAAATGGGATAATGAAGAAGGAGGATTACCTTCAAATTCTTCAAGATAACCTAACGTCATCAGCCCGAAGATTGGGTTTTGGGCGCAGTTGGGTGTTCCAACAGGACAATGACCCCAAACACACATCAAAAGTGGTAATGGAATGGCTAAATCAGACTAGAATTAAGGTTTTCCAATGGCCTTCCCAAAGTCCTGACTTAAACCCCATTGAGAACTTGTCAGAAAGCCATCAAATTTCAATTCTGTCAAGAGGAGTGGTCAAAGATTCAACCAGAAGCTTGCCAGAAGCTTGTGGATGGCTACCAAAAGCGCCTAATTGAAGTGAAAATGGCCAAGGGACATGTTACCAAATATTAGCGCTGCTGTATGTATATTTTTGACCCAGCAGATTTTATCACTTTTTTCTGTTCACCCATAATAAAGTCATAAAAGAACCAAACTTCATGAATGTTTTTTTTGTGACAAAGAAGTATCTGTTCCAATCACTCTATCAGAGAAAAATCAGAGTTGTAGAAATAACTGGAAACTCAAGAGAGCCATGACATTATGTTCTTCACAAGTGTATGTAAATTTTTGACCACAACTGTATATAGAACTAGATGTGAAATGATAGACACGGCGGTGTTAGCAACATATAAAGTATAGGACCTAGATGCATTAATAAACAGCCGCCATCTTAAAGCAGTAGACTTCTTAGGAAGAGAACCTTCCTAGCGAACCTAATTAACTTTTAACTTTTATTCAACACACAAAACATTGGAACACAAGAGGGTGATTCAGGGTAGAGGGTAAATTAGGGTAAAAAATTGGGCTAGGGCCAATTGTCCCAAAAACCTTTTAAACTTCACATAGCGTGACCTATTATTTTATTTTATTTTATTTTATTTTTTTGAGGAAAAAACAAAACAAAACAAAACATGAAAATTATCACCAGTTACTTTGCCAAGTAACTAATTACTCTTACATTCAGGTAACCGAGATACTAATGCAATTACTTTTTGGGAGAAGTAATTTGTAACTGTAATTAATTACTTTTTAAAAGTAAGATTAACAACACTGATTAAGTGTCATTCAGTGAACTCACTTTTCAGATGTCTTTTGGTTCGGGTTAGGACACTTAATGACATCTGTCATGAGC
Source organism: Corythoichthys intestinalis (assembly GCF_030265065.1). NCBI lineage: Eukaryota > Metazoa > Chordata > Actinopteri > Syngnathiformes > Syngnathidae > Corythoichthys > Corythoichthys intestinalis. The sequence continues at coordinate 38,555,075 of NC_080410.1, forward strand.
GTTCATTCATGTTCATGACAGGTGTCATGTCATGATTTTGACAAACATTCAAATAAAAGCGTTACCAAAAATGGTTACTTAACTGGGTAAGTGAATAAAGCACCTAAAGCAGGGGTCTCCAAACTGTTTGCAAAGGGGGCCAGATTTGGTGTGGTAAAAATGTGGGGGGCCGACCTTGGCTGACGTCCTTTACGTAGAACAATATATTTAAGCAAATTTTATCTCGCAACAAGTTTCACTTTTTACACATTTTTAAATTCACTTCTCCTATACTCCACACATAACGACAGAAAGAATGGCCCAAATGTGTACATTGTTATGAAGAAGAAAAAAAAAAAAAGCGTTTTAGAACTGCAATTTGATGGGTAAAGCAGGAATTGTGTCTATAGTTTAGAAGGACTGAATCAGGGGCATGGAGTATGGATTGTGGTCATTGTGTCTGAAGTTAATGTATGTCTAGTGGTTGCATTTCCATATGAACGGCTGTTGTCTGTCCGACAACGACTTGCCAATTCAAAAACACTTGGGTCATTTTTGCCACCTCTGGGTTTTCCGGGGGAGAGGCCATATCGGCCATTGTTTGGGACTAGTAGGAGTACCAGAATTCACTGGGACTTCTAGTGTTAAAAACAGCGACTGTCTCTTTGCAAATGAGGCAGACACAGTTGTTGCGTATTTTAGTGAAGAAATAGTCCAATTTCCACCTATCCTTGAAGGGCTGGCCGTCGCAGTCAGCTTTCTTTTTTTTGTTGATTGTCGCCATTTTAGAAAATTGGAAGGGTCAGACTGTGTAATGTTCCTTAGAGTGCTGCTGCCTTTTAGTGGGTAAATGAGGAGCAGCATTTAGTGTGTAAGCTACTTCATACGTATGCTGGTAGCAGTAGTGTTGACCAATTTATTAAGTCTGTGTGTGGGCCAGACATTGATTTTATGACAGATGCTGGGGGTCGGATGAAATTTGACCACGGGCCGCATTTGGCCCCCGGGCCGCACTTTGGACATGCCTGACCTAAAGGAACTCATTGGCTCAATACTAGAGTCAAGTGTGGCAAATAGTTATGATTGTTAAATGAGTGGCTAGTGTTCATGACAGGTGTCATGTCATGATTTTGACATTCAAATACAAGTGTTACCAAAAATGGTTACTTTACTGGGTAAGTGAATAAAGCACCTAAAGGAACTCATTGGCTCAATACTAGAGTCGAGTGTGGCAAATAATTATGATTGGTAAATGAGTGGCAAGTGTTCTTGACTTAAATACAGTACAGCCGCTATATACTTATGGCCTCTCTGGTCATGTACTGTATAATGGCTTTAATTGTAGGCTACAAAACACCAAGAGTTATGATGTCAGTCAGCAGAGGCCATAATGGACGACTTTTGTATTTTACAAACAGACAGGAATAAAAAAAAAATCAGCCTATCCCAAGTACTTGAAGTAAAATGCTGTATTTGTAATCATATTTTGGAATGGCGCACAACTACTTGAAATCTAGATTGTAATGTGTTGACCATTTCCGCTATTACCGCGATGACTCATTCCTGAATTTCGCTCATCTTCAGATGGGCAGTCATCATCACAGTGCTTTCAAGTACTCAGAGAGGAGTTTGCTCCATCATTCACGCCTGAGGAATGGAAAGAGACAAAGGGGAGAGAACAGGTGCAGCTTCTGCCTCAACAAGCAGGTATTTGAAATGCATCACGATGAACATTACAGAGTCAAGTCAAAGAGGTCAAGTTAATACAGGGACGGATAGAACAATGGTCCAAAACAGCTTCAACCAGAATCAAGACCCTCATTGGAAGCTATAGAAAGCATTTCATTGCTTCTCAATTATTTTCTGTTACACTCCCCCAGGAAAACTCTCTGCTGCCACTGTAAAAAGTATCATTTGTCTATGAAAGTATCAATATAAGTACACCTCTGCGTAACATTGTGTCCTTTTGAATATTTAAGAAAAAAAGTAATCTAGATCAACTTACAATAAAGTAGTGGTGCAACGATTAATCGATTAACTCGAGTAGTTTGATTAGAAAAGATTCAACTTAAATTTTGCTGCTTCGAGTATTCGTTTAGTCAAAGTGGGGTTGTAATGGTTTTGAAAGTGTTTGCATTTACTTTTATTGATGTGGGGGGATACACTGCCCTCTAGTGGCGACAGTAAATATGACAACTCATTTCACCTGGCCGAATGCAGCTGCTCACTGTTAAGACCAGCATAAACTAAGTTTTTGTTTGAGCTAATGTTTTTTTTTAATGCTTTGTAATTTGGTTTATTGATATATTTAGTCGTTTTTGGTGGGAATATATGTTTGAACCATTTGTTAAGAGCATTGCCAAAAATTTTTTTTATTTTTCAGCATTTAAGCTGGCAGACTTTTGCTATGTAAGTTAGCCAATTGTTTGTTAAACTTAGTAATTTCTTTTTTGTACGGTTTGAGGCTTAGCTCAGGTATTTTGATTTTCAATGTTTCTTATCCGATTACTCAATTATTTGAACTAACTCATTCATCAATTAGTGAAGAGTGTGGACGCTGTGCATCGCCAATGTTGAGAGTGCATTGTTCCACTCCGGCGAAATGAGACGAGTCATTGGCTAAAGGCTAGGTTTATCTCCCCCATCCCCCATCGGACGCTGTGCATCTCTGGGGGTCATTGGGCAGGGTTTAGATGGCCTGGACGCTCTGCTTCTCTGCATGATGATTGGATGATCTGTCTGAGGCTGAATCCCTTTTTGATTGACAGCGAAATGAATGAATCAGTGATCTGGTCGTAGTAATATCAATGGGAGGCATTTTTTCGGTTTTCATTCCGTTGTTCTGAGTTGAACCGGAGACTTTCATCATCATCCTAGTTCAATTCAATTCAATTCAATTTTATTTGTATAGCCCTCAATCACAACAGAAGTCTCAAAGGGCTTTACAGAGGCAATATGATACACAATTAGAAATGAAACAACAAAGATGAATAGATACAGTTCAGGTCCTGTTTATCCCCAATCCTTAAGACCCTAGTGACACTTATTTTGTTGAAAAATGGCTAGCCAAATAATGAGCTTCTTTTTCTGGTGTGATTTTTAAAAAAATTGTAGCTGCTTGTTTGAAGACTTTACTTCTGGCAATCTAGTTTCTTTCCCTAAAGACAGCAGGTGCCGCTGAGCCCCTCCATCGTCACAAAGCACTCACAGGCGGACAAAGTTTGAGCTTCCCCGCATTGTAAGACCAGCATCCGCCACTGATATAAAACTATAAAAAGACTGAAGCTGTTGATCCATACAACCAAGGGTTTATAAAGGAAAATCTTGAAATTAAGGGTGCTCAAACTTCTATGAAAGTTTTAGAACACCATTTAGGGCCCAGTTTACATAATGTTGATCTAAATGTCTTATTCTGTTTTTATTTGATAAATAACTTTTTAAAGTGCACAGAAATAATACACACAATCAAAAGAATTGCACACAAGAGTTAATGTTTTCTTTTTAGGTTTTACACTCGTATGGAACGGTAAACTAGTACTTGTGAGTGTGGTTTGCCTGCAAGCGTATTATCTACGGTATAAAGCTATACTGCCATCTGCAGGACAAGCATGGACAAAATGAGCAATTCATGGATCCGTGTTTAAAACAATTTATTCATTGTTCACAGGCGGTGATAACAGTTTTATTATCAGCATATATAGAGATTTATATTCATATACAAAATATTTACACAGCAACTCATTGGTAAAAATGACAGAACCTGCTGGGCATCTGTGTGCGTAGTTTTCTGTTTAGAAGGCGCAACTTACGATCCTTTCTTTGAATAATATTAAAGACAATCAATCATGCTGGATATCCAGATTCCAGCTTATGAGGTTTCTAGAAAAGTTATAGCACATCTTGGGAGGGAGGTGGAAAAAAGTAGCAGTGGTCCAACATTAAGAAAGGCTGCAGCTCAACTGTTTGGATTCTCTCCCCTGAAAAATAAAATGACAATGATGAGAATTATTTTTTTGCCACTTCATGCTTATGCCGCAAATCAAAATCTCCATTTCACCCTGTGGAAAGATGATAAAGTGCCATTTGGGCAGCGTACCTACATGCAAGAATGCTAGTGTTGACTAACTGTTCCACGCGATACCTGTTGTCTCTGCTGCTGGCGTCTGTATTCTTCTTCACTGGCAGCCAGGGCCTGAGCCAGCGCCAGATCTTCCTGTTCCTGAGGACTTGAGAACGAAACAAAAAAAACCTTCTTAAAACATGCTTCCTGCTTTCAGAAACATGGGAAAATGACACATGTTAAAGGCTCTTCATTAAGAACTGGGCTTGTGCTTGATTGTCCGATTGGTGTCCATCTGAGAACATTTCCATGGTATTTTATCAGTTATTAAATAAGTGAAGCTCACCTCAGGTTTGGCTGTGAGGCTGGTCTCGACTCGGCCAAAGACATCTCAAGAGCTCTTTGTAAGGCCTGCTCTTCAGTCTAAAAGAGGAAGCATTAGACTAAGGCCGAATTGTCACATGAAAGTCGTGCAATGTTTTTGCGTACCATGCCCGCCTGAAATGACGCCGACGGCTGCACCACATTTTGTGCTGATACAGAGGTTGTCATTGGCCGGCTCGAGCTGGGCAAGGAAGAGAAGGAAAGAGACTGTAAACTGGATACAGTGTTGCAGGGTTTGTCTGGGAACCATCGCTGCTACCCACTTCCAGTCAAAATGGGTTGGACGATTATCGCCGTCGATGGCAGCCAATGAGTTAATAAAGGTAGTCCCCGAGTTACGACGTACTCGACTTACGTGACTTCGACTGAGTCTCGTCCGCCATTTTGTCTCCAGTCGTTTTTGTTGTTGTTGCATAAACAGTACGTTATTTTTTACTTTATTAATATGACGTGTTCTGTCCTCACTAAATGTGAAGTTGTTCAGCTTTACTGACAGCAAACAAGTTAATTGTTCTTTTTGAAGCTTTTTACTTCCTTCACTTTTGACAATTTGTTAAGCTGTAACACACATTTGTTCACTAATGTTCAAAACGACATTCATTTTAATAATAAAACAACACAAAACAATTGGTGTTCAAACGTCCATCTAGTCTGATCAATATGTAAATTTAGTAGATTAAATTAGCCTAACTTGACTAACAAAAGTCCACTATCCTAAATGCTACGAATGCTAACATATTTACAATTCTCATAGCAAATTGCTCACATTTAACTCCACAGACTGCAGCTGTACACTTAATTACAAATGCTTATTAGCTGAAACAACTTACAGCGTTATGTGTGCCAAACCAAAGCGCAGCAATCCTTTATCCATGTCAGACATCAGAGTCGGCTTCTCAGTCATACAAGGTGACCGTCCATCCAGACCCAATGCTGCCACAAGAGGGGCAGTGTATCCTCCATCAATAAACAAAAAACAATACATTGTACCTCGACATACGATCGCTTCGACACAAAATCTTTTTGACATCCGAAGTAAAATTTGACTCGCCATTTGTTTCTACATCTGACGAAATGCTCAAAATACAACGATTTATGACAGCGTCGCAATTTCATCGTTTTCCCGCAAGTTGAACACACGGCAGATTTTCTTGTGAGAGAAATCAACATGGGTTCCAAGAATGTTAAAGTAGGTGTGAAAAAAGAAAAAAAGTGAGGCTAACCAATGTGAAAATATGAGCGTGTGGTGCGCTTCCGTGACTGCTGCTTGACAATACTCCTCTGACCTCCGTTTGCCAGTCTTTATAAGTAAAGCTGATAATCATTGCCAAAGATATCGCCAGCTTTGTCAGGTTTTTAATCATTTATTTCAGAACTTGTGTAACACAACACGCCAGCTGCCACAACAACAGGACGTTAAAACTGAAAGTAATCTGAACTGAACTCTCACTCTGTCAGCCCCGTGGTGCGTTCATGTACACCACACAAAATACAACTGCCACATTAGAACCCGAGGTATTATTATTACAATTATTAAATCATTATTCCGATTTTTATTCATAATGTATTTGTTTAGCTCTTTGTAAGTGCTATTTGCAATAATAACAGCAGTATTTATTTAGTGTAGGTTTTCAGGCTGTTGAACGAATTAATGGATAATAATGTATTCTTATGGGAAAATCCTGCTCGACATACCACCATTTCAACTTACAAACAAGGTCCCCGAACCAATTAACTTCTTATGTAGTGGTACTACCCAGGGGTCGCGTTAACCGGAAATTTTCCGTCGTTGACCGGTTTTTTAAAACGGTGACGGAAAAAACTGAAGTCCGTCAGTCATTTTGACAGGTTGCAATTCACACCCCAGACCACAGGGTGGCGAGTTAGCATATTAATTAGCCATTGTCTCTCTTAATGCATGACGTCGTTGGCTATTCTGTCAGAATATTGTAGTGTAACCGGGGTCTGGCGGCGGCACCGTGATTGACACATCAACGCGAGGTTCTTATTGGTGCACCTGGTGTGCCAGCGCGTCATCCAATTGATGGACAAGATTGCCGCCTGTGTATAGACCCCGATCACATGACGTCACAACTCCGCCCCCATGACCGGAGCCGCCATATTGTGTGTCAGCCCGTCATGTTTATACATTACCGCTACGTACATGCCTCCTATTACGGCGTGTTTTTCTGCTCGTTAATATTAATAATCAAAATGGTGAAGGCGTGTGTGGCGGTTGGTTGCTGTAACAGAGAAGATAGACGGAGAGACTTGAAGTTCTACCGTATTCTGAGAGACGCGAAGATGAGAGCGAGATGGACTGCTGTAATTCGACAAGAAATCTGGGCACCAAACAATCACCACAGACTAGGCCTGAACGATATATCGTTTAAACATCGCCATCGCGATGTGCGCATGTGCAATAGTCCCATCGCAAGGACGTGCGATAGTTTTTTAATTTCATTTTTTTTAATCCACAAACGTTTGTTTTGAGGAAGGAGAGGGAAAAAAAAGCGCACAGCTTCTCTTTCTCTCCAGCAAGTCATCGGCTCCTCCCCCTCCCCCTGCAACAGCGGAGTGGAGGGAGGAGGGGCCGAACAGCAGAGCGGAGGGAGGAGGGCCCGTTCTCAAAGTGAAAGCAAGCAATCAACACGTTGGAGGAGCAAGGAAGACTGTATCCAAAAGGAGTTTTGGAAGTATTTTGGCAAGAACAAGACTATAAGGGACAAAAAACAGCCCTGTCGACAGTGCCTCGCCATGGTTGCCTCAACAAGAAGTAATCTGTCAAACATGTGGGACCATTTAAAACGCAGGTATCTATGCATTCCTGCTACGAGCTCCCCATCAGAGGCTTTTTAGCACAGGTGGGAACATTGTTACGTGCCAACGTTATTGTCTCAAGCCTGCTATAGTGGATAAACTAATAGTCTTGGCCAAAAACCTATGAGACCCAGTTGAGAATTGCTGAGCAAGGAAGGTGGACGATATGCAGTCAAATACATAACACAGCTGAAGGAATGTCTTTTCTTCTTTTAATGTGACAGCTATCAGGAAGGCAGGAAATTTGGGAGTTAAAATGGTTCTGTTATTCATCACAGTTATTTGCAGTTATTCAGTTCAATTATTTACAAGTTCAATTGAGTTTGTTTCTTTTATATTTAAATTTATTGTAAACCGTATTTTTCAAATAACTATATATAGTACAGCTGCACATAAAGTTTTGATACTTAATATTTTTGTTGAAATATTTTTACAACTTTGTTGCCGTTTTGCAGTTTTATATTGTTATATTTTGTGTAAACAACTCAGGGGACTAATGCACTTGCACTTTTATTAGTCAGATTTAATATTTAAGTTCAAATATGTTGACAACTTTGTTGTTTAACTGAGGTTTTTATGTATTGTTATAGTTTGTGAACTCTTTTGTCATATTTAATATTTTTGTTCAAATATGTTGACAACTGTTGTTTTACTGAGGTTTTTATTTATTGTTATAGTTTGTGAACAACTCTTTTATTTGTCATATTTAATATTTTTGTTCAAATATGTTGACAACTTTGTTGTTATTTTACAGAAGTTTTTATTTGTTATATTTTGTCAAAAACTAAGGGGACTAATGCACCTGCTCTTTTATTTATCATTTAATGTATTTGCTGCTGTTGAAGTGTAAAATATTGTATTCAATAAATGATCTATTTTGTGCAGACATGACTTCTGGATACCTTCATACAGAAATCTTCATCATTAACAAATTAAACGGTATTATATGAATACACTGTGGTCACGGTGTGTTATGTAAAGTATTTCCAAACAGCTATTCAAGTCATTTAGTGAAAATTTCTTTAAAAAAGATAGATCTTTTTTTTTTTAATATTGCAATATAATATCGCAATATATTGCAAACCTAAAAAAAATCGCGACAATAGTTTTTTCCAATATCGTTCAGGCCTACCACAGACTATGTAGTAGTCTTTTTATATCTGGTAAGATGCATTTAATATATATTTAGAAGATTTTGGGCTGACAACCACAATTAAGATCATTGTGTGACGTTGGTGATTGGGGTCTATGTAGTTGCCTCCTTTTCTTTGGGGGCGGAGTTGTTGGCGGTAAGCAGAGTAAAAAGGGAGAAAAATACCACGACCTCCGTGTCTAATTTTTCGCCGCCAAGCAAGCGTTACAATATTAATTAAAAATGAATGAAAACTAAATCCTATTGAATATGTCATCATTATCATTTTAAAAATTTAAGTGACGGGTAAAAATAGACTATGACCGGATTTTTATGACACTGTCAGTCAAAATGACAGACAACGAAAATGTCTAGCGCAACCTCTGGTACCACCGTACTTCGGGAATTTTTGGATACCGTAATTTCCCGAATATAACGCGCACTTTTCCCCCCCAAAATCAACTTGTAAAATCATGGTGGGCATTATGTAAACGGGTACATGGATGGAGACAGAAATATATATATTTTACATATATATACATATATAGACAGATTTTTTTTTTTTATTGACACGGCCACGTTGTGTTGAAGAAACGTATGCGGCGACCCGTTGCCGACCATTACGGTACGTGACGTCAACATTATGTTTCGGTAATACTTCACTGATCGGCCGAATGATTTCGTCTGTGTTAAATTCTGCTTTTTTCCACTCTTCATAAAGCACAGAATTTAGTTTCTTGAACTCATTTGAGTCAACGTTTATTGCAGCTCCGCAACTCATACCATAACAAACGTAACAGACTTCCTGTGTGTGTCCGTCAACTATATCTGTCCCTCGGGAAACTCAAACCCAAATAACAATAGTTCCTATTGTTACTGTCGTGTTGACAGCAATGAGCTCTCACGGATTTCCGACTTAAACGTTCTCACTTTCATTTTACCTTATCAATCCATGGAAGAAACATTTATTCATCATGATGAAATGAGCAAGTTATACAGCAGCCTTTAAAAGAAAAGTAACATCTGTTTTGTTTTCTCCTAGACTCTGGTATGTTGGAGAAGTTGTCAAATCATATCATTACCGTAAATATTGTCAGTTTATGCTATGGTAATGTTTTGAACTACCAATGTGCTATGCTTGTGCTGTGTTTCCCCAGTCAGTAAAATGACATTTCTGTATCTGAACACGAACTCTGTTTTCTTTTATTCTTCTATTTATTAGTGCTAAAGTTAGGGCGCGCGTTATAAACGGGTACAATAATTTCCCCTAGATTTTACAAGTAAATTTGGGGTGCGCATTATACACGGGTGCGCCTTATATTCGGGAAATTACGGTAGTTATTTTGAGATTTACTTAAAGGGGTAATTCCAATTAACGCGGAAATTTGGGCGTAGGAACGGAACTCGTTTGTAACCCGGGGACTACCTGTACTCAAAAAAAAAAAAGCTAAAAAACCGATGTTTTTTCTGAAAATATCATGATCAGGCCTGATTTCCGATCAGATCAGGGACATCCCAAGTAATAACCTACATCCGTTATCATACAATACATCAATTGGGGAAAGGTTATTTTCTATAATATTTATAATCTTTCTTACTTGCTATTGTGACCTCTGCTGGTTGAACTGCCACCATTAGAAACTGATCTGGCGTGTCCTGAAGAGGATGAGGCAGAGGTAGAGGAAGAGCTCTGAGCCCGCATTAAAGCAGCATGTCTAAGAACAAAAATGCAACAAGTAATTAGACGAGCTGCATTTTAGTAAAGCATAATTAGACAAAGACCTACCCAGCCTGGGACAGAGGTTTGCCGTCAGTCTTACAATCATGGTCGAGTGGGTGTCGGTGTTTAAGACAGTAATTTAAATGACACTGGTCACATGTCACACGCATCATTTCCTTCTGCTTACAACCTCCTTTGGAACACTTGTTGGTGAAAATCTGGAAGAAGAAAGATTGTCTTTTTAAGATAGAAATACAACAGGTTTTGTAAATTGTAAAAGGATTTTCAGTTGGCAACTTAATTTATTAATTTGGGTATTTGCTAGGGTTACATTTCTTCCAGCTGTATTTCTTAGCTTCTTTACAATTATGATCAGGGTTTCCCCTGGGATTTTTTGAAGCTGTGATGGTGGTGGGCTGCATCGAAGGCCGACTGTCCCACATGTTGTGCCGCGGCAAAATTGCTTCATATCATGACTAATGAGAATTTTTTTAACATTTTTTTTTTTTCCAAGGAGAACCAGAACAAAGATCTATTTGAAAATTTCGAAGCTTGATGGTCTACATTTAGGATGGAGTAATGGGGCCAAATAGAAAATAAATAAATGTCTATTTTTTATGTCCCAAAAATGCAGGGCTCACCCCTCCCGCTCAAGTTGTTGCTCAGTGTCAGTGAGTGAGCTGTGCTGAACGTTGGCCGGAGGACATGAAACACCTCAACTTTTCCCCTCTTGAAGAAAAAGAAGTCGCTGGTATGGGAATACTTCGGGTACAGGAAAGTTAAGGACAGCTGCGGCTTACGTGGGCCAACCGACATGAAAAACATGTTTGCGGGGGGTGGCTACCAGAGAGGCCAATATCTCCAATATGATTTCGCATTATACAAAATTAAAGGTTGGTAAACGCTGTCATGAATGTTTCCCACTATCTACGAGAGTTAACTCCGGCGTGTGAGTTGTGTCTAGCAGTGGTAAAACATACTGTAATGTTAGCTTGTTAACGAGGCAGATAATGTGGCTAATTAGCATGCCAATTAAATTTTATTTAGAATCTTTATTTATTTATTTACCTTAAAATTATACTTATATTCCAATTTGCAAATAAGTTGTTTTTAAAAATAAATACAGTAAATAAATAAAAATCATGTTCAATGTAAAAGTTTTTTTTGGTAACCCAGAAATCTCAAAACAAAACATTTTAGAGCTGTAATTGCAATACCGTGATATTTTTGCTCAAGGTTATCATACCGTCAGAATCTCATACCGGCACATGCCTAGTAAGGTTAATGTAGCTGTAAACACCTACGCACTTTACGTACAGTGGACCACAAAAGTGAGTAAACCCCTCGCATTTCTGCAGATATTTAAGTATATCTTTTCATGGGACAACAAACTGACAAAATGACACTTTGACACAATGAAAAATAGTCTGTGTGCAGCTTTTATATTAGAGTTCATTTATTTTCCCCTCAAAATAAAATATAGCCATTAACGTCTAAAACCCTGGCAACAAAAGTGAGTACACCTCTATGAAAAAACGTACATCCCTAAATGTCCAAATTGAGTACTGCTTGTCATTTTCCCTCCAAAATGTCATGTGACCCGTTACAGGAGTGCTGTGAGCATGAATTTCGTTGCTCATGCATCGTGTAACATTATTATACTGTATCATTATCATACTGTACACTTATTCGGCATGTTGTTCTCTATTGTACTTTTATTGTAAACTGCCTTTCAAGATGACACACCGTTATATCCCGAATATAACGCGCACTTTTTTCCCCCCAAAATCAACTTGTAAATTCATGGTGCACATTATAAACGGGTACATGGATGGAGACAGAAATATATATATATATATACATATATAAACCGATTTTTTTTATTGACAGGGCCACGTTGTGTTGAAGATACGTATGCGGCGATCCGTTGCCGACCATTACGGAACGTGACGTCACCGTTTTGTTTCGGTAATACTTCACTCTGATCGGCCGAATGATTTCGTCTGTGTTAAATTCTGCTTTTTTCACTCTTCATAAAGCACAGAATTTAGTTTCTTGAACTAATTTGAGTCAAAGTTTATTGCAGCTCCGCAACTCGGATCATAACAAACGTAATAATACAGGCTTTCTGCGTGTGTCCGTAAACTATATCTGTCCCTCGAGAAACTCAAACCCAAATAACAATAGTTCCTATTGTTACTGTTGTGTGTTTTATCTTGTCTTGAAAAAAAAAAATACTTTGAGTGCCTGTTCAACGTTTTGTTTCTTGCTTTCAATGAACTTAAATACCGACAGTCCGGCTATAATGTGGCGCTCTTTTGTCTAGCCTCAGCGGGCCTCTGGCTCACAGACAATCACAACATAGATATGACAATACAGCAGTATCCAGTGCCACAACATAGAACAACATAACATAGAATACCAATATGTCAGAGTGTTGACAGCGATGAGCTCTCTCGGATTTCCGTCTTGCGTTCTCACTTTCATTTTACCGTATCAATCCATGGAAGAAACATTTATTCATCATGATGAAACGAGCAAGTTATACATTAGCCTTTAAAACAAAAGTCACATCTGTTTTGTTTTCTCCAGATTCTGGTAAATTGGAGAAGTTGTCAAATCATACTATTACCGTAAATATTGTCAGCTTATGGTAATGTTTTGAACTACCAATATGCTATGCTTGTGCTGTGTTTCACCAGTCAGTAAAATGACATTTCTGTATCTGTACACGAGCTCTGTTTTCTTGTATTCTTCTATTTATTGATATTAAAATTAGGGTGCGCGTTATAAACGGGTACAATAATTTCCCCTAGATTTTACAAGTAAATTTGGGGTGCGCATTATAAATGGGTGCGCCTTATATTCGGGAAATTACGGTATCTGTTCTATGTGTTGGATTTTATCATTTTATTCCAACAAAAATGCGAGTTATGATTTTTTTCCTCTTCATTGGACATTTTATGGCTGGTGCGACTTACAGTCCGAAAAATACGGTACTTAAATATCTGCAGAAATTCGTGGGGTGTACTCATTTTTGTGATACACTGTACATGTACCTTGGCTGGGAACTACGACGAAGCATTGGCATAAATCTTTCATGGATAATAATTTGATGAAGATGAGGCAAGAGAAAAAAAGGCAAACAACAACTACGAGACTGACTGTCAAATTAATAGTATGAGAATGAAAATCGTATTATTACGTAGGGCTAATGTAGCTGAATAAGCAGCCATGTACTTCACAAAGCGCGTTGCCGCCTCCGTTAGAATCAACAATATTGAAAGCATCTTGTGCTTCAGAATCTGTTTAACAAATAAGGAAATCCTTAATATTTTGCCTCATCTACATCAAATTTTAATCAAGACGTATTTATACTAATGCTTCGTCGTCATTTTAGTAGTTGCTGTGTGCCCATTGTTAAAAGGGCAAATCTCTAAAGCAACACGGTTTGTTTATCTCGGTCCATGATGCGTTTGTGTCGACAGTTGTCAGACAGTGGCGAAAACATCAATATGATGCCAACGCGATCGCAGACATCATCAGACTACGAAGCTCGTCGCCACGGCCGCACAGCAAGAAGGTGAGAGCAACAACAGGTGTTGTGCCGAAAAATAGCCGCCCTGCGTGAAATGTCCCCCTGACGGGAGCGCCCACACGGAAACGACTTTCTTGTACCGTGAATATGTATTATTTTACTGTGCTTGAACTAATAAATGCCATACCTGTGTGATTGTCATTGGGATATGGTCGTGAAAACCTGTAGACTACCGTAATTTCCCGAATACAAGGTGCATCCGTGTATAATGCGCACCCCAAATTTACTTGTAAAATCTAGGGAAAATTATTGTACCCGTTTATAATGCGCACCCTAATCTTAGCACCAATAAATAGACGAATACAAGAAAACAGCTCGTGTACAGATACAGAAATGTCATTTCACTGACTGGTGAAACACAGCACAAGCAGTGTAGCATTGGTAGTTCAAAAAATTAACATAAACTGACAATATTTACGGTAATAATATGATTTGACAACTTCTCCAACTTAGCAGAATCCAGGAGAAAACAAAACAGATGTGACTTTTCTTTTAAAGGCTGCTGTATAACTTGCTCGTTTCATCATGATAAATAAATGTTTCTTCCATGGATTGATACGGTAAAATGAAAGTGAGAACGTTTAAGTCGGAAATCCGTGAGAGCTCATCACTGTCAACACGACAGTTACAATAGGAACTATTGTTATTTGGGTTTGAGTTTTCCGACGGACAGATATAGTTGACGGACACACACAGGAAGTGTGTTGTTACGTTTGTTATGGTCCGAGTTGCCGAGCTGCGATAAACGTTGACTCAAATGATTTTAAGAAACTAAATTCCGTGCTTTATGAAGAGTGAAAAAAGCAGAATTTAACAGACGAAATCATTCGGCCGATTAGAGTGAGGTATTACCGAAACAAAATGGTGACGTCACGTACCGCAATGGTCGGCAACGGGTCGCCGCATACGTTTCTTCAACACAACGTGGCTGTGTCAATTTTAAAAAATCTGTTTGTGTATATATATATATATATATATATATATATATATATATATATATATATATATGTGTGTGTGTGTGTGTGTGTATATATCGGTCTCCATCCATGTACCCGTTATTAATGCGCACCATGATTTTACAAGTTAATTTTGGGGGAAAAAAATGTGCGTTATATTCGGGAAATTACGGTAATACATTTCTGTTCAAAGATGGTTATGTGGCCCAGTCCACGATTTGTTACTAAAATACAGTACTAATATTTTGTGTAATTTAATTATTTAAAATTGATCTTACAGTCGTAAATCCATTACTGTACTGCGTCCATGAAAACATTTGATGTTTTCACGTCAATAAAGCGTTATATATAAGCGCTCCCGTCAGGGGGGACATTTCACGCGGGGCAGCCATTTTTTGGCACACACCGGCCCGTTGTCGATCAAGTTTCATTTTACAATCGTGACAACGGTGACGCTCAGCTGACCAAATGTCGGTTTATATTTTGGCCGGTGCCAATTTTGGGTACCCGACTCCTCATCGTGACATAAACTGGAGTATGATTGGAAATTTTGTGGTCTCAGGACGAGCTCTGACGCACGGGACGGGACCGGACAGGAGGAAACATCGGTTTGGGCATCAAATATGGATCTGGCAACTGGATCGACCGAAGCTTTTCCAAATAACGGCTTTTATGCAACTCATCCAATGAGTTTACAGCGTCTGAAAGGACCGGGGCTTTCATAATTTGTAAGTGAATCCACCTTTAGAAACTACGATCATTGACAATACAGACACACAATGACGGACAATATGGCGGCACAATACAGCGATCACGTGATTGTGTGACGTTGGTGATCGGGGTCTATAGGACATGACGATTCGGGTAAAACACATGCCAAAAAGAACCTAAAACATAATGTCAAGATTAAGGTCGTTTTCACAGGTTTAAACCAGAATTACTTTCATTACCTTGAAATACCTTTCTGTGGATTTTCTCCCGACTCCTCGTCAACATAGTCAAACTCACGCTTACAACAGGAGAACCGATGTGCTTTTCAAAATAAAGCATGTAAAAGAACAATTTGTATTTGACATGCTATTTCAGACGACTTCTGGCAAATAGTGCGCAAATAATGAGATATATTCTTTTAGACATATTGTTAAATTATTAATTCTAATGCATCTTTAAAAAAAAAAAAAATCATTTGCAAGGCGTGGAGGATCGCCACAATCTTTTATGGGTAGGGGAAACCCCGGTGATTGATTGATCAACTACATTGACATTATTAAATGACAAGGCAACTTTAGAAACACGTTATTTTTTAAATATAACATGTTAAAAGGGCTGAAGTTTCCAAAATCTGCATTAAAAAACTGATTTTTGCACTAACCTTCCTTTTCCGTTGTGCGGGATCCGATTTGCAATCCCGATCGATGTGCTCCCCGACTTTAATATCGGGCGTCTCTCCTCTCTTGATAGGAATGGGGATGTTGCACAATGGGCACACGGGGACCTGGACATCCTGTGAAAAAGAAATAACAAATTGGAATTGGGCGTTGTCTAATGTGCAGTGGCGCCTCCAGAAATTTTTCATAGGGGTGGCCAGATGGGGCCACTTAAAATCTTGGGGTGGCCAAAAATAAAAGCCATAATTTCAGGTTTTCATTATATTATTGCAGTAAAAAGGTCAGGGGAAAACTATTAGAAAGACTTACAGACACGGCTACTGATATACTTTGGTGTATTGTGTAATATTTCATGTTAATAATGATTTAATGTGCATAGTCCATAACTGTCCAGTCAACATTTTGAGTTCCACAACAATTCTGTTTTATTGTGTTATATATTAGGCATTAGGTGTACATTTAACTAGGCATGTCAAACGATTAACATTTTTAATTGAGTTCATCACAGCTTAGAAATTAATTAACCGTAATTAATTGCAATTCAAACCATCTCTAAAATAAGCCATATTTTTCTGTAAATTATTGTTGGAATGGAAAGATCAGACGGATATATACATTCAACGGACTGTACATAAGTACTGTATTTGTTTATTATAACAATAAATCCACAAGATGGCGTTAACATTATTAACATTCTTTCTGTGAAAGGGATCCACGGATAGAAAGACTTGTAATTCTTAAAGGATAAATTTGAGTTTGTATATTGTGACTAAATATTGCCATCTAGTGTATTTGTTGAGCTTTCAGTAAATGATACTGTAGCAACTTAACTGTTCTGCCCAAATGCATGATGGGAAGTGGTGCAACCATGAATGTGTGTGGTGGCTGCAAATGCGATGTCTTCTCTGCGTTGGGTACACTACAGGGTGTTAAAGGGTATGAAAACGCAAAGGGGGTGTGAGACATCAATAGAACCGTTATGTGCCAAGATAACAAATTTTGATAAAGTTAACAAAAAAATCAATCACAATAATGAGCAATTATCGAAAATAGATCGAAAATGAAAAAAACATTTCCAAAAGTGTTCAGAAAACAGCCGAATGGGGCCTCCGCCAGTTAACATAACAAGGAAACAAAAGGTCGAGGCAGGTGCCATCGTTGTTTATCGACGAGAGAGTTGCGTTCGTGTTTTCTCAAAAAAATCGCTAAGATGGTTCAAACCTGTCACGCTATGTGGTTTACAAATAGCCATTTGTCGCAATGTAGTACCCATGAGTTCCCGAACATGAGAAAAAGAGCTGGACTACGCAGACAATGAGTAAAGTTCGTCAGTGCTAAGAGGGCTAATTTTGCAGACCCAGCCTCCAGCACGGTTTTGTGTGGTGTGCATTTTACACCTGAAAGCTATACGAACTATGGGCAAATGAAATCAGGTTTTGCCAAGAAATTGCTGCTGAAAGCAGATGCGGTGCCCGGTGAAAGAGGACGATGACTGGCTCTGGTGAGACCACCTCACCACCCCAGGCAAAGCAAAGGAGGGAAATGGCCAGAGTGAGTACTCTTTTATAATAAAAAACCTATCACGCATTGGATATAGGACTGGACACATGTATAAATTATCGCTCGTAAAATATATAGAACAAATCCTCTAATCCCATTCATATTTGTGTCGGTTGGCAGAGCGAAACCGATGATAGCATATTAAATGACAATTATTCTATACATTACTTTATTTTGCGGTCACGGTGTGTCAGCTTCACAAAAAGAAATGCAAAACAAACCATTCGGTGATTCTGTTGCCGCCGGTATTTCATCAGTGTGATTGCTCCTCTCAATGATCCTTTCATTAGGCTGCATTGGCTTTCGTTTGGGCTCAAATTGATGACCAAAAACACCAAAGAAAGGTTCATAACTCTCCTCGTCACCATTAGAAGAATGTTTGTTACGTCGGATTCGTCGCTGCAAATAGAAACAAAATTGTCCGCCATCATCGCCGCCATTCAGTACTAAGCACTGAGCCGGTTGTTTCCCTATAGTGACGTCACACACACAATATGCTAGATTTCCGGCATCTCGGGGGCGGGTCCTTTTAGCTTGACAATCGACCTAATTTCTATCATTTTCTTGGTGTTGCGATGTGTGTAATTACACGAAGTGGCATGATATGAATTCAAAAGGCATGCGTTGATGGATAAATGATGGAATATTAGCATTTCCCCAGGTGTTGTCATACCCTTTAAGAAAAAGATCAACTCCTGTCATTCTTCCCCACGTCGCTTCCCACAATATTTATAGTTGCTGTGGGAGAGATGACAAAGCTTTTGCCAATTAAAAGCACGGCCCCAATGAATGCTTGACACTAGAGGTGTGCAAAATTTCCGATTCTTTGATTATTCGCGATTCGGCCGTGGAAGATTCGAGAACGATTCACAAACATCCAAATTCCGATTATTGAAATATGCCAAGTAAAGCGGAAGTACAACACACTCAGTGCGCCGCGCGGTCAATGAGGAGCGGAGCGAGAGTAGCTAAACATCATGCTTCTCATTACCCGGCCCCTCGGGTAATGCCAATGCTCAACTCACGGCTCTAGCTCAACTCATGCCACGAGATAAAAACACATACCTGACTGCTGCCGAAAAGCTGCTACAAAGTACTTCCACATAATGTTACGGTAGATATCATTTATATAGGACTAGATGCAATATAGATTCGGTAGCGTTAGCAGCACATCTACAAAAAGCTAGATGCGGGCGTTAGTAAACGGCCGCCATCTTAAAGCAGTACACTTCCCTGCAAGGCTGTTGTAGCGAACCTTCTTAGCAAACCTAATTACCTTTTTATCTAAAATACTCCTAAATCGGTAAAATATTGACTTGAATCTATCTTTAAAATAGTTTTAAAACTTTCACACGTCGAAAGTAGACAAAAGGGAAATTATGGAATAACGGGAGCAATTTTAACAACTTTAACGGTTGATTCACAACATTAAATTAATTGAATGTAGTTTAAAGCCATGTTAACTTGATACTGAAATAGTAGTTTGGTTTAGCCTGAGAGTATTTTTGAAAAATTTTGGAACTAATGTACAAAACATTTATAAAAAAAAAAAAAATTTTTAAACGAGGGGGGTGCATTAATAATGGTTTTATAATCGAATCGGAGCCTCTGAATCGTAATCGTAATCGAATCGTTAGGTGCCCAAAGATTCCCAGCTCTACTTGACACTGTGCTTTATCTCTGTATATAAGTAAAATGGCCCCATTGTAGGCTGTTTGCGGCAATGCGTGAATGAGTCGTACCGCTAATGCGTTAATTGCGATATTTTCACGTGATTAATTTAAAAAAATTAATTACTGCCCGTTAACGCGATAAATTTGACAGCCCTACATTTAACAAATCAAAATAAATGCATTCATTTGGGATGAAATCCATAACTGATGCTACAACAATCTAACGATATACTGGCAAGCGGGGTGGCCAGTGGGGTGGCAAACCACGGCCACCCCTGGCCACACCCTGGTGGCGCCACTGCTAATGTGACAACCGTGATCGACACAACACTGGCTGACCTTTTTGTAAGACGAGGTGCATTTGTGGTGCGCGTAAGTGACATGGTCCTTGCAAAATATTTCTTGACAGGCGTCACATTTCATGGGAAGGAAGTCTGGAGAGGAAAAGCAGGTTGTTAATTTTCATGATGAAATCAAGAAACATTCATCCATCTTTCCAGCAGTGTTCACCTACCTAAACGCTTGCAGGTCTTCTCTGAACAATGTTCTCCAAGATCTGGAAATTCCATGGCATAGGCTCAACTAAAGAAAGAAATTACATTATCTTGTGAGTGATGGAAATGAAAACTGGAGCCGTGATGACGATGTAAACAGTGCGACTCTACCGGATGTTGCGGTCTAGCTCGTAGCAATAGCTACCTTTATGCCAAGTCATGGTTACATGGCTAAATAAACACACATTATTAAGTTATCAATTACAACCTTAAAGACAAGAGAATTATTCACCAAGTCGACCATAATATACGATAATATTTCCGCCATGGAGAGAGCACATTCCTCAAATATGTCAATTTTGCCAGCAGAAAAATCGCTAGCCAGGCTATGCTACGACCAAAGATTAGCTACTGGGTGAAGTTACATAACTAATATCGACTAAAGCTATTCCGGAATGACTCGGGAGTCATTTGGGATAATACGATGATGTTAATACGACTGCCGTATTTCACCAACTCTTCCAGGCTAGCAGTTAGCAAGTGGCTAACAGCAATATTTAGAAGACTACTAAAATTACATAACAGTACTTCACGCAAAATACGGCAAGGCGGATGGTTAATTAGCAAGGAATTTATCATATTTAAGATTTGTACGGCGAATATTTGGCGAAATGAGAACGAACACGACAGTAGTGGGAGAAGTGAGGCATTGACTCACCAGTTCCAAACTCGTTGCAGTCTTACAGGCGTATAATTAAGTACAAATAGTAAATTTCAAGCCTTATTCGTGTTAAATCCGCGCAGGGTGACGCTCGTAGTCCTTCTGTTGGCTAAACAACTTATCATTCAGGCGTTCAAGTGTGGGCATTTGAGGTGTCTGTGAAGGGCCGCCCACACGGCTACGTCACCGTGACGTCACCCACATTGACGTCATTCATATTGTTTTTGAACCGTCCGGAACCTAGAAGGTTCGAGGTTTCACCAGATTGTTGTGTCATCTTTGACACTTTTCAATATTTACTTATGAAACAAAAATCCATTGCAATAAAAAAATAAAAATAAAATAAAATAGAAATTATGCTCAAAAGTAGATTTTATATGTTTGGATATGATATGATGATGTGATAATAAAAAATAATAAAATCATTAAACATGGAAAATGTACATGTGTATACTATTTATTTTTCAAAAAATATGTATCTAATATCATGATGTCAGAATTTGTGTCAAATGTTATGAGATGATCCAAGTGAAATGATGAGATATCCCGATCACGCCATCGGAAATCGGGGCAATCGGGCCATTTTTCAGAGGATCAGAATCAAGTGAAAAGGATAGGCTTTTTAATTAAAAATTATATATATGCGTTTCCATGCTTTATGCTCGTTCCATCCTGCTGCTTTTCTTGCTCAACAGTGTAGCTGGCTTGGTGCTTAAAGTGCATGTGACACGAAAAAGCATGTTTATTTCATAATACACGCGGTATTTTATGCTCCTGAATGATATGGACCGCTTGGATGTGTGTGGAAGTGATCGCTATATTTATTTATTTTTTTTAATCCCGCGCCATGAAAATGAGTGACTTCTGACAACAGTCTCGAGTTGAGAAAGAGGGCGCTGTGACGTGTACAGTAGAAGGAGTCCTCTTCACTATGCAGCCGTACTGTTGTATGAGAAGAACTATGGATTCGGCGGATTTTGCGGATTAATACATTTTTCGCATCACGCCAGCCAAACGCCTGCAGAAAAATCTTGCTGTATGAGGGAGAAGCGTGTGCGCCTTTTTGGAGTTTCAAAAGGTTCCCATTCACCATGGATATTGGCCAAAACAAGTCCTACCACTGTGGGACCATAGGACATACGAGGAAGTGAGTAACCATCTTGTTTTGTATTATGTCAAATACTGGGATCATTTTAATACGGAGGTGGGTTGCATTTTGTGACTGACATGCTCCTTGTCGCACATACCCCCGCCGGGCGAGCACTATACTTGGCTTTTGCACTCTTGGTGTGCCCGATGTTCTGTCAAATTTTCCACCCGATCAGAAATTGCAACTTTTTGTTAAAAATAGCCGCGAATACAACGATTACAAAGTAAACACTACAAACTTTCTTTAAATAAAGGACTACTTACGTTTGATCATTGATAGGCATGTAAAAAGCTCTCCTAATGCACATTAGCTGCACGTTAGCTGCACAGCAACTGCAGCCGCCCGTCTCCGGGGAATGAACTGTAAATTGCTCTCTGCCGGGTAGTTTGCTGATCAGCGAAGACAATCGACAACCCAGTCGTCATGTCTAAAGTTCTGGGCTAGTTATGTGTGATTTTCCGCTTCGAAGACTTTGAAACATCACTCGGTTCGGGTTAGCATGTCGGCTAGCTGTCACGCCTCTTGGTTTGTTTACATTCTCCGAAGCTGGGGAAGGGAAATGACATAAACCCGATTTAGGTGTCATAAAATATCGTTCGGGAGGTGCGACAGTAAAGGTGAAGTCGACAGTTTTGACCATTATGGAGTAATTTTGCCATGTCGTCCTGAATAAGTGCGTTTTTATTCTTTCATATTCCATTTAGCATAAGACTGTTATTTGTCATGACCATGCTATTTATTTAGCAATTGGGGAAAAATACTTGGATAAAAATAATATCCTCTAAAAAATATTGAAGTAGAGAGACAGAAACAATGACATTTTGCAGCTCTTCGTCGCGTTTTTCTCGTTGTGAATAATTCCCCCTCGACGGGCTGACTGGTCCTTCTCAAGCCATTTATTTAGCTATTGGGGAAAAAATACTTGGATAAAAAGAATATCCTGTAAAAATATTGGAGTAGAGAGACTGAACAATGACATTTTGCGGCTCTCTTCGTCGAGTTTTCCTCATTCTGAATAATTCCCCCTCAATGGACTGCATACTAAATCAGGTGAAATCGTGACTCCGCTGACGTCATCCACCTGTTGGGGACGCTAGAGCCCTATAATGGTAGGCGTGGCTAACCGGCAGATTAAAAGACTAATTTCTCGTCATCTGCGCTTTGCTAAATTGTTGTATAAAGTTGAATCGTCTCAAAATATGATTCTAATTCACATAATAATGCTATTTAAGACTTTTTTTTCTCATGTCGTATGCTCTTTAAAGTTAACGATGATTGAAAGGTTTGTAGCTTTTGATCTTGCGAGAGAAAGGCTCAGTAGCACTACGATCAAAGGCACAAATGTGTTAATCTGTAAAGTCCTTTGAGACATCTGTTGTGATTGAGGGCTATACAAATAAAATTGAATTGAATTGAATTGAATCATCGTTTCGTCAATCTTTGTTGTCGAGAGGCTGTTCTTGGGAGCGTGAGTGAATTTTAGTGGATTCCCTCAATGAAGTATTTAATAAGGACTAGCATTTTTCTGCATTATTCTTGGGTAAGAATAAGAATCCAGGTTCCTGCCACATCCCCCCCAAAATATGCATGGTATGCATATTGAACTCTCCAAATTGTCTATAGTTGTGAGCGTTTGCGTGAATGGTTGTGCCCCGCCTTCTGCCTGGAGTAAGTTGTGATAGGCTCCAGCACCCTTGCGACCCTCGTTAGGATAAGCTATTCAGAAGATGAATGAATGATATGAATGTTAAAGAGAGCGATTAAAAGTATGGAGTTAAAGGTAATGCAATGAAAAATGTGTGTGTGCCTACATTTTGTGCAACCAAGGCAAAAAGTAAGTGTGGAGCCTTGGCAATATACTGTATATCTCAATGTTATTTTTTTTTTCAATATCGTTCAGGCCTAATTTATATATATATGTATATGGCGGGAAACACTCAGGTGACTCGAAGTTCCACTCTGAGACTCCCAATTTGGCCAAATTTCAAAATTGTCCAATATGCATTGTGATACATCATTGGAAAGCTTAAAATCTCAATTTTCTGGGGGTTAGGGTTAGGGACTCGAACCAAAGTATTTTCATGAAATTCTGATGTGTGATTTAATCTCACAGATTTGTTTTTTTTTCAAGTCAGTTCATGTTCATGTCAGTGTCCCTCTGAAGTGGACCCATTCTTGAGACTTGGACTTAGAAGCCCCCGCGTTGCAATACGGTAATGCACATAATGCAAACATTGATCCAAATGAGGGATGGCTTGCTTGACTTCGTTGTTCCTTGTAGAGGCTGGCCTGACCGCAGTAGTTTTGCAAGTTTGAAAAATTTACACAGATTAATGCTATGCTAACTCTGATGCAGGTCAGACTTTTGGTAGCAAAATTAGTGGTGTTTCCCCCACCTCCACAACATTGACGTCTTTTTACATTACTTACAGTGGCTTGTGCTGGCCGAAATAAAAACTTCTAATATCTCTCCTCTTCGAAGGGAGTAGAGGAGGCGACATGTTATATTTCTGTCGGCAGGGTTGTGCGAGTGTGTGTCTGTGTGGCGGGAGGAGGGGGCAAAGGTTTTTCAAAAGATCTCAAAACAACATACAGTGCCTTGCAAAAGTATTCGGCCCCCTTGAACCTTGCAACCTTTCGCCACATTTCAGGCTTCAAACATAAAGATATAAAATATTAATTTTTTGTCAAGAATCAACAACAAGTGGGACACAATATTGAAGTGGAACAAAATTTATTGGATAATTTAAACTTTTTTAACAAATAAAAAACTGAAAAGTGGGGCGTGCAATATTATTCGGCCCCCTTGCGTTAATACTTTGTAGCGCCACCTTTTGCTCCAATTACAGCTGCAAGTTGCTTGGGGTATGTTTCTATCAGTTTTGCACATCGAGAGACTGACATTCTTGCCCATTCTTCCTTGCAAAACAGCTCGAGCTCAGTGAGGTTGGATGGAGAGTGTTTGTGAACAGCAGTCTTCAGCTCTTTCCACAGATTCTCGATTGGATTCAGGTCTGGACTTTGACTTGGCCATTCTAACATCTGGATACGTTTATTTTTTAACCATTCCATTGTAGATTTGGCTTTATGTTTTGGATCATTGTCCTGTTGGAAGATAAATCTCCGTCCCAGTCTCAGGTATTGTGCAGATACCAACAGATTTTCTTCCAGAATGTTCCTGTATTTGGCTGCATCCATCTTCCCGTCAATTTTAACCATCTTCCCTGTCCCTGCTGAAGAAAAGCAGGCCCAAACCATGATGCTGCCACCACCATGTTTGACAGTGGGGATGGTGTGTTCAGAGTGATGAGCTGTGTTGCTTTTACGCCAAACATATCGTTTTGCATTGTGGCCAAAAAGTTCCATTTTGGTTTCATCTGACCAGAGCACCTTCTTCCACATGTTTGGTGTGTCTCCCAGGTGGCTTGTGGCAAACTTTAAACGAGACTTTTTATGGATATCTTTAAGAAATGGCTTTCTTCTTGCCACTCTTCCATAAAGGCCAGATTTGTGCAGTGTACGACTGATTGTTGTCCTATGGACAGACTCTCCCACCTCAGCTGTAGATCTCTGCAGTTCATCCAGAGTGATCATGGGCCTCTTGGCTGCATCTCTGATCAGTTTTCTCCTTGTTTGAGAAGAAAGTTTGAAAGGACGGCCGGGTCTTGGTAGATTTGCAGTGGTCTGATGCTCCTTCCATTTCAATATGATGGCTTGCACAGTGCTCCTTGAGATGTTTAAAGCTTGGGAAATCTTTTTGTATCCAAATCCGGCTTTAAACTTCTCCACAACAGTATCTCGGACCTGCCTGGTGTGTTCCTTGGTTTTCATAATGCTCTCTGCACTTTAAACAGAACCCTGAGACTATCACAGAGCAGGTGCATTTATACGGAGACTTGATTACACACAGGTGGATTCTATTTATCATCATCGGTCATTTAGGACAACATTGGATCATTCAGAGATCCTCACTGAACTTCTGGAGTGAGTTTGCTGCACTGAAAGTAAAGGGGCCGAATAATATTGCACGCCCCACTTTTCAGTTTTTTATTTGTTAAAAAAGTTTAAATTATCCAATAAATGTTGTTCCACTTCACGATTGTGTCCCACTTGTTGTTGATTCTTGACAAAAAAATTAAATTTCATATCTTTATGTTTGAAGCCTGAAATGTGGCGAAAGGTTGCAAGATTCAAGGGGGCCGAATACTTTTGCAAGGCACTGTAAAATCAGCCATTCCACTGTCCGGAAAATGGTCTACAAGTGGACGACATTCAAAAGAACTGTCAACATGCCCAGGTCTGGCCGTCCAAGCAAGTTCACCCCGAGAGCAGACCGCAAGATGCTAAAAGAAGTCTCCAAAAACCCTAAAATGTCATCATTGGACCTTTAGTAGGCTCTTGCTACAGTTGAAGTGAAAGTGCATGCCTCTACAATCACAGGTTTAACCTTCATGGGAGGTGTGAAAGGAGGAAACCTTTGTTTTCCAAGAAGAACATGAATGCCAGTCTGAAGTTTGCCAGAGTGAATGTAGACAAAGACCAGGACTTTTGGAATAATGTTCTTTGGACAGATGAATCTAAAATTGAATTATTTGGACACCAGAACAGAGGACAGGTATAGCGTAAACTCAATGCAGTATTCCAGGAAAAGAACCTCATACCAACTGTGAAGCATGGAGGTGGAAGTGTCATGATTTGGGGATGCTTTGCTTCAGCAGGACCTGGCCGGCTCACAATCATAGAATCCACCATGAATTATGTCATGTGTCAGAAGGTGCTTGAGGAACATGTGAGCTCATCTGTGAAAAAAACTCAAGCTGAAGAAAAACTGGACCCTGAAACATGAAAATGACCCAAAACAGACCAATAAATCCACCAAGGACTGGCTGAAAAAGAAGAAACGGAGAGTCCTGTCGAGTCAAAGCCCAGATCTTAATCCCACTGACATGCTGTGGGGTCACTTGAAACGGGCTGTACATGTAAGAAACCCCTCAAACATCTCAAAGCTGAAAGTATTACTATAAGAAAGGGGTCAAGTCATCAGCCAATCAAATGTGCGTTTGAGGGGGAAAAAAATAGACCGGCACATACAGCAAGTGAAAAGGGATAAATGTAAATCTGAACATAATAAAAATAATTCACCAATAATGGTAGGGTGTATTCTATCCTTAAAACATATGGGAAGACAATCTGAATTACCCATATAACCAGGGCCGGCCCAGGCCATTTGGGGGCCCTAAGCAAAATAATGCAAAGGGGTCCATATTTTAGGTCCACCATTTCGTTACAGTGTACTGTGAAACCCATACATGCAATCCAACCCATACGTCCATATTTTGTATATTAATCAGATTTTCTTGCACTGCATACTTCAAACTTCTCTCCCCAAATGATTGTCAGTACTTACAATAGATAGCGCCAAACCTTTTTCTAAAAGAGGAAAGAAAGAAGTTAAGGAAGAACTTTTATTTTTTTAAGATTATAATCAAGTATCAAAACCCACAAAAGTCAAATAAAGCAAACTGTAGTTAACAAAATAGAATATAAATCAAACAATTGCCAGATTGGGGGACCCCTAGTGGCCCTAAGCAGCTGCATAGTCTGCGTATAGGCTGGGCCGGCCCTGCATAAAACTGAACTCATTATATAACGCAAATAAGGTGGCTTAAAAGTTGGTGGGGACAATTTGAGCATCCTTAAAGTTTGCAGTGTTATGTCCCTGCCGTCCCTATGCAAACCTACTCCCTTGAGCTGAATATAGTAACCACAAAATCATTTTTCTGGATGTACATTTTAAGCAAAACGTTTCTCCTGATGCATTTACCAGTTTTACTGTCACAAAATGGTCGCTAGAGGGCGGAACAGCTCTGTTTATAGTCAGTAAAGTCCCCTGCGCATTGGAAGGGATTTGGGAAGTGCGCAGGGTCAAGGAGCTTAACAAGGGATCACTTTTACAGCAGCGAGATGACGTCGAGGCGAAGAAAAGTTGCTTGGACAGTAACAACTTGTGCGCAGTAGCCTTTGATTAAACACAAACATGAAGTGTAATGTTGGGGGTGGGGGGGGGGAGTCAACTTTGAACGTTTTTGTGTAATCCGATGCTTATTTCTGCAGGCTTATTCTCATGGGTTCATGATATTTTCGTACTGCAGCAGATGGCCGAGCAAAAGAACACAATGAGCAACTTTTTCGCAACAGGGAACAGACGGCGTCGCTGAGTTTACACAGTGATGAGTACATCTCTCGGGCCCTGTGTGGGTTTAGCTCACCTTTTTGCCAAGTTTTCCAAGTCGCCATGGTTCAATACAAAACTCGAAATGTCTGGAAGGAAACAAAACTCTTGTTTAATGGAGCTGTCCCTGGTGCTGCAGGGGACCACTTGGTAATTAAGTAGGCTTTGGAGCATTTTGGGCATATAAGTTAAATTGCTGGTTCAAAGGTGATCATCATTCACATACTGACCTCACAAAAAATAGAATGTTTTTTTTTCTTTTTTTCCTGCTTTTGAATTACGCTTACAAAAGCAATTGCAGGTAATAACTAGGATGGGGGAAGTCAAATGTAACTAAGGCAATAAACAGATACAATGACAGAATAAATAAAGAATAAATATGGATGATGAATATAATAATAATAATAATATCATTCATTTCTGCCTTGTAGGGGAAATCAAAAAAATGTATACTTCCTCCTTTCACAAAAACGAAAAATTTTCATCATGATTATTGAACTATAGCTATTCTACAGTCATAACTTTATCATTTTATTCTCTACTGCAAAGACGTGGTACTGTATATATGTAATTGGACAATTTTATCACAAAGTTAAGCCAAAACAAATACATAAAATAAAACAATTGTCTAACAATAATCATGTCTTTATTATTTCTGTATTCTTTGGAGCACTTTATTCAGATATTTTAGTGTCCATTTTAAGTTACTTTAAAATGGTTCCTTGTCCTACACTGCAAAAACACACCTCCTTAAAACTAGTTAAATTCCCTTGTTTTCAGTGTGAATTTAGTAGAAATAAGTGATACTATCTGCCAGTGCTTCAATTAAATTTTACTCATTTTTTTTTAAATGAGGAAAAAAGCAATCCGAAAATAAACTTAACATACTTATTTTAAGCAAGAAATTAGTATATCTTTTTTTTTTTTTTTTTTTTTTTAACCTTTAAAATGTCGAAATGTTCTTCAGTCAAGAATAGATATTGTTCAAAACATTAAGTGAAATCAGTTTTTTCTTGATTTAGGTGAAAAATTACCAACTTTTATATGTATGGGCTTAATAAGAACAAATAGAGTATTAAACCTACGCATTAATCTGTTTACGAGATTATTTAACCGTCAAAACAAGATGAAGAAAATCATTTGACTATAGATTTAAGATAAATAATCTGATTAAGACGTTATAAATTTGCAGTGTATATATGTATATAGATTTTTATCGAAGCTTCACATTTGGATCCCCTTTTCTTTATAAGTATTTTAGCAGAGTGGACGTAATAAGTTATATCAAAACAATAATAACAATAATAATAATTGTGACTCTTCATCCAGCCCTGTAATTAACAAGGTGCGAGGCAGGCGAAGGAAGGAGGAGAAAGACGAGGAGAGGGGAGGCAAAAAAAAATAAAAAATAAAAAATGCAAATTACTCCGCACAAAGGCTCCTCGTAAATTGGCGTCACCGTTTCTCAAATTATATCATTACTATATTTTGAAAATGTTAATCTGTTGAGCGGATTTCCCGGGGGAGTTGAGTAAATTAGTTCTATTTCCGAGGCTGCCTGCCTCTCCGCAGGAAAAGAAGAAGAAAAAAAAAGGCACGTCGGCGACAAGCACCTCTGATTTGCTGATTACAATTAGACTCCCCACTTTGGGCTCCTTCAAGCATTCATAATTTTCGGCATATTAAGCACGTTTTAGTAAAGGTGATAAGTCACTTTTAATTGAAATGAAATGATTATTCTAATGGAAGTTTGGTTATTATTATTATGAGGAGGCACTAGTCAGTCCAGGCTTCATTTTTAACTCGGAGCAAAGAGAGAGAGAGAGAAAGAGATGAGTGCAGAAAGAGTGGGGTGGGGTGGGGGAGAGATTTTGAAGGGCATTAGGGTGTCAGGATTGAATGAGGTAATTTGAAGGGAATTACTTTCTCTTCTATCAGAAATGAACTGAATTAAAAAGTCCAAATCAATCGCTTTCACTTCTCCATTCTACTTTGACAGCGGCACAATTACAGATAATTAGATGGGAGGAAACTTTTAATTGTGGGATTAGAGGGAGAGGCAGAGCATTTGCAAGGATCAGAGAGAGGGGGAAACATTTCCAGGCACTTCTTTTATTTTATTTATTTTTTTGTTGCTTTGCTCCGAAATCGAATCAAAGGATTTGAGAGCTTAAAATGGCAAGCAACCTCTCCCTCTCTCTCTCTCTTTCTGCTGTTTAATTGGAACTGCATCTAGTTCATCCAAATCATCCTGGAAAAAAAAAAAACAATTAATTTAGATTTAATTCTATAATTATCACCAAATCAAATAATGTGCAACCTAATTTAGATGGTTAAAAATTAACGTGCGTGAAGTTAATTGAGTAATTAAACCCCCCTAAACTGCCGCCTATTAATTTGCCTGCCTAATTAAAAATGAATTTGATGCCGTGCTGCTATATAAGAAGGCATTGTTGGCAGAGGATGGGCATCCTGATAAGGCCTACGGTACATGTCTTTTTGGTGTTGTTTAAACAGGTGCATTATTTGTCAACATTACTTTGACTTATAGACAAAGATGCGTAATTCATACTTTAAGTATAAAAAAACAATATAAACGCTGGGAGATATAACACAAGCAGCAAAAAAATTCATGCCAGATTGAGAAAATATACCCTTTGAGCAATGCAGGAAGCAAAAAAAAAAAAAAAAAATGAAATAAATGTCATTAGTATTCAAACAATTATCTAGAAACAACTCATGCCCCTTTGAACAATCCAGTGTTAAATGTAGAGACCATTTCATTGCACTTAATGTCAATAAGCATTAAAAGACAAAAAGCGGGAGGAGAAGCAGTGCAACATCCATTTTTGGAGAACATCATCTCTGCACTGATGTCATCCACTGGCCACGCAATGTCAAATGGGAGAAAAAGAAAGTTTTTTCATTTAAAATGATCTTGAGGTGACCTGGCTGTGGTGGTGGGGGACATGGGGAGGAGGCTTCATGATGTAGCACATTATAGGGGCACTTGTACCCTCCAAAATTTCCTTGTCTTTTTTTCCATCTCGACTTGCTTAATGAAATAAAAATTTAGCGAACATTCAACATACAACAAATTTATATGGCGGAAAACACAGACAAGACTGAAAAAGCAATTTCTGCTCTTACACTCCTCTTTAAAAGAAACTGCTGTATTTAAAACCAAAACAACAGTTGTGTTTGATAGAACAAGATGTCTATATGCTGCCATAGCGGATTCATGGCGCATTAAGCCCCCAAACTATTTTTAATTTGTCTGTTTTACCCTGGAAACCCTGCTTTACAGACGTCGCGCAACCGCTTTTGTTTCAACCCAGCCATAAAACGATGGTAATTAATTATATATATTATTCAAAATGTATGTCATTTTTAGCTTAGAATCCTTAATTGATGTCTAATAGTTCATTTTTAAAAAATGACTTTAAAAAGTTACGCGCTAATTTTAAACTTTTAAACAAATGACGTCACAATAAAAAAATGCCGTCTGTAAAAAAGTCACAGATATCTACCTCATAACTATCGCCTAATTGTTTTTTGTTTTTTTAACCGTCACATTTTTCCAATATGTTAGATGATAAACAATCGATCCAAACAAAGAAAAATTGAAAAAACAACATTTAAAAGGGTAAATATATGAAAAAGAACATCTCGACCACTCCTTGTTGTCTGTGATTTCTGCATCGCGACCCTTGTTATAGCACCATGTTTCACCCATAAAATCCCCCCAAAATCCATCTGTGGCCATTCACAGCTGTGGCTTGACACTCAGTGATACATGCTACCGGAGTTTTTGGATCGAAACAAGGTTAGTAAGCGATAATATCTCGTTAAAGTTATGGCGTCTGTAATTCTGCTCTTGCGTGTTCTAATCATCAGATAGGGTTTGCTGTATAAAAAACATTTTTTAAAAAAAAGCCCTCCTAGTCAAATTTTTTCTTCCCCCAGAAAATTGAGATTTTAAGCGTTCCAATGAAGTATCACACGTGCATGTTGGACAATTCTGAAATTTGGACAAATTGGGGGTCACAGAGCGGAACTTCCCCTCACCTAAGTGTTTCCGCCCTATACATACATGGCGGAAAACACAGACAAGACTAAAAAAGCAGTTTCTGCTCTTGCACTCCTCTTTAAAAGAAACTGCTGTATTTTAAGCCAAAGCAACTGTTGTGTTTGATAGAACAATATGTCTATATGCTGCCATAGCAGATTCATGGCGCATGAAGCCCCCGAACTATTTTTAATCTGTCTGTTTTACCCTGAAAACCCCCGTTTACAGACGTCGCGCAACCGCTTCAGTTTCAAACTAGCCATAACAAGAAGGTAAGTCGTTATATTTATTAAAAGTTTTGGTTAAAAAAAAAATACTTAAAAAAATTATTCACTCGCATATTTTAAACTTTTAAACTAATTATGTCACAATGAAAAATTTGGCGTCTGTAAAAAAGTCACAGATATATACCTCAAATCGCTTAATTGTATTTTTTTGTTACTGTCGCATTTTCCTCGATATGCTAGATGATAAATAATCGATCCAAACCAAAAAAAATTGGGAAAAAAAAAACTTTTAAAAGGGTAAATATATGAAAAAGAAAATCTCAACCACTCCTTGTTGTCTACGATTTCTGCATCACGACCCTTGTTATATCACCATGTTTCACCCATAAAATCCGCCAAAAATCCGGCTGTAGCCATTCACAGCTGTGTCTTCACACTCGGTGATACATGCTGCATGGAGTTTTTTGGATCGAAACAAGGTAAGTGCACGATAATATCTCGTTCAAATCGTGGCATCTTTAATTCTGCTCTCGCTTGCTCTCGCCTCCAATTAGGGTTTTGCTGTTTATAAATGTTTTTTTTTTTTTTTTTAATGCCTTCCTGTTCAAAATTTTTGTTTCCCCAGAAAATTGAGATATTAAGCTTTCCAATGATGTATCACACATGCATTTTGGACAATTTTGAAAGTTGGCCAAATTGAGGGTCTCAAAGCGGAACTTCAAGTCACCTGAGTGTTTTCCGCCATATACTACTTGTCTGCCAAAGGGTCAGTTGTTCTTATGGAGAAGTTAAGGCAGGACAGTGGCTCTAACGTTCATTTTATCATCAAGTTAATAAAAAAACAAATCTTACAATGTCACCCAGATGTATAAAAGAAGCATGCAGTGACTCTGCAAACACTTATACATTTTTCTTCATCATCATAAACTATTTATTAAAACGAGATTGCTCATTCATAAGGTCTTATGTCTTGCCACTTGAAAATGTAAGTTTTTAAATGACTTCAAAGTTCCATCCCTTATGAGTTCATCCAAACGTATACACAAAAGCTTGTTTTTGTGTGCAGGAGAGGGTCAAGTGAGGAGCGGATTATATCCTTCCCTCATAATAATATTAATTAAACAATTTGCATGCTAATAGGGTAACAATTATCGCGGCTTCTGTTGAGAGATTCGGGTTATTACAACATGCCAATCCCGGTGTCAAGGGTCACTGGAGAAGAGGAGTGGGTGGGTCTGTTGTGTGGGGGGGCTGCCAAATTTCAAGTCTGATTAAACACCTCGTGACACGTCCACACTTGGCAAGCTGAATGCATCACTTGAGAGACTAATATGATTTGGATTGTGCAGGAAGCAGCATATACTGTCATCTTTTATTTGGCCCTATGCTGCACTGCATTGAAAATATGACACGTTCACTCTGTGCTGCCTTTAAACGCAGCCATATTTCATCCATCATCCATTTGTTTTATGCCTCTTTGAACATGTCTTCTCGTAAATGCTACATGACTTAATGTAGCATTTCCAGGGTGAAAGCAATAAAATCAATAAAATATTTAACAACTTCGGATTTGTCTACATGCTTATCTACTGAATGGCTCGATCAAAGCAGCTATTTTAAAAGGTGGCCAGTACAGTTCTCCATGCAGGGGGTCGCCTCCTGCTCAAAGCTATCCGCCTGCATGCTCCCCTGCCCGGGATCCAGGCAGCCCTTCCTCCCGGTGGGTCCCCCGCGTGTAAACTGCAATGTAGTTCTTATCAAAGCCCTCTTGTCTTGTTGTGACAGCTCTGATATTGTTTATTGAGGTGGATGTCAGCCTTAATTAGCAATCGATACGGGAGGGGGTGGGGGCGCGCCTGTGACGTCACCGCCCATTACCACCTCTCATTGGGTCTTGTATTCCCCACAAGCCCGGGCTAATTATCGGGGAGGTTCATGTGGATAAAGTGGAGCTCATCTCTGCCTTGCACACATCATGTCCCCGCCTCGTCCGCCACACTCGCGTTTGCGTGCTTTTTAAACTGAATAATAACAATAATAATAAAAAGCATAACAATCCCACCCGTGCACACATCACCGGCCCAACAGCAGACGTCGTTTCCCGCCTCTCTCGCCCGCGGGATGATGGACAGCCGGATACTGGAGCCGCCTCACGCCCAGTTCGGAGGCTCCCTCGGCGGCGGCGGCGGAGGTATGGTGGGCTTCCCGTACCACCTGAGCCACCACCACGTCTACGAGCTGGCCGCCGGCCACCAGCTCCAGTCCTCCGCCACCGTCCCCTTCTCCATAGACGGATTACTCAATGGGTCTTGCGCGGCGTCCGTGGGCGGCTCCGGCGGGATCCTGGCGTCTGGCTGCGGGATGAACGGAGACAATCAGCCGTACAAACTGACAGGTAAAACTGCCACTATATTAACGCTCCGCTGCACGCTTGTTGGAAAATGTGCGATTATCACGCGTGACGAGCACAAAGAGGATCATTTACTTCCTGGTGCATGCCTCTGGCTGCAAAAATGATGCAAAAATGACATTCTAAATGCAACAAAATGATTGCTCGCCTTTTGAACGACGAGGCAGACTTGCAATTGCATGTTCAAAAACAAAGTGATTGTGCTTCTGCTGACAGACTCGGGGGACATGGACAAGGAGAGTCCCGGCTGCAAGAGGCGAAGAACACGGACAAATTTCACCGGCTGGCAGCTGGAGGAGCTGGAGAAAGCGTTCAACGAGAGCCATTATCCGGACGTGTTCATGAGGGAGGCTCTGGCCCTCAGACTGGACCTAATCGAGTCAAGAGTGCAGGTATAGGAATATTTATTTGATGCATGCATTCGATATGTTTGGAGGCTTGTTTTGATTTGTGGATAGGACTGCAAGTTTTGTTTATATTAATATACTGTAAGGACGACAATGTAGAATTTTTGATACTGTGGAAAATATGAAAATCACTATAGGCAGTCTAAAAAAGGAAGATTTTACATTATTATTATTATTATTATTGTTTGAAATGAGGTGCTTATTGGTTGATTTAAAAAAGAACAAAATAAACCTTTTTGCACTAAATTCTTAACTGTGCTGGACATCGATTATATTTGATAAATGTAAACATTTCAATTTGTTGTTGTTGTTGTTGATAAACAAAGCATACTGGTTGCAATTATTAGAGCGTTATACACAGTATAAAAATCATGATGTTATCATGGATGTTTTCAAAGCAGGTTTTATTGATATTTCTCGTGAAATAAAATGTACTCTTAAATAACAACCTGGCATTATGAATAATAGCTCAACGCTGCTGCTTATTGTCGTGTGTCTGTGTGCGCACAGATTGGCCAATTAAAAGTCCAATTAAGGGCCCTAGCATGTGACAAGACAGCAGGAGCAGTTAGTTAATTAAAACATTGTTGCGTTTAATTGATTTGTTTTGGGGAATATGAATTTAAAAAAAAAAAAAAAAAAATCACACTTGCTTTGTCTCGCTCTAAACGCATGCAGGTCTGGTTCCAGAACCGCCGGGCCAAGTGGCGGAAGAAGGAGAACACCAAGAAGGGTCCGGGCCGACCCGCGCACAACGCACACCCGACCACCTGCAGCGGCGAGCCCATGGACCCTGAGGAGATCGCCCGGAGAGAACTTGACCGTCTGGAGAAGAAAAAACGGAAGCAGGAGCGGCGCCTGCTCAAGGCCCAGAACAAGCATCTGCACGGGGATCTATTTCACACCCCGGGATCGGACAGCGACAGCGGCTTGTCTCACGTCACCGACAGCGAGCACGGTACCGGCCCGCGTCTGGACCTCACCAAAATAGGCTGCGAGCCGACACCTCACTCGCTGCACACGTCCAGCCAGAACCAAAGACAAATGGACCAGGACGCCGGTTGCTCTGAGCTGGACTCGCCCGACGCCAGCCACCGCTCGAGCATGTGCTCCGGCACCAACAGAACCTCCGGCTTGCAGAAACTCAACCCGTTCAGCGTGGAAAGCCTCCTTTCGGACTCCAGACCCAGACGCAACTCCGCGGCCTTACCCGCCTCTCGGCCCCTCATTGGGAAGGGTCACTTTCTGCTCTATCCCATCACGCAGCCACTGGGATTCATTGTCCCGCAGACAGCCTTAAAAACGGCTTCGAACGCTGACAGCGGTTCCGAGGACCTGGCCGGGAGAAACCAGGCGCCCGGCGTTCAGTGCAGGAGCGTCTCCCCGGGGGAGACGGACAGGGACCGGGCGGGGTCGGGTTCCAGCACCCCTGGGACTTTGGGCCACGAACACGGGGGAAATGAACATTTAGAAGAGAGTCCACTAGAACCAACACCGAACTCTCTCGAAAAAACGGAATAAACCTTAAAAACTAAGAGTAACGAGAAACAAAAGTGAGGCCAAAGCTCATCTTTGCCACGTTAGGTTCTCCTCTCCCTTTGAGTGTGAGTGTCTAGATATCCTTTTAAACGTGTTAGAAAAACACAACGAAACCCTCAAGAGCTGTGAAAAAAAATTACTTCAACAAAAGAAACGACTATACTATTTATATACATATGTGAGGTTCTTTTCTTAAATAAATTTATTGCATACAACAACCACCTCAAGAGCGTGTTCGACCTTACATGGCGAGAACAACACTTCCGGGTAGGATCAACCAATCACTTCAGAGCATTTTTCCTCGTGCGTTTTTTGTGTGGAAATCTTGATTTTTAATTTTGATTATTATTTTGATTATTATTTTCCTTCTTTTTTTGAAATCTACAAATATTTGATTTAAAAAGTGACATCAAAGTTCTGGGATAAACCTGCAGCCAACTCAGATAGCAGACCAACGTTGAAAAGATGTTGGATCAACATTCCACTGTCGATCTTTTATCGTTGAATCAACGTCACTTTTGCACCCTTAACCCCTTCTAGCCTAGTGTATCACATTTGATACACTCAGAATTTCATAATTTTCAGACTAATTTAGAATTTTGAAAAAAAAAAAAAAAAGATGGATGCAAGTCAACACATGCATCTGCAGGTTCCATGAGAAAAAAAATCTGGATTTAGTTAGGGTTATAAATATTAGCGTGCTTATTACACATATTCATTTTGATTTTTGTTTTTCTATAAATTTGAAAAAAGTGCCATTAGGACCTTATCTTTTAAGTTTTGGGATTCTCTGACAATTGCTTCATGTTCAAGGCATTAAGTGGTTAACTAATGGTTTTTCAACGTTGAAATCCTTACAAATTTAAATGTCATTTCGATTATTAATAATATTGGAACAACGCTGAATCAATGTTATGTTTTCGACCAAAACGCCAGCTCATCCATAATTCAATGACTTTTCAATCATATTTCCCCGTCAATCATAAATCAACTATTTGTCAACATTAGTTCAACTATTAAAAAAATGTTAACCCAACTATCACCTGACATACAATAGAACAACGTTGTTTCAACGTCAATTGACGTCGAAAATTTCGATGTCAACCATACTGATGATTTTGATGGAAAATCAACGTTTATTCAATGTCGGTCTGCTATCTGGGAATCACCTTTTCGCTAATTTCTTGTAAATGTTTTATCTCCTTAATACAAAAATTAATAAATTAATCTAAACAGTTAAAAACCCGACATAAAAACTATAGAGACTGCCAATAAACAAAAGCATTTCTTTTTCCAAAGAGGGCAAAAATCAATTTTGTATGACAACATGACTTCCGGTTAGAGCGACCAATCATATTTTATTATTATTTTTTTATTGAGAAGGGGGCAGTATTTGAGGTGTCAACAAGATTTCGTGGTAGTGCCAGGCAATCACCTATAAGATTTTCGTCTTCCGAGAGGAAATGCAAGTTGTATTTTGTATACTGCCTTAACAAATATATTCATCTACAACAGGCACACGCACGCACACACGTGCGCACACACATCCGCACACTCCAAAAGATGAAATGAGGTTAGGAGCCTGAGGCAAAAGGGAGCCGCTGCACTCCTGCAGAGTTTTGATATGAAAGTAATTATTTTCCCGGTGGCTACTTTGCGGGGGAATACGGTTTATTTTAGCTCTTAAAAAAAAAGATAGGGTGTGTGTACGTGAGGTGAGGTGGGGTGGTAATACATTACCGATTTGTGGTGATATGAAATCACATAAACTTCCAGGAATAATAGAATTAGCATGAAAAGGCCTGGGTGTCAAATTGAAATAGGAAAATAATAGCCTAGGCAGCTGCGTGCATGTGTGCATTATTGGATCGTGGGGAGGCATTTTCATGAGCTCACACTCTTTATGGGTGTGTGTGTGTCAGGAGGGGGGCCCTGGTGGACCAGAAGGGGGAGTGTGAGGGTGCACATGAAGATAGATGTTCGATGATATCCGCTCATTGTTGTGTCGCCTTCACGTCCATGTCGAGCTCTTATCAGCCTATTGATCACGCCCGGGCTGTAATGGGCCGGGCCGGGGCGAACGTGCCTATTTACAATGGCACAACACATTTGTTCTAATAGGGAAGGCGCCCCCGGGGAGGCCGGGCGGGATCTGGGACATCTGCTACCTCCCACCACCACCACCCCCTGCAAGGTTTCTTTGCCAATATTGAAGCAAGCATGCACAATATCATGTCAAAGATATGTGCAAGCCATGTTTTTATTTCGAACAGGAGCAATGCTGCCACACCTGTATACAAACTTTTTTTGTGCTTGATTTGCAAATACAATACGTGAAATATAAGTGCTGACGCTTTAAATCAACTCTTTACATAAATTGACACCCTTGCAGCTGTTTGCACAAGGAAGCATCGCTTATTAGGATGGAAGGGAGGTGAAAATGTGGGGGATTAGAAGCAGCTTGAGTGTTGTTTGGAGGTGCAGCCAATTATAATTTTATTAGCATCAGTGCCATTTTATAATGGATTATTGAATTTGTCTTTAGTAGAGTTCATTATTTTATGTAAAAATGTGAATAATCATTGCTTTTGACTGACATTTCCCAATAGTTGCGTGTGGTCGTTGCAGTTTAGCTGTAAACTATATATTTGGATAGTTTGCCCTCTCAGATTAAGTAAAATACAATTAATATTTAGGACTGACCTTCCATTAAAAAAAAAAAAAAACAATGAACATGAAAGTGATGAGATTTTAAACTTGTTTTTGATTTGGTTATATTGAATAGCTCATATAGTGACAATCATCACAATGAAAAAAAACATTTTTTTCCCTCTATATTTTATTCCTCGAGGCTCCAATTTGCACTAGAATTGAATGTTTATATGTATTTTATTTATTTTTCCGCGCACGCTGCACTCTGAGGCTATGTGGGACGTGTGCCGAGTTCATCTATAATTCATTAGCAGGCTGAATAGTAGTATCGCTGGCTGCACATTGGTGGCCTTAAGGTGAAATTAGCGATTTGCTTAAGTAGTTAAGCTTTTTCTTGCCTGCGAGCTGCACGCCTGCAATGCTTGAAGAAAACCATCAATCGATGGGGCTGTGCGTTGTGGAAAAAAAGAGCGGCGTGTCGACCATGAATCACACTTTATGAATTCAATTTGGGCCCGTATAGCCGCAGAAATTTTCAATTTGAACGGCGGGATCATTATGGGGGAAGAGTGTAAATTGTTTTTGCTCTATTATGCATCCCGGACGCCATCGTTTTTCTCTCTAATTACGAGGGGGTGTCAGGTCGGCCTGTCACGCAGACGCTGATTTTCAATTTAACTGATCATCGTGCATTCATTCATATACATGCGTGCGCACTTGATAAATATGCTGTGTCTTCGAGCAAGTCTGTAATGCCAAGAGGGCAGGTGCGGGGAATCGGATGGGGGTGGGCACGTTGCGAAGTAATATTGGGCGGGGGGTCGGGGGGGATGTATGCGGCAATAAGTGCAGATCAGGCAGCTAATTTAGCACCTCCTGCTTTTTGTGCCATTTCCATTTCTCATTTCCAACTCTCCAGAGGAGCTGCAGCCCAGAGGCAGCAAGCAAGCTGCATGGCCAAGCATGCACTATCATGTAGAGACAGGGGGGTTTGCAAGGAGGGCTACATGCATGCAGAAAAACCCCAGGCTTGTCTGCTACAGCCCCCTCACATATAGGATATCAGGCTTAATTAAAGCTAATAGACTTTTCTCTCTGTGTTAGTTTTAGTTAATGGGGACAAATTAATTAGGGCCATTAGGATGTGCCATTTGTAGAATTCCAGCAGAATAGTCAAAGATATTGGAGAAAATGACTATATTTGACATTATGGGGATGTGAATAAAAAGCTTTTCTCTTCCTATAAGGAAAAAAGAAGAACAAAAAGGTCCTTCCAAAAAAAAAAAAAAAAAAAAAATCAAATGGCACTTGACATTTGGCTTCTCCTTGCAGCATCAAATTCTGTATAACACCCCTTTATTCTTTCGTTTTAGGATTATTTCACACTTCTTCTCATTAATGCGCTGGTGGATTTAATCATGCTTATCTTTCATGCACATACCTAGGATAAGCCTCAAATTAACCATCTGCACTGATGATTTTTTTTCAAGTGTTCAAGTGCTTGAGCAACACAGAACAATGTATCAAAAGACTAAATTTATGGGCTGCAGCATCTGTGAAAACTAACCCAAATAGTCAATTTTATACATTAAAAAGATGAAGTGATTTGTCATTATCATGTTCTATAACTCGTGAATAACATGTTTGGCCAATTTCAAAATGGTCTAATTTACACGAGGGATACATCATTGGAAAACATAAAATGTCAATTTTCTGACGAAAGAAAAAATTTGACCAGGAGGGCCTTTAAAAAAAAAAAAAAAAAAAAATTAAACAGCAAAACCCTAACTGGAGGTGAGAGCAGAATTAAAGACGCCATGATTTTATTGAGATATTATCGCACCCTTATCTTGTCTCGATCCAAAAACTCCATATAGCATGTATCATTGAGTGTCAACACACAGATGTGAATGGCCACAGTTGGATTTTTTCGGGATTTTATAGGTGAAACATGATAATATAACAAGGGCCGCGATGCAGAAATCGCAGACATCAAGGAGTCGCAGACGTCAAGGAGTAATCGAGATTTTCATTTTCATATAGTTAACCTTCTAAAGGTTTTTATCTAATTTTCTTTGTTTGGATCAATTATTTATCATCTAAAATATTGGGGGAAATGCGACAGTCACGAAAAAAATTACAATTAAGTGATAGTTATGAGGTAGATATTCGTGACTTTTTTACAGACACCAATTTTTCATTGAGATGCAATTTGTTTAAAACTTTAAAATATGCGAGTAAATAATTTTTTAAAGTCTTTTTTTTTAAACGAAATATTAGACAACAATGAATGATTCTAAGCTAAAAATGAAAGACATTTTGAATAATAAATAGAATTACTTACTTTATTTTTGTTTTCCGTTTGTTTGTATTTTCTGCCATATATATATATATATATATATATATATATATATATATATATATATATATATATATATATATATATATATATATATATATGGCGGAAAACACAGACAAGGCTGAAAAAGCAGTTTCTGCTCTCGCACCCCTCTATAAAATAAACCGCTGTATTTTAAGCCAAAAGAACTGTTGTGTCTGATAGAACAATATGTCTAAATGCTGTCTTAGCAGATTCATGCCGCATTAAGTCCCCAAACTATTTTTAATTTGTCTGTTTTACCCTGAAAACCCCCGTTTACAGACGTCGCGCAACCGCTTTTCTTTCAACCCAGCCATATAAAGAAAGTAATTATATTTCTTATTCAAAATGTCTGTCATTTTTAGCTTAGAATCATTAATTGTTGTCTAATATTTCGTTTAAAAAAAAAAAAGACTTTAAAAAATTATTTACTCGCATATCCTAAAGTTTTAAACAAATTACATCTCAATGAAAAATTGACGTCTGTAAAAAAGTCACGGATATCTACCTCATAACTATCGTTTTTTTTTTTTTTGTTACTGTTGCATTTTCCGCGATATGTTAGATGATAAATAATCGATCCAAACAAAGAAAAATTGAAAAATAACGTTTAAAAGGGTAAACATATGAAAAAGAACATCTCGACCTCTCCTTGTTGTCTGTGATTTCTACATCGCGACCCTTGTTATAGCACCATATTTGACCCATAAAATCCCCCAAAAATCCGTCTGCTGCCATTCACAGCTGTGTTTTGACACTCGGTGATACATGCTACATGGAGTTTTTGGATCGAAAAGAGGTAGGTAAGTAAGTACGCGTTAAATCTCGTTAAAATCATGGCATCTTTAATTCTGCTCTCGCGTCCTCTCACCTCCAGATAGGGTTTTGTTGTTTAATTTTTTTTTTTTTTAAATGCCCTCCTGTTCATAATTTTTCTTCCCCCAGAAAATTGAGATTTTAAGCATTCCAATGATGTATCAGACATGCATATCGGACAATTTTGAAAACTGGGGGTCTCAGAGCGGAACTTCAAGTCACCTGAGTGTGTGTATGTATATATGTATATATATATATATATATATATATATATATATATATTTTAAAGGCTTGTTTTTTTTGGGACCGTTTTAGCATAGATATCATAACAGCTGACTTTATAATATCGCAATAGAATCATGAGCTTGTACAATTTTAGTCCCAAATTTGTTTATGTATAAAAAAGGGCTCATTTAAGCTTTTCACAAAACAATAATAATGTTCTCAAACAATGTGTAATCATGTAAATTCCACAAACGCTGAGGTGCAAAAACTATTTACCTCCAGACAGGTCATTTT
Source organism: Corythoichthys intestinalis (assembly GCF_030265065.1). Taxonomy (NCBI): domain Eukaryota; kingdom Metazoa; phylum Chordata; class Actinopteri; order Syngnathiformes; family Syngnathidae; genus Corythoichthys; species Corythoichthys intestinalis. The sequence continues at coordinate 38,597,961 of NC_080410.1, forward strand.
GTTCTATATTGCACATACACATTGGCGAAAGCGCAAATAGCATCCACGTCTCAATTATCCATACTGATTGAAAATAAATACCGTGGCTTTACATATAAATAGCAGGGTTTTTTTCATTCTCATGCAGCATCTGTGCTTCAATAGCTCAAATAGTAAGGAAGACGTGACAACTATGAGGAGGGCTCTTACCTATACAGGATATTAAACACTGAAGAGTTTTAATATAAAACACAAAAACACTATTAACATGATAGAATATTTACACTGAAACATTTCTTTTTTTTCTACCACTTCAAATTACGGTATCGTACAATTGTCCATATTTGTCTTGGCTTCCCATTAAAGCCATTTATGATAACATGTGAAGGTCCTACTAGTTAAAATTTGACTTCTTTGCAATGAGAAGTGAGGCTTCAAATTGAGTGGGGGAGTTCGGAAATGTGAGTGCCAACCCTGCGTGTGTATGCGTGGAAAAAAGAGTTAACATTTTTGCACAGGAAACGGTGGGTTCACACACTTGTCGTGATTGCTATGCGTGTTATTCCATTGCTTGTCTTCCAGCTGGCAGCCTGACAGAGCTTGAGAAGCGAAGAGACACAAACAAAACAAAAAAGTAGCGTATACATGCATCTTTTGCATGGCACATCAGAGCACTAGGGCTGGCTGTTTGTGTATACATAATAGTTTGTATCTTTGAAATCTGGCTGCGTGATTAAAGTTGGATTAGTTTTCCCTCAAAACTACAACATGGATATAAAACTACAATCAGCATGTAGTTTCATTGGGAGATATTGTAATATTTTGAAGCCTTATTTGAGCTTAATAAGTAAATAAGACTAATATAGTGCCTTGTTAAATTACTACGTCATTATCTTTGTTATGGCTGAATTCTTGATGGATCTTGCAATGAGTGGCATACAATGAGCTTGTTGTGACCAGTGAGCATACGGCATTCTATTTTTTCAATAGATCTACTGTATATGCACACACACGGCAATTAGCACCTTTTCTAGCATTCCTACTGGGAAATCTGTGCTTTCTAATTGGCTTCACTTTGGTTATATACATGCATGCTTATTGGCAGACAGTTAGCCATATAGGACATTTGCAGTAAATAAAGTCAACTAATAGCTGCTGTTTTTAGACTTCAAAACGTCAAAACCCATTATACAGTTAAAAGAAGACTAGCCCAGACTTAAATACTTTATGTAATGGCATTTTAAAAACTGGGTTATGTTGTTGTTAATCATCGCACTATAGGAGGTGATACCGTGCATTAAATAGAAATGATAACGGTAAAGCATATATGCCCTTTCAAAGTACCGGTATGTGTCCTTATGCCTCACAATGCTGCCCTCATATATGTTTTGAAACTCTTTGCAAGTTATTACTTAATGAAGAAAATATAAAAAAGTGACAGGGGTATGTTTGTTCAATTTTGGTAGTCCCCTTCCTGTGCACTGGGACGGAGCTATAAAAATATTTATGAGGTGGCGAGAAGGAGGCAGGAGGTTTTTGAGGATGGCAAATATTTCTTGATGGTATTCTTTGGACAATGATCCTGCACAATATTCTGCAGCGATTAGATTCAAAGGCCTTTGATTGATTTAATACAAAACGATAAGGACATTTAACGCAATCAGTTCCAAATTACTTCAAGCAATTACAAATGCAAATCAGTTTTGATGCGTATAACAATATTACTATTTATTATTATTGTTTTTTTCTTACAAAACTGCATACTAAAAATATAATCATTTTGCATTTTCAGCAAATTACATTTAATTATGCTTAACAAATTGATATATTGACCCAAAGGTTTAATTTTTATACAACTTGTGTCAACAAATTTTCACAAATATTGAATACGCGTTTGATAAGAAATCATATGTAGACACTACAAAATGCCACAAGAGACATTTACAAACTGACATAGAGAAACTTAGCTTCAGATTTTCTTGATATTATGTATACTTATATATATGGCGGAAAACACAGACAAGACTGAAAAAGCCGTTTCTGGTCTTGCACCCCTCTTTAAAATAAACAGCTCTATTTTAAGCAAAAAGAACTGTTGTGTTTGATAGAACAATGTGTCTATATGCTGCCATAGCAGATTCATGGCGCATTAAGTCCCTGAACTATTTTTAATTTGTAAGTTTTACCATGAAAAACCCCTGATTACAGACGTCGTGCAACCGCTTTTGTTTCAACCTAGCCATAAAAAGGTCAGTAATCGTATTTATTATTCGAAATGTCTGTCATTTTTAGCTTAGAATCATTAATTGATGTCTAATATTTAGTTAAAAAAAAAAAAAAAAAACGACTTAAAAAATTATTTACTCGCATATTTTAAACTTTTAAACAAATTACGTCACAATGAAAAAATTGGCGTCTTTAAAAAGGTCACGGATATCTACCACATAACTATCGCTTAATTGTATTTTTTTCGTTACCGTCACATTTTCCCCAATATTTTAGATGATAAACAATCGATCCAAACAAAGAAAAATTGGAAAAAAAAAACTTTAAAAAGGGTAAATATATGAAAATGAAAATCTTGATCACTCCTTGATGTCTGCGATTTCTGCATCGCGACCCTTGTTATATTACCATGTTTCACCCATAAAATCCCCCCAAAATTCGGCTGTGGCCATTCACAGCTGTGTCTTGACACTCGGTGACACATGCTACATGGTGCTTTTTGATTGAAAAGAGGTAAGTACGCGATATATATATACTTACTTATACATACTATATATTATATCTAGTTTTTTTTTAGTTTTTTATATTGCTATATGGATCCTAACTGACACCACTATTTGATTTATGGCAGTAAATGTCAAACTTAAGTTTTTATCAGTGCCAACTGGCGTGGCAAGCCTATCTTTTAGGGTAGTGTTGCACCCCCATGCCACCCTGGTGAATCCACCACTGCCCATGCATTTGGTAATCAACTTTTCAAAAACTATCTCAAATACCACAATAACCCATTGTCTGAAAACACAACATGTCAGTTCTCTTAGGGGCCGTTTACATGGTGACTCTCCGAGAATACGAAAAATTTCAAATTTGCATTTGCGTCTCCATTCGAACAAAGTCGCAATTCCGCATGAAAACGATGTAGTATTCATGCCAGGTCCTAGGGGGCAGTGCAGATTTACAGGGCGACAGAGAATGATGCACTTTGACCCTACAAAGCCCCCTCAGCCCGGAAAAAAATATGCCCGCTCACTCGAAGCAATGGCATTTTTTTTTTTTGTTCAAAAAGGCGCAAAAATTGAAACATTCAAAATATTTAATTTAAAAATATTATTAAAACAGTAAATTAAAGCCGACATTCCACCATATTTGCTGTTTTTAATGTTGAGTAGCACCGCTGCGCACGCCCAATGTGACGTGTACGAGTGCTGACATTAACGGCGCGGTCTCGCGCTGCGGGAGCCTTTGATATGCATGCCGAGGAAGCCCCCTCAATTGGATTCTTCCACTTTGGAGGCAGGATTCAGAATTTTTCGTCTTGGCCGACACCATACGCACGCGAGGCGAGTCTGCTACTCAGTCACTGCGTCTTTGTGTCGCATAGTCGCCATGTAAACTGCCCCTTAGACCTAAGTTCACTGTTACTTGTGTGACCACATCCAAGGTTTGGAAACGAGCTTCTGCAATAGTGGCTTTGTGTAAAATATTTTGGGATGTGTCCTTAAATTCAAAGGGTAGAAAAACTGTTTAATAAAACACGTCTTTAAAGCATGAAAAAAGAAGCAAAGGTAAATCTCTGTCTCTGTAACGAGGACAAATTAGTGCAACCCACCTTCAGGTCCCAGTTTGGACTAACCATTGATGTAAAAAATGTGTTTCTTTTTGGCCCAATCAATGTGAATCACCAGGTTTCCAAAGTCGCAGACAACGAACCCTGGAGAACATCCTGAGCTGTAGCCTGAAAGCTTCTGCGAGCGTCAAACTGTCATTTGGTCAATAGCGAGAAGAAAAAGGGAAAAAGCATCAAGCTAGGCGAGCCGTTTGCTTCTGATCCGAGGGATGGCGACGTCCATGTGGGCTTCAGACAGGCAGCAGGTTGTCGGATATATCAATAAGACTGTACAGTGCTATCACAGGGGGGCTAAATCAGTTGGACAAGAACAATCCAAGTGTGAAAGTTTGACTTAACACCTGGTGGCAACCTAAATTTAAAAGAAACTATACTAAATGCAACTTAACTCATACCACATCAGGAAATTGTTTACTATCGTTTTTAAGATTACCGTAATTTCCCGAATATAAGGCGCACCCCAAATTTACTTGTAAAATCTAGGGGAAATTATTTTACCCGCGCACCCTAATTTTTGCACCAATAAATAGAAGAATACAAGAAAACAGAGCTTGTGTACGGATACAGAAATGTCTTTTTACTGACTGGTGAAACACAGCACAAGCATAGCACATTGGTAGTTCAAAACATTACCATAAACTAGGGTTGTTCCGATCATGTTTTTTTGCTCCCCATCCGATCCCGATCATTTTAGTTTGAGTATCTGCCGATCCCGATATTTCCTGATCCGATTGCTTTTTTTTGCTCCCGATTCAATTCCAATCATTCCCGATAATTTTTCCCGATCATATACATTTTTGCAATGCATTAAGGAAAAAATGAATAAAACTCGGACGAATATATACATTCAACATACTGGACTGTCTCAGAAAATTAGAATACACAATATTCTAATTTTCTGAGACAGTCCTGTACATTAATCCACCATTTAAAGCAGGGGTGTCCAAACTTTTTGCAAAGGGGACCAGATTAAGCGTGGTAAAAATGTGGGGGGCCGACCTTGGCTGACGTCCTTTACATAGAACAATATACAGGACTGTCTCAGAAAATTAGAATATTGTGTATTCTAATTTTCTGAGACAGTCCAGTACAGTACATAAGTACTGTATTTGTTTATTATGACAATAAATCCTCAAGATGGCATTTACATTATTAACATTCTTTCTGTGAGAGGGATCCACGGATAGAAAGACTTGTGACTTTGTATATTGTGACTAAATATTGCCATCTAGTGTATTTGTTGAGCTTTCAGTAAATGATACTGTAGCCATGCTCAAATGCACGATGGGAAGTGGAACCATGACTGTGCGTAGTGCTACCAATTGACATATGTTCTCTGCATTGAGAAATAACATAAGGTGTTAAGAAAAAGATCGATTGCTACCTTGCTTCCCCACATTGCTTCCCATGATATTTCTAATCGTAGGGAGAGGGATTGTAAGGCTTTGGCCAATTAAAAAAAGGCTTCAAATGCTCCCAAAATTCACTCTACTCATTTTACGCTGCCTTTTATCTCTCTATATACGTAAAACGGCGCCACTACAGACTGAGCGCGACAGTGTGTGAGTGGGTCGTGCAACACATGTATTAACTGCGTTAAATATTTTAACGTGATACATTTTTTTAAAAATTACTTACCGCCGTTATCGGGATAAATTTGATAACCCTACCTTAAGCCTAAACTAAAGACTCTGGATGAGTGTAACATATTATGTCTGTAACGTTAAATACAACTAGAAAACGATTTAATTATATATATATATATATATATTTAATATTTGATCGGACCGGATCGGGACATCTCTACTATAAACTGACGGTATTTATGGTAATAATATGATTTGACATATGTATAACATTGTATAACTTGCTTGTTTCATCATAATGAATAAATGTTTCTTCCATGGATTGATACGGTATAATGAAAGTGAGAACGTAAGTCGGAAATCCGTGAGAGCTCATCGCTGTCAACACAACAGTAACAATAGGAACTATTGTTATTTGGGTTTGAGTTTACCGAGGGACAGATATAGTTGACGGACACAGGAAGTCTGTTACGTTTGTTATGGTATGAGTTGCGGAGCTGCAATAAACGTTGACTCAAATGAGTTCAAGAAACTAAATTCTGTGCTTTATGAAAAGTGAAAAAAGCAGAATTTAACACAGACGAAATCATTCGGCCGATTAGAGTGAAGTATTACCGAAACAAAATGGTGACGTCACTTACCGTAGTGGTCGGCAACGGGTCGCCGTATACGTTTCTTCAACACAACGTGGCCGTGTCAATAAGGAGAAATCGTTTTATATATATATTAGGGCTGTCAAACGATTAAAAATTTTAATCGAGTTAATTACAGCTTATAAATTAATCGTAATTAATCGCAATTAATCGCAATTCAAACCATCTATAAAATATGCCATATTTTTCAGTAAATTATTGTTGCAATGGAAAGATATGACACAAGATGGATATATACATTCAACATACTGTACATAAGGACTGTATTTGTTTATTATAACAATAAATCAACAAGATGGCATTAACATTATTAACATTCGGTTAAAGTGATCCATGGATAGAAAGACTTGTAGTTCTTAAAAGATAAATGTTAGTACAAGTTATCGAAATTTTATATTAAAACCCCTCTTAATGTTTTCGTTTCAATAAAATTTGTAAAATTTTCAATCAAAAAATAAACTAGTAGCCCGCCATTGTTGATGTCAATAATTACTTACACAATGCTCATGGATGCTGAAGCCTATAAAATCAGTCGCACCCAAGAGCCAGCAGAGGGCGGCAAAACTCCATAAAACACAATTAACAAGTGGGCATTTCAGTGTACTGTCATTTAAATCTGTGTGAGCGGGGCATGTGCGTTAATTGCGTCAAATATTTTAACGTGATTAATTAAAAAAATTAATTACCGCACGTTAACGCGGTAAATTTGACAGCCCTAACATATATGTAATATATATATATTTCTGTCTCCATCCATGTACCCGTTTATAATGCGCGTCATGATTTTACAAGTTGATTTTGTGGAAAAAAAGTGGGCGTTATATTCGGGAAATTACGGTAATTTTGCAATGTCTTTTGTAATTTCATGAATGACTGTCATTTAGGGTTTTAAATATGAACAATAATCATTTTACGATTGTGTTCAAGCTAAGATTTAAAGTTAAAAATGTTACTTAGAATTGCCTTTGTCAATGGTATTTGTGAGTGAGTGGGAGCATATAAGCCATTTACCGAAACGCGCTCACACGCAATCCTGGCAGCGTGTAAATGTTGTCATTGGGGGCTTAGCGCTTGCTGGTGATTTGTATGAAAGAGACAAGTCTCTTCCTTTAGCTGACTTCGCCGGGAATCTTTGCCCCGGAGGTTAATAAAGCGTGAAGTGTGAAAAACTTCCTGAGATGAGATGAGTTAAACTCTGTCTACAGATGTTCATGCGCCACTGTCTACATTTATTTGTGTGCGTATTGCTCTTTTAGAAGAAGACTTAAATCCGGAGGCCATCTGCTGCCACCGCCAAGGCAGTCTCATGTGTTCCAGTTGGTCCACATGAGTGGAAAGTGTAACTAGAGGTGAGCAAGATTTGCCACTGAATTTATGACTCACTGGTTCAACTTTGGTTACCCTTGAGTTCAACCAAAAGCAAAGCAACATCAAGACGGGAGTAAAACGTTATACTAACTCAATGGGCATTGTTCTGCTCCTTATGGGGTGCCGATCTTGGCCAACGGGAACAGTATAATGTATAGAAAAACTACACGTGGCTTTGATAATGAAACAATAGAAGACCTTAACACTTCATAGCAGATGAATGATTAAAAAAAAATAAAAAATTAAATGTTTATAATGACTTGAAAGTCAGCTGCCTTATTTTTATTTGAAAATAAATCGTCAACAGGGGAGTGGCGATAAACCACTAGAACCAAGCAATTGATTTATTTTAAAAAGATTGTTATCTACTCAATTTTCGTCTTTTTTTTTTTTGGGTCACACAGTAGTACCGCTACATATGAATTTAATTCGTTCCAGGACCTGGTTTGTAAGTCATAATGGACGTAAAGTCAAGCAGGATTTTCCCCATAAGCGGTCGCCTAAAAGTGTCTTTGCATGCAATTGACTTTCCTATGTATGATTTTAGAATTAAGAGTTTTCTGGTAAAATATTGTCTTACCAAGGGAAATGGTCATGTGTAGCTTTTTTATTTTGTGGTAGTTAATGGTAAACTATTGCCATTTAGTGGCTGTTTTTTAAACTTTCACTGCCAATTGCAAGATTTTCCCAAGCACTTTACAGTTAAGGTGACCAACTTGACAATCACCAACCTACCACCTTGACTAGGTCCTCTTAAAAGGGAAACCTGTTGTATTGCAAATGTAATTTCTGAAGTTGCTTTACAAAAATAGTGTATAATCTATTTTATCCTGGGGGAAAAAAATCTGAAAGACCTTATTTTTAAATGTGTTTTAATTGTATCTTCAGTAAATGTGCATTCTTTTGTCAAACACACTTAGTAATTGAGGTTAAATTTGATGTTCAGTGCTTTATTTTTTTAATATGATTCAAAATTATCTAAATAATGAGTGCGAGAAAAGTATTAATTTTCAGTTGAAATGGCATTAAAAAAGGTCTTAAAAGTCTTGAATTTAGATTTATCAATCCTGGGGGGACCCTGTAGGCGGTTGCCTTTGTGCCATTTAGAGGTGGGCGCCAAATTGCTTTGGGGGGAATACCCTGAAAAAAAATTCTCACGCTATACTTCCAGAACGTTTTCAAACATACAAAGTATATTTAAAAAGGCTATTAAAAAAAATATTTGCCGTTTCCATCCTGGATTGTATTAGTCATCGGCTATTTTATGGCACACATGAGGCAGGGAGGAACAGTCCACACTTACAGTATCTAAGCAGATCCACTTCATGGAAAAAAATGACAAATAATGGCAGGTGATTAAATCAAAGGTCCTAGCTACACATTCGCCTATACCACCTACATAACCAGGGCTGGGCCCAGGGAGTTACTTCAGTGGTTTAGGGAATTTTTAGCCATTAGCTTCATATAAAAAAAGCAAAAAAAATTATTTTTTCCTCATTTATTTCCTCATTTATTTTCTGAACATGAAATTGTTCAACAATCTGACATAAAGCAAACTATTTAATAGATTGAAAGAAGCTCTCCAGTCAGTCATTGTAGCTCATACTTTGACCTCCATAATGGATCCAGTGTGCGCCTAAGGGAGACTTGACTAATAGACATTTTTGGCTGCAATTAAAAATGCTCTGACAAGAGCTGCAAGGCGAGAGGGAGTCCAAGACGTTCACAATTAAAGCGCAATTGCAAACCTTCTGAACACCGTCAAGGCCAAGACCTCACATCTCACCATTACATGCACATTATTTAATCCCCTGGCGCTCCCTGCTAACTACTGACATGTCCACTTTCTGTCATGAAGCTCAGGGACAGAAGCAGCCGCACCACTCCGGATCCACTTTTTCATTTAATGGCCCAAGGGGGAGGGAGTGTTCAACTGGGCCTGAAATGTTCTAAATAAATAAAAGCTGTTCTATAGAGGAAATGTGGAGATAGCCCCAATCGATCACGTTAGTAGCTGATGACACGTGACAACGTTTCTATAGAGCGATGACAGTTTGAAAATAAAAAACACAAGCGTCGTGCGGGGCTGGGTGTGATTAGTCACGAGTCAGCCAATTGTGCAGAGGCGGCAAGCAAATGAGAGGTGATAACGGGACACAATCAATGGCGCTTACCTCTCGGAGGTGCGAGCACATCCATCAGCGACAGCGAGGACGACCCGGGAGCTCGAATCCTTATTGACGGTCTGAGGGGGGACCTGCGGAGGGAACTTTTTAACACAACAAACGTTTATTTAGCTGCTATCGATCTGGAACTGGGAACTTTCAAAGTAAATAATTAGACCACCATACATTCGCTTAAACCGGATATATAGCTACTTTAGAGAAATCCATACATCCACTTTTCCTGTCTTCTGAAAGCATAATGTTGATATAATGACCTAATACAGCACAGAACACGCTATAACACACATCTGTGTGCTCGTTTAGGAAATTTGCCGTGTGACGGACTTTTTAAATTAATATATTTGTCAATCAAAACTTTTTAGTTCTGCAATTGGTGGAAAGTGCAATTTTGTCAAAGGCCAAATACTGACGAGCTGACACAGCGGGATTAGGGTACCACAGTTAACAATATTGTTAGCCGCTCATAAAACTCATATGGTAACTGAAGTAAATTAATTTATGATTGTAGAAATTCTTGTCTTTGGACTTGCCAAATTCAATCAAATTACAGCTGTTTGACTATGAAGGAATCTGACCTTCTAGCCCAGGGGTGGGCAAACTATTCCACAAAGGGCCGCAGTGGGTGCGGGTTTTGGTTGCAACCCATTAAGAGGACACCTTTTCAACAATCTGCTGTTTTACAAGTGCAATCAGTCGATTGCAGTCAGGTGCTTCGCATTTCTGCTGAAACCGCATTGGTTAAACTATCTGTGCTGGGTCAGTTGGAACAAAGACCAGGACCCACTGCGGCCCTCGAGGACCGGTTTGCCCACCTCTGTTCTAGCCCGACAGCCTGAATTGCACCAACGATCCGGGCCGATGAGACTCCGACAATCCGGCCAGAAGGCCAAACTCCGCCCGTTCACCTTCAGTGTTGTTAATCTTACTTAAAGGGATCCTCTATTTTTAAGACAAGTAATTTTTAAAAGATACATAGTCTCTTAGTTAGTATGAGTTATAACAATTTGATATTAAAACCCCTCTTAATGTTTTTGTTTTAAAAAAGTTTGTAAAATTATTTTAAGTGATAGGTCGCCATTCTTGTTACGTCGCAGTGCGTGACGTCACTGGTCCCGTGGCCGAAATTCCAGCGTGTCACTCGTTAGCTTTCCCAACATGTCATCAGTTCTACCCTTCCTATTTGAACCAGATCTGAAAAGTGAAGAGCAGGAAAGCACTTTCGGTCGTTCACAAGATCGAGCTTCAGGGAAAAATGCGTGAAGCAAATACCTGATAAGACAAAAGTTGGGCAAAACTGGTGATGCGAGAGAGTCCTGTTGGGAACTCCGGTTGGGAGCGAGAGTGTATGCTGTCCGGTTTTATGAGCAGATATTCAAGGTAAGCATATTGCGTTTTCAAACTTATCCTAATATAATTATGTAGATTGTTAGCATCCAGAGCTGTCGTGTGCTTTACATACAGTACAGGCCAAAGAGCACACCTTGTGTAATCCATGTCTTGTACATTGTAACGCGTGGTAGCTAGGATACGAGTATAAAAGTACCATAAAGGGGAGAAGCTTCGACTATGCACATTTATGCACAAAAAAATAATATTTCCACCTTGACCACTCTTCACTCGGGAGCTCAGCAGTAAGCAAACAAGCGTTCCCTGACGAACTCCCAACATTGTTGTGAGGTCCACGTCAGAGTCACTGTCGTCACTGTAGCGTGCCATAGTGCTCTAATTATTTAGTATGATGTGGGGAAAACTCCCACGAAGAATAGTCAACATAAAAGATAGCAATAGTAATCCAAATCCGCGTTTTCTTACTCACTCGAAGATCCAGGAATTAGACTGATCCCATGGCAATGTCGCAGCCGTAGATTCCACAAAATAGACTGATCCGAAAAGCCGTTGTGGGACCGACGAATCAAAAAATGGACAGATCCGAAACCAATGTTGCAGACGTGGTGGGACCGTCGGATCCAGAAAATCGACGGATCCCTTACTTGACTGAGGATTCAGGAAACATGTTCGGGCCCCAGTTGTTACGCGTGGTGGGTAGGGTACGTGCATACAGGGACCAAAAAGGGGGACAAGCTTCCACTTATGCACATTTATTCACTAAAAATAATAATTCCACCTTGATCACTCACTTCACTCCCCTTGTTTCCATTTGACTGGAAATTGCATCCAAAAGCAGCACATCGTGGCATTTTACTTAGCGAGTTTAGGCAGCAATAAGCAATTGTTTAACACGCTACAAATTTGGAAAGATACCAATTACGTCATCACTGCGAGCCCGCAAACCATGGCGCCAACTAACGGTCAAAATATGGACTAAATATTATAAAATATTGCCATTGATTTAACATTTTATGTGTTTCTAACAACATATTTTAGTTCAAGAGAACAATTGTGGTTTATTAGAGCCAACATGTATTTAAGTCAGAGATCACTTTAAAAAGTAATTAATTACAGTTACAAATTTCTTCTCCTAAAAAGTAATTGGATTAGTAACTCAGTTACCTGAATGTAAGAGTAATTAGTTACTTGGCAAAGTAACTTGTGATAATTTTCATGTTTTTTCTCCTCAAAAAACAAAAAAACAAACAAACAAACAACAAACAAACAAAAAAAACAGGTCACACAATGTGAAGTTTACAGGGTTTTTGGGACAATTGGCCCTAGCCCAATTCTTTACCCTAAACTTAACTAGACACAGGGGCATTGCGGATATTGCGATAACTAGATAGTTACCTTTGCTATGTGTGGAAGTCATTTAATGTTGTGAATCAACCGTTAAAGTGGTTCAAATTGCTCCCTTTATTGCATTAGTTCCCTTCTATCTATTTGTAAGTTTTAAAACTGAATCATCATTTAAAGATACATTTAAGTTAAGTTTTCCTGATTTAGGAGTATTTTAGATAAAAAGTTACTTAAGTTCGCTAGGAAGATTCTCTACAACAGAGCCTTCTTGAGAAGTCTACTGCTTTAAGATGGTGGCTGTTTACTAACGGATCTAGTTCTTTATTATACTTGTTGCTAATGCTGCCGTGTCTTTCATTTGCATCTAGTTCCGCATATATGTGATATCTACCGAAGCATCATGTGGGCGTAGTTTGTAGGCTATCGGCTACAGTCAGGTATTATTGGAGCCTACTAGCATAGTAGCATCGCGTTTGCAATGGCGTCACACTCCCTTGCCTCCTCCCCACTTCTGCTCTGCCCTCTCGTCTCCGCGAGTCCGTCTTTTTCAGACTTTTCTCGCGTCAGTCAACCAACATCGCAACGCATAGTAGCGCACGCCTTTCCCGCATCAGTAACGGTAACGGCGCGTCGCCAAGATGAGAAAAGTAATTAATTAGATTACTCACTACTGGAAAAAAAATAACGCCTTTATAGTCTAACGCCGTTATTAACAACACTGTTCACCTTAGTCTTAACCCTTTGCACTGACTCCATTTTGAAAGGTTTAAAGAAGGCTCACCGAGAACAAGTTGACAATTTATTCAGGTCGACAGCGATCAAACTCAAAGGCGAAACAGACACAGACTCAGGCGAGGAGGCAAACTCGGTCCAAGGTCACCATATCAGAACTCAACAAAAGGTTCCCGCGAAAAATGCTAACGCTTAGTCAAACATTCAGTCTTTTGAAGGCTCTCGCGGGGCGGGCCGTGGGCAGGAAGAAGGGTCTGTTTGGGATTATTGTCTGTTTGTAGATTGGACATGAGGATTTGGGAGTTACTGTTGTCAGGGCAACGAGGGTTGTGAATTTTGCCACCTCAGCGTCAAAGGGGCTCTTGGAGTCTTATCAGTCATGTTATCCATTGGATATCGGGCGTTCTCCGGTGTTCCTTGTGTTGGGACAGGGCATACCACCATTTGTTCTGGACTGTCCGGGAGAACTGATTGCGAGAGTTGGTGGTGCAGATGTAGGCTTGTCAGCGTCAATCTTGCTCATGACGCACACGTTGGGCTTCCGTGATAAGAAGGCGTCGTGTATCTTTTACGCCAAGGTTCACCAAATCTGGACCTCGATGCCATCTATCCTGTCGTGTTTTCCACGTCTCTCTCCCCTAACACACCTGAATCAAATGATTATGTTATCAGCAAACTCTCCAGAAGCCTGATAATGATCCTGATTATTTGATTCAGGTGTGTTGGAGGAGGGAGACATGGAAAACACGACAGGAAAAGTGGCTCCAAGGTCTGGATTTAGTGAACCCTGTTTTATGCCCTGTATTCTGCTTGTTTTCCTTAAACTATGATATAAGTGCTATTTATTTTATACTGGGTGTGTTAGAGTAATACAAACAGTCAAACAGTAAATACGAGAAACGATACAATTCCCTGATTGATCATATTAAGAGTGTTAGAATAATGCAAACAGACGGTGCCTACGAGGAACGGTACTATCTCCTTCAACTAATAGTAGGCCTCTCCCAAGCAGGAAGTGGGCTATCCACGAGCTTAGCCTAGCCACATTTGTCCACCTATGAGAGTCTCCATTCACACTAATATGAACATTAATCGGAGATGATTAAACAAGACTTAAAGAGCATTTGACAGGAGAAAAAAAAGTCTTAAATGGCATTATTATGTGAATTAGAATCATATTTTGAGACGATTCGACTATATACAACAATTTAGCAAAGCGCAGATGACGAGAAATTAGTCTTTTAATCTGCCGGTTAGCCAGGCCTACCATTATAGGGCTTTAGCGTCCCCAACAGGTGGATGACGTCAGCGGTAGACTGAGCTCATCGGTTTTACTATTCAGCCCATTGAGGGGGAATTATTCACAACGAGGAAAACGCGACAAAGAGAGCCGCAAAATGTCATTGTTTCAGTCTCTACTCCAATATTTTTACAGGATATTCTTTTTATCCAAGTATTTTTCCCCAATAGCTATATAAATGGCTTGAGAAGGACCAGTCAGCCCGTCGAGGGGGAACTATTCACAAAGAGGAAAACGCGACGAAGAGAGCTGCAAAATGTCATTGTTTCTGTCTCTTTACGCGAATATTTTTACAGGATATTCTTTTTATCCAAGTATTTTCCCCAACTGTTAAATAAATGGCATGGTCATGACAAATAACAGTCTTGTGCTAAATGGAATATGAAATTAAAAAAATGCATTTATTCAGGACGACATGGCAAAATTACTCCATCATGGTCAAAACTGTCGACTTCACCTTTACTGTCGCACCTCCCGAACGATATTTTATGACACCTAAATCAGACATATGTCATTTCCCTTCCCCGGCTTCGGCGAATGTAAACAAACCAAGAGGTGTGACAGCTAGCCGACATGCTAACCCGAACCGAGTGATGTTTCAAAGTCTTCGAAGCGGAAAATCACACATAACTAGCCTGGATTATTTGACATGATGACTGGGTTGTCGATTGTCTATGCGGATCGGCAAACCGCCCGGCGGGGAGCAATTTACAGTTTGTTCCCCGGAGGATGGTGGCTGCAGTTGTTGTGCAGCTAACGTGCTGCTAATGTGCATGAGGAGAGGTTTTTACATGCCTATCAATGATCAAACGTAATTAGTCCTTTATTTAAAGAAAGTCTGTAGTGTTTACTTTGTAATAGCTGTATTAATATTTGACATAATACTAAACAAGATGTTTACTCACTTCCTCGTAAGTCCAATAGTCCCACAGTAGTAGGGCTTGTTTTGGCCAATATCCACGGTGAATGGGAACCTTTTGAAACTCCAAAAAGGCGCATACGCCTCTCCCTCATACAGAATGATTTTTCTGCAACCGTTTGGCTGGCGTGATGCGAAAAATAAACGTATTAATCCACAAAATCAGCTGAATCCTTCGTCCCCATACACAACAGTACGCTGTATAGTGAAGAGGACGCCTTCTACCGTACACGTCACAACGCCCTCCTCCTCAATGCAAGACGGAAGCCGGAAGTCACTCATTTTCATGGCGCGGGATTAAAAAAACTAAATAAATATAGCGATCGCTTCCACACACATCCAAGCGGTCCATATCATTCAGGAGCATAAAATACCGGGTGTATAATGAAATAATCATGCTTTTTCGTGTCACATGCACTTTAACTGGCAATATTTAATTATAAAAAACGTTATTACATCTTTTATCATTTCCACTCCTCAAAACACTTTCTAACTAACTCACCTTTTTTCAAAGAACTATTGGAGTCCAGTGAACATCCCCTGGAAGCCCAAAGACCAAAATGCCAAACAGGACGTGAGCACCTTATCTACCAGGAGCAACCTTGACTGTACCATTTTGGCACATTTGTGGGGGATTAACTAATACAGTTCATTTCATTTCCACAACACCAAAAAGGAGGGAAATTTGTGGACCAAATTTCACACAAATTTCAAACAAACCAATTTGAATTCGAGCTTTTTTCATTTTGCAAAGTGTTTGGACTCTGCATTTTGCCTGACACTGCTCGGCCACTGTCGAGTTTACTGCTCGGGATGTCACTTTATGCTGGATGACGCCTTCGTTGCCAAAGCGACCTGTCAGTTGAGTCAATAATGTGGCCCAGTCTGAACAGTTTCAGATCTGATTTGGACACTTACTAAATATAGTGTGGACAGTCATCTCTAAAAATCAGATTGGAGGAGGAATCTCACTGGAATCAGATGTCTACAGTCTAAATGCAGCCTTACTGCAATATTTTTGCGTCACATACCCTTAGTGATTAAATCTTTGTGTGTGCGATTCATGTAAGTAGATGTCAATCAATCTCATAATTGACTTATATTACCACATCATTCTGGAAAGACTCCAATTAACATATTAATTAGCATAGCGGGTTCAGACAGCAATTAAGGGTTAAGACTTTATTTATGAATTAGCATAAATTAGCATTGACGTCTGGCGTGAAGCCGTTACATGCCGGATGATCAATTGATATTGTCTTACATTATTTTAGAGGTGACTATTTCCAATAAAGGTTTGTATGCCACAGCACTCAACGGGTGTGATTTCCAATTAGAGAGAATTCCGATTTCAATAAGTGAGCACGCCGACAAAAGCCCGCTCGCTCACACATCTTAAAAGCGCCTCTGCAAATTAATGAACGGAACACGAGAGGAGGAAATGATTCCTCCTGAGTTCTCTTGGGCAGATAATGATTCTCATCTTTATCAGCGGTTCATCGTCTAAGGTCAAGTGAAAGTGAAAGGGATGCAAACCCCCCAGTGTTTCCAATTAAGATGAGAGAAAGAAAGAAAGAGAGAGAGAAGGGTGGAATAGCACCGGGCTGCATTTTACACAGCCACTTCCTGGCCCCTGTAGTATCCGCAGGCAATAGAAAACAAGACGATTAAATTATGACACCTATGAGTCATAATGGACTAACCGGTGGAAGTGAGATGAATACCGTCGCACACATTAGCACCTTTGCAGCTATATATTCGAATTGCTTTTTCCCTGCTTTGCATGTAAAGCCTGAATGTAAATGAATAAAATGTACAAATCCCGCAACTCATTATTGCTTAAGTACGCATTTTTGGGTTTTACTAACACGGATGAGACAATATTATGTAAAGGGATATCCCGGTAAATTAGAATATGGTAGAAAAGTTCACTATTTTTTAAATTTGACAATCACCAAATTTCTAACATAACTATCCTAATATTCACATTTCTTGAAATATGTGCATTTTGAAGTAAATTATAAAAAAAAATAAATGAATGAATGAACCTACATTAGGGGTGTAACGGTACAAAAAAATCTCGGTTCGGTACGTACCTCGGTTTTGAGGTCACGGTTCGGTTCATTTTCGGTACAGTAAGAAAACAAAATGCAAAATATAAACGTGCTACTTGTTTATTACACACTTTTGTGCTTTCAACAATAGGAACCGTAGCCTATGCAAAGCTAGAATTCTGCTCAAAAAGTAGTGGGTATTTAAAGATAATAATCCAACAACAATTTGCCTTTCAGACCCCACGTATTGGTCAGCTTTCTTTCTGAAAGAAAGAAGAAAAGAGAAGTCCTGTGCTGAAGAGAAAAGCAATCCCAATGACAAAGATTTTAACATGTATTTTACAAATGAAATGCCTCAATGTTTTTTTTCTCCTTATGAACGGTTTTCAAAAGCTTTACTGGTGGATTTTCTCAAGTTAAAGCGCCACACAGAAATTAATAAATATAATTGTGTAAGCAGGATCTGTGTATTATTTTTATTATTTAATTACAGGTGCTTTAGCTCATTTCAATTTATTTTATTTGAATGGGCTATTATTTATTTTATTATGTGTTTGTATTTTACAAATGTGATGTAGTATTCATTTATATTGTATATTTTATGTTGTATAACTTTAGTTCCTATGTGAATACGAGTTCCTACTTGTTTTGTTGAGGTAGGAGGATTTTGTATTGAACACAGGGCCGTGTTGGTTATTATTACAGCAGAGAAGACAACTGTAAATCAACAAAGACAAGTCAACTGTGCCCCGATCTACCGATCAAGAGATCTGATGGACTCAAAAAGTGGGTTACGATTGCATATTAATTTGAAAATCGACCGGATCCACCGTATTTTTTACAAGAGTGACTTCCGGTCTGCTAGCTAGTAGCATTGACGCAGGAGGACCGAGTCTCTCGTCAAATAATAAATTCTGCCGTTCTTTTGCCACTTCTGGGACGCGTCTAACACGCGGCCACACTGCGACTGGTGTGCATTGGCTGATTGACTTTAACGGCCACGTTTCACTGCGTTCTTGCAGCGGCCACGTTGTCGCGCCGTTGACGTTTTGTCCTACCGTGTTGGTCCTCATTACAGTAGAGAAGACGGAGTAAATATAATTCACACAAAGAAACTGTAACCCGATCGACTCACAGCCTCGAAAAGTAAGGGTTACATTACGTCAGAAACTCGTTCGGTACGGGTCCATTCCGAACCGAACACCAAGTACCAAAATGGTTCAATACGAATACATGTACCGTTACACCCTTAACCTACATTGATAATTTTCTTTATTGTTTCAAAGCCTAGTTCCAGTAAAAGTGTCTCATGTATCAGAAGCAGTGCTAGGAATAACGCCGGTATAAATAACGCCGTTACATAACGGCGTTATTTTTTCAGTAACGGTGTAATCTAACTAATTATTTTTCCGCCGTTACAACACCGTTACCGTTACTGACGGTCAAAAGCGGTGCGTTACTTACTCTGAATAAATTGAAGAAACTACCAGCCGTAGCGAGTCTACTCTGCTCTGTTTATTTGTCATCCAAGACTCGGGGTGCGTTCAGGCTCGAGAATAGCGCACGCGTTTTGTTTTGTGCTTTTTCTTAGCAAAGATATACCACACAGGACGTGCTGGCACTCTGTTTCTTTAATAGCACATATAACTTCAAAATTAACACAAACGTACGGCTCTCGGCAGGCCGTGTCTCTCACTCACTCCCGCATCATGTGAGCAAAACAATATTGGCGCCGTGTGCACTTTAGGGTGCCCCGGATAAATCTGTATCAGAATATTACAGCACGTACTTCTTATGACTCCAGTCTGTTTGTCCCTGCTCATTCAATTAGACCAGTGTTTTTCAACCGGTGTGCCGCGGCACAGTAGCGTGCCATGAGAAATTATCTAATGTTGCATTTATATATATAAAATACAAATTTGTAATGTCCGTAACTGTGTACGGGCCCTTGAAGGGGCCATCAGACTGCTGAGTGGTGACATAGCGGGAAGCAAGCAAGGAGGGAGGGAGTCTCAGGGAGAATGGCGTGAGAACCAAGTTCGCGGTCGCATGTCACAGATGCCACTGTTATTTTGTTTATTATTTTCCATTGTTGCCACAATAAAGTGGGAAAGTCATCACTGGCTCCTCTCCTTTCTATTTCCCCATTTGGGGCTATTACAGTATTGCTTTTTGTTTTTTACGTCGTCGGGCGCAGTTGCAGTAGAAGAAAGGAAGGAGTAGGTAGAAAGTTCGAGAGTTCTCGGTCGTGTTCAGATGAGCGGAGTATCGCTCGTGTCGCGTTCAAAAACAGCTCGAAATTCTACCCATCAACTACCTTGCTGTCCACGACAATGTGGACCCCAGCACTTCTCCTGCACATCATTTGGTTAGACTCGTCATGTGTTGATGTACTCCAAAGTGTCCTTTCTATTATATCCATATGTGACAACCGTCAATCCTCCCCCTGTGTTTTATTCCAACACATTGTTGAGAACAGCAAGGTGGCTAATGCCTAAAAATCCGAGCAGTTCTTGAAGGTGACACGAGCAGCAATCAAAAAAACAGTGCCATGGTGCCAAGCAAGTTTAAACGTCATCTCCAAATGAAACACACACCTGTCGCTTCAAAACAAGTCGAAGGACTATTTTGTTTGCCTTCGTGAAAACACAGAGAAACAGGCAACTTTTTGATAAAAACTACAAAGGTAAATGAGAAAGCTCTCAAAGCCAGTTACCTTGTTGTTAAATCCAAAAAGTCCCAAACCGTGACAGAAACATTTAATACTACCTGCCTGCAAAGCCATTGTCTGCGAGATGCTCGGCCCTGATGTGGTTAAAGACATTGCTCAAGTCCCCCTTTCTGATAATTCTATGCTTTTTCAAGCCTAACTGCTATAAAAATAATAATAATAATAAAAACAGAGACTGAGAGCGGTTGAAGAATAAGGATATCGATAAAGTAACGTGCCCATCACTGATCAGCAGACATAATGGAATGCCTAAAAACACTGTTTTTGATCCAGGAAATTAGGGGCAGTTTACATGACGACTCTGCGACACAAAGACGCAATGACTGAGTTGCGGACTCGCCTCGCGTGAATATAGTGCTGGCGAAGACGGAAGGCGAAAACGAAAAATTCTGAATCCTGCCTCCAAAGTGAAAGAATCCGATTGCAGGGGGTTGAGGGGGGCTTCCTCGGCATGCATATCAAAGGCTCCTGCCGCGCGAGACCGCGCTGTCAACTTCAGCACTCGTACACGTCACATTGGGCGTGCGCAGCGCTGCTACTAAATATTAAAAACAGCAAATATGGCGGAATGTCAGCTTTAATTTGCTGTTTTAATAATATTTTTAAATTAAATATGTTGAACGTTTCAATTTTTGTGCCTTTTTGAACAAAAGAAAAATGACATCGCTTCGAATGGGCGGGCATATTTTTTTCCGGGCTGAGGGAGCTTGGTGGGGTCAAAGTACATCATTCTCTGTCGCCCGGTAAATCCGCACTGACCCTAGGGCTTGGCATGAATACTACATCGTTTTCATGCGGAATTGCGACATTGTTCAAATGGAAACGCAAATGCAAATTTGAAATTGTTCGTATTCTCAGAGAGTCACCATGTAAACGGCCCCTTAGTTTCATTACTACAGACTTTTAAGGAAAATAACACGAGTGTAAAAGCGGCCTATGGGTGCAGTATGTCGCTTAGCTCCCCGCGGCAGAGCTGGATATATAGGATGAACCTCTCCCTTCAAACACGCTGCGTCCAGTAATGAATTGGGTGGCAGGCAAAGAGGCTTATAAGGTTTTTACAAGCAGGGGTGTGATTTTGAATTTCTACTTCATGACAACATGTCAGACCGGACCCCCTAACCTCCAGCTCCCCTCAATACCCTGTTGTCATATAGCAGTAGTCGCACCTCAACTCCAGTCTCCACCTCGGGGTCCGTGCTAAGAAGCCTCACAAGCGCGTCAAATGAAAAGACTTTTTTGCAGCAGTGAAAAATAGCAGCCCCCCCATTTTCAACTACCGCTGACTGCAAAGTGCTTGAAAGAGCCCTCAATCAGTTGAAAGAGGAGGGGGCAGTTGTGAGCATGTGCTTAAGCATATTATATTGTAGATTGCGTGCTGCACACATTGTAGCTGAGATCAAAATAAGTGGGCATAAATTGCAAATGAATGCCTCTTAAAGCAGGGGTGTCCAAAATACTACTGGTGCAAGATAATTATTGGTCCGATAATTATCGGTCCGATAATAGGAATTATGACGTCATCCCAATAAATCCAATAACATTATTAATAGGACCGATTGTACTGTATGTACTGTGCTGCGCTACACACTAGTATGGGAAATCAGTTGACCATTTGCGGGGAATTGCTGCCACCTGCCGCTCAGAATAATTCGCTGCATCTATTTTTTGTTTTGCTCACAAGCTCATTCACTTACACAGTGCGATTTCTAGCGGTAGCATTGACAATCGTGAATGCTTTCCGCCTCCGAAATATATGTCTGTAAGTATTTTATGTTTACTATAACATATGGATGTGCAATATATGTTTATTTCTGTGGTGAAGGGTCATATGTACAGAACTTCATAAGTTGGGTTATAGAAGCCAGCCAATTCTTAAGGCTAGTAGCTCAAGCTAGTGTGCTATGCTTTACATACAAGAGTTGTGTATATAAATGTATTGTGCAGTTTGTTGTATATTGAGTAGGGATGGGAATTGATACGATTTTTCCGATTCCGATTCCATTATTGATATTGCTTAATGATTTGATTCTTTATCGTTTCTCTTATTGGTTCTAATTTGGGTAAAAAGAAGAACATTTTAATTGGCATCAAGTTTTTTTAAGGGGGGATGCAGCTATTGATTATCTTAGTAGTCGATTAATCGATGAATTAGTTAGTTCGAATAATCTAGTAATCGGATAAGGAACATGAAAAATTAAAATATCTGAGCTGAGCCTCAAACAGTATTAAATAATGAGGCTAACTAAAATAGCAAAAGTCCACTAGCTTAATTGCTATGAAATACTAATGTTTTTTTATTTATTATTATTTTTATTACAATGCTCTTAACAAATGGTTCATACAAATTCCCACAAAAAAACGGCTAAATATGCCCATAAACTAAATTATGACTGCATACAAAAATTAGGGCTGTCAAACGATTTAAATTTTTAATCGAGTTAATTACAGCTTAAAAAAGCTTAAAAATGAATTAATCGTAATTGAACGTAATTAATCGCAATTAAAACCATCTACAAAATATGCCATATTTTTCTGTGAATTATTGTTAGAATGGAAAGATACGACACAAGATGGATATATACATTCAACACACGGTACATACAGTGGGGAGAACAAGTATTTGATACACTGCCAATGGGTTTTCCCATTGACTGTGTATCAAATACTTGTTCTCCCCACTGTAAGTACCGTATTTGTTCCTTAAAACGATAAATCAAAAAGATGGCATTAACATTATTAACATTCTGTTAAAGTGATCCATGGATAGAAAGACTTGTAGTTCTTAAAAGATAAATGTTAGTTAAATTTTCAATCAAAAAATAAATTAGTAGCCCGCCATTGTTGATGTCAATAATTACACAATGCTCATGGGTGCTTAAGCCCATAAAATCAGTCGCACCCAAGCGCCAGCGGAGGGCGGCAAAACTCCAAAAAACACAAGTAACATTGCACTGTGCTGTCATTTTAATCTGTTTAAGCGGGGCATGTGCGTTAATTGCGTCAAATATTTTAACGTGATTAATTTTAAAAATTAATTACCACGCATTAACGCGATAATTTGATCTGGTGAGGTCAAAGGCAAAAATCTATGTTGAACCCACCACTAGTTTTTTTTTTTTTTTTAACCTCCAGGTGTTCAAAAACTTATAAAAAATTATATATTTATTATCGGTTATTGATATCGGCTTTGAGGAGCAGGAAGATACCGATATCGGTATCGGTTTCAAAAAATGGATAGCGTGCACTCCTACAAAATACCTAGTTTTAGTGGACCCAAGCATTCTATGAAAACATTGAACATGACCCACACAAGAAGATTGAGTTCAGCCATGCTGTTGCACTTCTCTGCTTCAACACTAGATGGGTTTGGTCACTTAACCTTTTAACACTGGACGTGTAGGCGGGGACATGTTTATGCATATCATCTTTGAAGCCTCGTCACGCCGTAATTACGTCACCCACGTGCCACTGGCTGGTCTCATTTGAAAGTGCGAAAGAACTGTCTGAGGACTTGAGAAGCAGAATTGTGAGGAAGCATGGGCAATCTCAAGGCTACAAGGCCATCTCCAAAGACCTGAATGTTCCTATGTCTATTATACGCAGTGTCATCAATAAGTGATGTTGTTTTTCATATATTTACCCTTTTAAACGTCCCCCCCCCCCCAATTTTTCTTTGTTGGGATCGATTATTTATCATCTAACATATCAGAGAAAATGCAATAGTAACAAAAAAGATACAATTAAGCGATTGTTATGAGCTAGATGTCCGTGACTTTTATACAGATGCCATTTTTTTTCATTGTGACATAATTTGTTTAAAAGTTTAAAATATATGAGTGAATAATTTTTTAAAGTCTTATGTCGTTTTATGGCTGGGTTGAAACAAAAGCGGTTGCGCGACGTCTGTAAATGGGGGTTTTCAGGGTAAAACGGACAAATGAAAAATAGTTCGGGGGCTTAATGCGCCATGAATCTGCTATGGCAGCATATAGACATATTGTTCTATCAAACACAACAGTTGTTTTGGCTTAAAATACAGCAGTTTCTATTTTCAAGAGGAGTGCAAGAGCAGAAACTGCTTTTTCAGTCTTGTCTGTGTTTTCCGCCATAAGTCAATACAGATTTACTTTGCGTTAATCATTTAGCCTATCAATTAATTATGTTCATATTGGTGGGAAATGTAGCCCTGACCCCCGTTCACTCAATATGTTTGGTCTTATTAACGTTACGCTGTTATATCGTCCCTACCAATATTGAGACCAAACCTGCGCCCTTGGGTGCAGCACATCAAAATTTTCAGCAACTATAGTTTATCTATCACCATCAATTGCCCAATTTGTGCTGCACCTTACCGATTCCGCTCATAGACAAGTTAACGTTTCTGTAGGAGTTAATTACAATCGCCAAATCCCAGTTCAGACTCCCCGTTGGATAAATACCTCCCCCCCCCCCCCCCCCCCCCCCCCCCCCTCAGTCTCCATCTTGGCAATATCAAGGATAACAAACCAGGTTATTTCGCTGAGAATCAATTGATCCCTAATTGGTTTTAGCGCACTAAAGAGTCCCTTTGATTCCCTCCAAACAATATGGGCGCCACATAGGGCACAAAACGCAAAACCCTCTGCTGCAGCGGTACACAGATGGATGATTTCTCCCGAGTCGAGCCGAACGGCATTGATTCGGCGACATCGGGCGGATGTCACACACGCACTCGATGACTTTGCCATCCCATTCCCATTTAAATTGCCTATGTGTTTCCTGCTCTGACACCTGTTTAAATCAATGTCTTCCTCTGCAGGTCATGGACGCGACGTGGCGAGGCGCACCCAGGACATCTCTCAAATCCACTAAAATCAACACAATAATTGAAATATTTTCAAACTGATTACACCCAAGCCCTGGCGCCCGGCCGCCTGATAGAAGCACGCTCCCTAGTTGCCAGAGGGAGTAAATCATCTTGCATTATTTGATTTCGCTTACTGATATGAAACCGCGAGTCCCTCCATTAAATGTCTCATGGTGAAAGCCCTCGGGGAGGGAGGACAGAGCGAAAACACAAAATAGTCAGTGGCAACCTTTTAAAATAGCATCTCTAACTTCCCCTCTCAGAGGGGGCCTCTGCACAAATATATCTGTTTGTTCCTGACCAAATAAACAAAGCTCAGCTTCTACTCTCATTAAAGGAAAACAGAAAAGACAGCGAAATATAGCAGAGGTCTTGCTTTTATAAAAGGGATAGTGGCATCCTTTGCTCTATTTGGCCAGTATAGCATCTCTGGAGATAATAGTCAGTCCAATACAATACTTTTGACTGAATAATGCACTGTCAGAAAAGGTGTATCAAATCGAGTTCCACAGCGGTGCCTCAATTTAGTGAGTCGCTTCAGACATCTCCGCTGAGAAAAAAAACACGTTGCCCAAAAATGGTGAACTATAACGATATAATCACAAGCAGAGCGCTACAAACTACAAGCATACGCATTTTGTTGAGTGACATACTTGTCTGACAGTTGTCCATCAAAAGTCAACAGTCAAAAGCAGTATTTTTATGTCAACCGGGCCTTCACTCAACCTCACTTCAACACAGTTCCTCGGCATGAAAACACTACTTAAAAATGAACTAACTCACTGCCGTTGACAGCAATGAACATCAAATCCATTTGAACTGTTGTGGCTGGCATTGCATGATCAGCTACAGTGCCGTTGACGGCGATAGACGTCCAATCCATTTTGAGGGTTGATCGGTGACAGCCTCTCTCAGTTTTGATTTTTATTTTGAGCATTAAAAAAAAAAAAATGTGACAAAAGAAATAACATTAATATTATTCGGTACAGTAATAATGATAACAAAATAATATATAATATAAGCAAAATACAGTGGGGCAAATAAGTATTTAGTCAACCACCAATTGTGCAAGTTCTCCTACTTAAAAAGATTAGAGAGGCCTGTAATTGTCAACATGGGTAAACCTCAACCGTTAGAGACAGAATGTGGGAAAAAAAAAAAAACAGAAAATCACATATTTCCAAATTAGAGTGGAAAATAAGTATTTGGTCACCTTCAAGCAAGCAAGATTTCTAGCTGTCAAAGAGGTCTAACTTCTTCTAACGAGGTCTAATGAGGCTCATTTATCTAAATATCAAAAATCAAACAGTGATTTTCTGTGTTTTTTTCCTCATTCTGTCTCTCATGGTTGATGTTTACTGAAGATGTCCCGATCGATCGGCATCGATCGGGTCCGATCACGTCATTTTCAAAGTATCGTAGTCGGCAAAAAAATATCGGACATGCCTTTTTTTATTATATATATATATATTTTAATTAAATCATTTTCTAATTGTATTTAACGTTACAGACAAAATGTCTTACACTCGTCCAGAGTCTTTTGTTTTGGCTTAAAGTAGGCTATCAAATTTATCGCATTAACAGCGGTAATTAATTTTTAAAAAATTAATCACGTTAAAATATTTAACGCAGTTAACGCATGCGCTGTACAACCTACTCACGCATTGTCGCGTTCACTCTATAATGGCGCCGTTTTACCTATATACAGAGCTAAAAGTCAGCATAAAATGAGTAGCGTGAATTTTGGCAGTCTTTGGAGCCTTTTTTTAATTGGCTAAAGCCTTACAATCCTTCTCTCAACAATTAGAAATATCGTGGGAAGCAATGTGGGGAAGCAGGGTAGTAGTTGATCTTTTTCTTCACACCCCATATTATTTCCCAATGCAGAGAAGATATATCAATTGGTGCCACTACGCACAGTCATGGTTGCACTTCCCATCATGCATTTGGGCAGAACAGTTAAATGGCTACAGTATCATTTAGTGAAAGCTCAACAAATACACTAGATGGCAATATTTAGTCACAATATACAAAGTCACATTTATCCTTTAAGAATTACAAGTCTTTCTATCCTTGGATCACTCTCACAGAAAGAATGTTAATAATGTAAATGCCATCTTGAGGATTTATTGTCATAATAAACAAATACAGTACTTATGTACTGTATGTTGAATGTATATATTTGTCCGAGTTTTATTCATTTTTTTTCTTAATGCATTGCCAAAATGTATATGATCGGGAAAAATTATCGGGAATGATTGGAATTGAATCGGGAGCAAAAAAAAAAAAAAAAAAAAAAGCAATCGGATCAGGAAATATCAGGATCGGCAGATACTCAAACTAAAACAATCGGGATCGGATCGGGAGCAAAAAAACATGATCGGAACAACCCTAATGTTTACCCATGTTGACAATTACAGGCCTCTCTAATATTTTCAAGTGGGAGAACTTGAACAATTAGTGGTTGACTAAATACTTTTTTGCCGCACTGTATATGCAGTGTCGAGACACAACTGTGAATGGCCACAGCCGGACTTTTTGGGGATTTTATGGGTGAAACACGGTAATATAACAAGGGTCGCAATGCAGAAATCGCAGACAACAAGGATTGGTTGAGATTTTCTTTTTCAAATATTTACCCATTTAAACTTTTTTAAATTTTTGTTTGTTTGGATCAATTATTTATCATCTAAAATAACGGGGAAAATGAAACAGTAACAAAATAAAAGAAGAAGTACAATTTAGCGATAGTTATGATGTAAAGATCCGTGACCTATTTACAGACAATATTTTTTTCACTGTGACGTAATTTTTAAAAAAAAGTTTAAAATATGCTAGTGAATAAACTTATAGTCTTTTTTTCCCTTTTTTTTTTAAAACTAAATATTAGACATCAATTAATGATTCTAAGCTAAAAATGATAGACAATTCGTTTTCGTATAATAAATATAATTAATCTTTTTACGGCTGGATTGAAACAAAAGCGGTTGCACGGTGTCTTTGTATTTGAAGTACATTTTTTGTTCAGTTGTCACACTACTTCCTGTAGGCGACAAAACTTTTGTCTTGCCAAAATTTGACTTTCATGTCTTCATGAAACGATGAATCGTTTTTCAGTGAAACAAATGTTTTTTTGAACATTCAAATTCATTTGGGAGGGTCTTCGCTTTCATATGACCCATTTTTGAAACCAATTGAATAATTAAAAGTCAGGTTATTAGCAATTTTTTCTACAAAATGGATAAGCGACAAGACTTTTGTCAGGGACTGTAGACGAACTTTAAGTTTTCCTTGACTAAAACTAGATGAAGATGAACACATTTTGAATTGACTAAACTATGACTAAGACTATCAAGTATGTACGGCCAAAAGACTAAGACAAAAATTAAAAATTGCTGCCAAAAACAATACTGCTAAAAACTATAAAATACAAAAATATATTTGGATTTCCATCGCTGTCAATGGCAGCAAACAAGTTAATTCATAAAATAGAATTAAAGCCATTAGAACAGTAGGAACGTCTTTGATATGTTTCTTTAGTTTCAGTGTTGTAAGTGGTAATATGCTGACATTACTGTGAGTTCAATGTAAAAACATTCCATTTTCATACAGACTAAATCAAGCAAAATTTCAATGGAGCAGAATGCTGTGCAACTTCTTTTACCCCGCTGATTACATCCGACCTAGCACTACGCCTCCAGTTTAATATTAATACTGAATTGAGGAGGATTTTCTCCAAAGACATGTCAGACATTGAGGGGCTGCTCCAGCCGGCCTTGTCAAATGAGATCAGTGCTCGCCATAATGGTGAGGTCAAGTGGAGGGGCAGCAGCCTCTCCTCTTCCATAAAAGGCCGACAAGCCCGCCACTCTATTATGCGGGCGAGCATAAAAGTATGTAGCTCCGCACACTGTAAACGGCAGATACACTTGACGCATGTCCAAGGTGTGCAGTATCATTAAAATAATGATTCCAGAAATGAAAAAAAGAGTAATCCTTCAAATGGGCTGCCTGTTAAAATAATCTACTTATGCAACATTAGATTCAATCTTCTCTACTGCTTTGACCTCAGTTATGAGATGATTCTGTCACCACAAAAGTGCTGAGTAATAGAGGATTGTGGTGCATACACTGAAAAAAAAAAGAAACAACTCTATAGATTTTAACTTTTTGGGGAAATGCAAACTGCATTAGGTCACAAAAAGGAGAGCTGTTTCTAAAAAAAAACAAAAAAAAACAAAT
Organism: Corythoichthys intestinalis; assembly: GCF_030265065.1. Classification (NCBI taxonomy): domain Eukaryota; kingdom Metazoa; phylum Chordata; class Actinopteri; order Syngnathiformes; family Syngnathidae; genus Corythoichthys; species Corythoichthys intestinalis. The sequence goes on from NC_080410.1 coordinate 38,627,104, forward strand.
GTTCCATTATTCATCAATTAGATGCTTTGATGCTTGTAGCAACGATGGCCAACCATGGCATCATTCATAATATTTTGTAGCTTTATTGACACCCTAAATTTTCCGTTTTTAGTCTATATGTCTCTTTGCTGTTGACCAGTGGCATGTTTGCCTCTCATCTTGTCCAAAACTAGACCTAATGTGTCCCTAATGAGGGTAAGTGTTACAGAAAATGGATGGATGGATTTTACCTAATTCCTTTGAGGGAATAAAATGAGTACATACAGGGGCGCTGCAAGGGATTTTGGGCCCCATGAAAAGATATCACTTTGTGCCCCACCAACAGTGCTTGGACACACACACACATTTAGAGTATCAACTATGTAATTTTCTGCATTCTGGTGAATATTCACGCACTAATATGTGCATTTTCTGCTTTAATATAAGATGAAAATATATTACCGGTAATGTAAACATACAGAGTATAGAGCAATAACTGATATCATCTATAAGAAATGTACTGAAGACAATCTTTTACAATATAAATATATTTTTATTATAAATATTCTCAAAGCAAATACCATAATGAATGACTTAGAATAAATGTTTTAACTAGGGCTGTCAAAATTATCGTGTTAACGCGCGGTAATTAATTTTTTTAATTAATCACGTTAAAATATTTGACGCAATTAACGCACATGTCCCGCTCAGACAGTATTCTGCCTTTTGGTAAGTTTTACAGCAAGGCTTTTTGTGCTGTCTAACAGCGAACTCTTGTGGTCGCTTTGCGACATGGTTTATTGTCTTCTTGCCAGTTCAATATGGCTGCACAACGTCTCGGGCTGACGCCTACGTTGTAATGCTGTGCTTATGTGATCCTTGGACAAGATTTGTCCGTAAGTATGGTTGTTGTAAAGAATGTACGTATTATGTTAGTAAGTGAAATGTTATATTTTTTGTATGAGACGCTTTTTGTTTATGTTTAGTGAACCTGTATAGCGTGCTAAGCTAACGTTGTTGCTAATGCAATGCTTGTGTACTTTTTTTTGTAGTTTTACGACGGTCTAAAGAGGACAATGGTTTGAGGCCATTTTATTAATAAATCAGATGAAAAAGAAAGAAGTCTGATTATTAAGGCGTCGTTCTCTAGCTGTCTAGCTTTGGAAAAAGTAGACGCTTCGGAGTGAGGACAGCACAGACAGATTTAAATGACAGTAGAGTGAAATGCCCACCACAGTCCTTATGTACCGTATGTTGAATGTATATATCCATCTTGTGTCTGATCTTTCCATTCCAACAATTTATTTTACAGAATATATATATAATTTACAGAAAAATATGGCATATTTTATAGATGGTTTGAATTGCGATTAATTGCGATTAATTACGATTAATTAATTTTTAAGCTGTAATTAACGCGATTAAAAATTTTAATCGTTTGACAGCCCTAGTTTTAACTTAACTATACTACTGTATACAGTATACAACTATTTTAGTTTCAAGAGCTTGCTAAGGGTTTGCTTGCTGTACTGAGTTTACATTAACCACAATTAAACTAACATCTTTAGAATGATATAACAAACAAAGCAAGCAGCAGATTTTTTGACCTTGTATACATACTGTAGCAAGTGTATCGATCTAATGTAGCTATACATTTACCAGCTGTCACTGCATGATCCGTGGTCCTTTGCCCAGCCTTACTCACCAAGAGCCCAGCGCCGAGCCTTCTTGCTAGCAAAGTCACTGATCAAATCATTAAAGTCTAGCTTCCTAGCCAATCATTAAAGTCGAGCTTCCAAGACAACCGTTTTAGTATGAAAAGCTTGCTAAGGGTTTGCCTGCTGTACTGATTAAATGTAAGCTAAAAGTGGAGCAAACACTAGCTAGCAAACAATTACAGTGTTTCATAATGGAGTAGGCTTAGCCCCATCTGGAAACTCGCGATCTCCACTATAGCTTGTAAACAAACTAAATTCAATAAATTCTTGACAAACAGAATTCAAGCCGATTTAAAAACAGAAAATTTCAACACCAACTTTCAACATCTGTTGGATACCAAAAAATGCCATCGTTATTTGGAATTCATGTTTTTGAATAGGTGAATGTCGCTCATTGAGGCTGGGAAAATCCTGTATTTCTTATGGAGTGAGCTGGGACCTCGCTTCGGAGCTTTGTAATAGACATTGCGAGGTTCCTGATGGGGCTGGAGTGGGCTAAGATAACAGGTTAATTTTCAGCACTACACTGACACAAGACACCAATCTTCCTTTGTGAAGTACTTTGTCATATACTGTTGGCCTTTTCTACCCCTCTCCTGTTTTGCTTTCTTTTCTTTCCTCTTTTGATAACCAGATTTCATTTCTGCAGTACCGCACACTCCGAGTCATTGACTGGTGTAAATGCGCACCGCTGCTCCCGGTCTGATCGAAGGAAGGGCGGACCAAAACATTGAATGAAAATATGGGGGTTGGGGGGGGGGTTGGCTGGCAATACATATGTATGCTCTCTGGGTGTTTACTTTTTGCCAAAAACAAAACAAGAAAAAGAAACCGTTCATTTTATTCCTATTAAAATTATAATGATTAATATTTGAATTTGCAAACGATTACCGAATGTTCTAATATTCTTTGTGGGCCCCATCAGGGCATGGGCCCTTGGAATCAATATCACTTTTCACCCCTATACGGCGCCCCTGAGTAAATACAACAGATTTATAGCCTTGAGGCCAATTGAAAACAATGTTTTAAGTCACTAAAAGTAAGAGCCTGGCTTAAAAAAAAATCCCCACAATGTGTTTAGATTTTTTTTGTGTGTGCGATGGTAATGTTTTTTTTTTTTTTTTTTTTTTTTAAACTTGATGTTCACTGAAGCGACAGTTTCCCTCTAATGAGCTGCAATGTTTTTTTGTTTGTATAATGGTGCAAAAACTATTTGCATTCAACCAGTATCACAAGAATACAATCCCCTTTAGGTCCGAAAACTGTTTGTAATGTGTTTTAGGTCATTAAGGGGCAGTTTACACGGCGACTCTGTGACACGAAGACGCAATGACTGTGGTGCGGAGTGGCCTCACGTGCATATGGTGTCGGCGAAGACGGAAGGCAAAGACGAAAAAGTCTGAATCCTGCCTCCAAAGTGGAAGAATTCGATTGCGGGGGATTGAGGGGGGGGGGGGCTATCTCCTAATGCATATCAAAAGCTCCCGCGGCACGAAACCGCGCCGATAACGTTAGCACTCGTACACGTCACATTGGCGTGTGCAGCGGTGCTACTAAACATTAAAAATAGCAAATATGGAAGAAAGTTGGCTTTTACTGTTTTAATAATATTTTTAAATCAAATATGTTGAATGTTTACATTTTTGTGCCTTTTTGAACAAAAGAAAAATGCCATTGCTTCGAGTGTGCGGGCATATTTTTTTCCGGACTGAGGAACTTTGGTGGGGTCAAAATGTATCATTCGCTGTCGCCTTGTAAATCTGCACTGCCCCCTAGGGCTTGGCATGAATACTACATCGTTTTCATGCGGAATTGTAACATTGTTCAAATGTAGACGGGCCAATATAAATGCAAACATGACATTGTTCGTCTTCTCAGAGAGTCACCATGTAAATGGCCCCAAAAACTGCTTAGCAACCTCCTCAAAACAGTGTTGTTTTTGTCAAAAATTATGATAACGAAAACATTTCGTCGCCGAACATTTTTTTCATCATGATGACGTGACGATGATGAGCTGTGGCTTGGAAGACTAGAACATAACGGGACGAAAGCCAGTTTTTGTCTGATGAGATGACAATGAGACAAAAATACTTTATTGCATATGGTCACAATACGTGACATTTTCATATTGTACGTCGAGTACGTGAGCTTGCGTCGTAGCGTTGTTTGGGTCTTGTCACTCATGTGAGATGTGGTGCGCCTCTCTCTCACTCTCCTCACCTGAGTTTTAGGTGTGCTTCAAGATAGGCTACGCTCCATCGTGCTTGTTTGGATACACATGGTAAGATATGTTTTCTTATCTCGGCAAGAGAGAATATGCATGATTTTTTTTTTTTTTTTTTTTTAACCTGTCATGTTCAGCTGCTTGACACGAAGAATGGGAATCTGAGCGTCCTATTGGTCTGAACAGCTTTAATGTATCACATGGGACTATGATATTCTCCAATTGTGATATTTTTTCATTGTGTTTTGTTTATTAGGAGAAAGCAGCGAGCAGGAAAGGAGAGAGGGACAGAAAAGAAGAAAAAACAACAAAAAATACATTAAACGCCTACGCTAACTATGACTGTACATAGTAGCGCTAACGTTAGCGATTGTATTTCCGGTTGACACAATGTAGAGGCCTGATGACCGAGGAGAAAAGGAGGGGGGACGGGAGTCAGAAAGAGATGTGTTAAGGTGGAGTGGAGCGTACAAAAATCGGCAATGTGATGAGTAGTACCCAGTATTGTGTGAATCCCTTGTAAGTGTGGATATATTGACATCCTATTCCATGCTGCCTGATCACTAATCCTGGCACCGATTGTTTCTGTAGCTAATGCGTCATGCTTTAGCCTTTAAAGGTTTGTGCTGAGTGATCATCACACAGGAAATGTAACTCGTCGCGTTAGCGTTAGCATCAACTTTAGTGTGGCGAACATCCTCTTAAACGTTCGGACATTTTTTTTTACATGCAGTTTTAGGCTTCTAGGTGGGTTTGATTGAAAATAATGTACTACTTTCCCTGCTGAGTGTGTATTATTATTAAGAAGTTGGTGTTGTGCTCGTATGTTTATGTTCATTTTAAATTGTTGGAAACCTCGATTTATTCTTGGACTATAAGTTTTAAATTTTACAGATGTAAACATTTTGAGCTACTGTTGACTAAACCTAGACACAATTTGTATGAGATTTTGTCGACTAAAGCTAAATACGAACACATTTTGAAATGACTCAAACATGACTAAGACTAATGAGTATTTTGGTAAAATATATACAGTATATACTGTGGGGCAAATAAGTATTTAGTCAACCACCAATTGTGCAAGTTCTCCTACTTGAAAAGATTAGAGATGCCTGTAATTGTCAACATGGGTAAACTTCAACCATGAGAGACAGAATGTGGGGAAAAAAAAAAAAGATTATCACATTGTTTGATTTTTAATGAATTTATTTCCAAATTGGAGTGGAAAATAAGTATTTGGTCACCTACAAACAAGCAAGATTTCTGGCTGTCAAAGAGGTCTAACTACCTATATTAATGGCACCTGTTTTAACTCATCATCGGTATAAAAGACACCTGTCCACAAACTCAGTCAGTCACACTCCAAACTCCACTTTGGCCAAGACCAAACAGCTGTGGAAGGACATCAGAGACAAAATTGTAGACCTGCACCAGGCTGGGAAGACTGAATCTGCAATAGGTAACACGCTTGGTGTAAAGAAATAAACTGTTGGAGCATTATTAGAAAATGGAAGACATACAAGACCACTGATAATCTCCTTCGATCTGGGGCTCCATGCAAGATCTCACCCCGTGGCATCAACATGATAACAAGAACGGTGAGCAAAAATCCCAGAACCACACGGGTGGACGTAGTGAATGACCTACAGAGAGCTGGGACCACAGTAGCAAAGGCTACTATCAGTAACACAATGTGCCGCCAGGGACTCAAATCCTGCACTGCCAGACGTGTCCCCCTGCTGAAGCCAGTACACGTCCAGGCCCATCTGCGGTTCACTAGAGAGCATTTGGATGATCCAGAAGAGGACTGGGAGAATGTGTTATTGTCAGATGATACCAAATAGAACTTTTTGGTAGAAACACAGGTTCTCGTGTTAGGAGGAGAAAGAATACTGAATTGCATCCGAAGAACACCATACCCACTGTGAAGCATGGGGGTGGAAACGTCATGCTTTGGGGCCGTTTTTCTGCAAAGGGACCAGGACGACTGATCTGTGTAAAGCAGACATGTCTAAAGTCCGGCCCGGGGGCCAAATGCGGCCTTTGGTCAAATTTCATCCGGCCCCCAGCCTCTGTCATAAAATCAATAACGTCTGGCCTGCACACAGACTTAATAAATTGGTCAGAAGTACTGCTACCAGCATATGAAGTAGCTTAACCACTAAATGCTGCTCCTCATTTACCCACTCAAAGGCAGCAGCACTCTAAGCAACATTACCCCATGTGACTCTTTACTCCCAATTTTCTAAAATGGTGACAATCAACAACAAAAAAAAGTTGACTGCGACAGCCGACGCTTCAAGGATAGGTGGAAATTGGACTATTTCTTCACTAAAATACGCAACAACTGTGTCTGCCTCATTTGCAAAGAGACAGTCACTGTTTTTAAAGAGTTCAATTTGAGGCGATATTACCAAACAAGACACAATGACATGTACAACAAGATTACAGGGAAGCTACGTAGCAAGAAATTGAAGCAACTTGAAGCTAGTTTTTAATTTTACAGCAGCAGTATTTCACAAGAGCCCGAGAGTCGACAGAGAACGCCACAAAGGCTAGTTGTGAGATTGTTGAAATTTTTAATTAAAAAAAAATAATAAAGCAAATGTGACACAAGGAATGGCTTGCTAAAATGTGCTTAAATATATTGTTCTACGTAAAGAACGTCAGCCAAGGTCGGCCCCCCACATTTTTACCACACCAAATCTGGCCCACTTTGCAAAAAGTTTGGACACCCCTGGTGTAAAGGAAAGAATGAATGGGGCCATGTATCGAGAAATTTTCAGTGAAAATCTCCTTCCATCAGCAAAGGCATTGAAGATGACATATGGCTGGGTCTTTCAGCATGACAATGATCCCAAACACACAGCCAGGGCAACGAAGCCCATGTGTCTTTCAGCATGACAATGATCCCAAACACACAGCCAGGGCAACAAAGGAGTGGCTTCGTAAGAAGCATTTCAAGGTCCTGGAGTGGCCTAGCCAGTCTCCAGATCTCAACCCCATAGAAAATCTGTGGAGAGAGTTGAAAGTCCGTGTTGCCCAACGACAGCCCCAAAACACCACTGCTCTAGAGGAGATCTGTATGGAGGAATGGGCCAAATTACCAGCAACAGTGTGTGAAAAGCTTGTGAAGGGTTACAGAAAACGTTTGGCCTCCGTTATTGCCAATAAAGGGTACATAACAAAGTATTGAGATGAACTTTTGGTATTGACCAAATACTTATTTTCCACCATGATTTGCAAAAAAATTCTTTAAAAATCAAACAATGTGATTTTCTGTTTGTTTTTTTTCTCCACGTCCTGTCTCTCATGGTTGAGGTTTACCCATGTTGACAATTACAGGCCTCTCCAATATTTTCTGGGAGAACTTGCACAATTAGTGGTTGACTAAATACTTATTTGCCCCACAAAATTCCAACATATGCCATACATGCTGCTCCACATTGTAATGATTTGGCCTTGTTGGAGGTCTGCTTTGAAATGTCTGAAACAAGCGGTTACTTCTGGTTTATATCGCCACCTGTTGCCTTGGCAGGCATTTGCTGGGTTTGTTTACGTGTGGACATAATATACATTAAACGGTGAAAGTACAGTGTAAAGTCGGCTCATTAGCTAGCCGTCAGGCACCGCTCGACCAGGGTCGATAGAGCGGGGGGAGGCGGCCCACTCCTGTTTAATTACCGCGCGGCACGTTTTCTTGGTCGTCTTCAAACTGTTTAACTGCTTTATTGGACTCGCGTGTGGGGGCCATCTGGCCCTGCGAGTTTCCTGGAAAAAGCCACGGCCTGACAAGCAAGAGATATGTCAATTCAGTCATCTACACAAAGCAACATCTGCCGTGCCCGCAGCCTGCCATTGTGCGGCCATTTAATCAGTTCCCCTCCTCCTCTTGAAGCCCCACAACAGTTCCCCGGTATTATGTTTTGCCACTCAATTAGCATTATCATCCCGCTGAAATCGAAGCCAATTTACCTTTAATGACGCGATTGTTACATGAGTGACAGCAGTCGGCGCCGCCGCTATCGCTAGATAAACGCCGGGGCCGTTTTCCCGGGGTCGTCGGCGAGGGGGGGCGGCGGAGTCGTTGCCAGCCAATGGCGCCGGGCCCCGAGTTCACCCCTTCGCCACCGACATTGTTTCCTCCGCTTTGCCAGAGTCAGTGTGCTGGAAAATTGAGTCCAGATTCATTAGGTTTCCAGTGTGGCGCTCGAGTCAGTTAAATTGATACATTTCCTAACAAAATTGAAGTGCTTTTGTGGCGCCCGCGGATGGCTGGTGACCCCGCTCGGCCCGCTGAGCCGCCCGAGCGAGCTGATGGATCCATTAGACCGCTTAGACTGCTTATTCCTCTGCCTCCATCTCTGACTGACACTGTAAATCTGAACCAATTTCAGACCCTAATCACCATTACAAACCGCTTCCACTGTCCATTTGTTACTCCGCTATTCCAATGCTCTACCTAGATGGGTTCCGAAAGACCCGTTTAGAGATTGGCAAGGGGCGGAGGGGACCTCTGCCTTCCTCGTGGTTAAATGGCTCATGACTGGCCCCTTTTTTCCAGAAGAAAAGGGTGGGCGTGACGGTGGAAACAAAAGGGGGCCTTGAATAATTCCCAAAAGATAGAGTCGAATTAAGAAATGTGATAGATAAATGAATAAATATTAGCATTAAAGTGTGACATTCTGTGAGATGACAAACGTCGGTTCGAGAGGGTGTCCCTTTGAATAACAATCCGTGTTACACCTCCGAAACATTCCCTCAGCCACTCGCCTTTTTTTCAGCCCGGCTTTATCTACTCAGTCAACCGTGCAGCACGAGCGCAGCAACTGGAGGATATTATTTCCCTGTTGGCCTCCGTCATATAACTCTGCTTAATATGCGCTCTATAATTTAAGAAACTCAAATTATAACCCCGAATATACTTTGCTTTATCTATCTAACCTTCAACTTTGTTCAACTTTGAATTGATGACGCAGAACAGGTGAAAAATGCTCCAAAAGGAGTAAAGCCACGCATGTATTATTCATGCCTTTAAATCATCGCCGTTCAATTGAGGAGCTTTACGTCGGAAAAGCGGCAAGTTGAGCCCGTCAGTCTCTACATCTAATTAACTGCAGCACCTCGTATCCTCCGAGTGCACTGGAAACTCATTTTAATTGATATTGAGATGTTGTTGCCCTCGGAAAGTAATTAAGATTTTCAATTAATCCTGTCTTATTTCTGGACATCTTGCTTCGCCGTCCTTGAGCGCCCGATGAATTCCCTCGGACCTCCTAGCCCGAATTAGCCGGCGCCCGATCGCAGACCCGCGACTGACCCTGTCCGAGCCGTCGTTGGAATGAAGGGCAATTCGAGTCCAATTAAATCGCACTCGGCGTGGCGAAAAAACAACCAAGGTTTTTTGGTTTCTTGCGTAGGGCTTGGCTGTGACACGAAAAAGCATGTTTATTTCATAATACTCACGGTATTTTATGCTCCTGAATGAAATGGATCACTTGGATGTGTGACGGAGCGATTGATATATTTATTCATGTTTTTGAATCCCGCGTAGGGCTGGGCGATATGGCCTTGAGTACGTATCACGATAAATTGAGCAGATTTACCTCGATAACGATAAATGATGATAAATTCGCCCAAGCACACTGTTATATAATTTGAAAATTTGAATCAATGCATGGAATACAAATTAACCGTTTCTTGTTAAATTTATTTACCAGCTTTCAATTTAACAATTGCACTTGCAGTCTAATCATTAAATATTAAAAACTTAATGTGAACATTTATAACAGCTTGTATGACTTGAAAAATGTACAACATTATATAAATCAATATGACGACTAGAGGTGTGCGAAATTTCCGATTCTTAGATTATTCGCGATTCGGCCGTGGAAGATTCGAGAACAATTCACAAACATCCAAATTCCGATTATTGAAATATGTCAAGTAAAGCGGAAGTAAAACACACTCAGCGCGCCGCGCGGTCTTCGGGACGCAATGAGGAACGGAGCGAGAGTAGCTAAACATCATGCTTGTCATTACCCGGGCCCTCGGGTAATGCCAATGCTCAACTCACGGCTCTAGCTCCACTAATGCCGCGAGATAAAAAAAACAACAACATACCTGACTGCTGCCGAAAGCTGCTACAAAGTACGTCCACATAATGTTAAGGTAGACATCATATTTATATAGGACTAGATGCAGAATAGACTCGGTGGTGATAGCAGCATATGTAGAGAAAGCTAGAAGATGCGGGCGTTAGTAAACGGCCGCCATCTTAAAGCAGTAGACTTCCCTGCAAGGCTGTTGTAGCGAACCTTCCAAGCGAACCTAATTAACTTTTTATCTAAAATACTCCAAAACCAGGTAAAATAGGAGATAATGTCATTTGAGTTGAGTTTTATAGTTTTATTGCCCTCATGAATAAGCATTAAAACGCTGCATGGACCATATGTTTATGTCCATATTTGCATCATTTCTTGTTCTTTTTCAAAACCAAAAGCACCACGAAAGACAACAGTTCTGAGGAGCCATTGTGAGACAAAGGAAGAACGCCATCCGAAAACTTAATATCTTGCCGAGCGAGGCGCCATCAAAGAGAAAGAGGTGAGAGAGTGAGCAACGGCCGGTATATGGCGGAAAACACAGACAAGACTGAAAAAGCAGTTTCTGCTCTTGCACCCCTCTTTAAAATAAACTGCTGTATTTTAAGCCAAAAGAACTGCTGCGTTTGATAGAACAATGTGTTATATATATATATATATATATATGCTGCCATAGTAGATTCATGGCGCATTAACCCCCTGAACTATTTTTAATTTGTCAGTTTTACCCTGGAAACCCCCGTTTACAGACGTCGCGTAACCGCTTTTGTCTCAACCCAGTCGTAAAAAGAAGGTAAGTACCGTATTTTTCGGACTATATAGCAGTTTTTTTTCATAGTTTGGCTGGGGGTTCGACTCATACTCTGGAGCTACTTATGTGTGAAATTATTAACACATTATTATATACAGTAATTTCACATGTTATTCGGTTTTGGTGTGACACTGATGGTTTGGCAAACTTGTTAGCATGTTCATTATTAGAGCTGGGAATCTTTGGGCACCTAACGATTTGATTACGATTCAGAGGCTCCGATTCGATTATAAAACGATTCTTGATACACCCCCCTCCTTTTTAAAAAAAAAAAAAAAATTTTTTATGTTTTGTGCATTAGTTCCAAAATTGTTCAAAAATACTCTCAGGCTAAACCAAATTACTATTTCAATATCAAGTTAACATATAACAGTAAACAAATATACAAAAATAACAGTAAATAAAAAACTCCAGTCCCCATTCTGTATCAGCAGCTTTAAACTACATTCAATTAATTTAATGTTGTGAATCAACTGTAACAGTTGTTAAAATTGCTCCCGTTATTCCATAATTTCCCTTCTGTCTACTTTTGTCAAAGTTTTAAAACTATTTCATCATTTAAAGACAGATTCAAGACAAGATTCTGCCGATTTAGGAGTATTTTAGATAAAAAGCTAATTAGGTTCGCTACAACAGAGCCTTCGAGAGAGGTCTACTGCTTTATGATGGCGGCTGTTTACTTACGCCGGAAAGTCTGTCATTTCGCATCTCTGTTCAATAATACATGTTCTAACACCGACGTCATCTGTCATTTTGCATCTAGTTCTACATATATATGATATCTACTGTAGCCGTATGTTTGTAGCAACTAGCAACTGGGCGTTGTTTGTCGCGGCTGTCAGCCGCAGTCAGGTATGATTGATTTTTTTATCTAGCGGCATGAATTGAACATGATATTTACTCTCGGTCCGTTCCTCATTGCCTCCCAAAGACCGCGCTGACTGTGTTTTACTTCCGCTTTACCTGGTATAATTCAATAATCGGAATTTGGATATTTGTGAATCTTTCTCGAATCTTCCACGGCCGAATCGTGAATGATCTAAGAATCGGAAATTTCGCACGCCTCTATTCATTATGCTATAGTTATCTGAATAACTGTTAATAGCTATGTTACGTTAACATACCGGCCACGTTCGCATTTCATTGATCACGCATCATATAACATTATCATACTGTACACTTATTCAGCATGTTGTTCTCTATTGTATCTTTATTTTAAATTGCCTTTCAAGATGACATATCTGTTCTATGTGTTGGATTTTATCAAGTAAATTTCTCCCCAAAATGCGACTTATACTCCGGCGCGACTTAATAAAAGTCTTTTTTCCACTTTGTTGGGCATTTTATGGCTGGTGCGACTTATACTCAGGTGCGACATATAGTCCGAAAAATACAGAAATTATATTTATTATTCAAAGTATCTGTAATTTTTAGCTCAGAATGATTAATTGATGTCTAATATTTCGTTTAAAAAAAAAAAAAAAAAAACACTTTAAAAAAGTATTCTCTCACATATTTTAAACTTTTAAACAAATTACGTAACAATGAAATAGATGGTGTCTGGAAATAAGTCACGGATATCTGCCTAATAACTATCGCTTAATTGTATTTTTTGTTACTGTCGCATTTCCCCCGAAATGTTTGATAACAAATAATCGATTCAAAGAAAGAAAAAGTGAAAAAAAAAATGTTTAAAAGGGTAAATATATGAAAAAGAACATCTCGACCACTCCTTGATGTCTGTGATTTCTGCATCGCGACCCTTGTTATATTAAAATGTTTCACCCATTAAATCCCCCAAAAATCCGGCTATGGCCATTCACATCCGTGTCTTGGCACTCAGTGAGACATGCTGCATGGAGTTTTTGGATCGAAACAAAGTAAGTACGTGATAATATCTTGTTAAAATCACAGCGTCTTTGATTCTGTTCTCATGCGCTCACCTTCAGTTAGGGTTTCGCTGTTTAAAATAAATAAATAAATAAATAAATAATTCAAAAAAATGCCTTCCTGTTCAATTTTTTTCTTCCTCCAGAAAATTGAGATTTTAAGATTTCCAATAATGTATCACACGTGCATATCGGACAATTTTGAAATTTGGCCAAATTGGGGGTCTCAGAGCGGAACTCCAAGTCACCTGTGTGTTTTCCGCCATATACTGTATTTTTTTTTTCACTATTTAGCACTGTTGGTTTACTGTATGTAACCTGTTTTGACCAGAGTATGTGTGACCATACCTGCTGTTTGTATTGAATTGTGAAACATATAAACTATTCAGTCTTATTTTTTTCTGTTGAATGTTTATCCTAGGAAGTTAAATAAATATCGGTCCAGCGTGTTTTGTTTGTCAATAATACATCAACATTACAGATTTTTTTTGGTATTTTTGGCTCCAAAATGTTGATTATAATTGGTCAGTGAAGAAAACAACAGTTTGGACATGAATGTTATGGTGTCCTGAAAAAGAGACCCAACCTGGCCATTGTCAATATTTTTTTCTTTGAAATATAAAGGCAGCATCTAAGGCATGCAAATTTGGCTAAAATAGGTTTAGGTGTTAAAGGGTTAATGTCTCCTCAGGGTGCTTAAAAAGGGCAAAAAGCTGCTTTTAAGTTATCAATACCTCTATAGCAATCAATTAAAAGCGGCTTTTCACACAAACTTATGCTGCCTTTGGGATCAAGGTGCAATAAGTGCCATTTATAGGCCATTTACTTTGACCCCATCTAACCAACTAAACCCACCTCATATCCGTTTGCTTGTTTAACATATATGTCGTTGCATAAAAAAAAAACAAAAAAAAACTAACTAACTAACTAAATAAATAAATAATCCCGTGATGTTTTTCCATCATGCGATCACAGGACAGCGATTGAGGCATCCATTGATTAAATTTTTTTTTAACATTTTCTAAAAATTGTACAACAAGTCGTACTCCTTGAAGAATCACAGAGACACTGTAGCTTTAATCAACTACTGTATTTAATGTTTTTTTTCAGAACATCATACATTAGATGTGTAACAATACAGGTAGTCCCCGGGTTACGATGGACCCGACGTAAGCGATTTCGACTTTACGACGCCTGTGTCTTTTTTTTTTTCTTTTTTCTCTAAATGTTGCCTTTTGCTGTGTGATGCATGCTTTTTTTGGGCGCAGGAAGCTTAGAACAGGAAGTGAACGCATGTACAGTCGCGCTCGTCCACCCCACACATGCACACACAGAGCAGCCGAGTGGCACAGGTGACAGCCTGCGCGCACATTTGTTGCTTGTGAAGCATCCAGAGGCAACAGTTGTATATAACACCTTTTGTGCTGTTTATTGTGCCTTTTCAATTGTGGTCGAATAGTGTCGGATTTATGTGATTGTTTATGATGATGTGCGGATGCTAACTGATACGTGCTAATCGTTTGTTATTGGCAAGGGCAAGGGCAAATTTATTTATATAGCACAATTCAACACAAGGCAATTCAAAGTGCATTACAATCATATGAAGATCATAAAAATCACATTTAAATCAATACAACGTAAAAACCAGGACAATCAAAAAAATTCAACATAAAAATCCCATTTAATCACAAATAGAATAAAAATAATAAATAAAAATAAAACAAAAACTACTAAATAATAATTGAAATCAGCAATGGAGATAAGCACAAGAGGAATAGAAAGCAAGTAGATTGAGATATATAGACAGTTATGGATATGCAGTGCTAAACAAAAGCGTTTTTGGCCTTGTTTTAAATGAGCTAACAGTTTAAGCATACTTCAGACGTTCAGGTAACTTGTTCCAGAGGTGAGGAGCATAATAACTAAATGCTGCCTCACCCTGCTTGGTTCTTGTTCTTGGAACATGCAGGAGACCGGTTCCAGACGACCTTAGGGGTCTAAATGTCTCATAGGAATCGAACAAATCAAGCATGTATTTTGGTCCAAGGCCATTAAGTGTTTTGTAGACGAGCAGTAGTATTTTATAGTCTATCCTTTGACTCACTGGAAGCCAGTGTAGCGATTTCAAAAATGTAATGTGGTCCAGCTTCCTTGTATTTGTGAGGACTCTGGCTGCAGCATTCTGTACTAGCTGCAGCTTCCTGAGTGATTTTTTATCAAGACCCGTAAATATACCATTGCAATAGTCCAATCTGCTGAATATTAATGCATGCTTAAGTTTTTCCATGTCTTGTTGAGTCAGAAGCCCCTTAATTCTGGTTATATTTTTTAGGTGGTAATAAGCAGATTTAGTGACGGACTTTAGATGGCTATCAAATTTTAGGTCTGAGTCAATAATTACGCCAAGGTTTCTGACTTGATTCGTAGCTGTAAGTGACATTGTGCTATGGTGCCTACTTATCTTTGACCTTTCCTTTTTTGGCCCAAAAATGATCACTTCTGTCTTCTCCACATTTAACTGGAGAAATTTCTGGCACATCCATTCATGGATTTGATGAATGCATTTACTCAGAGAGACTAAGGGACAATAATCATGTGGGGACACAGAAATGTACAGTTGTGTGTCATCTGCATAGGTGTGATACGAGATGGTATACTGTTCCATAATCAGAGCTAAGGGAAGCATATAGATGTTAAATAAGAGTGGTCCAAGAATTGACCCTTGAGGGGCTCCACACGTGAATTTGGTTCGTTCTGACTGATGGTTTCCGATTGACACAAAGAAATCCCTATCATGTAAATAGGATGCTGTATCAGCAGCTACTTGTAAACGCAAATTTGAATTGCTGTTATTGAAGATGAGACTGATTTAATTTCATTTTATTTTAGTTTTATTGTGCAAGTGTTGATGTGATGAGCAGCTGAATAAAGTCAGCAAACCACACGGACATCTGACGTTGTCATTTCGGAACTTAGCTCACTGTCTAGCTAGGACTTCGCTCCAATGTCTTGGCGAGGACAGTACATTGATGTACAGTATAAAACATTATTTGGATAGTTTTTTTTCTTAGAGGGTGTTTTGAGGTATTTAAAGAGTTAATTCCGACATACGCTGAAATCTGGGTTACATCACTAGTGCAGGAACGGAATTACCGGGAACTACCTGTCTATCGAAATGGCGATGTATCGCGTTTCTTTGTATGCCAAAAGATTATCGATACGCTCCTGCCAAGAATCGATACATTGCTTTAAAAAGGTGTCATTGTTCGGGGAAAAAAAACAACCAAAATCCTCCACTATGAATAGTGTCAAAGTTAGCTCATTGGCTGCCATTGACGGTGCTCGACGTCCAATCCATTTTGACTGGGAGGGTCAAAGATTGGAGGTCTAGTGCCATTGCATTTATAGCTCACTTTATGTTCATTTTAGGGACTTGCAGGACACTTCCTGGTGATTTGGGGGCATTCATGTATGACTTCCTGTGGATTTTGAGTTACTGAACAGAATGTGACCCAGGAATGTCTCGAAATGAAAAGGAATTGACTCAAAATCAACAGGACAATCAATAGGAAATGACCCAGAAATGCCCAGAAATCAACAGGAAGTGACCAAAAAAACAATATATTTTATATCCTACAATATTTGCCTGACCTATGTATCGATAATTGTTGTATCGACATACTGTGAGATAATCGTTATTCGTGAGCCTCGCACCGCAAAATCATACCATATCGTGAGGTGCCAAAAGGTTCCCACCTCTAACATTAATCATACATAAAATTTAAACTTGTTTTACTTGCGACCTCTTTTTTTTCCTGTGAAAAAATAAAAAATTCAACAAATGACACCTATTCAAATTTGAGGCCTGTTTTTTTTAAAAATTCTTTTTACATTATGTACAGTAAAACCACCATAGTTCCTTTTTTTTTTTTTTTTTTTTTTTTTACAGTGGGGCAAACAAGTATTTAGTCAACCACTAATTGTGCAAGTTCTCCAACTTGAAAATATTAGAGAGACCTGTAATTCTCAACATTGGTAAACCTCAACCATGAGACACAGAATGTGGAAAAAAGTAACAGAAAATCACATTGTTTGATTTTTAAAGAATTTATTTGCAAATCATGGTGGAAAATAAGTATTTGGTCAATACCAAACGTTCATCTCAATACTTTGTTATGTACCCTTTGTTGGCAATAACGGAGGCCAAACATTTTCTGTCACTCTTCACAAGCTTTTCATACACTGTTGCTGGTATTTTGGCCCATTCCTCCATACAGATCTCCTCTAGAGCAGTGATGTTTTGGGGCTGTCGTTGGGCAACACGGACTTCCAACTCCCTCCACAGATTTTCTATGGGGTTGAGATCTGTAGACAGGCTAGGCCACTCCAGGACCTTGAAATGCTTCTTACGAAGCCACTCCTTTGTTGCCCTGGCTGTGTGTTTGGGATCATTGTCATGCTGAAAGACCCAGCCACGGCTCATCTTCAATGCCCTTGCTGTTGGAAGGAGATTTTCACTCAAAATCTCTCGATCCATGACCCTATTCATTCTTTCCTTTACACAGATCAGTCGTCCTGGTCCCTTTGCAGAAAAACAGCCCGAAAGCATGATGTTTCCACCCCATGCTTCACATTGGGTATGGTGTTCTTCGGATGCAATTCAGTATTCTTTCTTCTCCAAACACGAGAACCTGTGTTTCTACCAAAAAGTTCTATTTTGGTATCATCTGACCATAACACATTCTCCCAGTCCTCTTCTGGATCATACAAATGCTCTCTAGCGAACCGCAGACGGGCCTGGGCGTGTACCTTCTTCAGCAGGGGGACACGTCTGGCAGTGCAGGATTTGAGTCCCTGGCGGCGCATTTTCTTACTAATAGTAGCCTTTGTTACTGTGGTCCCAGCTCTCTATAGGTCATTCACTAGGTCCCCCATGTGGTTCTGGGATTTTTGCTCACCATTCTTGTTATCATGTTGACGCCACGGGGTGAGATCTTGCATGGAGCCCCAGATCGAGGGAGATTATCAGTGGTCTTGTATGTCTTCCATTTTCTACTAATTGCTCCCACAGTTGATTTCTTTACAGCAAGCGTTTTACCTATTGCAGATTCAGTCTTCCCAGCCTGGTGCAGGTCTACAATTTTGTCTCTGGTGTCCTTCGACAGTTGTTTAGTCTTGGCCATAGTGGCGTTTGGAGTGTCACTGACTGAGTTGTGGACAGGTATCTTTGATACCGATAATGAGTTAAAACAGGTGCCATTAATAAAGGTAACGAGTGGAGCCTCGTTGGGCCTCTTTGACAGCCAGAAATCTTGCTTGTTTGTAGGTGACTAAATACTTATTTTCCACTCCAATTTGGAAATAAATTCTTTAAAAATCAAACAATTTTATTATCTGTTTTTTTTTTCTCCACATTCTGTCTCTCGTGGTTAAGGTTTACCCATGTTGACAATTACAGGCCTCTCTAATCTTTTCAAGTAGGAGAACTTGCACACTTGGTGGTTGACTAAATACTTATTTGCCCCACTGTAGGTTCAATTCAATTTGGACACCTCAGTGGACAGCTATTCAAAAGACACTTAAGACCTTTAAGTGCAAGTGAGTATTTTTTGCCTTTAAAAAGTTTTTTTTTTTTTTGGACTCAAGACAAATGACTATTTTTGGTCATTAGATTTGTTTCAATTAAAAAAAAAATATATTTGCATATACAGTAGCCTAAGTATTTTTTATTTTTTTGGTTCATTATTTTTTTATACATTTATTTTAATGAATACATACAATAATGAGTTAATACAATGTTAATAAAAACTCAAATAATGAAATAAAAGTAGATAAAAACAGAAATACACACTCGTTATGGCTCTAAGTAACACTTTAAAGTTTTTGATTTTTCCATAGTACAGTAATAAACGCATTGCATGCCATTGATGGCGAAAGACGTCTAATTAACTTAAACTGGGAAGACTGGTTGTGAATGCTTATGTTTCAGTGTCATTGACTTTCATTATTCCTCTCCCAGTCAAAATGGATTGGACGTCCATCGCCGTCAATAGCAGAGTTCAATAGGTGCCCTGTATGGGTTAAAAAAAAAAAAAAAAAAAGGGCTGTCAAAATTATCGCATTAACGGGCGTTAATTAATTTTTTAAAATTAATCACGTTAAAATATTTGACGCAATTAACGCAGATGCCCCGCTCAGACAGATTTAAATGACAGTACAGTGAAACGCTAACTTGTTGTGTTTTATTGAGTTTTGCCGCCCTCTGCTGGCGCTTGGGTGCGACTGATTTTATAGGCTTCAGCACCCATGAGCATTGTGTAAGTAATTATTGACATCAACAATGGCGGGCTACTAGTTTATTTTTTGATTGAAAATTTTACAAATTTTATTAAAACGAAAACATTAAGAGGGGTTTTAATATAAAATTTCTATAACTTGTACAAACATTTTTCTTTTAAGAACTACAAGTCTTTCTATCCATGGATCGCTTTAACAGAATGTTAATAATGTTAATGCCATCTTGTTGATTTATTGTTATAATAAACAAATACAGTCCTTATGTACAGTATGTTGAATGTTTATGTTCGTCTTGTGTCTTATCTTTCCATTCCAACAATAATTTACAGAAAAATATGGCATATTTTATGATGGTTTGAATTGCGATTAATTGCGATTAAGTTTTAAGCTGTAATTATCTCGATTAAAAATTTTAATCGTTTGATAGCACAAAAAAAAAAAAATCATAATTCGTGCATGAAAAGACCAAAGTTCAAAAGTATGGTACCACTATGCAGTTTCGTAGAAATATGTTCCATCTTCAGTAATAACTGCACTTCTTGTACATAATCCGATTTAAGTGTAACAACAGCTGTATACTCACAAAAGAGGACTGAGCAAACATGTTTCTTTACCGAGGCTGTTAAAAACGTAAGCGCTGCGACGGTATTTTTCAACCTTTGGTCACCTGAAAACTCAAGTGTGTACATAACAATGTGCGAGTGTCCGAGGCTGCATTGTGCCCCCCATCCCCTCGAATAAATCCTCATTTCTCCTTGCTGCCCTTGCGGTGCTCTTTGCTCACACAAGCAGTCACCTGCCCGTCGAGGCAACAAAAGGCCTGCTTGGGGATTATGGTGACATCATTTTAGCGCTGGTCTGTGAGTCGGGGCGGGGAGCTGAATGGGTTTGAACCTGCTATGCCACACGGAGATAACATTTGTCACCGGTGGCCTATTCATAGATTAGTGGACTGTCGCCTTTTCACTATATGAAATGGCTTTGGCACCGCCGTATGTTTATTTTCAAGAAAAGCGTCGCCTCCAAGGACAAGGGGGAGCAGCTCGTTCTTTCCTGGAGAGCGCCGGCGTGTTGCCCGTCCGCCTCTGAAGTCGCAGAGTGTGTGGCGGCTGGCTGTCAACGCAGAGGATTACCGTCCTATCCCACTGCTGCTTAGTGGTTCTCGTGGAAGGTGATCCCATGCAAAGAAGCTGCGTGACGTGACCTGACACTGATTTTTGCTTGACAAAATTTGGTGTGTGACCAAATCGACGACAAGTTATTGCACCCCAGGTTTCCATGTCAGTCAAATAGTCACTGCCAAACCTCCCTGGTCAAAATGGAAGTAAAATCTATAAATATTTGAAAAGAAAGTTTTAAAACATTCATGTGATATTTTTTCTAGTATAACCTACTGCAAGTTAAATGCATTTGAAATGCACTTGATTTTGTGTAGCACTCGCGTAGTGTCCATCCCACGGCCTGTGGGCCAACTTCGGCCTACTTCCCAATTTTTATTGGCCTGCAGAAAATTATGAATATACAGTAGGGCAAATAAGTATTTAGTCAAACACTAATTGTGCAAGTTCTCCCACTTGAAAATATTAGAGAGGCCTGTAATTGTCAACATGGGTAAATCTCAACCATGACAGACAGAATGTGAAAAAAAAAAACAGAAAATCACATCGTTTGATTTTTAAAAAATGTATTTGCAAATCATGGTGAGAAAAAAAGTATTTGGTCAATAGCAAAAGTTCATCTCAATACTTTGTGATAGGGTTGTTCCAAACATGTTTTTTTGCTCCCGATCCGATCCCAATCATTCCCGATAATTTTTCCCGATCATATACAGTACATTTTGGCAACGCATTAAGAAAAAAATGAATAAAACTCGGACGAATATATACATTCAACATACAGTACATAAGTACTGTATTTGTATTTGTTTATTATGACAATAAATCCTCAAGATGGCATTTACATTATTAACATTCTTTCTGTGAGAGGGATCCACCGATAGAAAGACTTGAGACTTTGTATATTGTGATTAAATATTGCAATCTAGTGTATTTGTTGAGTTTTTAGTAAATGATACTGCAGCCATGCCCCAATGCATGATGGGAAGTGGAACCATGATGGGAAGTGGAACCTTGATGGGAAGTGGAACCATGACTGTGCGTAGTGCTAGCAATTCATATATCTTCTCTGTGTTGGGAAATAAAATTAGGTGTTAAGAAAAAGATCAAACGACCTTGCTTCCCCAAATTGCTTCCCATGATATTTCTAATCGTAGGGGGAGGGATTGTAAGGCTTTAGCCTATTAAAATAAGCCTCCAAAGGCTGCCAAAATTCACTCTACTCATTTTATGCTGCCTTTTATCTCTCTCTATAGGTAAAATGGCGCCATTACAGATTGAGCGCGATAATGCATGAGTGGGTCGTGCAACGCATGCATTAATTGCGTTAAATTTTTCGACGTGATACATTTAAATAAACTTCTTACTATACTAAGTTAATAATGCGGTTAATGTCCGTGTCATCTCCATGTCAGTCAACCCGGGAAATTGCTTTCAGACATAAGGGCTACCCGTTTAAATCCCGGGATTTAACCGGACTTCAGCGTATGTCTGAAAGGGGCTTTTGAGAACCACTGGTCTAAGGTTTGGTTCCGCCAACAAGCAAAGCTATGGAAGCCACTGCTCTTTAACTCATAGTCTTACCGAACTATTCAGATCTTGAGAAATGGTTTCCACTTTCCTGTTGTAAATAAACTATTCCATTTTCAATTCCCAGCAAAGGGAATGTGGGCCTTAACTGGCAACATCAGGTTTCAAACAAGCACCCTTGACTAAAGTTGACAGCAACGTAGCGTTCGGTTTGACATGATCTTACCCCTTTGGCTATGATTGGAGGAGGCTCAGGAGGTTAACATCATGCAAACCGTGACATTGGTAAAACAGCAAATTCACACGTCCACTGCAACAATGGACCCTAATTGACTTTCTATTAGTGCTGCTTTCTTGGCTGACATGTGGGACAATCTGACCAGACTGCCAGTCGCCGCCGCAGAACTCCATTGTAAAAGGTCGCGGTCGTTTCTTGTATTGGTGCGAGATCACTTGATCAAACGCGACATCTGTGGCAGAACGATAGAATAGAAATACTACACCTTATCTTTGAATATATTTTAAATAGTTCTATCGAGTTGGATGTCAATTGGCATCAATGGCAGCGTTAAACCATACCTCACTTACGTTTGCATAACCTGTTTAAAATGCTAGGCAAAAATTAGCGCCTAACCTTAAATGCTTTAAGTCTCAAAGCCAGATTTTGAAAGGGAAGTCTAAGAAAGCATAATTTTGCAAACTTACACGGTAATTCAAGTTAAAGAGATGACAATGTTTAAAAAGGTCTTTTTCGCCAACCAGTCTTGTTTTTGGCAACCACTATAATTTTCATCTTTGTCTTTTGGACGAAAATACTTAATGGTCTTAGTCATTTCAAAACGTGTTGGTGTGTGTATGATGCTGAAACCCATAAAATCAGTCGCACCCAAGCGCCAACAGAGGGCGGCAAAACACCAGAAAACACAAGTAAAAAGTGGACATGACACTGTGCTGTCTTTTTAATCTGTTTGAGCGGGGCATGTGCGTTAATTGCGTCAAATATTTTAACGTGATTAATTAAAAAAAAATAAAATTACCGACCGTTAACTCGATAATTTTGACAGCCCTAGTTGTAAATGTTTTGAAAGTGTTTGCATTTAGTTTTATTGATTTGGGTGGATACACTGCCCTCTAGTGGCAACAGTGATGTAACTCATTTCACATGGCTGAATCCAGCTGCTCTCTTTTAAGACCAACATAAGCAAAAAACCAAAGTTTTTTGTTCACGCTGTTTTTTTTTTTATTGCATTCATAATTTAGTTTAAAGGTATATTTAGCCATTTTTGTGGGAAAAAAACGTTAGCATTTTATAGCATTTACGCTAGTGGACTTTTGCTGTGTAGGTTAGCCAATTGGTCTCTTGTACTTGGATCCTCATTTATTCATTTTAACTTTTTGTGTTCCTTATCCAATAACTCGATTATTCGAACTAACTTGTCCATCGGTTAAACGACAATTAAAATAATCGATAGCTGCAGCCCTAAATTCTTACACAATTACTCTTTTTGAAACACGAGCAAAAATGTGTTATTTCTAGGGCTGTCAAAATGATCGCGTTAACGGGCGGTAATTAATTTTTAAAATTAATCACGTTAAAATATTTGACACAATTAACGGATATGCCCCGCTAAGACAGATTTAAATGACAGTATAGTGAAATGCCCACTTGTTAATTGTGTTTTGT
Organism: Corythoichthys intestinalis; assembly: GCF_030265065.1. NCBI lineage: Eukaryota > Metazoa > Chordata > Actinopteri > Syngnathiformes > Syngnathidae > Corythoichthys > Corythoichthys intestinalis. Next base: position 38,650,455 of record NC_080410.1, read on the forward strand.
GGAGTTTTGCTGCCCTCTGCTGGCGCTTGGGTGCGACTGATTTTATAGGCTTCAGCACCCATGAGCATTGTGTAAGTAATTATTGACATCAGAGGTTGCGCTAGACTTTTTCGTTGTCTGTCATTTTGACTGACAGGGTCATAAAAATATGGTCATAATCTATTTTTACCCGTCACTTAAATTTTTAAAATGATAACAATGACATATTCAATAGTATTTAGTTTTCATTCATTTTTAATTAATATTCTGTCCGAACAAGCTTAACAGAGAATCCACACCGTGCCATCACACATCAAGCAGACGAATATGTAACTTTTTCTCTGCAGTGTCAAAAACAGCTGACTGTGGCCCCAGTAGGTAGGCTACATATGGAACAATGAAATTAACAGTTCACCTGCTGTGGCCTGAACGCAGTCTCACACCTTCCTCCTGGAGCGCATGGACTTGAATTGCGTGCCCGCTTGTGCATTATGAAATGTCTCAAGAAGAAACTTTTTGACGAAACTTCGGTAACTCAGTTGCCTTGACATTTTTCCGAGTAAGGCCAACGACGTCATGCATCAAGAGAGACAATAGCTAATTAATATGCTCACTCGCCACCCTGTGGTCGGGGATGTGAATTACAACCTGTCAAAATGACAGATGGACTTCCGTTTTTTCCATCACCATTTATAAAAAACCGGTCAACGACGGAAAATATTCGGTTAACGCGACCCCTGATTGACATCAACAATGGCGGGCTACTAGTTTATTTTTTGATTGAAAAATTTACAAATTTTATTAAAACGAAAACATTAAGAGGGGTTTTAATATAAAATTTCTATAACTTGTACTAACATTTATCTTTTAAGAACTACAAGTCTTTCTATCCATGGATCGCTTTAACAGAATGTTAATGTTAATGCCATCTTGTTGATTTATTGTTATAATAAACAAATACAGTACTTATGTACAGTATGTTGAATGTATATATCCATCTTGTGTCTTATTTTTCCATTCCAACAATAATTTACAGAAAAATATGGCATATTTTATAGATGGTTTGAATTGCGATTAATTGCAATTAATTAATTTTTAAGCTGTAATTAACTCGATTAAAAATTTTAATCGTTTGACAGCCCTAGTTATTTCAATAAACAATATCAGATTATACAAGCATGTTTTAGTATTATAGGTTAGGTTCGCTGCTCTCTGTGCCCATCAACCTCCCGGAAAAACACACAAGTGAGCACTGATTCTGAGATATCATTCAGAACAGAAATGTAGAAGATGTTTCAACACAGTTGCTTTAAACATGAACACGCTTCACAGCGTCAGTAATCATTCGGAGCGATCCCACATTTAGCATTTATAGAAAACCTCAACAAAGAGGGTGCGGCGCTTAAATGAGATGTGACACTTTATTTGTGTTTGGCCAAGGAAGCAAAAAAAAAAAAAAAAAAACAATATTGGGCCGTGTCTGACTGAGACTCCGACTGTCACGCCATTAAATTGTCTGTTCCCTGCTTGACACGTCGCCTCCTGACTGGTTAGTGCATGTACAAAAGAGAGTACACTGGCTAAAACGCACAGTGAATCAAATGTGACAGGGACTTCTCACCCTATAATTGATCCACATTAAAGCTACAAGGGCGCGGCCTGCGGTGGCTGGAAGACGGAGACGCATCGCCGGGCAGCGGCGGGCGGGACTATTTTCTTGCAGGGAAGATTACATCTTCAATTTTACCTGGAGTGTGTAGACCTCAGCAGGGCCCGGTAGATATCTCGCTTATAAGTGGGGGCCTTAGTTATTGCTCTTTCAAGTGCTGGATCTATCCATTCGCGCTAATTAAATTGTGCTTTTTTAAAATCTGATTCTTCTAATCCAGAGTGGAGTGTGTTGGGACTTGGATGATGTGATTTGAAAGGGAATACTCGTATTCTGTGCAGAACTGTTATCTGTGTTAGAGCCACTATTGAAATAAATTTGAAAATGAGGTTTGTGTACCCTAAGCACCTCGACCCAAGCAGAGAGAGGAGGTTGTAATAGAAAGTCAAAAATCTGTAATCGACGCTTGAGATCTTTTTTTTCTTTTTTTACTGGAATGGAATTTATAGAGAGGGAGACTTAACCTGTGACCAAAGCAGTTTATTGATTTTTTTTTTCTTTTTGCCGAGCAAACATTGCCTTATCTCACATTAGAGATTTAAAAGAAAAAAGAAGACAGACCTAGAAAAATTGAAATTCCAAGCTTTCACTGAGTGAGAGTAACCAGAGAATATACTGTATATATTTAAAGGTACAGTAAATGTATAAACAAGATCTGTGAGCATGCGATGACCTTTCCAGCTATCTGAGAGTGCATCTGGCAGTACCTTAAGACCTCTGACCATAACAACGCCAGTGAAGCGCCACAAAACAAAATGATCCACTTTGAGCTGAGGTCTGATTAAGTTTTTTCTAGCAGAGTATCTGTAGATGGAGTTCAGGGGCAGAACTTAGGTGTGTGCTGGAGTTTAGGGTGGCCATATTTTGATTTCCATAAAAGAGGACACTCGGCCCGGCCTCGAGATATCTGAAATTTACTCGAAGTTCACTCATAAATGACTACATCATTTTAATATATTTAAAGTGTGCCTCCTACGTCTGGATAGAAAAATTCAGTTATAATATATATAGTTGTGGTCAAAAGTTTACATACACTTGTGAAGAACTTAATGTCATTGCTCTCTTGAGTTTCCAGTTATTTCTACAACTCTGATTTTTCTCTGATAGAGTGAAATGACAAAAGCCGACTAACTCAGGTGGCATAAAATATAGTTTGGGAGGTGCAAGAAGTGGACATTTTTGACCAATATGAAGTAATTTTGCCATGTCGTACTGAATAAATGCATTTTTCATATTTCATATTCTATATATTTCATATATTTCATTTAGCACAGACATTTGTCAGGACCATACCATTTATTTAGCAATTAGGGAAAAATACTTCGATAAAAAGAATATCCTGTAAAAATAGAGAGACAAACAATGACATTTTGCTGCTCTCTTCGTCACATTTTCCTCGTTCTGAATAATTCCCCTTCAATGGGCCGAATTATAAATCAGATGAAACCATGACCCTGCCGACGTCATCCTCCTGTTGGGGACGCTAGAGGCCTATAATGGTAGGCGTGGCTAAACGGCAGATTAAAAGTCTAATTTCTTGTCATCTACGATTTGCCAAATTGTTGTACGTAGTCGAATTGTCTCAAAATATGATTCTAATTCACATAATAATGCTATTTAAGACGTTTTTATCCTGTCGTAGTCACTTTAACCCTTTAACACCGAGCGTGTCGGATGCGACACATTTACGCATATCATCTTTGAAGCCTCATAACGCTGTAATTACGTCACCCACGTTCGTCTCGTTTGAAAGTACGGAAGTTGATGTCCACACCAGTTTTTATTTGAGGTCAATCAACCAAGTAAAACGGGAGATAATGTCATTTGAGTTTTATAGTTTTATTGCACTCATACATATGCATTAAAATGCTGCATGGACCATGTGTCTATCTCCATATTTCCATCATTTCTTGTCCTTTTTTCAAAACCGAAAGCAGCACAAAAGACTACATATCCCAAGAGCCGTTGTGATGTCAAGAAGGACGAACCTAATGTGAACATTTTTAATAAACTGACGAGCAAGGCGCCAACTAAGGGAAAGGAGACACGCGTATCAAGCAACGGCCGGTTGGATTGAGCTAGCGACTTTGAAACGTGCAGAATGAATTGAAAACTAAATTTAGCGCAAGCTAATGCATTATTTCATTAACTCAAGGAATAGGATGAGCTGTATTTGTCATTGTTTTCCTCGGATCAATCGGCGTCTCGGCGAGTAGAAGTGACAGCAGCGCGCAAACGGCGGATGAGTAGGGTGTGTGACGTTGTATGTGACGCAGCTTAGTGACATGTTCAAAAACAAACTTTATTGAGTGCGCAAAAAAAAAAAAAAAAACTTTATTGGGTCGCATGCTTAAAAAAATTGAATTGAACTGAACTACTTGTCAATATTTTTGAAAAAACTTTTTTTCCAATGTTTGTTATTTTTTCTTCACGATGAATCTTTTCAATTTTTATATAGATGTGTGTTTGAGAAGCTTGATTGCATGTACATATATATACCTTTGATAAGGTGATGGGTACAATACCTAACTTCACAAAGAGATATCCTCCAAATTAGAGGTGTGCAAAATTTCCGATTCTTAGATTATTCGCGATTCGGCCGTGGAAGATTCGAGAACGATTCACAAACATCCAACTTCCGATTATTGAAATATGCGAAGTAAAGCGGAAGTACACAACACTCAGCGCGCTGCGCGGTCTTCGGGACAGAACGGAGCGAGAGTAGCTAAACATCATGCTTCCCATTACCCGGCCCCTCGGGTAATGCCAATGCTCAACTCACGGCTCTAGCTCAACTCATGCAACGAGATAAAAAAACACAACAACATACCTGACTGCTGCCGAAAAGCTGCTACAAAGTACATCCATATAATGTTACGGTGGATATCATTTATATAGGACTAGATGCAATATAGATTTGGTAGTGTTAGCAGCACATCTACAAAAAGCTAGATGCGGGCGTTATAAACAGTCGCCATCTTAAAGCAGTACACTTCCCTGCAAGGCTGTTGTAGCGAACCTTCCAAGCAAACCAAATTAACTTTTTATCTAAAATACTCCTAAATCGGTAAAATATTGACTTGAATCTATCTTTAAAATAGTTTTAAAACTTTCACATGTCGAAAGTAGACTAAAGGGAAATTATGGAATAACGGGAGCAATTTTAACAAATTTAACGGTTGATTCACAACATTAAATTAATTGAATGTAGTTTAAAGCTGCTGATACAGAATGGGGACTGGAGTTTTTTTTATTTAATGTTATTTTTGTATATTTGTTTACTGCTATATGTTAACTTGAAACTGAAATAGTAGTATGGTTTAGCCTGAGAGTATTTTTGAACAATTTTGGAACTAATGTACAAAACATTTAAAAAAAAAGAGAGAAAAAAAAGGAGGGGGGTGCATCAATAATAATTTTATAATCGAATCGGAGCCTCTGAATCGTAATTGTAATCGAATCGTTAGGTGCCCAAAGATTCCCAGCTCTACTCCAAACCCATTTTGTGTTGAATAATATATATAATTTTTTTCCTCACTATTTTGCACTGTATATAACATGTTTTGACCATAGTATGCGTGACGGCCAAAAACGCCTATGACCATAGCTGCTGTTTGTGTTGAATTGTCAAACATAAAACTATTCAATCTTATTCTTTTTTTCTATTGAATGTTTATCCTAGCAAGTTAAATAAATATTATCAAACTTCAAAACGGTTGGTCGAGCATGTTTGGTTGTCAGTCGGACTTCAACATTACAAATTTTGAAAAAAGATTTTGGGATTTTTTTTGTCTAAAGTTGGTCAGTGAAGAAAACAACAGTTTGGACATGAAGTTCAAGGTATCCTGAAAAAAGGAACCCAACTTGGCCATTGTGAACAGTTTTTTCTTTGAAATATAAAGGCAATATCAAAGGCATGCAAATTCGGCCAAAACAGGCTTAGGTGTTAAAGGGTTAAGGTTTCAATTACCTTGAATCAATATTTTCCTTCCATCATTCTTGATTTTTATTAGACTGCAAAAAACATCATTCGTTATTTGACAACAAACACGACCGAGAAAATATTTCAACCATCAGCCAAGTGCTCCTCTCTGCACATGACCAGCAAAAAAGAAACAAACTTAAGTGGTAACTAATCAGTGGGAATGGTGAGAATGGTAGAGAAAATGTCTAGAGATGAAAAGCTGTGGGAGGAATTGTGCCTCCGCCACACCAGTGAAAAAAAGGCTGAAACAATGAATATATTTTAAGCAATTACCTCCGAGAGCAGAGTTCCATAATTTAGGTCTGCCAAGATAAAAGTAATCCACAACAGAAACTAAAGAGCCGATCTCATAATGGATATTTTAATCAAGTCCCTGGAAAAGAAAGAAGAGCCTATTAAATTCCAATTTTAATTTATGAATAAAGAAGTGAATTTGCGGCGCCAGCGACAATTACCGAAAGCCTCCTGCAAGATGTTGTACCGGATTACAGATTAAATTTAAATAACTTTGTAAGTGCGCTGCTTTTTTTTTTTATATTCCTTTATTGAAAAAAAGAATATGTTGACCCACTGGAAATGGAGTGAAGGCAGCAACGTAGCTCCTCTTCATCAATATTTCATAGCAGCTTTAGGGACTCAATAAGCTATAAAATGAAGTGTTGTCACTATGGTAACAATACACCAGGAATATTTACATCTGTCCCTCACGGGAGGGTGAGGAATATCACAGAGATCCAATCATCTCTCGCACCTTGTTAGCACCCCAATGTGGAATCATCTCTTTTTTGCAAACTAACCACACTCAGACGCCAAATCAACAAGACATCAATTTATTCCTTCATTTGCTCGACTCTGACTGCATCCGTTTAGACGTATTACAGCACAAATGGGCCATGTAAGTAAACAAACAAAGCGCTGGGGTGCACCCCTAGGGAGGGTGAGGCACTGCAGGATGGGAGCTTTCCATAGTGACAGGATGTGATCGCAGTGGGAAGCTCTTTGGTGGTTGTTATACACAGGTTTTTTTCTCCCAAGGGCATACTCAAATACTTTCGAGATCACTTTGCAAGCTTTCTTGCAGATTACAACTGTTTTATATGACTTAAAAACTGGAATGTTTCACAGATGATTATATGTTATGACCGCATTGGCTGCTATTAACAGCGAAAGACGTCGAATCTGTTAGGACTCAAATGGCTAGGAATTAATAATCGTGTTTCAGAGGCATTGACGGCGATAAATGTCGTTTATCACTGTCAACGGTAGGCAATCTTAGTTCATGAAATAGGTCATATACACTCACCGGCCACTTTATTAGGTACATCTGTCCAACTGCTCGTTAACACTTAATTTCTAATCAGCCAATCACATGGCGGCAACTCAGTGCATTTAGGCACGTAGACATGGTTTAAGACAATCTCCTGCAGTTCAAACCGAGCATCAGTATGGGGAAGAAAGGTGATTTGAGTGACTTTGAACGTGGCATGGTTGTTGGTGCCAGAAGGGCTGGTCTGAGTATTTCAGAAACTGCTGATCTACTAGGATTTTCACGCACAACAATCTCTAGGGTTTACAGAGAATGGTCCGAAAAAGAAAAAATATCCAGTGAGCGGCAGTTCTGTGGGCGGAAATGCCTTGTTGATGCCAGAGGTCAGAGGAGAATGGCCAGACTGGTTCGAGCTGATAGAAAGGCAACAGTGACTCAAATAACCACCCGTTACAATTCAACACAAGGCAATTCAAAGTGCTTTACATCACATGAAGATCATAAAAATCACATTTAAATCAATACAACGTAAAAACCAAGACAATCAAAATAGGAAATAAAATTATACATAAAAATCGCATTTAATCACAAATAGAATAAAATTAATAAAATAAAACAAAAACTACTACTACTACTAATAATAATAATTGAAATCAGCAGTGGAGATAAGCACAAGAGGAATAGAAAGCAAGTAGATTGAAATATATAGACAGTTATGGATATGCAGTGCTAAACAAAAGCGTTTTTAGCCCTGATTTAAAGGAGCTAACAGTTTGAGCATACTTCAGACGTTCAGTTAAATTGTTCCAGAGGTGAGGAGCATAATGACTAAATTCTGCCTCACCCTGCTTGGTTCTTGTTCTTGGAACATGCAGGAGACCGGTTCCAGACGACCTTAGGGGGTCTAGATGTCTCATAGGAATCTAACAAATCAAGCACATACTTTGGTCCAAGGCCATTAAGTGTTTTGTAGACGAGCAGTAGTATTTTATAGTCTATCCTTTGACTCACTGGAAGCCAGTGTAGCGATTTCAAAACCGGTGTAATGTGGTCCAGCTTCCTTGTATTTGTGAGGACTCTGGCTGCAGCATTCTGTACTAGCTGCAGCTTCCTGACTGATTTTTTTATCAAGACCCGTAAATATACCGTTGCAATAGTCCAATCTGCTGAAAATGAATGCATGCATAAGAAGAGCATCTTTGAACCCACAGTACGTCAAACTTTGAGGCAGATGGGCTACAGCAGCAGAAGACCACGCCGGGTGCCACTCCTTTCAGCTAAGAACAGGAAACTGAGGCTACAATTTGCACGAGCTCATCGAAATTGGACAATAGAAGATTGGAAAAACGTCGCCTGGTCTGATGAGTCTCGAGTCCTGCCGCGACATTTGGATGGTAGGGTCAGAATTTGGCGTCAACAACATGAAACCATGGATCCATCCTGCCTTGTATCAAAGGTTCAGGCTGGTGGTGTAATGGTGTGGGGAATATTTTCTTGGCACTCTTTGGGCTCCTTGGAACCAATTGAGCAGCGTTGAAACGCCACAGCCTACCTGAGTATTGTTGCTGACCATGTCCATCCCTTTATGACCACAATGTACCCAACTTCTGATGGCTACTTTCAGCAGGATAATGCGCCATGTCACAAAGCTGGAATCATCTCAGACTGGTTTCTTGAACATGACAATGAGTTCACTGTACTCAAATGGCCTCCACAGTCACCAGATCTCAATCCAATAGAGCATCTTTAGAATGTGGTGGAACGGGAGATTCGCATCATGGATGTGCAGCCGACCAATCTGCACCAACTGTGTGATGCCATCACGTCAATATGGACCAAACTCTCTGAGGAATGCTTCCAGCACCTTGTTGAATCTATGCCACCAAGAATTGAGACAGTTCTGAAGGCAAAAGGGGGTCCAACCCGTTACTAGAATGGTGTACCTAATAAAGTGGCTGGTGAGTGTATATAGGGGGATATATTGGATATAGGGGTGTGACAAAATATCGAAATGGTGATATATCGTGATACTTTGTATCCCAAAATCTTATCGATATGTTCCTGCCAAGAATCGAGATATTGTTTTAAAAATGTGTCAATGTTACATAAAAACAAAGGAACCAACAAGTTGCTACCAAAATGTTCCTCCATAATAGTGTCTTGGTTAACTCTATGGCTGCCACTGAAGGTGCCCGACGCCCAATCCATTTAGATTGGGAGGGTCGAACGAACGTTCATTCATTCGAAACTAAAGCATTCACAGTCACTCTTTCTGATTTTCAGGCCATTTACAGGCAGTGTTGGGCACGCTACTTTAAAAAAGTAATTAGTTATAGTTACTTACTACTTCTTCCAAAAAGTAACTGCGTTAGTAACTGAATTACTCTATAGTAAAAGTATCTAGTTACCAGGGAAAGGAGCTATTTCCGTTACTTTAAAAAGAAGTTGTTATTGGTCAAAGAATTTGAAATTTTCTGAGCAGTATTCGAGTCAGTTGAATAGAGAAAAACAGACAGGTAGTTGTGTTATAGAACCTTGTAATATTTATTGCACCTCACCAGCAACAGATTTGTCCTACACTTGAAGTGCAATAAAAATAAACAGATTTGAATTGCTTACCACAGATGACAGAAGCTCTGCCCCGGGACATAAATTACACTTTACATGCACCTTCTTTCCTTTAATTTCGACCAACTTGAAATAGTGTTTATATCGCCACCTCGTAAAGGACAAATTTTCCTCTGAATGCTCTGCCATCATATCCCTCTGCATCTGTTTTGCGTGTGTGTGTTTGCCGCACGCGCTGTTCCGGTTTGTGTGTGAAAACACCAGCTCTGAAGTATGTGCGCTATTAGAATGGGGGATCACATGAGATTTGACAACAACGCAGCCATATTGGAAGCAGGTCTGGCTCGCGGGACATTAAACTTTAACTTGCCAGTTCGATAAAGAGACAAACTGGTTACTAAGGCGAAGAACAGATATGTGATCAATCTTTAGGATGTGAACAATGTTGACCCTTACGAGCAAGCGGAAGACAAATGGATTAAGATGTCGACGGGCTTCCACAATTACGCGAAATGGACATTCTGGAGATTCCCTGGCCACTTCCTGTTCTGTAACCCAAAATCAACAGGAAGTGACTGAAAGTCAATAAGGTAATGATCTGAAATGCCCCCAAATTACCTCGTTGCCTAGCATTGGCTACCACTGATGGTCATAGACGTTCAATCCGTTTGAAGTGGGAGGGATGGCAGCGAATTTTCCATTCATGGTGGAAAATAAGCATTTGGTCAATACCAAAAGTTCATCTCAGTGCTTTGTTATGTACCCTTTGTTGGCAATAACGGAGGCCAAACGTTTTCTGTAACTCTTCACAAGCTTTTCACACACTGTTGCTGGTATTTTGGCCCATTCCCTCCATGCAGATCTCCTCTACAGCAGTGATGTTCTGAGGCTGTCGTTGGGCAACACGGACTTTCAACTCCCTCTATAGATTTTCTATGGGGTTGAGACCTGGAGACTGGCTAGGCCACTCCTGGACCTTGAAATGCTTCTTATGAAGCCACTCCTTTGTTGCCCTGGCTGTGTGTTTGGGATCATTGTCATGCTGAAAGACCCAGCCACATCTCATCTTCAATGCCCTTGCTGATGGAAGGAGATATTCACTCAAAATCTCTCGATACATGGCCCCATTCATTCTTTCCTTTACACAGATCAGTCGTCCTGGTCCCTTTGCAGAAAAACAGCCCCAAAGCATGATGTTTCCACCACCATGCTTCACAGTGGGTATGGTGCAATTCAGTATTCTTTTTCCTCCAAACAAGAGAACCTGTGTTTCTACCAAAAAAGTTCGATTTTGGTTTCATCTGACCATAACACATTCTCCCAGTCCTCTTCTGGATCATCCAAATGCTCAAGCAAACCGCAGACGGGCCTGGACGTGTACTTTCTGCAGCAGAGGGACACGTCTGGCAGTGCAGGATTTGAGTCCCTGGCAGCGCATTGTGTTACTGATAGTAGCCTTTGTTACTGTGGTCCCAGCTCTCTGTAGGTCATTCACTAGGTCCCTCCGTGTGGTTCTGGGATTTTTTCTCCCCGTTCTTGTTATCATTTTGACGCCACGGGGTGAGGAGGGAGTTGAAAGTCCATGTTGCCCAACGACAGCCCCAAAACATCACTGCTCTAGAGGAGATCTGCATGGGGGAATGGGCCAAAATACCAGCAACAGTGTGTGAAAAGCTTGTGAAGAGTTAGAGACAACGTTTGGCTTCCGTTATCGCCAACAAAGGGTACATAACAAACCATTGAGATGAACTTTTGGTAATGACCAAATACTTATTTTCCACCATGAATGATTTTCCACCATGAATGGAAAATAAGCATCCCTCCCACTTCAAACGGCTTGAACGTCAAATAAATTCTTTAAAAATCAAACCATATTATTTTTCTTTTTTTTTCCCTAACAGTCTGTCTCTCATGGTTGAGGTTTACCCATGTTGACAATTACAGGCCTCTCGAATATTTTCAAGTGGGAGAACTTGCACAATTAGTGGTTGACTAAATACTTATTTGCCCCACTGTATGTGCCTGACAGTCTTTTTGAAGTTTTTTTTTTTTTTTTTCAAATTAGCATTTAGTTGGACCTGAACGTTCGAATTCTACATGACAGATTTCCACGTCGTTGACACTAAAAGACTGAAAAGACATCTTCAATATTTCTCCTTTTAACCTTCTACTAATTTTAGTCAGATCTCTTCTTGTCATTGCAGGCATTTTATTCAGCATTCAAGCACTTTTCCACCCTGGAAGCACCCACGGGAATGTTGCTTGATGTTCTGCGCTACCTGCTGCAAAGCTGACAGATTTATGAGCTGAGAAAAGTAAAGGAATATGTGATGTTGACCTCGAACGTATGTATCCTACATAAACAAAAACGCACTAACAAAGACTTTAGAGAGCAGGGGGGACGAGCGTGTATGCGCGTCTCCGCCAGGCCGAGAGGGACTTGAAGCCTGGCAGATAGGACAGGAAGTATTGAGGTTGCCCTGACGGCCGGCGAATTAAATGAGCTCATCTTTGAAAGGCGAGCGTGTGTTTTCCCGGCCTTTTTTCCAGAGACAATAGACACATTAACATCCTGTTCTCATGGCTGAGCCCAAGCTATATCCCGCCATGATTGGGTCAGGATGGGAAGAACCTCATTGCATCCACATCAACATCCCATCACATCACATTGGCATATGCGGCTCACTGCTCGTCCACTTTTGGGCCAAATTGAAGAGCAAAATAAATAGACGCTTGAATAGCAATGGCCCCCGCCACCGAACCTTCTATCAGTGGGAATCTAACAGCCGTGCCGCTTTGGAGAATTTCAGTTTAGCTTCCGATTACGGCATGTCCCGGCATTTTATTCCCTACATCTCTATGCTTCATAGCCTTCAAACACTTCCCGGTAACTGCCTATTATCCGACAGTTCCACTCGGCTGACCCTGCCAATAAAACTTTTCATATCCTTATAAATGAACTCAATTGCCGCGTTCTAAACATTGACACCGCACTAACAGATCATCTCCACACCTCGGAATTGGCTAAATTCCCTTTTCCTTATGAATATATAGGAGGAGATTAGAGCCATGATAGCTTTTCAGATTGCGGCACGACGGCAGAATTAGTTTAGTGTGCGTTTACAGACCAAATTGGAGCCATTAAATAGCGGATTGAATTGATGGCACATTCATTGTCTCCCCAACAGTATCACTGTAAAATCAATTAGCCGTCACTTTCCCATTCTCAATAAGGTCTGATTGTCGGCTGCGGGTGAATAAAGAAGACCCTGACAGCCCCTCGGAGCAGAACGCCGCGTGAAAACAAATCAGCCGGGCGGCTGCGGGCGAAACGTGAGCTGTAATTGTAGGAGGGGGAAAAAAGAGGCATCATTGTCATCAAAAGGGCATTGTGCATGGGATGGACCATTAGTTCAAAAATGTAGCACATCACACTGATGTTGGGTACATGCAAATCTTTTCATGAAACCATCTCTCATGGCCAGAATGAAAAGTCGCTTATTGAATCTGTATTATTGGTGCAAAAAAAATGTTTAATGTCCTATTAATGTCTTTTACATCGAGAATTTAGTAGAATTTTAAGCGAAACTATTGTGAGAATAGGTTGCTTAAAAGGATCGGGGACAAAGCAATTCCCAGACACTTAGTAGACGGTTGGCACAGACGGCGGAAGAACTCGGGTGCAAATCTGGGTAAAAATGTCACATAGGAACCCAAATGGTACTTTGAAATCAAATGATCCATGCGTTCTCAATTGCGCTTGTTCTCATGAAATGGAACAGAAAATGACGAGCCCCCAAAAGTAGTAAATAGTCCACTCATGAACCTACGGGAAGTTTGCCCCCATCAGACGCAAATTTACATGAATACAATGTCAATTGTTTGTGCTACGTTTGTGCCGTCAAAAGTTTAAAAAAAAAATTTTTTTTTTTAGATATTTACAATTCTTTTATTGGTCAATCTGAGGTCAACCAGCCCCTCATTTTGATTTAAAATGGCTAGGTGTCAATCGTTTGTGTTTCGTTTGTGCTGTAAAATGCTTTGTTTGTGCTGCAACGGTTTTGTAGCTATTCTATTTTGTTACTTTGTAATTACTAAATTTATGGTGATGACGTCACGCAGCCCTTCCCCATCTACGGAGGAATGGAACCACAATGGTGTTGTTTGTTCGTGCTATGTTTTTGCTGTACAAAGCAATCATTTGTTCTATTATTGTTTTTGTGCTGCTATCGTTTGTGCTTCAATCAAACAAAACACAAATGAAGCACAAACGATTGATACCATTTTTAATCAAAATGGGGGGCTGGTTGCCCTCAGATTAGCCGATAAAACAATTGCAAATATCCCCAAAACGATAGCCACACGAATAAAACTTTTTACAGCAAGGCCTGGCACAAACGTAGCACAAACGAACGACACTCTTGCGGTTCCATTGCGCCGTAGATGGGGGGGGGCATCATCACTACAAATTAAAAGTACAATATCTACGAAACCCGTTGCAGCATAAAGGGAATAGCTTCCTTTCCCATTTTTACTATTGGACTGTTTGTATTACTCTAACACACCCAATAAAAAAATTAATAGTATTTAAAATATAGTTTAAGAAAGCAAGTAGAATATATTTGTTATTATAAGTAGTTGGACTTGGAGTGATTGGGATTTGCAGCGCCAAGACAATGAGCAGATAAGGGCATAACAGATACAGGATGCCTGCTGTGTACGGAAGTACAACGCGAGTGTCATGGAGATGACTGAGCGACATTGATGCTGAACGAGCAAGACAAGCAGCAAGCAGGTGATGGCCAAGACATTTACAAGCCCACGTCTGGACCACCAAATCCCACCATCAGCTCTTGTGGGGGCTAACAATGGACAGTCCGGAACAATGGCGTGACATTCTGTCTTGCCACTAGGAACGACTGTTAAAAGGAAGACTCCACGGCTGTCAAAATCTCCAATTCCTCCTTGTCTGGGTCTATTTGCTGTTTTGCCTTGCTGTCTGATTGCTGTCGACTTGGAATAAATTCAGTCAACTTGTGTTTCGAAGCCTTTTTCCAGCTTTTAAAATGAAATCAGTACAAGAGGTTAAAAATAACGAGAACGCACGAGTTTGGCCTTTTGGCTAGGTTGTTGGGGTTGCGCTGGCCCAGATCGGTGGCATTACACTTCGCGCGGTTCCGGCAGTTTGGCTGTCGTGTTTCCGGCAATCTGGCTAAAGGGTCAAATTCCAACAAGCACAGATGAAAATTTTTACAACACAAACGTAGCACAAACGATTGACATAATTTTGATTTAAACTTGCATCTGATGGAGGGCCAACTTCACGAAGGTCGCTCGTTAATGTAATCCAGCACCTTTTTCTTGTTTTTTTTCCCCATTTAATTCTCTTTTGTCATCATTGCTGAATCTTGCTCCATCAAAATGAATGAAAAAATTGAGGATGTAACACAAGGCCCCACGATTGAAGACATCACCGTGGAAGCGCATGAATGTTTTTGTTTATAAAACAGCCTCTTTGGCAGTCAGCTGCTCGCCCCTGCAAATAAAGCGGCGTTATGTCAATTTGCCGCAGGCGCTGCTAAGTGTCCTCTGAGATCAGGACTTCCATCTAATATTTCCCACTAATGAAATCAAACAGGGTCTCCCGGTATCCCTCCACCGCCACCAGCCCATCACAAATGCTTTGAGCAATATTTGCCGCAATGAAACCTTGACATCTGAACCCCCCTCCGTCAATCTAGCGGAACTTGAACACGCATATGAAAACACATCCCTCATGTCATGCAGCTAGCGTAAGGAGTCGGTGCCAGTTTTACAGAGAAAAGCAAATTGGCTGGGCTGATACAGCAGCTGAGCAGCGTTTAGCCTCCCCAAAGAAACAACATATTGTATGGATGTACACAAAGATTCAGCCAATCTGACAACAAAGTTAATGCCTTCAAAGCTGCTGACAACAGGATATAGACCCTACTCACATGACGTCACAACCACGGCTCCGCGCCATATTGTCCGTCAACTCGTCGTTTTGACGCATTACCGCTACGTAAATTACTCCTATTATGGCGTGTTTTTCCTGCTCGTTAACATTAATAATCAAAATGGTGAAGGCGTGTGTGGCGGTTGGTTGCAATAACAGAGAAGATAGACGGAGAGACTTGAAGTTCTACCGTATTCCGAGAGACCCGGAGAGGAGAGCGAGATGGACTGCTGCATTTCGACGAGAAAACTGGGCACCAAACGATCACTACAGATTATGTAGTAGTCATTTTATATCTAGTAAGATGCATTTAATATATATTTAGAGGGTTTTGGGCTGACAACCACAATTAAGATCATTGCGAGGCTAATCGCCGACAACATACAGTTTCAAATTCAAGATGCTTATTTCTTGCACCATCATTATTTTTTGAATAATATTTAGCTGGTACCAAGTGAAAGAAGTTGAACAGGTGTGTCCAAACCTTTTGCAAAGGGGGCTAGATTTGGTGTGGTAAAAATGCGGAGGGCTACCTTGGCTGATTTACATAGAACAATATATCTAAACAAATTTTAGCAAGCCCTTCTGTGTGTCACATTTGCTTTATAATTTTTAAAAATTCATAATTTCAACAATCTCGTCTTTGTGGCATTCTCTTTCAACACTCGGGCTCTTGTGAAATACTGCTGCTGTGAAATTAAACTAGCTTCAAGTTGCTATAATTTCTCACTGCGTATCTTCCCTGTAATGTTGTCGTACATGTCAGCGTGTCTTGTTTGGTAATATTGCGTCACATCGAACTCTTTGAAAACAGCGACTGTCTCTTTGCAAATGAGGCAGACACAGTTGTTGCGTGTTTTATTGAAGAAATAGTCCAATATCCACCTATTCTTGAAGCGTCGGCCATCGCAGTCAACTTTTTTTTAATTGATTGTCGCCATTTTAGAGAATTGGAAGGGTCACACGGGGTAATGTTGCTTAGAGTGCTGCTCTTAAAGTTTTTCAAACTTTAGTGAGAATAGGCTGATTTTGTGTGGACAAGATAGTTGTAGATATCTGTGTAGCAGATGTCAGGCAGAGATGGCGAAGACAGCGGGTCGAAAAATATTGATTTAGGCATCAAATATGGATCTGGCGAATGGATAGACTGAAGCTTTTCCCACATAACGCCTTTTATGCAACGCATCCAATGAGTTTACAGCGTCTAAAAGCACCGGGGCTTCCATGAATTGCACTATAAATTGCACGACAAATTGAAACCATTGAGAATACGGATAAACACTGACGGACAATATGGCGGCCGGATACAGCGACACGTCATTCTGTGACGTTGGTGAGTAGGGTCTATAGCAGGGGTGGGCAAACTATTCCACAAAGGGCCGCAGTGGGTGCGGGTTTTTGTTGCAACCCATTAAGAGGACACCTTTTCACCAATCTGCTGTTTTACAAGTGCAATCAGTCGATTGCAGTCAGGTGCTTCTCATTTCTGCTGAAACCTAATTGGTTAAACTATCTGTGTTGGCTCAGTTGGAACAAAGACCAGGACCAACTGCGGCCCTCGAGGACCGGTTTGCCCACCCCTGGTCTATAGCAAGTCTCCGCACTGAAAAAAATCTGCCCAAGTAAATAATTCCCCATTTTTTTTTCAATTTTAATGTGACCTAATATCTGTACAATTAACTCTTCTCATAATAGGGATGTGGCACCTCTGTGAAGTTGCTACCAAAATCTTCCACCATAATAGTGTCTCAGTTAACTCCATGGCTACCATTGATGGCGTTCAGTGCCTTATCGTTAAGACTGGGAAGGGTGAATGAACCTCATTCGAAACCAGAACATTCACAGTGAGTTTTTCTTATTTTCGGGGCATTTACAGGTCACTTTCTGTTCGTTTTAGGCAGGGCCGGCCCAGCCTATACGCATACTATGCAGCTGCTTAGGGCCCCTGACCACTAGGGGGCCCCCAATCTGGCAATTGTTTAATTCATATTCTATTTTGTTTACTACCGTTTGCTTTATCTGACTTTTGTGAGTTTTGATACTCGATTACAAGCTTAAAAAAAAAAAAAAGTTCTTCCTTAACTTCTTTCTTTCCTCTTTTAGAAAAAGGTTTGGCGCTATCTACTGTAAGTACTGACAGTCATTTGGGGTGAGAAGGTTGAAGTATGCAGTGCAACAAAATCTAATTAATATACAAAATATGGACGTATGGGTTGAATTGCATGTATGGGTTTCACAGTAGACGGTGACGAAATGGGTGGCCAAAAATATGGGCCCCTTTGCATTATTTTGCTCAGGGTCCCCAAATGGCCTGGGCCGGCCCTGATTTTAGGGCATTTACAGGTCATTTCCCATTGAGTTTGAGTCACTGCTTAATCATTCCCAGGTCACTTCCTATTGATTTTAGATTACAGAACAGGAAGTGACCCATAAAATGCCCGAAAATCAACCGGAAGTTACTGAAAATCAACAAGTAATGACCTGAAATGGCCCAAAATTACCTTGTTGCCTGGCATTGGCTACCACTGACGACCCCAGAAGTGGGAGGGGCCCGTTTGAAGAGAGAGGGGTTAATTCTCTGTCACCCTTCCAGTTCAAAGGGAATGGAAATCTATTAGTGAGGAACTCACAGTATAAAGATTTTTTTTTTTCTCTGTTTATTCGTTTTTTTGTAGAATATCCTATAATAATTTACGGACTAGTGCTGCAACGATTAATCGATTAACTCGAGTATTCGATTGCAAAAAAAAAAAATATTCGAATTAAAATTTTGCTGCCTCGAGTATTCATTTAATTAAAGTGGCGTTGTAATGGTTTGTTTTGAAAGTGTTTGCATTTAGTTTTATTGATTTGGGTGGATACACTGCCTTCTAGTCTGCCTCATTTCACATGGCTGAATTCAGCTGCTTCCTGTTAAGACCAACATAAGCTAAGTTTTTGTTTGAGCTAATATTTTTTTTAATGCATTCGGAATTTAGTTTAGAGGTATATTTAGCCTTTTTTGTGGAAATATGTGTTTGAACTATTTGTTAAGAGCATTGTAAAAAAACGTTGGAATTTTATAGCATTTAAACTAGCGGACTTTCGCTATGTAAGTTAGCCAATTGTTCTTTTGTTGTACATATAACCTCATTTATTGTTTATACAGTTTGAGGCTCAGGTCAGGTATTTTATTTTTTTATGTTCCTTATCCGATTACTCGATTATTCAAACTAACTAGTTCATCGATTAATCGACTACTAAAATAATCGATAGCTGCAGGCCTATTACTGACCAATGTATCGATAATCATTGTATCGCTATATCGTGAGATTGTTATCTTGAGCTTTGTATTGCAAATTGTATCATATCGTGAGGTACCAAGAGGCTCCCACCCCTAATACCTACTGTTCTATAATCAGTCAACCTGAGGTCAGCCAGCCGCCTACCGTAATTTCCCGAATATAACGCGCACTTTTTCCCCCAAAATCAACTTGTAAAATCATGGTGCGCATTATAAACGGGTACAGGGCTGGAGACAAAAATATAATTATATATATATATATATATATATATATCAGTATATATATATATCAGTATATATACAGTGCCTTGCAAAAGTATTCGGCCCCCTTGAATCTTGCAACCTTTCGCCACATTTCAGGCTTCAAACATAAAGATATGAAATTTAATTTTTTTGTCAAGAATCAACAACAAGTGGGACACAATCGTGAAGTGGAACAACATTTATTGGATAATTTAAACTTTTTTAACAAATAAAAAACTGAAAAGTGGGGCGTGCAATATTATTCGGCCCCTTTACTTTCAGCAGTGTTGTTAATCTTACTGAAAAAAAGTAATTAATTATAGTTACAAATTACTTCTCCCAAAAAGTAATTGCGTTACTAACTCAATTACCTGAATGTAAGAGTAATCAGTTACTTGGCAAAGTAATTGGTGATAATTACTTTTTTTTTTTCCTCAAAAAAAAAAAAAAAAAAAAAAAAAAAAAACATTGGCCACACTATGTGAAGTTTTTTGTGGAGGTTTTTGGTACAATTGGCCCGAGCCCAATTCTTTACCCTAATTTACCCTTTACCCTGAATCAACTGTTAAAAGTTGTTAAAACTGCTCCCATTATTGCATTAGTTCCCTTCTCTCTACTTTCGACATATGAAAGTTTTAAAACTGTTTCATCATTTAAAGATAGATTCAAGTCAAGATTTTGCCGATTTAGAAGTATTTTAGATAAAAAGTTACTTAGGTTCGCGAGGAAGGTTCTCTACAACAGAGCCGTCCTAAAAAGCCTACTGCTTTAAGATGGCGGCTGTCATTTTGCATCTAGTTATATCTATATACAGTACATGGTGTATCTACCATGTCTACCATATCTACCATAACATGCAGGCGTAGTTTGTCCGGCTATCGGCTACAACATGTATTATTGGAGCTACCTAGCATCGCGTTTGCTCGGCGTCACAACTTTCTTGCCTCCTCCTCGCTCCTGCTCTGCTCTGTCGTCTCGGTGAGTCCGTCTCCCTCAGACTTTTCGACCAATATAGTAACGCATGCCTTTCCGTCCTCAGTAACGGTAACGGCGTTGCCAAGATGAGAAAAGTAATTAATTAGATTACCCACTACTGAAAAAAATAACGCCGTTAGTAACGCCGTTATATTGTAACGCCGTTATTAACAACACTGACTTTCAGTGCAGCAAACTCACTCCAGAAGTTCAGTGAGGATCTCTGAATGATCCAATGTTGTCCTAAATGACCGATGATGATAAATAGAATCCACCTGTGTGTAATCAAGTCTCCGTATAAATGCACCTGCTCTGTGATAGTCTCAGGGTTCTGTTTAAAGTGCAGAGAGCATTATGAAAACCAAGGAACACACCAGGCAGGTCCGAGATACTGTTGTGGAGAAGTTTAAAGCCGGATTTGGATACAAAAAGATTTCCCAAGCTTTAAACATCCCAAGGAGCACTGTGCAAGCCATCATATTGAAATGGAAGGAGCATCAGACCACTACAAATCTACCAAGACCCGGCCGTCCTTCCAAACTTTCTTCTCAAACAAGGAGAACAATGATAAGAGATGCAGCCAAGAGGCCCATGATCACTCTGGATGAGCTGCAGAGATCTACAGCTGAGGTGGGAGAGTCTGTCCATAGGACAACAATCAGTCGTACACTGCACAAATCTGGCCTTAATGGAAGAGTGGCAAGAAGAAAGCCATTTCTCAAAGATATCCATAAAAAGTCTCGTTTAAAGTTTGCCACAAGCCACCTCGGAGACACACCAAACATGTGGAAGAAGGTGCTCTGGTCAGATGAAACCAAAATTGAACTTTTTGGCCACAATGCAAAACGATATGTTTGGCGTAAAAGCAACACAGCTCATCACCATGAACACACCATCCCCACTGTCAAACATGGTGGTGGCAGCATCATGGTTTGGGCCTGCTTTTCTTCAGCAGGGACAGGGAAGATGGTTAAAATTGACGGGAAGATGGATGCAGCCAAATACAGGAACATTCTGGAAGAAAACCTGTTGGTATCTGCACAAGACCTGAGACTGGGACGGAGATTTATCTTCCAATAGGACAATGATCCAAAACATAAAGCCAAATCTACAATGGAATGGTTCAAAAATAAACGTATCCAGGTGTTAGAATGGCCAAGTCAAAGTCCAGACCTGAATCCAATCGAGAATCTATGGAAAGAGCTGAAGACTGCTGTTCACAAACACTCTCCATCCAACCTCACTGAGCTCGAGCTGTTTTGCAAGGAGGAATGGGCAAGAATGTCAGTCTCTCGATGTGCAAAACTGATAGAAACATACCCCAAGCGACTTGCAGCTGCAATTGGAGCAAAAGGTGGCGCTACAAAGTATTAACGCAAGGGGGCCGAATAATATTGCACGCCCCACTTTTCAGTTTTTTATTTGTTAAAAAAGTTTAAATTATCCAATAAATTTTGTTCCACTTCACGATTGTGTCCCACTTGTTGTTGATTCTTGACAAAAAATTAAAATTTTATATCTTTATGTTTGAAGCCTGAAATGTGGCGAAAGGTTGCAAGGTTCAAGGGGGCCGAATACTTTTGCAAGGCACTGTATAAAGACTGATTTTTTTTATTGACACGGCCATGTTGTGTTGAAGAAACGTATGCGGCGATCCGTTGCCGACCATTACGGTACGCGACGTCACCATTTTATTTCGGTCGTGGCGAGCTAGGGAAGAAGTCGGAGGCGGAGTATCAAACAACAAAGCTTATCCGCGTTGCTTTATCGACATTTAGGCTGGAACAAAATACGGTAGCAATGTCTGTCTCACATGCAACCCGCGGAATACAACTATCTTGCCAGCTGTTCCCTCAGCAAAATACATCCCCCCGGAAACTATACAACGTGCCAACATAAGTTCCGCCGGTGAATTCTGTTATAACTCGCTACACGGTAATACTTCACTCTGATTGGTCGAATGATTTCGTCTGTGTGAAATTCTGCTTTTTTCACGCTTCATTAAGCACAGAATTTAGTTTCTTGAACTCATTTGAGTCAACGTTTATTGCAGCTCCGCAACTCTGACCGTAACAAACGTAACACAACACAGACTTTCTGTGTCCGTCAACTGTATCTGTCCCTCGGGAAACTCAAAATCAAATAACAATAGTTCCTATTTTTACAGTCTAGTCAACAGCGATGCGCTCTTCTGATTTCCGACCTAAATCACCACTTTTATTTTACCGTATCAATCCATGGAAGAAACATTTATTCATCATGATGAAACGAGCAAGTTATACAGCAGCCCTTAAAAGAAAAGCCACATCTGTTTTGTTTTCTCCTGGATTCTGGTAAGTTGAAGAAGTTGTCAGATCATATTATTACCGTGCATATTGTCAGTTTACGGTAATGTTTTAAACTACTATGTGCTATGCTTGTGTTGTGTTTCACCAGTCAGTAAAATGACATTTCTGTATCTGTACACGAGCTCTGTCTTCTTGTATTCTTCTATTTATTGGTGCTAAAATTAGGGTGCGCGTTATACACGGGTGCGCCTTATATTCGGGAAATTACGGTATTTTGATCTAAAATGGCTAAAAATGTTGTCAATCTTTTTTGCTTCATTTGCGCTGTAAAAAAATGTCTATACTGCTTCTTTACAGCATAAACATAGCACAAACCAATGGGACCATTGCGGTTCCGCCGTAGATGGGGGGGCTGCGTGAAGTCATCACCACAAATTTAAAGTAGAACGTATCTACAAAATCGTTGCAGCACAAATGAAATTTAGTTTTACAGCACAAACAATTGACACCATTTTTAAGTGCGGGGCTGGTTTACCTCTGATTGACCTATAAAAGAATTGTAAATATCTCGCTGTACAAGTGAAACCTTATACAGCACAAACATAGCACAAATAATTTTTATATATATATGCGTCTGATGAGGGGCTAACTTCACAGCGATGGTTGAGGCTGTTCATAATTGCTAAATGTTCTCAGCCACAATGTCGTTCATTCACTGCTCGCTAATTAGACAAATTGGAGGACGCAGTAATGTCTGTTTGGTTGTTTTGCCAACTGTTATTGAACCCTGAAGAAGATTCAACCAATTGAAAGAAAGCGGCCCTTTTCTCCGTGTTTCTTTGTCTTCTAAAGCAGTGATCCCCAACTACCGGTGCTGACGTGGTGCATTTGCAACCGGGCCGCAGGAAAAAATAAATAATTTGATAATGACCGCAATCTGGCATGTGCTTCTGTACACATCAATATGCCCGTCTACTTTATTGAGTATTCCGAGTAGAGATTTGTGTAAGTCGCCATCTAGTGGTTGGCCGCCATTACTGGGGTGCTTGCACACCTATAGCAGCCCAGCGTCAGTCAATGTAACATCTTTGGACAGCTTTTTTACAAGGAAAAGGCCACTCGCTGAGCCAGAAAAGGAGCCGCTAACCAAGTCCATTCTGCATAAATGTGGCTAAATCCTAGCAAACGAGGCAACAAAAGCGAATTCACTGAGAGCATCATACCTCATTGGAGAAGAACTCATTACGCCTGCAACCAAACATATTTGCCGTCAAGTTACAGGGGAGGCCGCTGTTAAAAAAGGTGAAGTCAGCGTATGGTGAGTTAAATTTTCCCTTCACCTAATGCTGTTAGTATGCTCAAACTGTTAGTTCCTTTAAATCAGGGCTAAAAACACTTTTGTTTAGCACTGCATATCCATAACTGTCCATCTATTTGCTTTCTATTCCTTTTGTGCTCATCTCCATTGCTGATTTAAATTATTATTAGTAGCAGTAGTAGTATTTTTTTTTGTATTATTATTTTTTTTCATTCTATTCTTGATTACGTGATTTTTATGTATAGATTTATTTCCTATTTCCATTGTCTTTGTTTTTACGTTCTATTGATTTGAATGTGATTTTTATGATCTTCATGTGATGTAAAGCACTTTGAATCGCCTTGTGTTGAATGGTGCTATATAAATAAATTTGCCTTGCCTCTGGCCCCGTTGTGCTATTTTATATTTACTGTAATTTTCTGCCACACATTGCGGGTACCTGAAAAAAATAGGCCCACATTACACCGGTATGTGGTGCAAAAAAGGCTGGGGACCACTGTTCTAAAGGATTTCCTTTCATGGACAGTGCCATATTAATAGGTTAAATAGAGTGAAAAAAATCTATAATATGGGTCTTTAAACTCAGACTCTTGAAAAACCTGTAAGAAAGCCAAAAAAAAAAAAAAAAAAAAGGCTGTCAAACTATATTCAGAGTCTTTGGAACTTCATGTTGCATTCTACATGAAACTCACTGATGTAAAAAGTGAAGAAAATACAATATCTAACCCACAATTGTATATTCGCATTAGCATACACATAAATCTACAACTCTTGCTTTTCATAGATAATATAGATGTGTTAGAAGACCAAAGCCATTGAAAAATCCAGTCCCAATAATCTCATGCCTAAAGGAAGTGATTATGTGCAGCTACAATGCATACCACGCCGAGTCTGTGACTTAAAAAAACAGCATTTAAAGGTATTAGATTCCCTGTCATGGCCACACATGACTGTAATTTACATTAAAAAATAATGATATTTGATCTCCCCGTCTGCAATCTTTGTATTGGCAACGTGCCGCTTCATCTGCACACAAAGTGAAGGAGTTAAAATGCTCACATAGAAGCGATATTACTACCTCACGTGATCAACACTTCACGTTTCAATCTGATGCTCATCTGGCACCTAAATACTTTGATTTTATGAATATGAATGCTGGCGTACAATAGGCGAGGATTCAGTCTATTGCCCTGCCTATTAAAGATCCCTTTTTAAAAAAATAAATAAAGAAGATCGTCACCTGCTGCCTTTCACAGCTCGGCTCAGTGTTTGGTAAGAGCAAAGAAAAAATAAACTGCTGCATGTGTGTGCGTGCGATGAAGTTGGCCAATGGTGCGCTTCTCATAGAACAATGGGCCATTCAGGGTAAAAAAAAGTTCATTTGACACTGGGAAAAAAAAGAAATAAAAAGTGAGGATAAAAAGGGATGGGATGCTAGTTTTGCATTGAGTAAGTTACCGGTACATCCATGAACTTACCAATTCTCAAATAAGCCCTTTGTAGTGCAAACATTTAACTCATTGGATACTATTGACAGTGCTAGACATTTTGAATGAAACCTTTCACAACAAGAGAAGAACTTATTATGCCTGCAACTATGGATATTTGCCATCAAGTTTTCAGAGAGGCCGCTGTTAAAAAAGGTTGATTTGGCATATGGTAAGTTACATTTTCCCTGAATGTTTGTTTTTTGTTCAATCGTGTTTTTTTTTTTTTTATATTTGCTGTATTATTCTACCACACAATGCCGGTCCGTGTAAAAAGGCCTACATCAAACCGGTCTATGGTAAAGAAAAGTTTGGCGAACACTGCTATAAAGGACCAAAAACAGGCCCGGAGTGGTTAATCGGGAGGATCGGGACGAATCCCAGTGGGCCGGCCGGCCAGGAGGGCCGGTCCGGGTTTTACACATTTTTACTACTATTATTCTTTTTTTTTTTTTATTCATGACAGTAAGTATAACTTACATGCTGTTACCACTATCCCTGTGGGCAGTCTTTAGGAAAAAAAAAAAAAAGTATACATATACGGTGGGACAAATAAGTATTTAGTCAACCACCAATTGTGCAAGTTCTCCTACTTGAAAATATTAGAGAGGCCTGTAATTGTCAACATGGGTAAACCTCAACCATGAGAGACAGAATGTGGGGGAAAAAAAAAAAGATAATCACATTGTTTTATTTTTAAAGAATTTATTTCCAAATTAGAGTGGAAAATAAGTATTTGGTCACCTACAAACAAGCAAGATTTCTGCCTGTCAAAGAGGTTAACTTCTTCTAACGAGGTCTAACGAGGCTCCACTCGTTACCTGTATTAATGGCACCTGTTTTAACTCATTATCGGTATAAAAGACACCTGTCCACAATCTCAGTCAGTCACACTACAAACTCCACTATGGCCAAGACCAAAGAGCTGTCGAAGGACACCAGAGACAAAATTTTAGACCTGCACCAGGCTGGGAAGACTGAATCTGCAATAGGTAAAACGCTTGGTTAAAGAAATCAATTGTGGGAGCAATTATTACAAAATGGAAGACATACAAGACCACTGATAATCTCCCTCGATCTGGGGCTCCATGCAAGATCTCATTCTGTGGCATAAAAATGATCACAAGAACGGTGAGCTAAAATCCAAGAACCACACGGGGGTACCTAGTAAATGACCTACAGAGAGCTGGGACCACAGTAACAAAGGCAACTATCAGTAACACAATGCGCCGCCAGGGACTCAAATGCTGCCCTGCCAGACGTGTCCCCCTGCTGAAGCCAGTACACTTCCAGGCCCGTCTGCGGTTCGCTAGAGAGCATTCGGATGATCCAGAAGAGGACTGGGAGAATGTGCTACGGTCAGATGAAACCATAATAGAACTTTTTGGTAGAAACACAGGTTCTCGTGTTTGGAGGAGAAAGAATACTGAATTGCATCCGAAGAACACCATACCAGCTGTGAAGCATGGGTGTGGAAAAATCAAGCTTAGGGGCTGTTTTTCTGCAAAGGGACCAGGGCGACTGATCTGTGTAAAGGAAAGAATGAATGGGGCCATGTATTGAGAGATTTTGAGTGAAAATCTCCTTCCATCAGCAAGGGCATTGAACATGAGACGTGGCTGGGTCATTCAGCATGACAATGATCCCAAACACACAGCCAGGGCAACAAAGGAGTGGCTTCGTAAGAAGCAATTTAAGGTCCTGGAGTGGTCTAGCCAGTCTCCAGATCTCAACCCCATAGAAAACCTGTGGAGGGAGTTGAAAGTCCGTGTTGCCCAACGACAACCCCAAAACATCACTGCTCTAGAGGAGATCTGCATGGAGGAATGGGCCAAAATACCAGCAACAGTGTGATGTGATTTTCAGTTTTTTTTTTTCCACATTCTGTCTCTCAAGGTTGAGGTTTACCCATGTTAACAAATTAAAAATAGTTCGGGGACTTCATGCGCCATGAATCTGCTATGGCAGCATATAGACATATTGTTCTATTAGACACAACAGTTCTTTTGGCTTTAAATACAGCAGTTTATTTTATGAACGAAGGAATTTATTGTCATTGTGTTCATCATCAGAATCATTGACAGTTTCAGAGTGTGGGATATTTTGGCCAGAAAGGAGAAACACTGACACAGACTAAGGAATAATTTGCCCGAAAAAAAAAAGACGATGACAGACAAAGAGGGGTGCGAGAGCAGAAACTGCTTTTTCAGCCTTGTGTGTGTTTTCCGCCATATACAAAGTTGAAGGTTAGTAAATGCTTTATGAATGTTTGCCTCCAGCGACGACAGTTAACTCCAGCGTGTTTAATATGTCTAGCGGTGGAAAAAAAAACAAATACGGAAATTGGACAAAAATTCCATTATTTTTGTTCTAATAATAATAATGTTGAGCTGTGGCTGAGGGTTTAGGCTCACCTGAAGTATTGCATTTATTTTAATTTTATTTAGAATATTTCACTATACTTATTTTCCAATTTGCTAATGTGTTGTGTTGCTAATTTGCTATGTTGTTTTGAAAAATAATCCTCTTCAATGGAAAAAACGTTTTTTTAACACAAACATCTCAAAATAACACATTTTAGAGCTGCAATTGCAATACTGTCATACTGTGAAACTGATATTTTTGTTTAAGGTTATCAAACTGTCAGAATTTAATACTGGCACATGCCTAATCGGGACATCCCTATTTTAAATTAAATAAAGTGGGTCGGTCTGACGCATGAAATTCCCGAGCTGAAAACGAGTCCTACTCCGGCTCCGGTCAAAAATACAGACAATGGTAAATCAGTATGGAAATTGATGGATAGGAGTGTAACAGTAAATATACAGTGGCGCCTCCAGAAATGTTTCATAGGGGTGGCCAGATGGGGCCACTTAAAATCTTGGGGTGGCCAAAACTAAAAGCCATAATTTCAGGTTTTCATTATGTTATTGCAGTAAAAAGGTCAGGGGAAAACTATCAGAAAGACTTAAGGACACGGCTACTGATATACTTTGGTGTATTGTGTAATATTTCATGTTACTAATGATTTAATGTGCATAGTCCGTAACTGTCCAGTCAACATTTTGAGTTCCACAACAATTCTGTTTTATTGTGTTATGTATATATTAGGCATAAGGTGTACATTTAACTAGGGCTGTCAAACGATTAACATTTTTAATCGAGTTAATCACAGCTTAAAAATGAATTAATCGTAATTAATCGCAATTCAAACCATCTCTAAAATATGCCGTATTTTTCTGTAAATTATTGTTGGAATGGAAAGATAAGACGGATATATACATTCAACATACTGTACATAAGTACTGTATTTGTTTATTATAACAATAAATCCACAAGATGGCATTAACATTCTTAACATTCTTTCTGTGAAAGGGATCCACGGGTAGAAAGACTTGTAATTCTTAAAGGATATAGGTGAGTTTGTATATTGTGACTAAATATTGCCATCTAGTGTATTTGTTGAGCTTTCAGTAAATGATACTGTAGCGACTAAACTGTTCTGCCCAAATGCATGATGGGAAGTGGTGCAACCATGACTGTGTGTGGTGGCTGCAAATGCTATATCTTCTCTTCTCTGCGTTGGGTACAGTACAGGGTGTTAAGAAAAAGATCAAATCCTGTCATTCTTCCCCACGTCGCTTCCCACAATATTTATAGTTGCTGTGTGAGAGATGAGAAAGCTTTTGCCAATTAAAAGCACGGCTCCAATGAATGCTTGTATCTACTCCACTCACTTGACACTGCCTCTTATCTCTGTATATAAGTAAAATGGCGCCATTGTAGGCTGTTTGCGGCAATGCGTGAATGAGCCGTACCGCGAATGCGTTCATTGCGATAAATATTTTCACGTGATTAATTTTAACAAATTACCGCCCGTTAACGCGATAAATTTGACAGCCCTACATTTAACAAAACAAAATAAATGCATTCATTTGGGATGAAATGCATAACTGATGCTACAACAATCTAACGATATACTGGCAAGCGGGGTGGCCAACCAGTTTATAGGGGTGGCCTCGGCCACCCCTGGCCACCTCCTGGTGGCGCCACTGTAAATATAGTCAATCGTTTTCCTGTAAATTCGCCACTTGTGAATTCACCGTTTCTCGGTTTTGTTCATTGTTCCAATGCTGCATCCGCTCCTTCTGAAACACCCCAAAATAAAACAAGATGGTGGTACCAAAGCTCTGATAGAAAAATAATGCCTTGATATCAAGAAAGAAAAATAATACTTTGATATCAAGAAAGTGTGTTAAGGTGACAGTAGGATCTTTTTACACAGGCAAAAGCCATGTTTTATACAGAAGTAGATCTTTGGCAAGGTCATGGGACCTCTAAAGTAGGCATTATCACTCACAATTTCTATTCTCTCTTTTGGAAAAGGGCGGGGACTTACCTCACACAGCAGACCAATGACGTTTGGTAGCAGGTGTGGCGTTGGGTCCACAGGTGCCAAACAGATGCCTCCGAGGAGGAGCGAGAGAGCCGGTCGTCCGCGACACTCTGGGATTCAGACCCTCGCATCTGCTCGGCCCTGGCGCGGTAATTAAACATGGCGTCTGAAGGGCGGTGACGGGAAAGAATTGCTCGGTTTTCACCAATGTTTTGAATGGCACAAAGTCACAAGGGCGGGCATGTAGGGCATAAAGTGAAATATATGAGGATCTGCTGCTCAACTGGTGTCGTAATTGCCATTTGGAGGATTCATAATTACAGTGTGGCCGTCAGATAAGAAGGCAGCCGGGGCAGCTAATGGAAATGTGTTTGGAGAGGAGCAGCTTTCTAATAAGTCATTTTGCCTAATAAAGTATAACCGATTTAATCTGCACCTTATCGGGCCAAGATTTCACCACTTTCCTTTTTAATTGGCTATTTTGTAATCCCGATTCCCAACAGAGGCGCCGGGCCGCCTCGCTCTCCCGAGAGCTGCCCGTGAAATCAGTTTGCAACAGCGTGTCAATCTCATTCTGGAGTGGCCATCTGGCCAGTGGAGCCCACTGCGGGGTCTCCGCCAGGCAATCAGCGGCACGGTTGCACAATGTGCTCATGCAAATTTGACAGAGCTACAACCCTACAACCATTCCTGTTTATATTAAAAGTTCTATATAATTAAGAATGGCAGCCAAGCGGTCTATTATGAAGCACGTGGGCCTAACATTTCTGAGGTTCAAATCTCGGCCTTCTTGTTTGGCGTTTGTAGATTCCCTCGGATCATAACACATTTAGCCACATGGGTTTAGAAGATTTTAACATACTCCAGTAATGAGGACGAGCATGAAAAAAATGGATGGATAATCAGGAATTACGGGTTTAAATGAGCTGCTCTTGAATTTATTACTCTATTCGGCCTAATTTTTTTTTTATCGTAATTTGACTTCATGACAGGACAAACAAACACAGTCTATTGAGCACGACTCGTGTGCAGATCATGTAGACCAGGCTCCATTTAACCAACTTGAATTAATGAATTAATTAGATTTTAATTAAACACCACACTGGCTGGAATCAAGTCATTACGCTTTCATTTGTTTCCGGAGCTGTTTAATGAATCTTATTGGCTGTAATAATGAGTCCGTCCAAAGCCCAGTCCAAACATATTTCCCAGGAACTTGGGCGAGAACGTTGTTGTCTGACGTCCAAATAAAGGAGTGTAAATTCCCTCTATTCATTAATCGACATCATCCGGGAGCACGGACGGAATTCCGAGATCCTTGCAGGAATATTGCTCTGGGTCCCGCTTAATTAATTCATACACCCCACTAAGTTTTTTATGCGCCTCTCCGGCTGCGGGCCCCTAATATCCTCCTAACTCTTAACGGCACTGCAGTGGCTTTGGATTATTAAAACACTTAAGCGGACATTAAATCAGCCTTTTTATTTATCTAATCACGCAGAGGCCTCTCCTGAATATTTGCAAGGAGAATAATGCTTAATTGAGCTTACTTTTTTACAGAGATTGTGTCTGGTTAGTTCACTCATAAAAATTGTAATACAACATTGGAGCGGAAATCTTTGGCCAGAGATTTATAGTAATGTTGTTTTTCATATGTAAAATAGCATAACTCTTTATAGGGCGCTCATTTACAGTGAGGCAAATAAGTATTAAGTCAACCACCAATTGTGCAAGTTCTCCTACATGAAAATATTAGAGAGGCCCGTAATTGTCAACATGGGTAAACCTCAACCATGAGAGAGAATGTAGAAAAAAACAGAAAATCACATTGTTTGATTTTTAAATAATTTATTTCCAAATTGGAGTGGAAAATAAGTATTTGGTCACCTACAAACAAGCAAGATTTCTGGGTGTCAAAGAGGTCTAACTTCTTCTAACGAGGTCAAACGAGGCTCCACTCATTACCTGTATTACTGGCACCTGTTTTAACTCATTATCGGTATAAAAGACACCTGTCCACAACCTCAGTCAGTCACACTCCAAACTCCACTATGGCCAACACCAAAGAGCTGTCGAAGGACACCAGAGACAAAATTGTAGACCTGCACCAGGCTGAGAAGACTGAATCTGCAATAGGTAAAACACATGGTGTAAAGAAATCAACTGTGGGAGCAATTATTACAAAATGGAAGACATACAAGACCACTGATAATCTCCCTCAATCTGGGGCTCCGTGCAAGATCTCACCCCGTGGCGTCAAAATGATAACAAGAATGGTGAGCAAAATCCCAGAACCACACGGTGGGACCTAGTGAATGACCTACAGAGAGCTGGGACCACAGTAACAAAGGCTACTATCAGTAACACAATGCGCCGCCAGGGACTCAAATTCTGCACTGCCAGAAGTGTCCCCCTGCTGAAGAAAGTACACATCCAGGCCCGTCTGCAGTTTGCTAGAGAGCATTTGGATGATCCAGAAGAGGACTGGGAGAATGTGTTATGGTCAGATGAAACCAAAATAGAACTTTTTGGTAGAAACACAGGTTTTTGTGTTTGGAGGAGAAAGAATACTGAATTGCATCCAAAGAACACCATACCCACTGTGAAACATGGGGGTGGAAAAATCATGCTTTGGGGCTGTTTTTCTGCAAAGGGACCAGGACGACTGATCTGTGTAAAGGAAAGAATGAATGTATCGACAGATTTTGAGTGAAAATCTCCTTCAATCGGCAAGGGCATTGAAGATGAGACGTGACTGGGTCTTTCAGCATGACAATGATCCCAAACACACAGCCAGGGCAACAAAGGAGTGGCTCCGTAAGAAGCATTACAAGGTCCTGGAGTGGCCTAGCCAGTCTCCAGATCTCAACCCAATAGAAAATCTGTGGAGGGAGCTGAAAGTCCGTGTTGCCCAACGACAGCCCCAAAACATCACTCACTGTTCTAGAGGAGATCTGCATGGAGGAATAGGCCAAAATACCAGCAACAGTGTGTAAAAAGCTTGTGAAGAGTTTAGTGCTGTCCCGACTAGTCGACGTCATCGATGACGTAAATGCGGCAAAACATATCGTCGATGGGTAATGACGGGTTAAAAAACATTACATGCGGATAAAGTTTAGAATGGCGGGCGCTCGCGATACAAGCGGTTGTTAATGGCACCCCCAAGGGGGCCGCTGTTATTTCAATGTGACCGGCGTTGTCAGATTGAGCAAAGAGGAAGAAAGTGGGCGAGTGAGCGAGAGAGAGGGAGCGAGATCGGTGAGTTGGAAAAGTGTGCGGGTAGCGCCGAGTTGAGTGGCTTCATGCCCCATGTTTTTGTTTTGGTCAATAAAAGTATCCATAAAGAGCCATCCGACGCCTCTCGGCGTTTTTATGCACAAAAAGTATGTATATTAATTTTTTTAGTACTATATCCAAACAGTTTTTTTAATGGTATTCAGTTGATATTTGGTTATTAGCATTCATAAACATCTCCCAGTGGTTTGCTTAATGGTGACTGAGGATGAGTCCAAGTGCTGGTGTCTATTGTATTGTCGGCTCTCTTGTCATTCGCACAATGTGGTGGTGTTCATTGCCTATGCATTGGCAACCTCCAAAGGGATCTGTATTGTTATGTAAATGAATATTAATGAACTTCCCTCATGAAGTCAGCAGTGATGGAGAAAGGAAGGAGCAATAGTGAGTCCTGTTCTTCGCAGCATCACTCTTTTCATAGTTGGTCCCGAAAGACGCACTGTTAACGAATGAGGTAAAAAAATGTAGAAGCGTCTCGCTAAAATTGTTTTGGTCATGCCAAATTGCAAAGTAATTAAAAAGTACACGCACAGCGTTTTCTTAAGTAAGTGACAATGTCCTATCTGCATTAGACACGGGACCTGAATTTGTATGAACGGCACAGAAAAGGTAAATAATAATCATATGAGGAGAAAAACCTTTGATTTCATTTCAGCCTGAGTGTTTCATAACAAAAGAAAATGAGTATCCAAATGGAATTTTCCATCCCAATCGCTGTTTAATTGGATGGCCACTTGTGCTTAACTTATCTTTGCAGCTCCACTCGTTTCCTTGAAGTGAGCGTTTCTAATTAAAGAACACAACTTTTCTTCTGAAAACTTTTTAAAGATGTTTTAGTTCAAATTAGTCTGAAAATGATGTCTTTTTTTTTTTACCTGTGCTTCCTGCCACAGCACACAAAATCCGACTGGAATCATGTCCAACAATTTATTTCAGCTTAACAATACCGCAAGTTCTAATTAAAACAAATGATTTACTCCCAGGTGGCATCAAACTAATGCGGAGGGTTCTGCATTATTGCCCGTTTGGTTCTTCTGTAGCGACTACCGAGCCATTAATCCCAACTCTCTTCGTGTAAAATTAAAGTAATAAAAACCACAAGCGTCGGCATCAAATTTCTCCACGGTGATGCTTCTCAAAATTATCGATCCGTGTGCAAACAGTGATTGTTTCTGTCATCCGGCGTTGCCTTTGTTGTTCAGAGGAGAGACGTTAGGCCGGCGGCGGAATAAAAGCTTAGTTTGCGGCGAAGGCGAAATTTAATTAACAGAGCAAACTTACGACTGCCGGTATCTCTCCTTAGAGACTGCGAAGGATAAGAAATACTTTTCATGACTGCTGCAATGCTGGCTGAAGAGTGGACCAACACTTCAAGATGTCCGCCAATTCTGTGAGAATTAGAAGCTTTAAAATAATTGCTAAGAGAAGCTAATGTTAGCTAGGTATGTTAAGTTTTGTTTCTCTCCCATACAGTCTTTGAACTTGAACAGTTTAATGCATTAATTATGATTTTTTTCCCCTTAAAGCAACACTAGGTAACTTTTCAAACTTTCTAAAATATTTTCATAACATTTGTGGTGATATGTTGACTGACAACTAGTTGAACAACACCTCATTTATATCTTGAGGGGGTATGTATCGCTTCACCAGGACTAATAACTTCGAGGAGGGTGGCAGGAAACCTGCCACACACAAAAAAAAAACCTTCAAATGCGTGGACTGCTTTACGGAATATAGCTCTTCACCCTTTCCCCATTCATTATAAAGACGAAAGTTGATGCGAACGCTTTGCGTGTGTGAGAGAATTTTATTCATGCTTAAAACAGGACCATTATACATTATATTTTGTATGCTTTGTTATGCTTGCATGAGAACATTGTAGCATAGAGCATCATTGTTATATTAATCTGTTTGAGTGTGTCTCCCCATAGCCTTCACAATATGCCCAAATATGGACTGTTATGTTCCTGTTTTACAATATGTCCTGAATGAATACAATGAGCGACTGTGGCTTATCAGGCTGAGCTTATCATCGTTCTAGCCGGGACCAGTGCTCAAGGTCTCAGCTCAAAGATGTTTGTGGTTGGAAAAATACCCAGGTTTGTGAGATTATGAGTTTCGTTTCATAGTAGAGCTGAAACGAATACTTGAGCAACTCGAGTAACTCGAGTTTAAAAACTGATCCGAGTAATTTTATTCACCTCGAGGAATCGTTTAATTTTACCAGCTCTAAGCATCACGTTTTGCCCAGACTACTTTTAGAGGAAGAAGCAATAAAAAAATAACTTACTGCAGCCGACAGCCGTTACAAACTGCGCCGACGTTGCTAAAAACTACGCCCGCATGTTGCTACGGTGGTAGCAGCCTAGCAGGTAGCGTCTGATGCGTGTCATAGATATCACATGTACGTAGAACTAGATGCGAAATGACAGAGTCGGCGGCGTTAATAAAACAGCCGCCATCTTAAAGCGGTACACTTCTTGCCGCTCATGTATAAGATTAACGTTACTTTCACTTGCTCACGTAACGTTATCCCTGCGGAGGGCTAGGTTTCTATTCATTATGACCACTGTCCATGCGTGTCTAACTCTTACATAAAGGCTGTAGAGTGATTAGGGTGTAAAATAAAAACATAATAATGCTAATTGTCAATTTTAGCTCAGTAGTCATTGCTGGATAAAACACCAAGTAGCACTGGTGCCTAATGTGCTCCAATACAGAACAGCATTTATTTTGAACACTGCAAAAACTCAAAATCCTATCAAGACTTACAGTTTAGACTAACTTAAAACTTAACTAGAACTTATAGCTTGACACAAGTGGAAATTCATTTGAAACACGTAGGAAAAACACCTAACTTTTAAGTCATGTGTGTTATCAAGCGTAATGACATTTTTAGGTAAGAAATATATATATATATATATATATATATATATATATTTTTTAAAATAAGATCTAAAAGTTTTGGAGTGAAAGCAGTGAATTAGTCTTTTTTTTAGTCACATTTGAGATGCAATTGTTGGCTGTTTTCAACAATGTACATCAAAAATAAAGTCATTGATTGACTGAAAATGGTTCAATATTACATGAAATGTCTTGTTTTCTCATCTATATGTATAATTGCTCTTTACCTAAAAAAAAAAAAATGTTTTACCCGATTACTCGATTAATCGATAGAATTTTCAGTCGATTACTCGATTACTAAAGTATTCAATAGCTGCAGCCCTATTTCTTAGTAAGTTTCGTTTCACGGTGGGCTTCGGCAGCGACCTTTCAACAGTATAAATGTCCAGCCTCTAATGTACTTCTTTGTATTTCTGGGTGATCACAGCTCCTGGCTGGGTCACATCATTTTGTACCCAAGAGCTCTTGTTCATAAAGCCTTCGAAGCAAAGCAATCCATGGTTGGGGTCGTATTCATTTCTCTGATCGAGCTATCATGGTAACACTTGTCTTGGAGTTCAAATTTGAGTTCCCCTGACAGCGCGACTTCTGAAAAGATGGCAGAGCAACAAAAAAGACAAAAAGTTTTGTCCGAGGAGGAAAAAAAGGGAGGCTCGAGCATACTCAAGAATAAACATTGGCCCGGCTTTCACTCGCTGACGTGACGCCCCCCACCCCAACCGAACTTGTCAACGCTGATAAGTTCGGGTTTGGTGGGGGGATTAGCCACACTAAACCACATGCTTGCTAACCGTCATATGCTACTGTTAAGCCACAAGTGGATTCATTACCGTATTACTACTCATCCTTCACACAGCTGCTGGAAATCAAAATGTCGTTAAATCCATCTACAGGCGACAGGGAGATCATGATTTTACGACACTGTGTGGGTGTGCACTGGTCCTCATGGGAAACGCAGTCTTCCTTAAGGCAAAACACTACCGCTTTTGTCCACCGGCGTTGCTAAAATCAACCAAAACTGAATAGTTACCTTGTGTTGCCTTACATGTTTTTATTACTAGTACATTCATATAGGATATGGTAATGGTAATGGTAATGGTAATGGTGGTAGTCTCCAGCTAACAGCCCAGGGGCCAATTGAGATCCCCATTTGACATCCAATAGTAGCATTAGTGCTGCCTTCATGTATTTTGCGATGAGCAATTAAAAAAATATAAATATAAATCATGTGAAATGTTGAATGATCCATTTTTAAAAGGAAATTATTTAAATCGTAATAATTTTTAAAGAAAAATTTAAAATTAAATAAAAAAGTATACACGAGTTATAAAAAATATAATTCTACATAAAATTAAATTAATTGGTTAAAAAAAAAAAAAAAAACCTTCCCCTGAAAAAAGTACTACATTTAAAAAAGAAGAACAACAAAATAATTTAATAAAGCACATAAAGTGTAGCCTGTGCAGTGGCTTGAACAAATGTGAACAGGGCCTAGGTGAGATGAGGATGTGGTGCTGCTATCGATTATTTTAGGAGGTGATTAATTGATGAACTAGCTAGTTTGAATAATCGAGTAATCGGATAAGGAACATAAAAAATTAAAATAACCTGAACTGAGCCTCAAACGGTACAAAACAATAAGAAAATGAGGATCTAAGTAGAACAAAAGAACAATTGACTCACTTAGATAGCAAAAGTCTGCTAGCTTAAATGGTATAAAATGCTAACTTTTTTTTGTTTTGTTTACAATGCTCTCAACAAATGGTTCATACACATATGCCCACAAAAAACAGCTAAATATACCTATAAACTAAATTATGAATGTATAAAAAAAAAAAATAATAATTTTAAACGCTCATACAAAAACTTATGTTGGTCTTAACAGGGAGCATCTGGCATCTGGATTCAGCCGTGTGAAATGAGTT
This sequence comes from Corythoichthys intestinalis, assembly GCF_030265065.1. Taxonomy (NCBI): domain Eukaryota; kingdom Metazoa; phylum Chordata; class Actinopteri; order Syngnathiformes; family Syngnathidae; genus Corythoichthys; species Corythoichthys intestinalis. The sequence continues at coordinate 38,688,013 of NC_080410.1, forward strand.
ATGCCATATTCACTGTTGCCACTACAGGGCAGTGTATCCACCCAAATCAATAAAACTAAATACAAACAGTTTCGAAACAAATCATGACAACAGCACTTTAATTAAAGGAATACTCGAAGCAGCAAAATTTAATTCAAATCTTTTTTTCCTAATCGAATTACTCGAGTTAATCGATTAATCGTTGCAGCACTAGCTGGTAGTGAATTGAGCAATTGATATGCTAACTTTTGAATACACTGTCACGGCCATTGTCCCTGAAACTTATTTTTCACTTTTCTCTAGCCAATATTAGCTTGCTAGCATTATCTACTGTACATGAGCTTTTTTATTTTCAACCATTTTTGTTCCATTTAGATGAAGTATTATCTTCCATTATGATGATAGCTTGTAACTAAATGCTTAATTGTCGTTTAGTCATAATACCGCAGCATAATATTCAGCATAATTTTCCTTAAGGGAAACAAAAGGCTATGTTCTTCTTCCTCCTCCCTTGTTGTCATGGAAATACATACAGTAAGACTTAGACAGGCTTAGTTAAGTTTAATTAGTGAAAATTTCCATTTCCTGTCTCGCAGATCAAAAAATTTCTCAACATGGGCCTTGAGCCTATGTTGAGAAACGCTTGATTGAATTAACACGTCACCTTTTACTAATGGAAATAGGTGATTATTTTATAGCTTTCACTTGCCTTAACAATGTGATAACATCATGATAAACCTCCACATGGCAGACTACAATAATGAGTTCAAGTGGAGTCATACATTTCTGTTGTATTTGTTTTAGCAATAGGAATCGTCTGTTTTGATTCAAATTACCCCCGAGCGTCATTTCCTCTGAACTAAAACAGTTGCTGTCCTGGCTATATGTCAGGTTACTCTTAACCTTTTGTGCAACAAGCCTAATTGTTTCTGTGCTATTAAGTGCCTGGAAAAAGCCCCCCCCCCCCCCCCCCCCCCCCCCAATAGAAAAAAAAAAAACTCCAGTAAACATTTTTCAACCCTAATTTGGTAGGAGACGTGACAGGCCGGTGGCAGCGTGCAACTCCAATTATGATAAGGATTAAGCGCATGCAATCAAGTGATGAAACAAGATAGCGTACAGAGAAACATTGGGCGAGCAAGCAATTAATTGGAGAAAGCGTGCTACAGCACCGCCTGCCAAAAAAAAAAAAAATAATAATAATTTTGGTTTCGACACTTAAGTATTGCTGATTGAATAGGCCATGTTGTCTTGTTAGAAAAGGAAGATTTGGAGAATAGCACAGAGTATTTAAGACTAAAACTGAACACAGCTGCTATTTGGTGAATTACATTTCTCATGATGGTAAATAGTGTTTTTTGTTTGTTTGTTTTTTTTAACCTTCCAGGTAGCTTTTACACAATTTCTTCAAATTGGAAGGAATAAAAATGTGTCAGACCGAGACGACGAGGTGAACTCAGTTGCGGAGTTTCGGGCAAAAAAACTTTTATTTTGAAAACAGAGGTTCTTCCGCTGACATGCGGGGATGAGAAAAGTGCGAGGGGCATTCAAAAAGTAATGCACTCAAGTGCATTGCTCGTACAGGATTTTACCAATCTTGTTTGTATTTGGCACAAACATGATAGGACACACCTTTTTGTGATTGTTATACGTGGTTTTCTTATTTTCATATATTTAAAGCTTAAACTACCTTCCAAAATGGCTGCCCCTATTGAAGCTCGTCAGAAACAAAGAGCTGTAATTGAATTGAAAATGCAGAGGATCCCCTATGAGGATTCACAACGGGCTAAAAATGTCTACAAAGACATGTCTTTTTTTTTTTTTTTTTTTTTTTAATATAAAAAATGTTATAGTTATATGATTTATTTTTACTAACAACACCTCTGGAACATAAATACTAAGACAACCAGTTGGTACTTTAGACCCTGTTGTGACTAAGGTTGTTGGACTGATCGATTTTGAACCAAAACTGACTTTTCTGGTTAAAACGATGTTAAAAACATTCAAATCAGTACGTTCGATTTTCAAAACCACATTTTGGTTGATCTAAGCCGCCATACTTTCCGCTTCCTCCCATAAGAGCACGCCTCCTTAAACAAGAACAACCATGGCTACCAGCCATTCTGCTACTTTTGCCCAACCAAATTTGGACACAAATTGTATAATGTCATGAGTAAGCATATTATCTCATGATGTATTTAAAGTATTGGCATATGTACAGTGGGGAGAACAAGTATTTGATACACTGCCAATGGGTCTTCCCATTGTGAGTGTATCAAATACTTGTTCTCCCCACTGTATATGAAGAGGATTGCAGTGGATTGTCAAATACAACTTGCAGCCTTGAAACGTTAAACACTTAATTATTTACTTCGTCTGTACACTTTCATGTACAATACAACGCCAGACAGTATTACAGCGCCACATCTGGCTGAGTGTAGATTGCACCATACAACAAGTATGAGAGTACAGTATATGAGTGTGCATGTGTTTGTGTCTGTTCTTCTGTCTCGTTTTCCTGTCAAGATTTTTGCTACTAGATTAACATTACCTAGAAGCATGCCATGTTGTTTCTTTTTTAATATACTTGGCAAAATGCATAGGTCTTCATTTGAAAATTGAATCTAAATGCACATTGTTCATTGGCCCCATTTAATGTGTTTGACCTGATGTCTTTTGTAAAGATGAGGTGCTCATAAACTTAAAATTAAATTAAAATTAATTAAACTTAAAAGGGATCATTCTGTTTCTTACCATCACTGGGGTGCATATTTGTGTTTGTTGGACAAGGTGATTGCCACCTTGCATATTGTTATTATTGATTGACAGTTTTGCACTAATCATTAATAGGGTTGGGCGTCGAGCATCGATGGAATCCGGGACTAACACTACAATGCTCCAGGAACCGCCGATCGGAAAAAAAGAGCTGCCGAACACAACGAAGAAGAAGCTACATGAAGCGTGTGTTTGTGCATTGCAACTTGATTTCAACCATGGACACGATGCTGCTACGCTCAAAAGATTGGCTCAACTTCTCAGTGCAATATTTGCAACACAGCTATATCATGCAAAGGTGACTGCACGACCAATATGATGAAACACCTCCGGTTTCATGGAAAACAAGTGACAACTAGTTGTCTACAAATGGAAAGAGTTTGTCACTGTTGCTTCTCCCCCAAGTAGTGGCCATCCACCAAGGATGACACCAAGAGTTCAGCGCAGAATACTCTGAGAGGTAAAAAAGAACCCTAGCGTGTCTGCTAAAGACTTATTGAAATCACTGGCACAGTCCAATAGCTCTATGCACACATCAACTATATGTAAAACTATGGGAGTATGGGAGTTTGGGAGTAACACACAACGTCACGTGTGGAGGAAAAATGGTACAACTCACCAACATCAACACCTCATCTGCACCGTGAAGCATAGAGGAGGAGCATCATGATTTGGGACTGTTTTGCTGCCTCAGGGCCTGGACAACTTGAAATCATTAATGGAACAATGTATTCAAAAGTTTTAGGAGGTTTTGCTGGAAAACCTGAGGCCGTCTGTCAGACAGTTGAAGCTAAACAGAGGATGGATGCCGCAACAAGACAATGATCCGCAACACAGAAGTAAATCAACTAGAGATGATCGGACCCGATCGATCGGGATGCCAATCGATCGGGTCCGATCACGTCATTTTCAAAGTATCGGAATCGGCAAAAAAATATCAGACATGCCTTTTTTTAATATATATATATTTTTCAATTAAATCGTTTTGTAATTGTATTTAACGTTACAGACATAATATGTTACACTCATCCAGAGTCTTTAGTTTAGGCTTAAGGTAGGGTTATCAAATTTATCCTGTTAACGGCGGTAATTAATTAAAAAAAAAATTATCACGTTAAAATATTTAAGGCAATTAATGCATGCGCCGCACAACCCACTCACGCATTGTCGCGTTCAATCTGTAATGGCGCCGTTTTACCTATGTATAGAGCTAAAAGGCAGCGTAAAATGAGTAGAGTGAATTTTGACAGCCTTTGGAGCCTTTTTTTAATCGGCTAAAGCCTTACAATCCCTCTCCCTACGATTAGAAATATTGTGGGAAGCAATGAGGGGAAGAAAGGTAGTAATTGATCTTTTTCTTATCACCCTATGTTATTTCCCAACGCAGAGAAGATATATCAATTGGTACCACTACGCACAGTCAGGTTTGCATTTGGGCAGAACAGTTAAATGGCTACAGTATCATTTACTGAAAGCTCAACAAATACACTAGATGGCAATACTTAGTCACAATATACAAAGTCACATTTATCCTTTAAGAATTGCAAGTCTTTCTATCCGTGGATCCCTCTCACAGAAAGAATGTTAATAATGTAAATGCCATCTTGAGGTTTTATTGTCATAATAAACAAATACAGTACTTATGTACTGTATTTTGAATGTATATATTCGTCCGAGTTTTATTCATTTTTTTCTTAATGCATTGCCAAAATGAATATGATCGGGAAAAATTATCGGGAATGATTGGAATTGAATCGGGAGCAAAAGAAAAAAAAGCAATCGGATCGGGAAATATCGGGATCGGCAGATACTCTAAAACGATCGGGATCGGATCGGGAGCAAAAAAACATGATCGGAACAACCCTAAAATTAACTTCAGAATGGTTTCATAAGAAGAAAATACACGTTCTGGAGTGGCCAAGTGAAAGTCCACACTTGAATCCCATTGAGATGCTGTGGCATGACCTAAAGACAGCGATTCATGCCAGACATCCCAGTAATCTGACTGAACTACAGCAGTTTTGGAGAGAAGAATGGGCCCAGATTAGTCCTGATCAATGTGCCAGACTGATCTGCAGCTACAGGAAGCGTCTGGTTGAAGTTATTGCTGCCAAAATGGGGGCCACAAAATATTAAATATGATAGTTCACTTACTTATTTTCCCCCCTTCTGTCATTGTTTGCATCCTATCCTCATTAAAATATGAAAACCTATAAATGTTTTTAGTTAAAGCAGATAGTTTTTTCATCTGTCTGACTCTACCAAAAATCAGATTACATTTGATGGTGATTTTATGAAGAAATGCGAGAAAATCCAAAAGGTTCAGATACTTTTTCATACCACTTTATTAAATCAAAATCAAAATATTCTCTATCGAGATTTTTGTATAAGGACCTCTAGTAGCATCAAATTGGGGGAGCAGTTTTTGTTGTCTGAAAAAAATGTGCACCCGCTACCAGTGAGTCATCCTTCATCCTTCCTTCAACGAGAATATTGAAAGCAACACCTCTTTCCCTTGAGGCAGAGGGCTAAACACGAACAAAACAAGGACTACATTTGGCACTGGGTGGTGTAAAGAACCACCTTTTTTCCCCGACCTTTACCATCAAACTCTATTCTGGTTTCTGAGTGGAAGGAAGCAGCAGACTCTGCTGGGTCCTATAGGACTGAAATTATATCATTTGTCCAATTTGCTATTGTTTCATCCATGTCAGGATAATTTGCTTTGGGTTTCCCGGGAATGTCTTGGGTTTTGTCTGGAACCTCCTTGGAGAGTCGCTATATACAGTGTGTGCCCTAGATAGACTGTTTATCAAGTGCCCCGCATTCTGTCAAGTTGACTTTGCGGGTCCGTGATGCACAGATAAAACGCGCGGCTTCATTTCACCACCCGTCCCCGAGAGGGAGTCGCCGGTGACCGTGGCGTCGGGCCTGTTTACCTGCCGTATTAATTGGGTCAGAGTTAAGAGCACGGCCGGCCGTGGATAAAGCTGAGGCAGCCGTCATTACTCAACGAGCGCCCGTGTAATGACGGCTTCATCTGTCCCCCAGTAGTCGTCCCCTTCCTAATTAATCCCATCATCTCTGCGAACAGTCGGACAGGCAGCAGCCAAACAGATTGAACATATGCTGCCATCACCGCTAGCACCAGGAAGCCATTTTTCCTGCTACGGGAACCTGAGCCAAACATTAGATTAGATCATTTTAAATGAGCAGAACAGTTTCCCTTCAATCATGCTCCTACATCCATGTATACATTTTAATACTTGAAATGTTTGTGTTTTGTAATTAAAGATATGATTAAGTGGCAATTACTGTCATATTAAAGGTAATTAATCAGTAAACAGTGTCAGCTTGTTGTGGACGCTTTGATACTTGATACTGGCAGCTCTTGTATTGCCCTGCATGTGAGGTAGCAATACGGAATTCTATGTACAGTGGTAGGGGTGTGACAAAATATCGAAATGGTGATATATCGTGATACTTTGTATCCCAAAAAGTTAGCGATGTACTCCTGCCAAGAATCGAGATATCGTTTTAAAACTGTCAATGTCTAAAAAATAAACAAATAAAAATAAACCAACAAGTTGCTACCAAAATCTTCCACCATAATAGTGTCTCAGTTAACTCTAAGGCTGCATTGACGGTGCTCGACGCCCAATCCATTTGGACGGGGAAGGTTCGTTCTTTCGAAATGAGGGCATTCATAGTCATTCTGTCCGATTTTCGGGGCATTTACAGGTCACTTGTTGTTCATTTTAGGGCATTTACAGGTCATTTCCTCTTGAGTTTGAGTCACTGCCTATTCATTTGGGTGTTTCATAGGTCACTTCCTGTTCTGTAACTCAAAATAAACAGGAAGTGACCCATAAAATACCCCCAAATCAACAGGAAGTACCGTATTTTTCGGACTACAAGACGCTCCTGAGTATAAGTCGATCCAGCCATAAAATGCCCAACGAAGAGAAAAAAAACATATACAAGTCGCACCCGAGTATAAGTCGAATTTTTGGGGGGAATTTACTTGATAAAATCCAACACATAGAACAGACATGTCATCTTGAAAGGCAATTTAATATAAAAATACAATAGAGAACAACATGCTAAATAAATGTACAGTGTACAGTGTATGAACAACGAAATGTGAATATACTGTCCTACATTACGGCTCGGCCCTGGCTATACAGCGAACTCCCAAAAGACAATGCTGGACGTCCGTATAATTTGCTGAATCAATTTGGTCCTCGATAGAAAACAGGTTTGCATCAACGTAAATAAATGATACATAGGTACTATTAGTAATAAGTAACAGGTTAGCATGCGTTCGCTATCATTACATCGTTCAAACAATCACACACCTGGCTCTAAGTGTCCGATCGCGGGTGGAAAACACACAACAACAACAGAAAAGATGATACAAGCAGGCGTTGCCTCTGTAGAGATGATTTAAAAGCATAAACAATGAAAGTAGGTTCGCAGCCGTCTATGCTCTTTTGCTAACTCGCCCACACTCACTTACTCACTCAGAGCTACGTAGCTGTCCGTCTTCTTCTGGCGTGTGAGCACTCTTCATCACATAAACAAGTGCGAGTGCGCCCTCATGTGGGCGTGAAAGCGCCACAAACTAAATGCATCCATTTCAAGATAAAAAAGTCAATAATACAATTGGACATACACTGCCAAAGGCAGAACGCGAACGTGGCCATAGCTATAAAGAGTTATTCAGATAACTATAGCATAAGAACATGCTAACAACTTTACAAAACCATCAGTGTCACTGCAAAACACCAAAATAACATGTGAAATTATATCATAATGTGTTAATAATTCCACACATAAGTCGCTCCTGAGTATAAGTCGCACCCCCAGCCAAAATATGAAAAAAAAACGCGACTTATAGTCCGAAAAATACGGTAACTGAAACTTAACAGGTAAATGACCTTTAATTAAAGATGCACCAATACCGATACCAGTATCGGCAGGGGGCGCCGATCCGGCCCGAAATGGTGGTATCGGTATCGGCGAGTACCAACAAAGACGGCGCCGATACCATTTACCGGTCCATTATTATAACATTTGACCACAGCCTTTTTCTCTTCCTGGCGCTCACTACACTCTGTCTCTGTGTTGTGTGATGACACGTGAACACCAAGCAGCTATCGCTATTGGCCTGCTCCAGACCAATGAGAGCAGGCCAATAGCCACTCCTGACCAATCAAAAGGGGGCTTTTTCATATGGACGAAAAACACACCAGGAAATATCGCGGCGGTCGGGAAATATTTCCAAATAGAAATCTCGTCGATTAAAATCAATGGCTGCATGCAAGATTTGTGGCCTGAAAGTTTGGAGATGTGGAGTTAAATCGGCCAGTTTCAATACCTCGAACTTGATAAAACATTTGAAGACGAAACGTGAACGAACACAACGAGTTTGAGCCTGCAAGAGCAGGACTGCTATCCAGAGGAAGAAGGCCGCTGGACCGGAGCAACAATCTCTGGTAAGTTCACTTCGTCTACTTTGCTTTTATTGTCTTTTACTGAAAGAAATGCCACAGTAATTTGGGAAGTGTTTCCAAAGTATTGTTGCCACCTTTCAGAAATAGAAATAAGGGACTCCCACCTCCCGAAAAAAAGGAGAGACGGGATGCTGTGGTCAATTATTATTACTTATAATTGTTAGTGTCCGCAAATGCGGAAACAAGGTTGAACCTCGAAGCAGACAACAAGCGGGGGATACATAAAAGGGTTTAATGATTGCAAACAAAAAATAACACGCGATCGCGGGATAGTAGAAATAACAAAAGGAGTCCGTGACAGCAGGTCGACGGACAAACTGAGACGATAGGCAGCGGTTACAAACGAGAGCAGCACACTAACAGAAAAACCCAATGCAGGGGCATAACAAGCAAATGTAGCGAGATTATTGTGCCAGATGTCAAATAGCGATCAGCAAGGCAAATATCTCGGCAGCCTTCACTGAGATCACCCGTGCTTAAATGCTGTGTTGATGAGCCTGCATTGGATTCAAGTGCCACGCCCCCACGCCCAGCAACAAAACACAATCTAACCAGCAGCAGAATGTGGCAATAATTTCATGAAAGTTGCACTGTTTGGACTTTGAGAGGTTTAAAAAAGTTTATTCAGTTCATTCAGAGTTTATTATCATGAATTTATTTTTACTTTCTTACAGTTGGGCTAGTATTATACATGTTTTATTAATTTCACAAATTTAGCACTATTTAGGCCTTTGAGAGCCAAAGGTTTATTCAACTATTGTCTACTAGGGTTTAGTGTACTTTTTCCTATTTTGCAAAGGTAAGCAACAGCCTGACAAAGCCTTGATAGCAATGATTTGACATCCAATTATGTAGCTCTTTGGAAACAAAAAATATATATATATAAACGGGGTGGTATCGGTATGGTATCGGTATCGGCCGATACTGCACAGCCAGGTATCGGTATCGGGGCCCAAAAATGGTATCGGTGCAACACTACCTTAAATGGCCCAAAATGACCTCATTACCTGGCATTGGCTGCCACTACCAGTCATAGACGTTCAATACGTTTTAGAGCTGAAACGAATACTCGAGCAACTTGAGTAACTCGAGTTTAAAAACTGATTCGAGTAATTTTATTCACCTCGAGGAATCGCTTAATTTTGCCAGCTCTAAGCATCACATTTTGCCCGGACTACTTTTAATGCGGGACAACACGCTGACGTCACGTGCGCAAAGGAAGAAGCAATAAAACAAAAACAAAAAAAACTTACCGCAGCTGACAGCCGCTACAAACTACGCCGACGTTGCTAAAAACTACGCCCGCATGATGCTAGTGGCAGGTAGTTTCCGATGCATCTCATAGATATCGCATGCATTTAGGACTAGATGCAAAATGACAGACTCAGCCGCGTCCGGGCAGCGTTAGTAAACAGCCGCCATCTTTAAGCAGTAGACTTCTCTTCGCTGATAAATATAACGTTACTGTCACTCGCTCATGTAACATTAGCCCTTCGGAGGGCTAGGTTTCTATTGATTATGACCACTCTCGATGCGTGGCTTACGTGTCTTACATACAGGCTTTATTTAATCTGTAAAAACACAGCGCTGTAGAGTGATGAGGGTGTAAAATTAAAACATAATAAAGCTAACTGTCAGTTTTTAGCTCAGTAGTCATTGCTGAATAAAACACCAAGTAGCACTGGTCCCTAATATAGAACATTAACACGTGTAGAACATGAAAAGTAACATCAGTTACTTTGCCTAGTAACTAATTACTCTTACGTCAGAAATACCGTGTTGGCCAGAATATAAGACGGTGTTTTTTGCATTGAAATAAGACTGAAGAATAGGGGGTCGTCTTATATTCGCGGTCTAGACATTATACCCATTCACGACGCTAGATGGCGCCAGATATCAATGAAGTGATGTTCTGTCATGACAGATCTCAGCTACTCTCCCCATTCACGACGCTAGATGGCGCCAGATATCATTTAAGCGATGTTCTGTCATGACAGATCTCAGCTCTACTCTCTCCATTCACGATGCTACAGTAGGTGGCGCCAGATATCATTGAAGCCATGCTCTGTCATGACAGATCTTAGCTACTCTCAAGTTAAACCAGTTTGCATTATTTTATTGCAATGTTTTCCCTTATTCAGATTTGTTCCAAGACTACAACTACATTTAGACTTCACTTTGATGGTTAATTCAGTTATTGTAATTTTGTTGTTTTATCACAATAGATTGTTTTATTTACATTTCAAAAACCAGAAGCCATTCATTTACTAATGTGATTGCACTTTAGTTTACATATTTAAATGTTCAGAGATTAAGATTTGAATGAGGCAAAATAACATGATTTTTCCTTCAAATATATTGTAATAATCATTTGTTTCGGATGTACTGTAATTATTTTCTGTATAAAAATTAATTTGGTGTTCAAAAAGTCTTTTTCAAACTTGAGTCTTGAAAAAGAGGGGGTCGTCTTATAATCAGGGCCGTCTTATATTCGGGCCAATACGGTAATTTGCAACTGTAACGAATTACTTTTTTAAAGTAAGCTCACACATGGAGTTTAAGGGGGGCAGGGGGGTATGCCCCCCCCGGTGGCCGAAAAGTGTCATTGCATGTAATTGACTTTGCTATATATGATTTCAAAATTAAGAGTTTTCCGGTAAAATATTGTCTATTCATGTTGTAAATTAATAAAACAACAAAAATAAATGAAATGAACATAATTTTTTTTTTTATAATGGGTCAAAATTATTTTTTGAAGAGATCATGTGACTAGCAGCTTAGACGGTCATTTGCTTTGCTAAGCAAAAACCACCTGAGGACCGAAGAGGCAAGATTGATACATGTAATCTTTTCAAACCTAAGCTTTCAAAAGCAACTGAGCAAGAACCAAGGATTGAAAATGTGGACCATGAAATGCCAGAGAGCACCGCCAAAATGGTGAGCGGAGTTTCAATTTGCCACACTAAAGACACTAATTGTACAACACAGCCACCACCGACGGGCATACTATATTCAATGGATCTTGGCGAAAATTATAGCTGGCGTAAGCAGCCCGATCTAGAATTCCCCTAAAACTTGATGGGAAACAAAGAAAAAGCTAAGTTTCAGCTTATTGTTATCAATATTCTTGTAAGTTAATTTTATTGCTGACACTGCGTTTCAGGGTCATCAACATATTGTGCACCCCCATACCCCAAAAGTCAAACTCCGCCTATAAGTAAGATGCATACTTGCCTCCACAGTAATTCACAATACACATGTGGCATCTTGCCTTTGAAACTTGACTGAAATAAGGGATGGAAATGAGATAATCAATCAGGTCCGTGTGGGACTTACTCATCCAATAATTCCTCTGTAGGTTTTGAGTAAAATCAGACCAGACTGAGTGTGCACTTTTCTCGTAGAAAACATCCTTGGCGACTCGTTAATCACCTGCCACTGACACCAAAACCCCTCCTTGCAAGTCCCAAATAACCACAAAAAAATGAAAGCGAGTAAGTGGCCGGAGACAGTGGGATACTGCGAGGTAGTTGATGTCCCTCTCTAAAGTGTGGTGATACAAGCAGCCATTCCGGTGATAGTGCAACAGCAGCGGGGGAGTAACATTACGCGCTTACAGATTTCTCACAACCAAACTGACCTTCTGTAGAATCATTACATGCACATTTGCGGGCAGGAGATGCAAAAACAATCAAAAAAATATAAACAATAAAAAGAAAGAAGAAAGATAAAGCAATACGGTCATGTTAAATGGCTTGAAAACATGAGCACCGCCTTTATTGAAGACGAAAATGGAGGAGTATTTTTTGATCCTTGAGTGAAAATACAAGCAAAGCAAACATGTTTCTGTCTTCCGTCAAAACCAAAACGTAAAAGGTCAATAATAAAAGTAAGTAAGATGACAATTGTTGTTTTCGTAAGTAATGACGATAACAAAAATATATCGTTGACGAACAATTTTTAATGATGATAACGAGCTGAAAATGACGAGATGAATGCCAGTTTTCGTCTTACAAGACGATCTGTAAATGTAGTAGTGCTGCAATGATTAATCGATTAACTCAAGTAATTGGATGACAAAAAAAATTCGATTTAAATTATGCTGCTTCGAGTATTCATTTATTTAAAGTGGCATTGCTGGTGTTTGTTTTGAAAGTGTTTGCATTTAGTTTTATTGGTTTGGGTAGATACACTGCCCTCTAGTGGCAACAGTGCATATGACATAATTCATTTCACATGGCTGAATCCAGCTGCTCCCTGTTAAGATCAACATACGTTTTTGTTTGAGCTTATATTTTTTTAATGCATTCATAATTTAGTTTATAAGTATATTTAGCCGTTTTTTTTGGGGGGGTGGAAATATGCGTTTGAACCATTTGTTAAGAGTACTGTAAAAAACAAACAAACAAAAAACATTAGCATTTTATAGCATGTAAGCTATCGGACTTTTGCTATGTAAGTTAGCCAACTGTTCTTTTGTTGTACTTAGATCCTCATTTCTTTTTATATTTTTTTAATACCATTTGAGGCTCAGCTCGGGTATTTTAATTTTTTATGTTCCTTATGCGATTATTCAAACTAACTAGTTCATCGATTAATCGACCACTGAAATAATTGATAGCTTCCGCCATAAACTAGTTTACGTCATATGTTCACAGTGTGTGACATTTTCTTATTGTACGTGTTGTCAGCCTGCATCGTAGCAGAGTTTGGTTATGTCGCTCATTTGATGTGCTGCCCCCAGATACACACACTCCCCAGTGTCGTCTCCAAGCTTGCTTATATTGAAACGCACGCTAATATTTGCTCAATCATCTTTGTAAGAAAGAATATGCAATGTTTCTATAGCCTTCAAAGGTCTGTGATGTAATTCGTTGTGTTAGCATAGCATTCATATCAGCATTAGCATAAACTAAAATGTGGTGAGCGTCCTCTCAAATTCTTTAATACATACAGTTTGTGGCGTCCAGGAGAGTATAATTCATTAGAAAATAATGTACTGTTTTCCTCCTAAGTGTTTATTATCATCCCAAAGATGGCTTTGAACTTGGAGACAATACAATACAGGCTCGTCTGCAGTGTTGTTTCCGTCAACGATGACGACAAAAACATTTTGTCACCGAATAATTTTTTTCATGACAATGACGTGACGATGACGTGCTGAAAATGCATCTTGGGAGACTAAAACATAATGAGATGGATGCCAGTTGTCTGACGACACGAAAACGAGATGAAAATTCACTATAGTTTCTGTCATAAATAAAAAATGTGTGATAACGTCATTTTCAAAGTATCGGAATCGGTATCGGAATCGGCAAAAAAATATCGGACATTCCTGTTTTTAATATATATATATTTTTTAATTAAATCGTTTTCTAATTGTATTTGACGCGTTAACGAACAGTAATTAGTTTTTTTAAAAAATTAATCTCGTTAAAATATTTAACGCAATTAACGCATGCGCTGCACGACTCACTCACGCATTTTCGCGTTCAATCTATAATGGCGTCGTTTTACCTATATATAGAGCTAATACGCAGCGTAAAATGAGTAGAGAGAATTTTGGCAGCCTTTGGAGCCTTTTTTTAATAGCCTTATAAAAAAAGCCTCCAAATCTCTCTCTCAACAATTAGAAATATTGTGGGAAGCAATGTGGGGAAGAAAGGTAGTAGTTGATCTATTTCTTAACACCATATGTTATTTCTCAACGCAGAGAAGATATATCAATTGGTGCCACTACGCACAGTCATGGTTGCACTTCCCATCATGCATTTGGGCAGAAGTTAAATGGCTACAGTATCATTTACTGAAAGCTCAACAAATTCACTAGATGGCAATATTTAGTCACAATATACAAAGTCACATTTATCCTTTAAGAATTACAAGTCTTTCTATCCGTGGATCCCTCTCACAGAAAGAATGTTAATAATGTAAATGCCATCTTGAGGATTTATTGTCATAATAAACAAATACAGTACTTATGTACTGTATGTTGAATGTATATATTCGTCCGTGTTTTATTCATTTTTTTCTTAATGCAATGCCAAAATGTATATGATCGGGAATGATTGGAATTGAATCGGGAGCAAAAAAAAAAAAAAGCAATCGGATCGGGAAATATCAGGATTGGCAGATACTCAAACTAAAACGATCGGGATCGGATCGGGAGCAAAAAAACATGATCGGAACAACCCTATTTAGCAGTGTTTGGTCGTGTCACTCATGTGACGTGCTGCGCCTCCACCCCGACCCCCCTTCCCCGCCCACACGCTCCGGTGAGTAAGCCTATGCCCATTCCAGGCTCTTTTTAGGAAACATATGTGTCAGATGCTGCTAGATAAATTTTGCTTTCTTATCCTGGCTAGATATGCCATGTTACTTTAGCCTTAAAGGTTTCTGCTCAGTGATCATCAACACACTACACTAACTTGTAGCGTTAGCATAGTGTTCATGTTAGCATAAGCATTTAGCGCGGTGACTAGATGTCCACTTAAAACTCCTGGAAAACATTTTACATACAGTTTGTGGTGTCCAGGGGAGTTTATAATGGGAATTTTCCTGCTGAGTGTGTATTATCATCATGAAAATTGTGATGTCCTTGTAGACTCTACACTTATGTGCTTGTCTGTCATGTTCATTCGAAATTGTTGGAAACCTTTTATTTATTTATTCATGGACTAAAACTTCGAAGTTTATAGACGAAAAAATTTTGAGAATTGGCGACTAAAACTAAACGAATTTTGTCTGACTTTTCGTTGACTAAACTAGACGAAGATGAAAATATTTTAAATGGACTTAAGTATGACTAAGACTAATAAGTATTTCCGTCTAAAAGACTAAGACTAAAACGAAAATTAAAAAATGGCTGCCAAAAACAAAACTGCTCGTCTGTCAATCTTCGTTTGAAATCGTTAGAAACCCTTGTTTATTTATTCAATTTTGGATGAAAACTTTTGAATTTGAAAAATGAAAACAGTCTGTGTATTCGTCGACTAAAACAAGACAATTTTTTTCCCGTCGTTTCATCGACAAAAACTAGACAAAGACGAACACATTGGGAAATGACTAAAATATGACTAAGACTATTAAGTATTTTCATCCAAAAGACTAAGAATAAGGGCTGTTAAAATTATCGCGTTAACGGGCGGTAATTAATTTTTTAAATTAATCACGTTAAAATATTTGACGCAAGTAACGCACATGCCCCGCTCAAACAGATTAAAATGACAGCACAGTGTCATGTCCACTTGTTACTTGTGTTTTTTGGTGTTTTGTCGCCCTCTGCTGGTGCTTGGGTGCGACTGATTTTATGGGTTTCAGCACCATAAAACGAAAACATTAAGAGGGGTTTTAATATAAAATTTCTATAACTTGTACTAACATTTATCTTTTAAGAACTAAAAGTCTTTCTATCCATGGATCGCTTTAACAGAATGTTAATGTTAATCCCTTCCTGTGATTTATCGTTATAATAAACAAATACAGTACTTATGTACAGTAGATTGAATGTGTATATCCGTCTTGTGTCTTATCTTTCCATTTCCAACAATGATTTACAGAAAAATATGGCATATTTTATAGATGGTTTGAATTGCGATTAATTATAATAATTTTTTTATGTGATTAACTTGATTAAAAATTTTAATCGTTTGACAGACCTACTAAGAATGATATAAAAATTAAAAGGCCTACCAAAAACAACACTGAAACCGAGTCAATTTGTTCACTAAATATCAATAATTGGAAGATAGTTTGTGTTATTAATCTACACCTAGTACAATAGCTGTTTTTGGCTAAGGCCGAAAACAGCTAGCCTACTTCTTCCTGACTGCCAAATATCCCACTTTCAGTAACTGAATAGAGCTTCCGCATTTTTTTTTAATCATCACGCTTGCTTAATTGAACGTTTAGTCCTAGAAAAGACAGCTTTTGAAAACACATCAATTTCCCAATAATTCCAATGATTTTGAGCTGCTAGCAAAGCGTCACCGGTGCTGCGGTGATGTATGTTTATCATGTCCCACGCCAGTTAAGTCTATATTAGTGAGCACAAACAGCTGTCAGCGAGAAACAAAAGGAGCTGAGTTTGTTCTGCCCGTTAAATGAGGTTGTCAGCATCATCAGCGCACCTCTCCGCTGAGAATAAACCAGAGAGGTGACAGTTTTGACAGAACGGGACACCCGCAACGTGCACCGGAGAAAATCTCATTTGATTATAAATCCTCAAGCGCGCGCACATTTGCAATTTGTTCATTTTCTCGCCGGAGGGGACACGCAAATACATTATACGATTTTCACACGTTTAAATGTACTAAACACTATTTCGCGAGGAGTAATTAAAAAGGAAAACAAACACAAACAGGGAGACGCGACCTTCAAGCGAAGCTCCTGGACATTTGCATGTGCTAAAGGCTTTCCAAGCTGATTGATTAACAGAGACAGAGCATGCCGAGACACATCAGAGCCCCCGTGCAGGTTAAGTGGTGCTAAGATCGTTTTATATAGTCTGTGATTAGACGACGGAAAGCTTGATGGATCTGACTTCCCGTCCTTCCGACATCCTTCAATCAGACCCACTTCTGTGAGTTTGAGGCTGTCGAGAACACACTTTCGGGATGGTGACAACTTTCCTCATAGTGATGTCGCTTATGAAATACATTACAAATTAGGAAAACATTGCTTAAATCTTTTAGAAAACGAGGGCTACTTCCAGGTTGTGATTACTGAGAAGGCCAACTTGTTTTATACACATGACAAAGCGATGATAACAAATAGTTGACAATACACTCCTGTCTTGGCTTTGACTTGACATGACATACACAAATTCTAACGCATATACAGTGTAGGGCTGCAGCTCGAATATTTTAGTATTCGAGTAATCGACTGAAAATTCTATCGATTAATCGAGAAATTGGACAAAACAAGTATTTTTTTAGGTAAAGAGCAATTATAAATATACATGAGAAAACAAGACATTTCATCTAATATTGAACCATTTTCAGTCAATCAATGTCTTTATTTTCGATGTACATTGTTGAAAACAGCCAGCAATTGCATCTCAGATGTGACTAGAAAAAAAAAAAAAGACATTCATTGCTTTCACTCAAAAAACTTTTAGATCTTATAAAAAATATATTCTTACCTAAAAATGCCATTACGCTTGATTTCCATTTGTGTCAAGCTATTTTTAAGTTCTAGTTAAGTTTTAAGTTAGTCTAAACTGTAAGTCCTGATAGGATTTTGAGTTTTTGCAGTGTTCAAAATAGATGTATTGTAACATATAAAGTTATGATATAGCGGGGATATTTGCATGCGTTCCTGAATGCACCGCGTGACGTGCGGGGGTGCGGGAGGTGCGGGAGAGCGAGCGACGTGCCTTCCTGTTGTTGTGGTTCTGGCGGGTGCGTGTGTGTCGGCTTTGGCAGACAGCAGTCGTGTGTTGGTTGTTCCACAAGTTCCCAAAAAAGAAATAATTGCAACCTAACGAAGCGGGTGACTCTTTGTCAATGTTACAGTATGATACCTGCTGTATTGGAGCACATTAGAGACCAGTGCTATTTGGTGTTTTATCCAGCAATGACTACTGAGCTAAAATTGACAGTTAGCATTATCAAGTTTTTATTTTACACCCTCATCACTCTACAGCGCTATGTTTTCACAGATTAAATAAAGCCTCTACGTAAGACACGTTAGCAACGCATCGACAGTGGTCATAATGTATAGAAACCTAGCCCTCCGCAGGGCTAACGTTACGTGAGTGAGTGCTTTAAGATGGCGGCTGTTTATTAACGCCGCTGACTCTCTCATTTAGCATCTAGTTCAACATACATGTGATATCTACGAGACGCATCAGTGCCATCAGACGCTACCTGCTGCTACCACAGTAGCATCATTCAGGCTAGTTTTTAGCAACGTCGACGTAGTTTGTAGCGGCCTGACATCAGCGCGTTGTCCCGCATTAAAAGTAGCCCGGGCAAAACGTGATGCTTAGAGCTGGCAAAATTAAACGATTCCTCGAGGTGAATAAAATTACTCAGATCAGTTTTTAAACTCGAGTTACTCAAGTTGCTCGAGTATTCGTTTCAGCTCTAATACAGTGTATCACAAAAGTGAGCATACCTGTTGCATTTCTGCAGATATTTAAGTTGATCTTTTCATGCGACAGCACTGACAAAATGACACTTTGACACAATGAAAAGTAGTCTGTGTGCAGCTTATATAATAGAGTTAATTTATTTTCCCCTCAAAATAACTCAAAATATAGCCATTAATATCTAAACCCCTGGTAACAAAAGTGAGTACACCCCTTAGAAACTACGTACATCCCTAAATTTCCAAATTGAGTACTGCTTGTCATTTTCCCTCCAAAATGTCATGTGACTCTTTACAAAAGTGCTGTCAGCATTGCTGCAGAGATTGAAGTGGTGGGGGGGTCAGTCTGTCAGTGCTCAGACCATACGCCACACTCTACATCAAATTGGTGTGCATGGCTGTCACCCTAGGACGAAGCCTCTTCTGAAGACGGTACACAAGAAAGCCCTCAAACAGTTTGCTGAAGACATGTCAACAAAGCACATGGAATACTGGAACCATGTCCTATGGTCTGATGAGACGAAGATTAATTTGTTTGGTTCCGATGGTCTCAAGCATGTGTGGCGGCGAGCATGTGAGGAGTACAAAGATAAGTGTGTCATGTCTAGAGTCAAGCATGGTGGTGGGAATGACCCCCCCCCCCCCCCCCCCCCCATGACCCCCCCCCCACCTCTTCAATCTCTGCAGCAATGCTAACAGCACTCCTGTAACAAGTCACATGACATTTTGGAGGGAAAATGACAAGCAGTACTCAATTTGGACATTTAGGGATGTACGTAGTTCTCATGCGGTGTACTGACTTTTGTTGCCAGGGGTTTAGATATTAATGGCTATATTTTGAGTTATTTTGAGGGGAAAATAAATTAACTCTATTATATAAGCTGCACACAGACTACTATTCATTGTGTCCAAGTGTCATTTTGTCAGTGTTGTCCCATGAAAAGATATACTTAAATGTATGTAGAAATGCGAGGAGTGTACTCACTTTTGTGATAGACTGTACTACTAAGAGTGTAACAGTATTTGTCCCGTACTGTCACGGTACGGGCATCTCGGTTTGGTGCACGCAGTCAGACGACGTATACGTTTAAATAAAAAAACAAACAAACAAATAAAAACATTTTTTTAAAAAACAAATGCCAGAAAACACAGACAAGGCTGAAAAAGCAGTTTTTGCTCTTGCACCCCTCTTTAAAATAAACTGCTGTATTTTAAGCGAAAAAACTGTTGTGTTTGATAGAACAATATGTTTACAAGCTGCCATAGCAGTTTCATGGCGCATTAAGCCTCCCGAACTATTTTTAATTTCTCAGTTTTACACTGGAGACCCCAGTTTACAGACATCGCGCAACCGGTTTTGTTTTTAACCCAGCCATAAAAAGAAGTAATTATTATATTTATTTTTCGAAATCTATATCATTTTTAGCTTAGAATTATTAATTGATGTCTAATATTTAGTTTAAAAAAAAAAAACGACTTTAAAAAATTATTCACTCGCATATTTTAAACATTTAAACAAATTCTGTCACAATAAAAAATAAAGTGTCTCTAAATAGGTCAAGGATATCGCCCTCAAAACTATCGCTTAATTGTATTTTGTTGCTACTGTCGCATTTTCCTTGATATTTTAGATAAATAGTCGATCCAAACAAAGAAAAATTGAAGAAAAAAAAAAAAAAGTTTAAAAGGGTAAATGTTTTAAAAAGAAAATCTCGACCACTCCTTGATGTATGCAATTTATGCATCAAGACCCTTGTTATATAACCGTGTTTCACCCATAAAATCCCCCAAAAGTCCGGTTGTGGCCATCCACAGCTGTGTCTTGGCACTTAGTGATACATGCTACACGGAATTTTTGTATCGAAACAAGGTAAGTACGCGATAATATCTCGTTAAAATCATGGTGTTTTTTATTTATGCTCTTTCATGCTCTCACCTTGAGTTACCGGAAAGCCACAAAAACACATACAC
The DNA here is from genome assembly GCF_030265065.1 of Corythoichthys intestinalis. NCBI lineage: Eukaryota > Metazoa > Chordata > Actinopteri > Syngnathiformes > Syngnathidae > Corythoichthys > Corythoichthys intestinalis. The sequence continues at coordinate 38,708,346 of NC_080410.1, forward strand.
TGCAGTCGAACGCAAGCATGAGATTTATGGACACAGCAGGCTAACTGACTAGCGTGTAGTCCATTATCTTTTTGACCCTCGTTGCCATTTGGATTGCTTATTATGGGATGATATTAATGTATTAGATACATTAGATGCTTAAATCATTAAGCCAAGGTCCTAGGCTTCAAGGCTAAATACAATAAATAGATAGTGTTATGTACTCACATTTATATGTTCGCTTTATGCATAAGGAGCATTCTATTCTCAGTATCTTGCATTCACATTCTTTAACCATTAATTGAAAAAATATTTTAAGAGCCCACTGCAAAAATTAAAATATTATGGTATTGGAATTTAACCCCTAAAATTCCCCTGGAAATGTTTTATCTTTGCACAGATTAAAACCAAGCCAAATGAAAAACTGTATGCAGTAAAGTTATCATTTACTATACAGCTGACTCCCTGTTTAGCCATGTTTATTTACAAAATAAAACACAGGGCTAAATTAAATCTTCATTAACTCACACACCAATTTCCCTTATTATTGTACATCCACCCACATGCATATTGATTATCAAAGACTTGAGGAGACAAAGGGGGGGGGGGTCATCTTGAAGTGTTGGTTATTTATTATGTCCCAGAATGGGTGTCCAAAACCTTTTTTTTTTTATTTTTTTTTTTAAATGAGAAACATAAAGAAAATTTCGAAGGTCTCAAACATGTCTATTTTTCACTCACCTGATTTGACCTACTTTTAATGTGTCAAAAAATGCCCTCCTGTATAAAAATTTCTTCCCCCAGAAAAGATTTTAAGCTTTCCAATGATGTATCATTCATGCATATAGGATAATTTTGAAATTTGGCCAAATTGGAGGTCTCAGAGCAGAACTTCAAGTCACCGGAGTGTTTTCAGTCATATATATGTCAAGAGATTCTTCGTCGGTTTTGGAACTATTTGCACATTTTATTTCATTTTAGCTAATATTAAAATATATCTTACAGTGGGGAGAACAAATATTTGATACACTGCCAATGGGAAAACCCATTGATAGTGTATCAAATACTTGTTCTCCCCACTGTATGTGGGAGTGTATGTTCACAGGTAATGGTGTCAGATAACTATTTGTAATCCAACATTGAAAAGCATAGTATTTTATTTTTATTACAAAAAAAAAAAAAAAAAAAAGTTACCTAGGTTGCCAGCTGGTGAGTGCTACCGGACTTAAAACCAACACTAGGTAACATTTAAACCTATATAAAACATTTTCATAACATATGTAATAATATGTCGACTGACAATTAGTTGATTGACACGTCTTTTGTATTTTGAGGAGGTTTATCCTTTTCGCCGGCGCTAATTAACTTTGAGGTGGGTGGCAAGAAACCTTATTCACACAAAAAAAAAACTACAAATGGGCTGACTGCTTTACGGCATACCTCACTTCCACCTTTCCCAATTCATTATATAGATGGAAGTCAATGAGAACACCTTCGCATGAATTCTGCAGAGATGGCAGAGTAACAAAAGAGACAAAAAGTTTTGTCTGAGGAGGGAAAAAAAAGGCACACTAAGCCAAACGGTTGCTAACCGTCATATGCTATTGTTTAGTCACAACTGGATTAAGCCTGAACGATATTTCGTTTAAACATTGCCATCGCGATGTGCACGTGCGCGATAGTCCCATCGCAAGCACGTGCGATTGTTTTTTTTGTTTTTTTTAATCCATATACGTCTTGCTTTCTACTCTGAGCACAGGCTCACACACCCCCTCTCCCAGCCCTTTGTTCCTTCAGTCACTGCGCACTTGTTTATTAAAGTTAACGATGGCTTTGATCTGGCCAAAGAAGCAGACTTCACACGGGCATCTGTCAATCATCGTTTAACTTGTTAAACAGTTTCTTCAAGGAAGCCGCGCTGGAATGAATGTGTGTGTGTGTAGAGACGTTGGAGACATATAAATGCCAGAAGTGATCATGAGGAGTTTGAAATTTCTACATGTCACTCCAACCGTCACAGCTAAGGTAGATAAACAGAAGCATTTAATAAAGCCAAGCATTTATCTAATACAGTACTTTATTCTTGTTCAAAATGATTTGGTTGGACAGTTTTGTTTAAAACTGATCATAATTTTGACATATGAAGTGCTTAAAAACTATTTTATATACATTTTTGAAATCGCTTTGGGGGAAAAAGTGAGAAACAACATGTCTTATATGTATCGCTTTCCAATGCTAAATCTGAATAAATACATTGAGCACAAAAAACACACACACACACACACACACAAAAAAAAAAAAAAAAAATTGGGGCGGTGCGCTACTTCGCGGTTTTTCACTTATTGCGGCGGGTTCTGGTCCCCATTAACCGCGAAAAACGAGGGATCACTGTACACTGTGATGATGGTGAGTCATCCAAAGTCTTTCCAAACAGCTATTGAAGTCATCAAGTGAAAATTTCTTTAAAAAAAATTTTTTTTTTAATATCGCAATATATCGCAAACCCCCCAAAAATCGCAACAATAGTTTTTTTTTCAATATCGTTCAGGCCTAAACTGGATTCATTACCTCATTACTATTCATCCTTAACACAGCCGCTAGAAACAGAAATATTGTTTAATCCATCTGCAGGCAACCGGAAGATTGATTTATCATTGACTGATGATTTTACGACACTGTACGGGTGTGCGCTGGTCCTCATGGGTCTTCCTCAAGGCAAAACACAACCGCTTTTTCACCAGCGTCGCTAAAATCGACCAAAACTGAAAAGTTAAGCAAGTGTTTCTTTAACTGTTACCTCGGTTGATCCCTACAAAAAAGGGTGTGTTGTTTATTTTTGCAGATAAACAGTGAATTAAAGAATGTTAGAACAAATAATACACAAATTCACAAGTTTGATGTTTTCTTTTATTCATTTTGCACTTTAGAAAGAGCTGCTTTTTAGTTTCAGCCAATAGAACAAACTTTAACTTGATTAACTAAATGTTGTCCTGTTGTATCGTACACGTACCGAACTGTGACACCCGTACCGAGCTACGTACCGAACCGTGACTTGTGCGTACCGTTACACCACTACGTACTATTGTAAGTGATTTGACAGTGAACGCATGACACTAAACAAGCATATGTTACTAAAATAGTATTTAGACTTGATGGGGTGATAAGATTTGTCTGTAATTGGCCCTTCGCAAAAAAACTCTCCCGAGTGCAACATAATTATCGACATCATCAAAAGCAATTACGGATGCATAAATTGAACGCATGTCTGCAACCTCATTGTCCCGTGCATATTTGTCACCCCGACCTCCCCATCTCTTGCACGGATAACAACGAATTAACATCAAAATGGAGGAGGAATAATGGAATTGGCCAGCTCGGGGTTAAAAGATCACCAACAATGAGTGTGACGAGGCGCAAACATCAACAGTCCATTACAAAAATATTACTTTTAGATTCCACTTTTCATCTATGCCTCCTACTCATAAACAAAGGCTAATGTTTTACTAGAAATCATTGTGAATTTATAGTAGGCTTTTCATTTCATGAGTGAAATACAAAGCATTGTGGCTCCCAATTACGGTTTCACTCTGTAATCAACATAAAACAGGGTGACCATATTTTGATTAGAGATGTCCCGATCCGATATTTGGATCGGATCGAACGCCGATATGGGCAAAAAAATGCGCATCGGTATCTGATCGGCCGACACGGAAAAATTCCGATCCAGACTTCCGATCCAGTTTTGTTTAAAAGTCCGGTCCGGGTTTTCCAGCGCACCAATTTACATAATCCATTCCAGTTTTTGCTTCGGTTTCCCTAAAATCCCGTCCGCATTTTACGGCACACCTTCAACACACTACATCACCGTCTCCCAATTTACCGAGAGACTTTATCGGTAAAATTGTCAGCTGTGTGGGATCATTTCACCTTAAAGGACGACAAAGATGAAGAGGCAGAGTGCAACATATGCCACAACAAAGTCAAGCGTGGTGGTAAAGCTGTAAGAAGTTTTAATACAACCAACCTAATCAAGCATTTAGCGAAATACCACCACAAACAATATGAGGAGCATGTAAAGAAAAGCGAAGACAAAAAGAAAGGTCCTACGCAACTAACACTGGCAGAAACTTTTGCTATGCGTGACAAACTGGCACTCGACAGTCCCAAAGCCCAGGGAATAACAAGAGTCATTGCCGAAGAATTCATTCTGGATGACGAGCCATTATCACTCGTGAGTAAAGACGCACCATCCAACACTTAGAACCACGGTACAACATGCCCAGCCGTCATTACATCCTTGAGCGATTCGGCCGTGGAAGATTCGAGAACGATTCACAAGCATCCAAATTCCGATTATTGAAATGTGTCAAGTAAAGCGGAACTAATACAAAGCACGGTCTTCGGGACGCAATGAGAAAAAGACCGCATTGCGTCCCGAGAGTAAACATCATGCTTGTCGTAGACCCGGGTAATGCCAATGCTTAACTCACTGCTTTAGCTCAACTCATGCCGCTGGATAAAAAACACAATACCTGACTGCTGCTGACAGCCGCTACAAACTACGTCAACATCGTTTTATTGTAGATAATAGATATCATATGTATATAGAACTAGATGCAAAATGACAGACTCGACGGCGTTAGCAACATTGAAGTCTTGAAAACTAGTTGCGTTAGTAAACAGCCGCCATCTTAAAGCAGGAGACTTCCCTAGTAGGCTTTTGTGAACCATCCAAGCGAACCTAATTAACTTTTTATCTAAAATACTCCTAAATCGGCAAAATCATGACTTGAATCTATCTTCAAAACAGTTTTAAAACTTTCACATGTCGAAAGTAGACAGAAGGGAAATTATGGAATAACGGGAGCAATTTTAACAACTTTAACAGTTGATTCGCAAAATTAAATGAATTGAATGTAGTTTAAGTAGTATTGATAGTATAGTATTATGTAGTATTGATGCCAATGTACTTGGATTCCATTGACGCCTATGTAAGTCGATCCCATTGACAGCCATGGACGTCCAACATTTTTCCCATTTATTTTCAATGGGGAAAAAAACAAAAGTTCCCCAAATCAAAAGAAAATGACCAGATATCAATAGAACGTGTCCCCCACACTTCCCCGCTTCCATTGACACTTATAGAGGGTGCTGCCATTCACGGCCTTGGATGTCCAAATTTCCCATTCATTTCTAATGCCCTTGGCGGGGCTACGATCTGTATAGCCACACAGGAAAGACCAGGTGTAAGTTCTCCAGAAACTGCAGTTTCTAGTTAGATGTAGAGTTATTAGGGGTCGACTGCCTTTTTGAGCTAACGCAAAGTTTGCGACGCATGGAGATATTTTTGGTCATATTTATTGGAGAGAAATGTGAAGTCATGGCTGTATGTGCAATAAGCAAATGCAGCCGTTTGTGCTTCTTATCCTACATCTTCCACTGTTAGCATCCTGAGAGGTAGCCAGTTGTTTGCTGGCCACCAACAGCGCTCATAGCATGGTAATTCACGTGACCCGTTTTTTCCCCCGATGAGAAAATGTGACATCCGATGTCACTGCCAAACTCAAGAGCAATATTTTCTATTCAGATTCTTTTCGTACATGACTACAGTATTCTTTATTCTACATACATCATGAGGAAGAAACAAAATAGTAACGCACAGACACTAAGGAAACAAACTTTAATCAGATTACTGGCTTCGAAAAATGATCGCGTTAAATTACTCGTTACTGAACAAAAGTAATCAGATTACGATAACGCGTTACTTAGTACACTGCTAAGTAGAGATGTACCGATCGATCGGGTCCGATCACGTCATTTTCAAAGTATCGGAATCTGCAAAAAAATATTGGACATGCCTTTTTTTTAATATATATATATTTTTTAATTAAATCGTTTTCTAATTGTATTTAACGTTACAGACATAATATGTTACACTCATCCAGAGTCTTTAGTTTTGGCTTAAGGTAGGGTTATCAAATTTATCCCCATCACGTTAAAACATTTAACGCAATTAATGCATGCACTGCACGACCCACTCACGCATTGTCGCGCTCAATCTGTAATGGCGCCATTTTACCTACACACAGAGCTAATAGGCAGCGTAAAATGAGTAGAGTGAATTTTGGAAGCCTTTAGAGCCTTTTTTTAATTGGCTAAAGCCTTACAATCCCTCTCCCTACAATTAGAAATATCGTGGGAAGCACTGCGGGGAAGCAAGTAGTAAATGATCTTTTTCTTAACACCCTATGTTATTTTCCAACGCAGAGAAGATATATCAATTGGTAGCACTACGCACAGTCATGGTTGCACTTCCCATCATGCATTTGGGCATGGCTACAGTATCATTTACTGAAAGCTCAACAAATACACTAGATGGCAATATTTAGTCACAATATACAAAGTCACAAGTCTTTCTATCCGTGGATCCCTCTCACAGAAAGAATGTTAATAATGTAAATGCCATCTTGAGGCTTTATTGTCATAATAAACAAATACAGTACTTATGTACTGTATGTTGAATGTATATATTCGTCCGAGTTTTATTCATTTTTTTCTTAATGCATTGCCAAAATGTATATGATCGGGAAAAATTATCGGGAACGATTGGAATTGAATCGGGAGCAAAAAAAAAAAAAAGCAATCGGATCGGGAAATATCGGGATCGGCAGATACTCAAACTAAAACGATCGGGATCAGCTCGGGAGCAAAAAAACATGATCGGAACAACCCTACTGCTAAGGAGTGAGGCTAAATTTCATAACTCTTTCAAAGTTATCTGGCAGACGCATGTAAAGTAACTAGTCTCAGATGACTTCTGCCTTTTGGCACCACCCCACTGCAGTTGTCATCTTTTTTGAAGTACCATTGTAAAGACAAAATATGCTTCCTTGGCCTATAAAATGCTACCGCTAAAGGAAACCTCAATTAAACATCGTGAACAAGCAGAGAGGAAAAAGTCAGATAAATCCTAAATCCACATTATGATCCGAAGCCTCTTTGCAGGGCTTCTAGTGGGTGAGAATCCCTCACAGCTCGTATATCAAGGGAGTGGCACATCTCCTCAGCTTCCTTTTTTTCTCCAATGCTCAGGCTAAGTATTTTAATTAGTTGGCTAATTGTCTAAGTAATTGGAAGACAACTTAGCTCAAAGAGTAATCAATCTCTACAGCACGGCGTTCTATCACATGAAAGGATCTGTAATTAACACGGGCAATAGCACGGGATGGTCTTTGACTAAGCTCGATGGTGCACGATGGCAGATAAGACAAGAGGTTGAGGAGAGGGATCAGAGATGTACACTTCGCAGTGCATGCTGGGTAAACAAAAGTCAAATTTGAAAGGGAAAAAAAACAGAAAAACTCTTTTAGTGTCAATAATGGCAAAATAAACGCCTTAACGCTGCGCATAATTACTGAAAACGTGCATCCTCCACCTTAAATTTCCCCAAAGAGGGTCTGTTATCTTGACTTGACAACAGAATTGGCAATTCATTAAATGTCTTCTTTTTTTTTGGGACTCCAAAATATCAGTTTCACTTTGGAGCCAGGCGTTAAAAAGGAGGAGGAGTAAGAAGAAAGAAAAAAAAAAATGACGATACGTTTGGGAGGAAGGAGACTAATCACGTCTCACGTTCATCCGTTTGAGGCCGCTTAATTTCCCCATTGTAGAAAACAAGACGTATAATGAACAATTATGCATAAAGTCAATTTCGCTGTTGTGCGGGAAGACTTAATTAAAATTATTAATGAAAAAAGGGAAAGTGTACAGTGTCAAGGTTTTCATGGCCAGTCGCTATAGCGACTCACTGTTTTCTTTATGTATGCTTTTTAAATTAAAATGACCTCAAGTATTTTATGTATTTGTTTATGAAGTAGATTTGAATCTTTTTTAAAAATAATTTTTCCATATTTTTGGTTTGAATACGAGGAAACGAACAACTAAGGACACAATTTGATATTACTTAACTTGTAATGTTCATTATAACCTTATTAATTAGAACAAAAAGTGTAATAATAATATGCTTATGATTATTTTAAGTATAGAAATGAATAAGTATGCTTTGGTGTTCTGGACATTTAAATTGTTAAATGGGTGTTCAATTTATAAGAGAAAGGATTCATTTTTTGGAGCACAGAAATACTAAAAAAATGAAATATTGCATAGCTAGTTGTAGCAAAACTTTAGTGAAACCTCTTTTGTGTAATTTCTAACAAAACAAAATGCCATAGAAGTACCCATAATTTATTTGACTTCAAATAGGGGCCTTTAGTTACATTTTTTCTAATGTAGCTTAAAAATAATCCATTCAAACATGACAAAAATGGCTCACAATGCTATGCAAATAATCACAATAATATGAGATATCCAGTGAAAATAAATAAATCATAATTGCGGCAAAGTTTTAATAACAAACATAAGGGGGGGGGGAAACCATTGTTATTACACTTTTTTGTTCTAAATCATAAGGTTGTTCTAATTAATAAGGTTATAATAAACATTACAAGTTACACAATATCAAACTGAGTCCTTAGTTGTTCATTTCCTCGTATTCAAAGCAAAAGATGGACAAATGATTTAAAAAAAAAACATTTTAAAAATCTACTTAATAAAAAAAAAAAAAAAAGACATAAAATACTTGAGGTTATTTTAATTCAAAATGCATATATTGCAATGGGTGTATCAATTATTATTAAGCTACATTCGGGGAAAAAAAAAAAACTAAAGGCCACTTTTTGAGGTCAAATGAATTTTGGGTATTTTTATGGCATATTTTGTTAGAAATTACACAAAAGAAGTTTCAGTAAAATTGTGCTAATATATATATATATATATATGTATATATATATATATATATATTTTTTTTTTTTTAGTATTTCTGTGTTCCAAAAATGAATCCTTTCTCTTACGAATTAAACACTCAGGTATTATTCATTTCTATACTTAAAATAAACATCATTAGTTTAATATGAAAACATTTTTAATTGAATATATGAAATATTTGGAAAATAATTCCTGCAGATTTGAACTTTTTCTACGGTTTCGAGGGTTCTTAAAACCTACGTCCAAACTGAAGATGTGCGGATTCTGCGTTTGTGGCGCCATCATGTGGACACTGAAAACCGAAGATTTAATTGTGGAAACGTCACTGACTGCAACAAACTTTGTCTCTACGTCAAACATTAAACCAATGTTTACATTTGGAGTCAATTAGGGGCTTTTTTGCTTCCATTTATTTACAAACTTTTGCAGTGGTTCATATTGAAGAACACATGCGAAGGATAGGGGTATTATGGACAATTATTTTTCACACATTGTTTCAAATGCACTGTAATTTTCAGACTATAAGGCGCACCTGACTATAAGCCACACCCACCAAATTTGACACAAAAAACGCCATTTGTTCATAAATAAACCGCACCGAACTATAAGCCGCATCTGTCCTCACTGTTTTATGGGACATTTACACTAAAAGATATGGACCGGGAACACTTTATGTCACAGCGGCATCATTGGACTGTCATAACACCTTCATCATTATGACATGACACTGTCATGAGCATTAATGAATGCTTATGACAGCTGTCATTAAGTGTCATCCAGCAAATAATCCCACTTTGAATGGATGTCAAAGATCCGGACTGGGAATAAATGGAGTCAGTGACAAAATTGTCAAATGAAGTGTTACCTATTAACTTAAAGTGCATGTGACACGAAAAAGCATGTTTATTTCATAATACACGTGGTATTTTATGCTCCTGAAGGATATAGACCGCTTGGATGTGTGTGGAAGCGATCGCTATATTTATTTAGTGTTTTTTTAATCCCACGCTACGAAAATGACAGACTTCCGGCTTCGGTCCTGCATTGAGGAAGAGGGCGCTGTGACGTGTACGGGAGAAGGAGTCCTCTTCACTATACAGCTGTACTGTTGTATGAGAAGAACTAAGGATTCAGCTGATTTTGCGGATTAATACATTTATTTTTCGCATCACGCCAGCCTAAACGGCTGCAGAAACATCTTGCTGTATTAAGGAGAGGCATGTGCGCCTTTTTGAAGTTTCAAAAGGTTCCCATTCACCGTGTATATTGGCCAAAACAAGCCCTACTGCTGTGGGACCGTAGGACTTACGAGGAAGTGAGTAAACATCTTGTTTTGTATTATGTCAAATACTGGGATCATTTTAATACGGAGGTGGCTTGCATTTTGTGGCTGACATGCTCCTTGTCGCACATACCCCCGCCGGGAGAGCACTATACTCGGCTTTTGCACTCTTGGTGTGCCCGATGTTCTGTCAAATTTTTCACCCGATCAGAAATTGCAACTTTGTGTTAAAAATAGCCGCAAATACAGCGATTACAAAGTAAACACTACAAACTTTCTTTAAATAAAGGACTACTTACGTTTGATCATTGATAGTCATGTAAAAAGCTCTCCTCATGCACATTACCCCACGTTAGCTGCACAACAACTGCAGCTGCCTTCCTCCGGGGAACGAACTGTAAAATGCTCTTTGCCGGGTGGTTTGCCGATCGGCAAAGACGATCGACAACCCAGTCGTCATGTCAAAAGTTCCGTGCTAGTTATGTGTGATTTTCCGCTTCGAAGACTTTGAAACATAACTCTGTTCGGGTTAGCATGTCGGCTAGATGTCACGCCTCATGGTTTGTTTGCATTCTCCGAAGCCGGGGAAGGGAAATGACAAACCCGATTTAGGTGTCATAAAATATTGTTCGGGCGGTGCGACAGTAAAGGTGAAGTCAACAGTTTTGACCATTATGGAGTAATTTTGCTATGTCGTCCTGAATAAGTGCATTTTTATTATTTCATATTCCATCTAGCACAAGACTGTTATTTGTCATGACCATGCCATTTATTTAGCAATTGGGGAAAAATACTTGGGTAAAAAGAATATCCTCAAAAAATATTGAAGTAGAGAGAGAGAAACAATGACATTTTGCAGCTCTCTTCGTCGCGTTTTCGTCGTTCTGAATAATTCCCCCTCAATGGGCTGAATCGTAAAACCAATGAGCCCATTCTTTCGCTGACGTCTCCACCTGTTGGGGACGTTAGAGCCCTATAATGGTAGGCGTGGCTAACCGGCAGATTAAAAGACTAACTTCTTGTCATCTGCGCTTTGCTACATTGTTGTATATAGTGGAATCGTCTCAAAATATAATTCTAATTCACATAATAATGCTATTTAAGACTTTTTTTTCCCATGTCATATGCTCTTTAAGCTTTTAAAGTCTGTAACATGAAGCAATTGTCAGAGAATCCCAAAATTTAAAAAATAAGGTCCTAATGATACTTTTTTCAAATTTGTAAAAAAAAGAAAAATCAAAGTGTAATAAGTGTAATAAGCGCTCTAATATCTATAACCCTAGCTAAATCCCGATTTTTTTTTCTCATGGAACCTGCAGATGCATGTGTTGACTTGCATCCATCATTTTTATTTAAAAATGAATTTCAAAATTCTAAATTAGAGTCTCAAAATAAGGAAATTCTATCAAATGTGATACATTAGGCTATAAGTAGGGGTGCAACGGTTCAGTTAGCCCACGGTTCAGTTTGAACCTCAGTTTTAGGATCACGGTTTCGGTTCGGTTTCGGTTTGCTTTTTGCATTTTTAAAAAAATTTTTAAACTGCCTTTATTTTGCTTTTAAGAAAATGAAATAAACATTTAAAATGTAAACATCTTCGACTGTTAAAATGCCTCTTAGCTCTTTGGCTAGTTTAGTGACTGACTACTGAAATACACACACAGTAGTAAAAAAATTATTTAGCAAAGTAACTGGTGTTACCTTTCATGTTTTTTTTCTTCATTTTTTTCAAAAAGAAAAAAACAAAAAACAAACAAAAAAATTTAAAAAAACATAGTAAGCTTTGCTATGTTTAGAGGACATTTAATGTTCTGAATCAACCGTTAAAGTTGATAAAATTGCTCCCGTTTTTGCATTAGTTCCCTTCTGTCTACTTTTGACATGTGAAAATTTTAAAACCGTTTCCTCATTTAAAGATAGACTCAAGTCAAGATTTTGCTAATTTAGGAGTATTTTAGATAAAAAGTTACTTAGGTTCACTAGGAAGGTTCACTACAACAGAGCCTTTCTGAGAAGTTTACTGCTCTCAAATGGCGGCTGTTTACTAACGCTAACGTAGCTGGCATTTCGCATGTAGTTCTATATGCATGCGATATCTAGGCGTAGGTTGTAGGCTGTCGGCTACAGTCGGGAAATATGGGAGCCACCTAGCCTAGCATCGCGTTTGCTACAGCGTCACAACAAACACTCCTCCCTCTCCGTGCCTCTGACTTTTCTCGCGTCATTCAACCAACGTATTAACGAACGGAGGAAAAAAAAAAAACGTAATGCACGAAAAACGTGCTGAATTTGAACGTACACATTTAAAAATCTGTGCTCACTTTTACAAATTATGCCGAGACCATACAACTTGACAGGTATGAATTATAATGGACCGTCACAGTTAAAGTAATAGCACTCTGTAGCACGGGACGTCCAACTATCAGTGGTCACGGCGAAAGTATGTGCTTTAGCGAAGTCATCTTCGATGGCTTTGCGTGCCATTTCATAAATGTCGGGTAATACGTTGTTGGAGAAATATGTCCGCGAGGGAACAATGTAACGCGTGTCAAGCGTTGCAAATAAATTAACGAAGCCCGCCGTGTGTTTTCACTGGTGTCATCTCCGGGGATGTCCTGCTCTGAGAAAGTGATATCTGTGGGTGATGCCGGCTAAGGTGACGGAGTCATATTATAAGTGTTGCCATTAGCATAGGGAACAAGCGCTGAGCAATGCTTACAAATTTTTTTTTCTTTTTCAATATTTTCTCTCCCTCCTATTTTCTCTCCCACTGCATTGTAGTCTACGGGGAAACCGAAATGTTGCCACACCGCAGATTTGAAAGAAGCCAGTGCTTCCTCAAAATTCGGTCTCTCCACTCCTCCGCTCACCATAGCTTTTTGTTTTCGTTCTTGTTTCACTTTCACTTCGCTCGTAAGCGAGAGAGGGCGTTACTCGGCTTCTATTACACAGGTACTTGACAGCGATCGGGCATTTACTTGCGGCAGGGCGGGAATTTCTCCACAGCTGTGCTTCACGTCGCACACAGAGCTCGACCAATTCATTCCACAAGCGTTCGGAAAAAATGAATTGCAAAACCAAAAAGGCGTGGTTCATAAAAGCGTATTGAACCATACAGGGCGAACCGTACGGTTCGGCTTTGAACCGCAAACCGTTGCACTCCTAGCTATAAGGGGTAAATAAATCAAGAAAAAAGCCGCACTGGACTATGAGACGCAGGATTCAAAATGAGGGAAAAATAGCAGTTTATTGTCCAAAAATTCCGGCACTTAAAAATGAACGAATGTGGTTGGCTGTGGAAGCTTTTTTTTTTTTCTACAAAAGTGCTGGTGTGGATGTAATTATTTTTTTCCGACGTATTAGGGCAGGATCCTCGGTTTAAAAAAAAAAAAAAAAAACCTAGGTGTAGACATGGCCTTACTATCTGTGTAAAGGCGCACATCACTAAGTATTAGGCCTAATTAGATGTTTAAAAGTGTACCTAATGTTACGTCCCAGGCCTTTTTCTAAGGCAGAAGTGATTGTCGTGCATGTGACAGCAGCCTAAACTGGATAATTAGGATGAAACAGCCAGGGGAGAACAGTCGTCGGAAGACATGATATTCCCTAAAGTCATCCCTCCTCCCATTTTTGCAGCCCCCAACCCCTTCACCCCTCCTTCCACCTCCTCCCCTCCGGCCCGACGCCCGCAGCCACGAGGCCCAATCGGCAGCGTGGCACTGACAGATTGACAAATAAGGTTAATAAGTACTTTCCACCTCTCCTAAAGGCTAATCAAATATTAATCCTTGCGTTGTGGTCAGCAGAAAGAGGAGGGGAGCGGAGTGAAAAAAACAACAAACAATCGGTAGGGGCAAATTGATTGAATTGATTTAAGTTGCAGAGAAAGAGGTGGTGAGGTGAGGAGAGGTGTTTCTCCCTTTCTGTTTTTCTGTTTAACTGTAGGAATCCATTCTCGCCGGCAAACGCTGCGGACAAATATTTGGATATATGAGCGCTTAGAGCAAGTTTCAATTTTTAATCTGTCTCCATATTCAATCTTCTCCGCTTTGTGTCGCTGACCTATGACCTTCTGCAGCACCTTTCTCCTTTGCATTCATTATAAAAAAAGTCATTTTAACATGAATCATGAATGTGATCTTTATAAATGCCACCTTATCTACACTGGCGTAAACATAAACGCTATTGGTGACAAATTAAAATTTAACACACATCTCTCACCCCCTCCCTCCCTGCTCCCCTCCCCCCTCACTAATCGGACGCTCCGGGACATGTCGGGGGGGCCCGGCGGAGCGTGCGAGCGGTGCTGCCACACACTCGCCGACTGACTGATAGGGCAAAATTGGATCCAGTGAAAAATGCAAAGACGCTTATCAAGCAACACTTGCAGGCGGCGCTCCCTGCTAGAGCATATGTCAACATCATTTATTAGATGTGGCCGGGGACTAAATTATGTATGATCACCAAAAGAGAGAAATAGGGAGGGCCAGAAAGGTGGAAGGGGGAGGGCTGTTAGGGATCATATGCAGCAGGTGGATGGAATAATATTTGAAAAGCATATGAAATGATTAATAAAATATTTGTCATCAATCATTAACGGTGGAGTCAGCGTTCTTATACATTAAACAGCCACCAAAATCTAATGAGATGCAAGAGGGGGCGGAAGACAGATGCCTTGACAAAAGATGATGTTAGGTTATGATTGACACAGAGCTATGAACCAAACAATAAGGTTATTATGTATAGGCCTGTCACGATAACAAATTTTAGTAGTCTAGTTTAGTATTGTCTCATAAATTATTGCCAATATGTGATATTATTGCCAATTTTTTAACCAATTCAACCACTAGTTTAATGACAATACATCCTAATAAATCACCCATTCAAATGCAATAATTTTTTATTCTAAAATACAATACAAACTATATTAAAAATAGTAAATATTAAAAAACCCACTTCTCAAGTCATTTGAAAACTAACTGCAGAATATGAAATAGATGAGAAACCCAATGCCAGTTTTGTTCTCTGCCATCAAAAGTGTTTGCACAGTATTTCATCCAAAATAACAGTCATCTTGTCCTGCAAAGTGCACATGTTAGCAAACTGAAGCCAAATTATAATCGGGTCATTTTAAAGCTATTGTTAGTGTAGAATCTGAAGTAGGAGTGGGAACCTCAGGGCACCTCACGATATGATACAATTCACGATACAAGGCTCACGATAACGATTATCTCACGATATGATGATACAGCGATTTAGAGCTGAAACGAATACTCGAGCAACTCGAGTAACTCGAGTTTAAAAACTGATCCGAGTAATTTTATTCGCCTCGAGTAATCGTTTATTTTGACAGCTCTAAGCATCACGTTTTGCCCGGGCTACTTTTAATGCGGGACAACGCGCTGATGTCACGGGCGTAGAGGAAGAAGCAAAAAAAAAATAAATAAAAAAAATAAAAAAACTTACTGCAGCCAACAGCCACTACAAACGACGCCGACGTTGCTAAATACTAGCCTGCATGATGCTACGTTGATAGTAGGTAACGCCTGATGAGTCTCATAGAGATCACATGTATGTTGAACTAGATGCGAAATGACAGACTCGGCCGTGTCTGGCCAGCGTTAGTAAACACCCGCCATCTTAAAGCAGTAGAGCGCTAAGCGCTAATAAATAGCGCTCAGCGCTAATAAATAGATTAACGTTACTGTCACGAGCTCACGTAACGTTAGCCCTGCGGAGGGCTACGTTTCTATTAATTATGACCACTGTCGATGCGTGGCTAACGTGTCTTACATACAGGCTTTAACATAACATAGCGTTGTGGAGTGATTAGGGTATAAAATAAAAACTCAATAATGCTAACTATCAATTTTAGCTCAGTAGTCATTGCTGGATAAAACACCAAGTAGCACTGGTCCCTAATGTGCTCCAATACAGCCTGTATCATACATTTGTTTTGAACACTGCAAAAACTCAAAATCCTATCAGGACTTACAGTTTAGCCTAACTTAAAACTTAACTAGAACTTAAAAAAGGCTTGACACAAATAGAAATTCAATTGAAACACGTGGGAAAAAATCCTAACTTTTAAGTGATGTGTGTTATCAAGCGTAATGGCATTTTTAGGTATATATATATATATCTATATATCTATATATATATATATATTAAATAAGATCTAAAGGTTTTTTGAGTGAAATCAGTGAATTTGTCTCTTTTTTTAATTCTAGTTACATCTGAGATGCAATTGTTGGCTGTTTTCAACAATATACATCGAAAATAAAGACATTGACTGAAAATGGTTCAAGATTAGATGAAATGTCTTGTTTTCTCATGTATATTTATAATTGCTCTTCACCTAAAAATATATTTGTTTTATCCGATTACTCTATTAATCGATAGAATTTTCAGTCGATTACTCGATTAATAAAATATTCGATAGCTGCAGCCCTACAGCGATTATTGATATATTGGTCAGAAATTTGACACATAATATTCTACGATACAACTGTTGAAACGAAAAGAAAAAAATTCTAAATAGAAAAAGTATTGTTTAAAGGGTATGAAAACGCAAAGGGGGTGTGAGACATCAATAGAACCGTTATGTGCCAAGATAACAAATATTGATAAAGTTAACAAAAAAATCAATCACATTAATGAGCAATTATCGAAAATAGATCAAAAATGACGAACATTTCCGAAAGTGTTCCGGAAACAGCCGAATGGGGCGGAGACGTCATAACAAGGAAACAAAAGGTCGAGGCAGGTGCCATCGTTGTTTATCGACGAGAGAGTTGCCTTCCTGTTCTATCAAAAAATCGCTAAAATGGTTCAAACCTGTCATGCTATGTGGTTTACAAATAGCCATTTGTCGCAATGTAGTACCCATGAGTTCCCCAACGCGAGAAAAAGAGCTGGACTACGCAGACAATGAGTAAAGTTCGTCAGTGCTAAGAGGGCTAATTTTGCAATTTTACAGGGAAACGGGAACCTGACGAGCCAGAAGATGTGCCTACAACCTCAGAGAAAACAAAATTTATGCTACTTCCCAATCACTAAAGACCCACGAACTGCGAAGGAGTGAATTCGTGACCCGTATGTGAATAAAACGAGTGATTCGAGCATGTCTGTGGAACAGGAATATCAACTTGTAGAGATCGCAAATCACGGCGACTTAAACGTACATTTGAGACAACAACTCTACTGAAGTTCTGGATTAAAGTCATTTCGGAATATCCCGACATCGCTAGGAGCGCGCTGAAAACTGTGCTACAATTTCCAACATCGTGTATTTGTGATGCTAGCTTCTCTCACTTTCCCATCTCGGGACCATCTCGTCTCAACGAAACAAACTCAGCCCTCCCACTGATTCAGCGGGTGAGTTGTATTTTTTCCCTGCACTTAACACGACGGGGCTAAAAACAAATGCTATTTTTTATTTGCTGTATTTTTCTGCTGCACATTGCCGGTGTTCTGACAAAGTTGGCATGCGCGTAACGTTAAAAAGGACCGCAAATGCAGCGATTCCTAAGTACACACTACAAACTTTCTTTAAAGAAAGGAATATTAACTTACGTTTGCCATGTTTGGCGCACACAATAACTGCACGTAGCCCTCTCACTTAACGACTTCGCCGTGTCGTTAAGCGTTAATTTACGCCATTTCCGTGTTGCACATGTATGTTTGTGATGTAAATAGTTTTTTAGCGCCATTGGATAACATTGAGAGTCCAACTGAATATAAAAGAGGGACACCGGTCCGTGAAAAAAAAGACCCAAATCACACCGGTCTGTGGTGCAAAAAAGGTTGGGGACCCCTGCTCTAATCCCATTCATATTTGTGTGGGTTGGCAGAGCAAAACTGATGATAGCATATTAAATGATAATTATTCTATACATTACTTTATTTTGCGGTCACGGTGTATCAGCTTCACAAAAAGAAATGCAAAACATACCATTTGGTGTTTCACACACAAACTGCTGTCGGGGTTTCATCAGTGTGATTGCTCCCCTCAATGATCCTTTCATTAGGCTGCATTGGCTTTCGTTTGGGCTCAAATTGATAACCCAAAACACCAAAGAAAGGTTCATAACTCTCCTCTTCACCATTAGAAGAATGTTCGTTACGTCGGATTCGTCGCTGCAACTAGAAACGTAATTGTCCGCCATCATCGCCGCCATTCAGTATTAAAGCACTGAGCCGGTTGTTTCCTTGTTTTGATGTCACGCACACAATCTGCCAGATTTCCGGGATCTCGGGGGCGGGTCTTTTTAGCTTGAAATTGACCCAAATTTCTCTCATTTTCTTGGTGTTGCGATGTGTGTAATTACACGAAGTGACATGATATGAATCCAAAAGGCATTCGTTTATGGATAAATGATGGAATATTAGCATTTCCCCAGGTGTTGACATACACTTTAAGTCATTTATTAAACAGTGACACCTTTTCTGTGCAACATTGCTGTAAAATATGACTCTACTGCAAATTGTGTACCTGCACATATAGAGGAAACAAACCACAACCATTGATATCTCTTGGAGAGATCATGATGAATGGCACCCTTAATTTCTTTAAAGTTTTAAATCTTTAGAAAAAAAAAAGTGCTGTAGGTGTGAGTCAACAGTTGAGCTTGGAGTGGGGCAATGATAAAATTGGTGGGTCTTTTCTTTGTATCTGACCTTTGATGCCAAAAGCATTGGTTTGAGCACTTCCACCATCTGCTTCAGCATTTGAGATGTTGGACTCACAAATTTCCTCCCCTTAAAACAACAAAATAAAACAAAAAATATTAGTTACTTAATAGCTTTTGAGTTGAAATCCTGATTTTTTTTTGTGTTGGAAGTATTGAGTGAATTAAAAAAATATGAATTGAATGTATAGAAATTAAAAAAGCAATAATTACCTATTTTTAATATGTAGGCTACAATAATTATCATGCACATCGCCTTATATATCTTGACAGCTATTCAAACCATTATTATAGCTTATTGCATCAAAATGGCAGTAATAACAGTTTGTGTCATAAACTAGATTGAAAGTGGTTCTCAAATAATATCAAATAAATCAGTAAATTCATGTAGGCTTGTTCGATATTCATTTTCATCCAGTTTAGGGTCCTGGTTTATCTTATAACACTCAACACTAAATGTCATCAAAAATAATACATGTAAATTAAAAAAATCAACTACATTGCAAAACTTTTCTTTACCTCAAGTGATAAAAGCGAAGCAGTGAAGAAATCCGTGTCCACGTCAGCTGCCAGTGAACCTTTTTTTAGACAATTCTTGCATACAGCAAAGTCCTTGTTCACCTTACTTCCTTTCTTGTTGGTGTAAAATCTAATGTGTTTCCACATGTGTGATTTGTAGCAATATTTTTGTCACTTTTTCCTCCACCGTTCCCACAAAGCTTTTTTACCTTTTTCAACCCACTTGGAGCTTCCTCTCTTCTTCTCTAGACGACTTGTGCGCACTTCACCTTCACCGCCACTCTTGAGCGCCCCTAGTGGACCGCCACGGAATTGCTCAGCAAACATTGAGCAGTTTACAGCATCCAATGGCCAATATGTCACATAAAAGTATCGATACTTGGCGGGAGCATATCAATAACCGATCGGGTTGCAAAATATCGCGATGTATCGCTGTATCGAGATATTGTCACACTCTTAATCTGAAGTATGAGAGATTAACTCCAGAAATCGTTATTTATATGTTGAACATGACGTGCTTTTATTTTGAAATGTTCACTGGAAGTACGTTTGCTAAACAGCTAACCATAAGCTTTACACTCCAAATGTGTCAATAAAAACTGGGAGAGATGTTAAAATCTGCGCTTTTGAGTCATCTCATGCGCTCTATGTCAAATACTTAATTTTTAACGGTGCTTTAAAGTGCCTGTGACTCGAAAAAGCATGTTTATTTCATAATACACGCGGTATTTTATGCTCCTGAATGAAATGGACCGCTTGGATGTGTGTGGAAGCGATCGCTATATTTATTTAGTTTTTCGAATCCCGCGCCATGAAAATGAGTGACTTCCGGCAACAATCTCGAGTTGAGAAAGAGGGCGCTGTGACATGTACGGAGGAAGGAGTTAGTGCTTTCCCAACTAGTCGACGTTGTCGACGTCATCGATGACGTAAATGCGTCGACGGGCAAAACATACCTTCGACGGGTAATGACGGGTTAAAAAAAAAATTACATGCGGATAAAGTTTAGAATGGCGGGCGCTCGCGATACAAGCGGTTGTTACTGGCACCCCCAGGGGGGCTGCTGTTATTTCAATGTGACCTGCGTTGTCAGATTGAGCAAAGAGGAAGAAAGTGGGCGAGCAAGCGAGAGAGAGGGAGCGAGATCGGTGAGTTGGAAAAGTGCGCGGGTAGCGCCGAGTTGAGTGGCTGCGTCCCCCACGTTTTTTTTTTGGTCAATAAAAGTATCCATAAAGAGCCATCCGACGCCTCTCGGTGTTTTTATGCATGCCGCCGCCTTCCTGAGGAGGAAATCGGACGAACCCGGACGAACCGACGACAACGAGCCAAGTGAATCGCCAGTTCACTCCTCACTATGGCGAGGAGTTGAAAACACTGCCAATTACCAAAAAAGGCAGAATTGGTAACACGTGAAAGCGGCATAAAGCCAAAAGAGCGGACCAGAATAGCCAGAGCCTGGAATTATTTCAAGGAAAATATGGAGGGTGCCACTTTGTGCACCCTTTGCTAATCATACCACGGTAGCGCGTCGGCTATGAACGAACACTTGAAGCGCCATCACCCAGTGTAATTTTCGAAGACAACAAGAAACAACAAGCTAGCGGATTGTAAGTCCATACAACTTTCTCACGACTTTTTTAAATGGAAGTTGCCTTTATGTGCATCGTATCAACGTGTATTTTTATTTAATAAAATTATATATATATACATATATATATATATATATATATATATATATATATAAAATAATTATATAATATTTTTTTCAAATTATTATTAAATTTATTAGGATCATGAAAGCTCCCACTTGGGGAAAATATATAGATATAGGGAAAATATATACATATATCCTGTATATACATAGTAAAAATATACATGGAAACATCACTGGCCTGCTGACTGTAATCCATGACTGCACTAATGTTAGTTACAAAGTATTACATATATATACTATAAAATTAATACTATATATTTAATTTTTGTTGCTGTGGGTATGTGTGCCTTTCTTTCAAAATAATTGTGGTAATATTTCAGTGTGCCCTCTACTTGATCTATTTTCCGGTTAAAACAAACAAAAGTTGAACAGTTTTTCCCATCCCCCAAAAATGCGGAATGCACACCAGAAAAAGCATCTGAACTCACACAAATTATTCTGAAAATGGTTGTCCGGGACATTGCGATTCATTTTAACATTTAGAACAATTAGACAATGACATACCACAAAAAAAGTAAGAATTGTTTTGACTCCTGTTAATGAGGTGAAGTCACAGTGTTTCCGTTTTCATTTTTTTTTCACTAGTTAATGCCAGCAGCATTTGACTTCATTGTTTGTGATTTATTATTGGTATTTATGTTATTTATTTATACGTTAATAAAGAATTTAGGTGTTCCAAATTGTTTTTTTTTTTTTTTGTGAATTAATAAGCTTGAACAAAAATTTAAAAAGTAGAAAAGTAGAAAAAATTTAAAAGTAGTAAAAAAACAAAAAAAATTATTAGATTAGTCGACTAATCGTAAAAATAGTCGGCTGACTAATCGGGAGGAAATTAGTCGTTTGGGACAGCTCTAGAAGGAGTCCTCTTCACTATACAGCCGTACTGTTGTAGAGAAGGACTAAGGATTCAGCTGATTTTGCGAATTAATTCATTTATTTTTCGCATCATGCCAGCCAAACGGCTGCAGAAAAATCTTGCTGTATGCCTGTGCGCCTTTTTGGTGTTTCAAAAGGTTCCCATTCACTTGTGGATATTGGCCAAAACAAGCCCTACTACTGTGGGACCATGGGACTTACGAGGAAGTGAGTAAACATTGTGTTTTGTATTATGTTAAATACTGGGATCATTTTAATACGAAGGTGGCTTGCATTTTGTGGCTGACATGCTCCTTGTCCACTCTGCCGACGACCGGCGGCTTGTCGCACATCCCCCCGCCGGGCGAGCACTATACTCGGCTTTTGCCCTCTTGGTATGCATCTTAGTAGCAGGGGAATGAGCTGTAAATTGCTCTCCGACGGGCGGTTTGCCGATCAGCGAAGACAATCGACAACCCAGTCGTCATGTAACACGATCCAGGCTCGTTATGTGTGATTTTTTTTCGCTTCGAAGACTTTGAAACATCACTCGGTTCGGGTTAGCATGTCGGCTAGCTGTCACGCCTCTTGGTTTGTTTACATTCTCCGAAGCCGGGGAAGGGAAATGACATAAGCCCGATTTAGGTGTCATAAAATATCATTCGGAAGGTGCGACAGTAAAGGCGAAGTCGACACTTTTGACCATTATGGAGTAATTTTGCCATGTTGTCCTGAATAAGTGCATTTTTATTATTTCATATTCCATTTAGCACAAGACTGTTATTTGTCATGAACATGCCATTTATTCAGCTATTGGGGAAAAATACTTAGATAAAAAGAATATCCTGTAAAAATATTGGAGTAGAGAGACTGAAACAATGACATTTTGCGGCTCACTTCGTCGCGTTTTCCTCGTTCTGAATAATTCCCCCTCAACAGGCTGACTGGTCCTTCTCAAGCCATTTATTTAGCTATTGGGGAAAACTACTGAGATAAAAAGAATATCCTGTAAAAATATTGGAGTAGACAGACTGAAACAATGACATTTTGGGGCTTTCTTCGTCACATTTTCCTCGTTGTGAATAATTCCCCCTCAATTGGCTGAATAGTAAAACCGATGAGCCCATTCTCCCGCTGTCGTCATCCACCTTTTGGGGACGCTAGAGCCCTATAATGGTAGGCTTGGCTAATCGGCAGATTAAAAGACTAATTTCTCGTCATCTGCGCTTTGCGAAGTTGTTGTATATAGTCGAATCGTCTCAAAATATGATCCTAATTCACATAATAATCCTATTTAAGACTTTTTTTTCTCCTGTCGTACGCACTATAAAGACACCACGTGATTAAACAGGTTGTCGTGATCATAGAATGGCACGCTTGAGTCTGATTGGTATAATGGAGACATGTGTTTATTGGTGCAACGTCTAATTGGTGAAACTGGTAGAGCTAGTGTTGGCATCGTTGACAAAACAAAACAAAAAAAAGAGGTAAAGTCTTAAAAAAAAGAGGTAAAGTCTTATATGTAGAATAAAGAAGAAAAATGTAACGTCTAGTGTTGTCCACAGTAGCGGTGTAAGAGTAGCGTTTCGTCTTCACAAATCTACTCAAGTAAAAGTGAAAAGTATATCTTAGTAAAACTACTCTTAGAAGTACGTTTTTCTCAATAAGTTACTCAAGTAAATGTAACGGAGTAAATGTAACGTGTGACAACCTATCTTTGAACCTAATGTAGCATAAGCGCACCCTGCGCCGCTAGCATTCACAAGCAAAGTAGGGTACACTTAAAGCAGTCAAAGACCCACGATTTTTGAGTGGACAATAGTTCGTTTGTTTTGTCCGAACTCCAGTTCGGATGCACATTCACATTCACAAAACGAAGTGGACTATCTGAGAAAAAGAACTCTGGTCCGTTTAAAAAGGACCAGAAATTGCTAGTGTGAAAACACTAGAGCTGGGAATCTTTGGGCACCTAACGATTTGATTACGATTACGATTCAGAGGCTCCGCTTCGATTATAAAACGATTATTGATGCACCCCCCTCCTTTTTTTATTTTTATTTTTTTTTTAATGTTTTGTACATTAGTTCCAAAATTGTTCAAAATCCTCTCAGGCTAAACCAAACTACTATTTCAGTATCAAGTTAACATATAACAGTAAACAAATATACAAAAATAACAGTAAATAAAAAACTCCAGTCCCCATTCTGTTTCAGCAGCTTTAAACTACATTCAATTAAATTAATGTTGTGAATCAACTGTTACAGTTGTTAAAATTGCTCCCGTTATTCCATAAGTTCCCTTCTGTCAACTTTTGTCAAAGTTTTAACACTATTTCATCATTTAAAGATAGATTCAAGACAAGATTCTGCCGATTTAGGAGTATTTTGGACGAAAAGTTAATTAGGCTCGCTACAACAGAGCCTTCTAGAGAGGTCTACTGCTTTAAGATGGCGGCTGTTTACTTACGCCGGAAAGTCTGTCATTTCGCATCTCCGTTCAATAATACATGGTCTAACACCGACGTCGTCTGTCATTTTGCATCTAGTTCTACCTATATAGGATATCTACTGTAGCCGTATGATTGTCAGCCGCAGTCAGGTATGATTGTTTTTTTTTTATCTAGCGGCATGAGTTGAACATATTTACTCTTGGTCCGTTCCTCATTGCGTCCCAAAGACCGCACTGACTGTGTTTTACTTCCGCTTTACCTGGTATAATTCAATAATCGGAATTTGGATATTTGTGAATCGTTCTCGAATCTTCCACGGCCGAATCACGAATCATCTAAGAATCGGAAATTTTGCACGCCTCTAGAAAACACCCTAAGATGCTTGGGATTTGCTATGTGAGCATTATCATTATTAAAGCATCTAGTGGGGCATCACAATACAATTAGCCATAGTATGTTAAGACCATGACCATAGATATCGGTATCGGTTTGATATCTGTGTCAGATTTTTGGAGTTGGGCAATATCGGGATATTGGTTAAAAAGTCATTATTGGACAACTCTACTTTCCATATCATTTTACATTTTTGGTGTTAAACTAGTCCCAAAAAGTCTGACTAAAGCTGAATAATGTGAAAACTGATCTAATAAATCTTGGGCTCTGATACTGTATTTAAAGATCTAACTCATACACTGCAAATCTATAACATCTTAATCAGATTATTTTTCTTTAGTCAAATAATTTTCTCCAACTTGTTCGGAGTGTAAAAGACTAGTTAACAGATCAATGTGTCAGATTGTTCCACTTATTTTAAGTAAAAATTACTATATGTGTTTTTATTTAGTCCATACATCTAAATATATGGTAATTGTTCAAAAAATTACTTTCAAATAATTTAAGAACATTTCTGACAAACTTTTTTTAAGATTAAATATACTAACTTATTGCTTAAAATAGGTCTGTTAGTCTTATTTTCAGCAAGCTATTTTTCTTATTTCAAGAAATCTGAGTAAAATTAAACTAAATTAAACTAGAAATACTGGCCGTTAATGTCACTTACGTATTTCTAGTAGATTTACACAGAAAACAAGGGAATTTAACTTGTTTTAAGGAAGTGTCTTTGCAGTGTAGGCTGCCCCTGATGACAGACGTCCAATCCATTTAAACTGGGAGGACTGGAAGCAAATGAATAAATGATCATACCAATGACAAAAAATGTTTAATTTACAGTAGGAAGAAAAGAGCCATATAATTGGGCTCGAGCGTTTACGTCACAGCAACACGGGATCATGCGAGATTTGCGACAACGCAGCCATATTGGAAGCACGTCTGCATCACGGCGCATTTAAACTTAAGGGCAAATACAATTCAACTCCAAAGATGGAAAAAAGTAAGGAAAACTTGCCACTTCGATACAGAGACAAACTTGTTACCACGGCGAAGGACAGATATGTGAGCAAATTTAAGGATGTGAACAATGTTGACCCTTACGAGCAAGCCGAACACAAATGGAATAAAGATGTCGACAGCTTCCACCACTACGCGAAATGGGCATCATGCTGTATTTAGTGTTTGGTGTAAGTTACTACACTCATCAGCAATTCCGAAACTACAAATCGCTACAAAGCTACGAACAGTTTTGCTGCGGATCGGTGCAGGACCTGCACATTATGACCGTGGCAAACGGCAACACCAACGTTCTTGCAAAGGTAGGCAATGTGTGTTTACAGTTTCAATGTCATGAACATCTGAATTTGTGCTGTGCTGAGTTGTAATAGTTAAGTGACAAATCAATGCTGTGTTTTAGAAAACAGATTTGTTGCAGACAATGTAGCCTGTGTACAAAGTCTTTGCCACTATCTCACGGCAACATGTTACAGCTTTTTCATTTAGAAACGACAGGAATCATGTCTTATGAAGACAATGCACATGTATGAATGCTAGTTGTTTAGCTGTAGCTATAGCTAACAACAGGCCGACTTAGGGCATAAAGTTACCGAAATTTGAGTAGACAAACGAAATTAACTTACCTGAGTGGAAGTGCATAGAGCAAACTCTGTGTGTAACTGGAGAATCAAACGTTATGCCCTTCCTTCTGATCGAGGCCATCCATGTCATTCTTCGACGTTTGGTAAGTTCAGATATGAGCTTTCTCTCGCCTTTTCTCCATGTAGGGATCCGGAAGAAACTCAATGTTTTTTTTTTTTTTTTTTTTTTATGGAATTTTATTGTCATCATCATCGGTATCATTGACAATCATTGGCAATTACAAAATGTGATATGATTTGCCCGAAGGAACCGAAGAAGACGACAAAGGCGGACGAGATGAAGCATATGCTTATGAGTTTCCCGTCCCCCATACAACTAAAGACACACATTCAGGCATGGAACATACATCAAAACTGTAAAATAACACAGTCAACAATCTGGGTTTAGTAACTAAGCATCCAGTCAAACAGCTCGATTAATTTTAGGGCGTACAAGGTTATGACTTTGTCATGTCCCTGACATTTTTGCATCTGTTTGCTGTGGAACATTTTGTTGTGGCTATGTGTGTGACATGTTATCACAGCTGGTATGAGTAGCGACTCAAAATGCTTTTCTTATAAGTCTCTTAAGATACATTGCTGAGGTGTACATGGTGGCAACAATTGGCGCACACAAGGTCACTGTAACAGTTTCATCAGACATGAATGTATGAGAAAATCAAACAACATGCTGTACATATTTTATCCCAAGATTAATGTCTCCACGACGAAAACATGCTTATTATTCGTTTTATATAGTATATTTTCCATATACTCAGTAAACTAGACATTTGAATCAGGAGCTCGGTAGACACAGCAGATAATTATGTTTTTACAATTGGGGATTAGGAGTTCAATTGTAATACATTCCAGGAGATTTTCAATCATAATTGCAACAATCCCCCCCCCCCCCCCCCCCCCCCAGATGCCCGATACTTTTGTGTCATGTTATATCCGTGCAAATTAAAGTCAGAGCCTTTGTTGTCTTTAGTAGATAATCCTTAATGTGTTCAAGATTCTTGTAACTCCTGCCGTTGATAAGTTTCAGCTTACCGTCCACATCCACGAGTTGTTTTACTGGTCAGCTGTGTAGTATTTACAGTTATCCAGCTATTGTAGTCAATTGGTCAAGACTCGTAATAGCTTTAATCTTCATATCTTGCGTCTTGACAAGGATCCTGCAATCCGAGACGCAGGTGTTGGCTATTTTCCCAGCTTTCTTGAGTTGACGTGCTTTTCTTGCAATTTCAGCATTTCGGCGAGTCAAGTTGTCATTCAAAAAAATCTTCGACCCTTTCAGGTGGCGGTGCTGGTTAAGCAGGGCAGTCTTGGTCTTGTGGTCTGCCAGCTTCATGAGCACTGTCGCCGGTCCTCTCCCCCCAGATGGGAGCAGAAGGCAGCAACGGATGTCCAGCGGTTCCATGTTTATTCCAAACTCTTTCAGCTTAGCAATTGCCAGTTGCGCCACTGTGTCCCCTGGGCCAGGCGTCAGTTGTAATCCAGAAATGATGAGCTCATTTGCGCGTCGGCACTGGTCGAGATCGTCAGCCAAAATTTCCAGCTTCTTGATGCGAACATCTCTCTCCTCGACCGCCTGCTTGAGTTTCTCCTTTTCAGCGCGAATTAAATGGAGCTCTCTGACGATTTCTTGATTCTGGTTTTGAATCAAGCCAGTCAAGGAGACCTCCAACTTCAGTATGGAGGATTTTATTTCATCCAAGTCTCCAGGTTTCAAATTCTTTGGCGCCATACTGGGAGTCGAGCTTGCTGGCCCTGAGCGCTTATCGGTTAAGATAAGAGAGTGCTTCAGAGTGCGTCTGTACGCGGCGAAGGCTGAGCAGCGAAAGGGTTCCGTCGAGCTGTACATTCTCCTTTCTATTCGATCGGTTGTTGCAATTCTTTACCGAACAATAATTTCCAATCATTTTTAAAGAGCGACCTGAGTCGAAATGCCTCACTGTTTATGTTTCCCGGAGTTCTGACACCGAACTTCCTGCTTCCAACATGGCGATGGGGCGGAAACCTCGCGAGTGCCACGTCATACGCTCGATGTCTGTCATTGTAAATGGCACTTAGAGAGTTAATCAGGGGACCAGTTGCCAATGTGACTCAATAATAACAACAATAATAATAATAATTTAAACATTGTGAAAAATAAATATCAAAAATAAAACAAACACTCACAGGCATATATTCTTTATCTTCTATGATGAGTTGAGACTGGCTCCATTACGTTTATGCCTTTTGTATTGTATTGCCGCCAGGTGGTCAAGGTACGCACACCTGAAAGAACAGCACAATATCCATAGAAGTGAAACGAAAAATTTTAAATCCTTTACATTTTATGTCATTACAAACTTATAAAACACACAATTTTAGACTGCTTTTTTCATAGTACAACACAAATTACAAAAAAACCTCGTGTGTTTTTAAAGGATACACAGTCAAATACATCAGTTGATATAGAGGTTATTACTTTGGTTTACCTTAACCTACCTTGGTTTATTTCTTAACCTATTCAAAACATTCACGCTTCAACATGTTTAGCTCAGATAACACTACAAGTGCGCGTGTGCCTAATAAATTGGCATACAGGTGCCTACATTAACGTGTAGAAATCCAAGGGCTAAATCCAACACTGCAGTAAATAAATAAATACCACTTTAAAAAAAAAAAAAAAACATGTTGCTTTTCGTTCATCTTTGGTCTGCCATTCACTAAGTAGCTTTTAATATTGCCCGATGAGCAATCTCTCCCTCGCAAAACACTCTTCAGAGATGCTGTGTAATTGACTGCACATCTAACAGTACGGAACAAATCCTACTAGTGGAGGGAAGTTGACAAATTGCATTAAAAAAAAACACATACACACACACTCAATTGGGTTGAGATTGGCTAGAAAGAAGCTCATGTTGCTGCTTATCCCATTAAACATGAAACACTTTAAGCTCTCAAACTTGCTGACACGTGCGAGGAAGCGCTTAGAAGCAAGCGTGCAGTGACAAAAATCAAAGAGGGAGAAGCAGGTCCAAACATGCGATTGTTTCTACTTCCAGCCATCAAAGAAGGGAAAAAAAGGCGCTCGACCTAAAGTGTCAAATCATCCAAGTTGGCCCTCCAATAGCTGGCCCGATTGGAGAACATGTTCCGCTTCTTTTCAGCACATGTAAACAGGTTTTGACATGGGTCTGCTTAAGTGTAGGGGGGTGAAATAAAAAGCTGTCAACACGCAGTATACCTGCTTTAAATCTGTTCCCCATTCCAGGCAATCTGTGGGAACCAGGCCTGTGGCGTCTAATCCTGTTTTCACCCCCCCACCCCCATACATATAGAACCCCCCCCCTCCTCCCTCATCTGTATCACACTTTCAATTCCACTCGCCGGCGCCTTTGTGCGATTTCATTTGATCTTGCTTTTAGAAATTCCAAATCTATTCAAGTTTTTCCGCGGTGCCGTCGCCGGGAATCCTGATTTAGCGTCTCCATTTGGAAGTGTGCGTCGAGAGCGTGTGATTTAAACAGGGGGGATGATTCGCCAGGTTTAAAATGTTAACAAGAGTCTTTTAGCAAGCTGATTTGTGCAGCCTGTTATTGGCTGTATGCGTTTTCCTCTGTGTGCTACTACCATTTTAGGAGTACTGCATTCAGTACACCAAGTCTCAGCTGAGCTAAATCAGGGGTGTCCAAACTTTTTTCTTTGAGGGCCACTTTCAGGAAACGCAAAGAATGCAAGTATCAGTCAAAGGTGGGTAGAGTAGCCAAAGATTCTACTCAAGTAAGACTAGCGTTATTTCAAAATATTATATTCATATATTTTAGATAAAAAGTTATTTAGGTTCGCTTGGAAGGTTCTCTACAACAGAGCCTTCCTGATAAGCCTACTGCTTTAAGATGGCGGCCGTTTACTAATGCAGGCCAGTCTATCATTTCGCATGTTGTTCTCTATACATGTGCTAACGCCGTCGTTTCTGTCATTTCGCATCTAGTTCTATATACGTGTGATATCTATCGTAGCATCATGCAGGCTTAGTTTGTAGGCTATTGGCTACAGTCAGGTATTATTGGAGCCACCTAGCCTCGCGTTTGCAACGCCGTCACAACCCCTTACCTCCTCGCCACTCCTACTCTGCTCTCTCGTCTCCGTAGGTCCGTGTCTCTCAGCCTTTTCACCAACGTAGTAACACATAGTAACGCACGCCTTTACATCCTCAGTAACGGTAACGGCGTTGCCAAGATGAGAAAAGTAATTAATTACATTACTCACTACTGAAAAAAATAACGCCGTTAGTAACACCGTTATACTCTAACGCCGTTATTAACAACACTGCTTACAGTGTTATATTATTGAAACAAATGTATATGTTTTTTCTCAGCACAACATCATCTATATCAGGGGTCGAGGACCTATGTCTTGCGAGCAGGGGTGAAAGTGGCTATAATTTCTTGCCGGAACTCCCCGACGTGAAGGTCGTCACAGAGCCAGAAATTTTATTTTTTATTTTATTTTTTTTCTTTCATTATTATTATTTTTGGGGGTGGCGGGGGGTCAAACTTCTTAAACTACTGAAATGCAAAGAAAACTGTTTTAGCACAGTTATTTCTATAACACATACAAAAACAGATTTTCATTCAAAATTTTATTTTTTCAATGATTTGCAAAATAAAATGTAACAAAGCAACAGCAATAAACCCAACCTCCATCTCCTAATTTTTATTTTCCCTCATTTCCTCACATACTGAATGCCAAATCTCAACTACTTAAGAACACAGGACGTATATTAAAATTGAAGTTAATGTAAACATTTACTTTTTTTTAAATAATAAAGATATAAGTGACATACATTCAGAAAAATAACTACAAATTACTTATATTATGCAGAGTGAAATGAAATATACTAGTATTTTGAATATTGCGCAAACATTGATTTTTTAAATCAGAAGGAAATGGATAAGTAGCCTAACATAAATGAACAAATATAAGTCCAAAGTTCACATTGACAGCGAAGATGTTCTGAACCTCCCCATCAGAGCAAATAAAACTAAATATGATAAATAAGCCTCCTCAACTCTTTCATTGCTCTTAAAGATTTGATCCATTTTATGTTGCAGTGCTCTTTTTTTGTCGGATCAATTCAACCTTTTTTTTTTTTTCTTTCTGCTGTTCCAGAAAACATGCACATTTGAACCAATTAGAGCTAACTATCTCTGCTGATCACATGTCAGTATGTCAGCCAATTGAACGGATAAATGAGTCCAGGAGTTTTGCTTTGCTGTGTGCATTCGCACATTGACGTGACTCATCATCGGCAGACTCAGAAAACTGCAGCAGCTGGGGAAACCTCCATGCCGTCCGTGGAATAAAATAAATAATAAACATTGGTGGAAATGGATTACACTACACAAGCACTTTATTATGCTTGTTGTTAACACTTGTGTATGTAAATCTGATGTTGGTAGATTGTTTTCTTATTGGAGATAAAATGCATGTGTGGCAGCCCAGCATTTTTTTTTTACACAGCATTTTGACAGTTGACGTCATATTTTCGGAATCAAAGCACCGTGTACCTGAACAGCATTCCGGCCCTGAATCTTATACCGGAACTGCGTTCTGGCCCTGAATCTTATACCGGAACTGCGTTCCTGACTGTTCTGGCCCACTTTCACCCCTGCTTGCGAGCCTCTTTTGATGAGCGCGTATGGCTCTCTGCCAACCCGTCCTCTTAAATGTGCAACCCGCCAGCTCGCTTGACATGAACCAGCTATGATGAGCTGATGAAACACTCGCACATTAATCTTGGACACTTCAAATGTGCGTTGCAATAAAATGCTTCAAGTCAGGATGTGCGAGATCGCCTCATAAGTTAAGTTACCACTCGGCTAGCGGCAGGGTTGGCCCCTCCCGACTCGATGCCGAGCGAACTGTAGTATATAAAAAAATACATAGGGGTAAATTAAACCACAAAAGTGAACCGCGTGGTACCCCAAGTCAACCAGGCGATTCATTTTTGTGACTTTTTGGACTGTCAAATTGTCACCACTTCCAGGAGAGCAAGACTCACGAAACGACCGCCCCAAAAGGCTCCGCCTATTTCGGTCACTGCTACGCACAAGTCACCCTCGTCGTCCTCGATTGTGGTTTTCTATTCCAGGAAATATACGCGGCACCACACCATGTTTCTATTTGTTATTTTCCTTGTGGTGAGTGCACAACTGTGCAACGATTGTAACAACCCAAGTAACTAGGGTTGTTCCGATCATGTTTTTTTTTTGCTCCCGATCCGATCCCGATCGTTTTAGTTTGAGTATCTGCCGATCACGATATTTCCCGATCCGATTGCTTTTTTTGCTCCCGATTCAATTCCAATCGTTCCCGATAATTTTTCCCGATCATATAAATTTTGGCAATGCATTAAGAAAAAAAATGAATAAAACTCGGACGAATGTATACATTCAACATACAGTACATAAGTACTGTATTTGTTTATTATGACAATAAATCCTCAAGATGGCATTTACATTATTAACATTCTTTCTGTGAGGGATCCACGGATAGAAAGACTTGTAATTCTTAAAGTGCATGTGACACGAAAAAGCATGTTTATTTGATAATACACGCGGTATTTTATGCTCCTGAATGATATGGACCGCTTGGAAGTGTGTGGAAGCGATTGCTATATTTATTTAGTTTTTTGAATCCCGCGCCATGAAAATGAGTGACTTCCGGCTTCGGTCTAGCATTGAGGAGGAGGGCGCTGTGAAGTGTACGGGAGGACGAAGGATTCAGCTGATTTTGCGGATTAATACGTTTATTTTTCGCATCACGTCAGCCAAACGGCTGCAGAAAAATCATTCTGTATGAGGGAAAGGTGTATGCACCTTTTTGGAGTTTGAAAAGGTTCCCATTCACCGTGGATATTGGCTAAAACAAGCCCGACGACTACTGTGGGACCATTGGACTTATGAGGAAGTGAGTAAACATCTTTTTTAGTATTATGTCAAATATTAATACAGCTATTACAAAGTAAACACTACAAACTTTCTTTAAATAAAGGACTACTTACGTTTGATCATTGATAGGCATGTAAAAAGCTCTCCCCATGCACATTAGTAGAACGTTAGCTGCACAACAACTGCAGCCACCCTCCTCCGGGGAACGAACTGGAAATTGCTCTCCGCCGGGTGGTTTGCCGATCCGCGAAGACAATCGACAACCGGGTCGTCATGTCAAATAATCCAGGCTAGTTATGTGTGATTTTCCGCTTCGAAGACTTTGAAACATCACTCGGTTCGGGTTAGCATGTCAGCTAGCTGTCACTCCTTCTGGTTTGTTTACATTCTCCGAAGCCAGGGAAGGGAAATGACATATGTCCGATTTAGGTGTCATAAAATATCGTTCGGGAGGTGCGACAGTAAAGGTGAAGTCGACAGTTTTGACCATTATGGAGTAATTTTGCCATGTCGTCTTGAATAAATGGATTTTTATTATTTCATATTCCATTTAGCACAAGACTGTTATTTGTCATGACCATGCCATTTATTTAGCAATTGGGGAAAATACTTGGATAAAAAGAATATCCTGTAAAAATATTGAAGTAAAGACATTTTACCGCTCTCTTCGTCGCGTTTTCCTCGTTGTGAATAGTTCCCCCTCGACGGGCTGATTGGTCCTTCTCAAGCCATTTATATAGCTATTGGGGAAAAATACTTGGATAAAAAGAATATCCTGTAAAAATATTGGCGTAGACAGACTGAAACAATGACATTTTGCGGCTCTCTTCGTTGCATTTTCCTCGTTCTGAACAATCCCCCCTCAATGGGCTGAATAGTAAAACCGATGAGCCCAGTCTACCGCTGACGTCATCCACCTGTTGGGGACGCTAAAGCCCTATAATGGTAGGCGTGGCTAACCAGCAGATTAAAAGACTAATTTCTCGTTATCTGCACTGTGCTAAATTGTTGTATATAGTCGAATCGTCTCAAAATATGATTCCAATTCACATAATAATGCCATTTAAGACTTTTTTTCTCGTGTCGTATGCTCTTTAAAGGCCAGATGTGACTTTGTATATTGTGACTAAATATTGCCATCTAGTGGATTTTTATGAGCTTTCAGTAAATGATAATTCAGGCATTCAACTTCTGCCCAAATGCATGATGGGAAGTGCACCCATGACTGTGTGTAGTGCTATCAATTGATCTATCTTCTCTGCGTTGGGGACTAACTTAAGGTGTTAAGACAAAGTTCAAGTGCTATCTTCTCCACATTGCTTCCCATGGTATTTCTAATCGTAAGGAGAGGGATTGTAAGGCTTTAGCCAATAAAAAAAAGGTTCCAAAGCCTGCCAAAATTCACCCTACTCTTTATACGCTTCCTTTAATCTCTCTATATGAGTGAAAAGGCGCCATTACAGATTGAGCGCGATAATGCGAGAGTGGTTCGTGCACCGCATGCATTAATTTCATTAAATATTTTCACATGACACATTTTTTAAAAAATTAATTGCCGCCGCCATCGGGATAAATTTGATAACCCTACCTTAAGCCTAAACTAAAGAATCTGGATGAGTATAACATATTATGTTTGTAACATTAAATACAATTAGAAAACGATTTAATTAAAAAATATATATATGTTAAAAAAAGGCATGACCGATATTTTTTTGCCGATTCCGATACTTTGAAAATGACGTGATTGGACATCTATACAAGTAACGACGTTAGACTTTCTTTGTTGTTTTCTAAAGATTTATTTCAATCGCAACTCTGCGACTGCTCTTAAAGCAGAGCCTGACCACCCTCTGCCTCCCGTGTAATGCGTTCACGAAAGAAACATTGCTTACAAAATGGATTCGGACAAGCTGGCAAAAAAACATAGAATATACAGTGTGTGTTTAGATACATTCATACACATACACACACACTGTATGGCCCTTGTGGAATCACATTTTAAAATATGTTGGGTTTTGGCTCTCTCTGTCTAAAAGGTTCCTCACCCCTGATCTATATGAACTGTTATTATTATACTGTAGTGCACAGGTGTCAAACCGATTCCAGAAAGGGCCAAGTGGGTCCAGGTTTGCTTTCCAACCAATGAAGAGGACACCTTTTCACCAATTAGATCTTTTACATGTGTAATCAGTTAAACTTTGTCAGGTGCTGCTTGTTTCAGCAGGAAGTTCATTGGTTAAACTCTCTGCGCGTTATCGGTTGGAACAAAATCCAGCACCCACTTGGCTCTTTCTGGAATCGGTTTGACACCTGGCCCGTAGTGTATTATACTGTGGTGTCACACCTAGAATGAGCTGTAGATTTTTGCAGTGTGCTAGCATGCTATCCATTGGCTGTCTATTCTCTTGTTGACATGTGACTGTTTTGTCATTCTCTCAACATGTACTAGCTAGCGCAGAACTAGAAAGCTAGCTATGATCATCAATTTTGGTTGATGTCACAACCAGAATGTTGTGTAAAAACCACATTGGCTTGTTTTCTATATAGGTTTATTTATGTAAAACAAGATTTTAAAGTGTCAGGTTTTGACCCATGAGCTAATGGAGAGGCACTGTTTAAGGGACTGGCTCCATCTAGTAATAAAGCTGAGGAGTGCAACAGAATGTAGGCTGAATTTAAGCTTCTTGTGTGAGCCATATCCAATTATGTTTTCATAATTTGCGGCAAGCCAATAAAAACTGGGCTCTGGGCCGCAGTTGAAAACATGAAAACAAACACAATCTTTTCATGCCCGGCAAATGTCAAATTATGATATTTCCACATTGCAAACCATCTAAGAATTGTCTGAGAAAGTCTGATCTTTTTCCCATCCTCCATCCGTCACAGCGATACTGACGGGACGATATCAATACCCCGCCAAATTAATAAAGAAAGACCCGAGGCGGCCGGCTCCTCGCTCCATAAGAAATTGCGTGGAAAGAAAACAAACTTTTGGCCCACTTGAATACATTCCCAGCAGCAATTTATGCAAAGACATTTAATATCAGCCGCACTCTCTCATATCGTCGGGAACTTCTCGCGCTTCATATCGCTCCCACGTCCAAAATAAAAAGAAGCTACACTGGGCTGTTTTTGAAATGTCAAACAATAATAATAAGTAGGTATATTTTTCTGCATAAATCCCAGAGATGGCGTGCTTTAAGGCCAGGGGATTCATTTCCAATGTGTGAAATATAAACAATGTTAGCTTAGCAAAAAGGCCACAGTGTTGATACCCAACAAGTTGAATTTAGTCCTTATCACTTCCTGGAATATCTACTGACGAGCAGGACTTTTGTCAGGACTTTGTGATGTGCATAAAACATAAAAGCGTTACAGCAGAGGTACAAAAATGTTGCAAGGTGATGAGCATAATGGATGAAAGGATCAGCGTGTCTCTCTTTATCATGTGATCCCGACCACACCACCTTTTATTAGAGTCGCGTGGAGTCTACTTACCACGGAATAATAACACATCAGGTTAATGGCAAACAATATCTATCATTACATTTTGCGTCTCACTCTGTTTATTGACTCTAATGGACGAATTGGATGAGTGAATCCATAATCCCGCGAGAAACCAAATGTACTTTTCATGAATACAAAGTGATATAAAAGGGTCAAATTAGACATGAAAGAATAAATTAATTGAAATGGACAATTCACTTTTAGGGAAAGTACAACATACTTCTATGGACGGATTAGTGTGAAAGCTAAAACACTATGCTAATTCTGCTCACAGAATTGCCATAAAAAGTAAAGAATGTTGTTTCTGTTGAACCCTTTATAGGGCACTTATTGCTGCCACTGAGTGGGAGAGCTGGGAGCGATCATTCACTGCCAGCCTTCCCAGTCAAAATGGAGTGGATGTTTAGCAGCGTCACTGGCATTGAAAACTGGTCTATCGCCGTAGTGGTGGATCAATGTGAACAGGGCCCGGGTGGGATGAGCATAAACTGAACCCCCCAAGTGGATCACCTACATGTGTGTGGGGGTGCTAGGGAACAATTATTCGCGGGCCCCTCTAGACAACCAGCCAAGCGACTGGCAGGGATACTATATTTTATTTTATTTTATTATTTGATCAGGATAGTGCAGATTGATGAATATCTATTAGACACATCTAAAAGATGTAAATATTAGAGATGTCCCGATCTGATATTTGGATCAGATCGGACGCCTATATGGGCAAAAAAATGCGCATCGGTATCGGATCGGCCAACACGGAAAAATTTCGATCCAGACTTCCGATCCAGTTTCGAGTTTTCCAGCGCACCGTTTTACATAATCCATTCCACTTTTTGCTTCAGTTTCCCTAAAATCCGGTCCGCATTCTACGGCACACCTTCAACACACTACATTTACATTACCGTCTCCCAATTTACTGAGAGACTTTATCGGTAAAAATGTCAGCTGTGTGGGATCATTTCACCTTAAAGGACGACAAAGACGAAGAGGCAGAGTGCAACATATGCCACAATAAAGTCAAGCGTGGTGGTAAAGCTGTAAGAAGTTTTAATACGACCAACCTAATCAAGCAATTAGCGAAATACCCCCACAAACAATATAAGAAGTATGTTATGAAAACCGAAGACAAAAAGAAAGGTCCTACGCAACTAACACTGGCAGAAACTTTTGCTATGCGGGACAAACTGGCACTCGACAATCCCAAAGCCCAGGGAATAACAAGAGTCATTGCCGAAGAATTCATTCTGAATGATGAGCCATTATCTCTCGTGAGTAAAGACGCACCATCCAACACTTAGAACCACGGTACAACATGCCCAGCCGTCATTACATCCTTGAGTGATTCGGCCGGGGAAGATTCGAGAACGATTCACAAACATCCAAATTCCGATTATTGAAATATGTCAAGTAAAGCGGAACTAATACACAGCGCGGTCTTTGGGATGCAATGGGAAACGGACCGCATTGCGTCCCGAGAGTAAACATGCTTGTCATAGACCCGGGTAATGCCAATGCTCAACTCACGGCTTTAGCGCAACTCATGCCGCTGGATAAAAAAACACAAGAATACCTAACTGCTGCTGACAGCCGCTACAAACTACATCAACATCATTTTACTGTAGATAATAGATATCATATGCTGTGGGCCCCCCTATTTTATTTATTTATTT
Organism: Corythoichthys intestinalis; assembly: GCF_030265065.1. Taxonomy (NCBI): domain Eukaryota; kingdom Metazoa; phylum Chordata; class Actinopteri; order Syngnathiformes; family Syngnathidae; genus Corythoichthys; species Corythoichthys intestinalis. The sequence goes on from NC_080410.1 coordinate 38,746,808, forward strand.
TTTAAGAAATCCGACATTAAATATTTTTAATAAAGTGATTCTACGTTACTGCATGGACCGTAATTTTAGGACTATACAACCTTATTGGCTTATAGTCCGGTGCGGTTTATTTGTTGATGTATTTGGGTTAATAAGTAACACTTTATTTGACAGCGGTGTCATAGGACTACCATAACAATATATACCGTAATTTTCAGACAATAAACTGCTACTTTTTCCCCACATTTTGAATTCTGTGGCTTATAGTCCTTGATTTATTTGGGTTAATAGGTAACATTTTATTTGGCAGTGGCGTCATAAGACCGTCATAATTATGACATGACATTATCATGGGAATTAATAAATGCTTATGACAGATGTCATTAAGTGTCATCAGGCAAATTATGTCACTAACTCCATTTATGTCCAGCTCGAACTTTTAACATCCATTCAAATGTGAGATAATTTGCCGGATGACACAAAATGACATCTGTCATAAGCATTCATTAATGCTCATGGCAGTGTCATTTCATAGTTATGATGGTCTTATGACAGTCCTATGGCTCTACATTGAAATAAATTGCTACCAAATACCAAAACTAGCAATAAATGAAACAACTGGAACAGTAACTGAAGAAATAATTAGCACAGAGCATGAAATTGATTGTTATTTACATCTGTAGCGATGCAATGCATGCTAGGAGGCATGTTGGACGACAACAATGTTGATAGCAGGTGGCAGCAGAGGTTGACTGTCTCCCCCAAGGGAGCAGTGATGGCCAAATGAAGCTTCTTGAATCCATGAAGCTTTGCTGCCAATCGGTTAAAAGCTTCATGATGTTTCATTTGGTCAGACTATCATAAGACCGTCCTAATTAGGACATGAGACTATCATTGGCATTACTGAATGCTTATGACGGATGTCATTAAGTGTCATCCGGCAAATGAATGAACCATTTATGTCCAGCTCGGATCTTTTACATTCATTCAAAAATGATTTTGAATTTGCTGGATAACTTTATATGACATCAATTATAAGCATTCACTAATGCTCAAGACAGCGTCATGTCATAATTATGATTGTCTAATGACAGTCTTATATCGCCACTGTCAAATAAAGTGTGACCAGATACCATAACTACTAATTAATGAAACAACTAGAACAGTAACTGAGGACATAATTAGCCAGAAGTCCAGTGTCAAGTACCCACAGTCAGTGATGGTCTCTGGTGCCATCTCAGCTGCTGGTGTTGGTATACTGTGTTTTATCAAGGGCAGGGTCAATACAGCTAGCTAGCAGGAGATTTTGGAGCACTTCATGCTTCCATCTGCTGAAAAATATATATAAAATTACAATTGAAACCACACACTGTATTCAACACCAAAATGTTACGATGATTTAAAATGTGATGTCCGTGTATGTCGGACGACAGGACTTTAAGGGGTTAATTACTTCTTTTTAATTACCAAAAAAATAGTCACTTCCCCTTTAAAGGGTTAACCAAAACAGATTGACAGCTGTTGAACTGGCTGACATCAGAGGTAAAACTAGCAGTAATTAAAGTTTTAAATAATTCAGGATTGTCACAAAGTATTTTCTCCACTTTCAGTCCATTTAATTGCTAAAATACTGTAGATAAGATATAATTTCCTATCGTGGTCATCAAGTGTATATTTTTTTTGCTAAAAGTAATGGCGCAAGCGTTTCCCATGACATTTGGAGGTTAATTTGCACCAGTTTCATGGTCACTTATTGACGGAGGGCTCCCAAATTAACATTCACCACGCTTCTTATTGACAGAAGTGTTTAATAAGCCATCCGATGCAGCAGGACTACAGGGCCCGCAAGTGGGAATCTATGCAGTGAATAGAACAAGTAAAACTGTAATAAATTTAAGAAAAAGGAAGAAAAGAAAGAATGTCCCTTAGCAGTTTGCACTCTTCCACTTTTTCCTTGTTAGCCTCCACATTGTTATGGCGCCACTTTGTCACTTTCCTTTTGGAATACTTTTGTGCTTGGATGATTTTTTTTTTTTTTTTTTTACACAGCAGGTTCTGGTACACTGTAGCATGTTCACAAAGTGATCCGAATAGTAAAAACCAAAGCAAATGAGGAAATTTGTTCAAGCCGGTAAAACATATCGCCTGTCAATTTAAGGGTGGCCTCTTTTCTAATTCCTGGCTTCTCCGCTCGCTCGCCTTATCTCCCCGTTCGCCGTTGTGCTGCACCGTGGATCGCTTCCTACGCGACACACGCCGCCATCCTTACAGTGAAATATGCTTATGTTCAAAGCAGTTCTAATGTGGAGTGATGGGCGGGTCCAGGCGAGACTCGCAGCCGCTGACACACAGCTGTCTTTTTCTGTAAATCTCACAAATCCACTGGGAAGGCGAAAAAAAAACACAACTGACTTTTACTGAAGTGCTTCAGTTGTGAAAGTCGCTGTTGTAACAGTTATTTTAGGTTTTGGAAATACTGTAAAATATTGAGCTAATATTCATGTTGTATTCTAAGAAAAAACTCACCCCAGAAACTTTTAATTCAAGCATTGTATCCTAGGGGCGTGACAAAATATCGAAATGGTGATATATCGTAATACTTTGTATTCCAAAAGGTTATCGGTATGCTCCTGTCAAGAATCGAGATATCATTTTAAAAAGGTGTCAATGTTTAAAATAAAATAAAAAAATTAAAAAAGGAACCATCAAGTTGCGACCAAAATCTTCCACCATAATAGTGTCTCAGTTAACTCTAAGGCTGCCACTCAGTTAACTCTAAGGCTGCCCTTGACGGTGCTCGACGCCCATAGGTGGATCTACTATTCAGGCAAAGTAGGCGATCGCCTTAGGCCCCCAACCAGTAGGGGGCCCTCAACCAGCTGCCCTTGGCCAACGAGCAAGGGCTTGGGCCACCGGAGCCAGCAGCACCCCCAACTATTCGTCATGTATAATTATGTCAGCATACCAAACAAACAAATAACAAAAAAAAAGAAAGCCATTTGAATGCTGCATTTATATTATCTCTCCCCCACACACATGCACTCCAATGGACTGTTCCACGACGACGGACTGAGTATCAGTTGCTTAGCTTCATTGAGCTTCGCTTAGCTCCATTTAGCATCGCTTAGCTCCGCTTAGCTGTTCGTTAGCTTCACTTGGCTCTTCCGCGTTTTTCACGCCACTAAGCTTGCTATTTTTACAGCATACTTGCTACTTTACACGTCGGCTATCTAAATCTATTAGTGACACCACAAGCAATGACGAAGAATGTTTTTTTACGGAGTGTAAAGCTTTCGGTTAGCGGTTTAGCGAACGTACCTCCTGTGAACATTTCAAAATAAAAGCTTGTCATGTTTGTCATGTAAATAACGATTTCTGGAGTTAATCCTACGTACCTCAGAATTTATATTATAATATGTAGAGTAAATACTACAGAATACAGATTCTACACTAAGAATAGCTTTCAAATGACATTCTTTATGACAAATATGATTGGCAATGAATAATTATTAGAATTATTATACTACTATTATATATAGTAGTATACTATAATAATGCTAGATTCTTTTTTTTAAGAATTATTTTGAATAATGTTGGAAAGGAAAAGTCTCTTTACTTTCCATTCTTTTGCACTAGTAAATGCTATCAGCATTTAACCTCAGTTTATTTATGATTAATTATTGTTATTTATATGATTATTTGTACTTAAATAAAAAATTCAAGTGTTCCAAAATGGTTTTGTGAGTTATTAAGCGTCAACAAAAATTTCATTGCTAAATTAGTTAAAAAAAAAAAAAAAAAAAAAGGAAAGAAAATTATTAGATTAGTCGACAAATCGTAAAACTAGTCGACTGACTAATCAGGAGAAAATTTGTCGTTTAGGACAGCCCTAGTGTACCGGAACATATTTCCTCCACACCCTTCTCACCTTTTTAACCCCTGATCCATTTAGAGGGCCCCTGGATATGTTCGCCTTAGACCCCAAAACTGCCAAGTCCACCACTGTCGACGCCCAATCCATTCAGACTGGGAACGTTCGTTCATTCAAAACTGGAGTCATTTGATCCGATATTTGGGGCAATTACACGTTACTTGCTGTTCATTTTAGGGCATTTACAGGTCATTTCCTGTTGAGTTTGAGTCACTGCCCATTTATTTGGTGATTCCCAGGTCACGTCCTATTCTGTAACTAAAAACAAACAGGAAGTGACCCATAAAATCACCCCAAAATCAACAGGTAAATGATCTTAAATGGCCCAGAATTACCTCATTGGCTGCCACTGACGGCCAAAGACGTTCAATCCGTTTGAAGTGGGAGGGATGGCAGCGATGCATTTTTTTGACCGTTTGACACTGAAAAAAAATAAAATAAAATCAATAAATAATCATAAATTCAAATTGATTAGCAACATTACCTCGAAAGGACAATAAGCCAAACTATTAGACTGAAAAATATTAATAATAATAGAAAAAAAACGACAGTGTCTTTGGACAGTGAGAGAGTTTTTATTTTTGCTGCAGGCAGTATCAGCTCCTTTGCTGTGATGTTGGGTTATTTTGCATTGAGCAATTTGGTATGCCACCTAATGTGATGCTGACAGTGCTCGCTGGTTTACTGATGTGACACTGACAAAGCGGGACGATTGTTGGCGGTATTCGGCACGTTTTTGCTGGAAAAAAAAAAAAAAAAAAGTCCTGCTGTCCGCTGGGAACATTTTTAGACAAACAGACTGGTCTTTCCTCATCTCCCACTGTACAAAAAGTCAAAGCCAAATGCTACATACGCTTCGTCATATTTCTTCGTCTTAGCTTTTCATATCTCCAGTGCTCTTTGCTGTGTGTTCTCGTTTGGTTAAAAAATCCTGCGCACATGCTAAAAATGAGAGCGCCACTGCCACCCACTCAGTGGATGTGCAATTACATTTTATTCTAGTAAGGCAAAAAGTATGTTCCCTAAGGTCACATGCGCCACCCCCAGCATCGCTCTGCGCCCCCTAGGGGGGGCCCGCCCCAGTATTTGAGAAGTACTGCTTTAACTGAACAATTGTAAGTTCTTCCACATCTTTACCAATGAATTTGGCACCAAGGACATCACTTTCGGACAGAATTGGTAGGTTTAGCTCAGTAAACATCACGTTCGTAAACTATTTCAGTTCACTTACTATTAGGGACAAACGGGATGTTGACCCGCCTAGCAACAATTGCTAACGTCATGAATATTAATGAGCAAAAGTGGCGTGTTTCTTGCGGTACGCCATTGGATGTCAAATGTGGTCCGCAAAATATATTTCCGTGGGCTGATGTTGGCCCCTGAATTGCGAGTTTAAAACCCTAATAAAAAGTTAGTTTTTTTTGTTTGTTTTTAAAAAGGGTAATGTTAATTTTAACTCTTTCCGTGCCTTTGACAATGATACATGTCCAAATGTGTAGCTCTCTGCGTCCTTCTGCTGTGAATTTAACCCCTACTTGCCCAGTGTATCACATTTGATACACTTAAAATTTCATGATTTTGAGAGTAATTCAAAATTTTGAAATATCTTTCCTCAAAAATAAAAAAATAAAAAAATAATGAATGCAAGTCAACTAGGGTTGCAGCTATCGAATATTTTAGTAATCGAGTAATCGACTGAAAATCCTATCGATTAATCAAGTAATCGGATAAAACATTTTTTTTAGGTAAAGAGCAATTATAAATATACATGAGAAAACAAGAAATTTCATGTAATATTGAACCATTTTCAGTCAATCAATGTACTTCTTTATTTATACCGTTCTTTATTTTCAATGTACATTGTTGAAAACAGCCAACAATTGCCTCTCAGATGTGACTAGAATAAAAAAAAGACCAATCCACTGCTTTCACTCCAAAAACTTTTAGATCTTATAAAAAAAAAACTAATAGATCTTATAAAAAAAACAACATATATATATATATATTTCTTACCTGAAAATGCCATTACGCTTGATAACACACATCACTTAAAAGTTAAGTGTATTTCCAGCGTGTTTCAATTGAATTTATATTTGTGTCAAGCCATTTTTAAATTCTAGTTAAGTTTTAAGTTTGTGAGTTTTTGCAGTGTTCAAAATAAATGTATTGTAACATATCAGGTTATAATATGGCGGTGATATTTGCGTGAGTTCCTGAATGCACCGCGTGACGTGCGGGGGTGAGGGTGGTGCGGGAGAGCGAGAGACGTGCCTTCCTGATGTTGTTGTCCTTCCACAAGTTCGCAAAAAAGAAATAATTGCAACCTAACGACGCGGGTGACTCTTTGCCAACGTTGCAGCACCTGCTGTATTGGAGCACATTAGGGACCAGTGCTACTTGGTGTTTTATCCAGCAATGACTACTGAGCTAAAATTGACAGTTAGCTTAATCATATTTTCATTTAACACCCTCATCACTCTACAGCGCTATGTTCTCACAGATTAAATAAATCCTGTATGTAAGACACGTTAGCCACGCATCGACAGTGGTCTTAATAGAAACCTAGCCCTCCGCAGGGCTAACATTACGTGAGCGAGTGACAGTAACTTAATCTTATTTATTAGCGCTGAGAATTGTACTGCTTTAAGATGGCGGCTGTTTACTAACACCGCTGACTCTGTCATTTCGCATCTAGTTCAACATACATGTGATATCTATGAGACGCATCAGATGCTACTTGCTACTACCGTAACATCATGCGGGCTAGTTTTTAGCAACGTCGGCGTAGTTTGGAGCGGCTGTCGGCTGCAGAAAGGTTTTTTATATTTTTTTATTGCGTCTTCCGCTACGCACGAGACATCAGCGCGTTGTCCCGCATTAAAAGTAGTCCGGGCAAAACATGATGCTTAGAGCTGGCAAAATTAAACGATTCCTCGAGGTGAATAAAATTACTCGGATCAGTTTCTAAACCCGAGTTACTCGAGTTCCTCGAGTATTCGTTTCAGCTCTAAAGTCAACTCATGCATCTGCAGGTTCCATGAGAAGAAAAAAACAGGATTTAGCAAGTGTTATAGATATTAGAGCGCTTATTACGCATATGATTTTTTTTTTCTTTTTTACAAATTTAAAAGAAAGGTTTCATTAAGACCTTGTTTTTCAATTTGTTTTTATTCTCTGACAATTGCTTCATATTGAAGGCATTAAGGAGTTAAATTACTTTGTCACAAGTAAAAGTCTAACAAATGTTCATTGGCTAGCAGGTCTCCCATTTCAAATAGATTGGACCTATATCACGGTCAATGGCAGACAACGAGTTGATGAAAATAAAGTTAATTGAATTTGGACATGATGGCTGAGTCAAAAATTAGTGCAAGTTTTTCTAATTAGTACCCTTCACAAATTTTCAACCATTTCATTTCTTTAAAGTGATCCTCTAACTTAAATACATGTAGGCTCTAATAAACCACAATTGTTCTCTTGTACTAAAATATGTTGTTAGAAACTGTTAGAAAAATCAATGGCAATATTTTATCATTTTTAGTCCATATTTTGACCGTTAGTTGGCGCCATGGTTTGCGGGCTCGCAGTGATGACGTCATTGGCATCTTTCGTGTTCAACAATTGCTTATTGCTGCCAAAACTCGCGAAGTAAAATGCCACGATATGCTGCTTTTGGATGCAATTTCCAGTCAAATGGAAACAAGGGGAGTGAAGTGAGTGGTCAAGGTGGAATTATTATTTTTAGTCAATAAATGTGCATAAGTGGAAGCTTCTCCCCCTTTTTGGTCCCTGTATGCATGTATCCTACCCACCACGCGTTACAACTAGCGCCCGAACATTTTTCCTGGATCCACAGTCAAGTAAGGGATCCTTCTATTTTCTGGATCCGACGGTCCCACCGCGTCTGCAATATGGGTTTCGGATCTGTCCCTTTTTTTTTATTCGTCGGTCCCACGGCGGCTTTTCGGATCAGTCTATTTAGTGGAATCGACGGCCTAATCGCGGCTGCGACATTGCCATGGTATCAGTCTAATTACTGGATGTTCGAGTGAGTAAAAAACGCGGATTTGGATTACTAATGCTATCTTTTTTGTTGACTATTCTTCGTGGGAGTTTTCCCCAAATCATACTAAATAATTAAAGCACTATGGCACGCTACAGTGACGACAGTGACTCTGACGTGGACCCTACAACAATGTTGGGAGTTCGTCAGGGAACGCGTGTTTGCGTACTGCTGAGCTCCCGAGTGAAGAGTGGTCAAGGTGGAAATATTATTTTTTGTGAATAAATGTGCATAAGTGGAAGCTTCTCCCCTTTTTGGTACTTTTATACACGTATCCTAGCTACCACGCGTTACAATGTACAAGACATGGATTACACAAGGTGTGCTCTTTGGCCTGTACTGTAAGCACACGACAACTCTGGATGCTAACAATCTACATAATTATATTGGGATAAGTTTGAAAAGGCAATATGCTTACCTTGAATATCTGATAATAAAACCGGACAGCATACACTCTCGCTTCCAACCGGACTTCCCAACAGGACTCTCTCGCATCACCAGTTTTGCCCAACTTTTGTCTTATCAGGTATTTGCTGCACGCATTTTTCCCTGAAGCTCGTCTTGTGAACAACCGACAGTGCTGTCCTGCTCTCTACTTTTCAGATCTGGTTCAAATAGGAAGGGTAGAACTGACGACATGTTGGCAAAGGTAACCCGTGACACGCTGGAATTTCGGCAACGGGACCAGTGACGTCACGCACTGCGACGTAACAAGAATGGCGACCTATCACTTAAAATAATTTTACAAACTTTATTAAAACAAAAACATTAAGACGGGTTTTAATATCAAATAATCATACTAACATGTATCTTTTAAGAATTACTTGTCTTAAAAACAGAGGATCCCTTTCAGTAGGTGCCACAATAAAAATAAAGATTTTTAAAAAATAAAAAAATAAATAAATACCTTATCAACACTACAGCAGATAATGTTGTTTTCCATGCTGGCTTATTGGATTGGACAATGTCATTTTCCACAGTTCAACAAAACAACTACAAATTCAAACACCGATAACATCCATAAGCAACATAAAAACACAAAGAACAAGTCATATTTCCTGCGTAATGAATGTTCAATTATTAATGCAATAAATTATGGATGATCTCTTTAGACCAACTCGGCTCGCAATCAATCCCTGTCTGGATGACGCCGCATTCGGTTATTAGGCGACACGCTAACCGGCGCCGTTATTACCTGCGTTCGCCACCGTTTCGACAAAACGGCAACGATTAAAAGATGCAGAGTTCACCGATTTAGCGTCGTTGTGAAGACAGTTAACGGCGGCTAAAGCGCTGAAGAGAATGCACATTAAAAGAGCTTTTGGATTAATGCACTTTGGAACTTCACAGGCGGCGTTCACACTGAGTCGAGATAGCCGGGAAACATTATTCATGGTGTTTTTTTTTCATCCCGACTCCACTTTATTAGCTTATTTGATTCGCCATTCTCCTCACAGTTGATTCAATACATTCCCTATTTGCATAAAACTGTCCGGTAAGATTATCTTCACTTATTCCATCTATCCTAAGAGTCACCTTGTTCAGGATCTTATATGAATAATGAGATTTTAAATTGGAAGACACTCACACAGAGAATGAGGCATTTACAGTTAATTCATCTCATTGAGTTACATTGCTTAGAGGTATTGGAGGGTTTAGATTTTCATTCAAGCATCATATTTAACAGTGTCTGCCCCCCCGCCCTCCGCTGGCCCTCCTCCTCTCTCCATCATTCCACTTTAGTGGCATTGAAATTTAAATGGCCCGAGCCTGACAGATCCAATATTGCGACACACTGTTGCTGTTTTCCTGCAAGCGAGTATATTGTGGCAATCTTGAATGAGAAAAGCCATCGCGCTAGAGCTCATCACCTCCCAAATATTTAAAGCAGCCTATTTATAGAAAGACAAGCAAAAGAATACTGTACGCCGAAAATGTGTCGTGATATGACAGCGAGGAGGCGACGCGCAGACTGAGAGGGACAGGGGAAAGAAAGAGGGGGGAGGGGGGTTAATTGGCTTTTTATGACTCCAATTAAATAACATTATGCACATAGTGGCTTAACGGCTTATATGTGGCCTCTATTAACAATGTCCTCTTGATTGGTTCTTTGGCTTAAGGTCTCCTGCAACTCGCCAAGGCTGTCATGATGTGCAAAGAAGGCGTGTGATGGCAAGTCGGCGCGCGAATGCCCAAAAATTCCCCATGAAACACCCAACGGTTTAACGGTACGTCAAGGCGTCGACATTTCTCGACAAATACAACTTGAGCAGTTCACAAAACGTGTCTCGTTCAGGTTGGATGGCTAACACAAGTGAAAAACAGTGGTACTTCGACATACAATTTTTTCGACATCCGACGAAAAATTTGACTCATCATTTGTCTCGACATGACGACCTCAGATTATGGGTTTCAAGGTATACCAAGGTATGAAAACGTCACGGTTTCAGTACCGCAAAAGTTTCCCGTCATACCGTCACTACGGTATGACCGTAATTTCCCGAATATAACGCGCACATTTTTTTCCCATTATCAACTTGTAAAATCATGTTGCGCATTATACACGGGTACAGGGATGAAGACAGAAATATATATATACAGGGGTGCATGCGTACTGGACGTAGACAAACGCGCTGGCCCTCAACGGCTTCCATACGCATTTAAGTACCGATGGCTGACCACTGTATTTGTGGTGGACACGAGAAAATCACTTCTCCAAATGTCAATGAGGCAGGCTCCACTGAGTAATTATTTCCGTGTTCCCCCACCCCCGTCAAAAGACAGACAGACAACAGAGACGTCACCGGAGCTACCGGAAAAAAGGACTTTTGCTGAAAAGTGGCTGCAGGAGGTACCATGGCTAGAAGCAAATGATGCTCGCACGGAAATGTGGTGCAACATTTGCCGTGAGAATCCCAATGTCGTTAATAAGAGCAGCGCATTTTATGTAGGGTCAAAGAATTTTAGCCATCCAAACTTTGAAAAGCACGAAAAAAACAGAGCATGTGGCAATTAAGCAAACTATCGATGTTAAACAGGACCCCACTCGCCCTATGGAAAAGTGGCGGAAAAAAGTTATTGAAGAACAGCGCCATGCACTGACAAACATGTTTTTGCTCGCATTTCACAAAGCTAAACATGCACGTTCAATGAGCTCTTATGAGGAGGACATCCCACTTTTACAAAGGCTTGGAGTTAATGTGGGAGCCGCATATGAATGCCCTTTATTTTGAATTAGTGCTTTTATGTTTATTTCTTTACATTTCACTTCAAAGTAATGTCAATTTTGTTGTGCCAGTTGATGTTAATCAAGCGTTAATTTGTTTATATAATTAATTAAAGGTTTTTTGGCGCTAAGTAAAGCTTGTCATAATTTTCTCGCATCAGGCGGGTCGGCTCTCAAGCTCAATGAGGACCAAGTCACATCTCCAGGTCCTCCTCTGAAAACCTGGGCAAAAAAAAATATGTGCACCCCTGTATATATATTATATATACATAAAGACCGATTTTTAAAAAAAATTTACACGGCCATGTTGTGTTGATGAAAACGTATGCGCCGATCCATTGCCGACCATTACGGTACATGACGTCATCATTTTGTTTTGGTAATGCTTCACTCTGATTGGTCGAATGATTTCGTCTGTGTTAAATTTGGCTTTTTTCCCTCTTCATAAAGCACAGAATTTAGTTTCTTGAACTCATTTGAGTCAACGTTTATTGCGACTCGGCAACTCAGGCCATAACAAACGTAACACAACACAGACTTCCTGTTCCAATTATATCTGTCCATTGGGAAACTCAAACCCAAATAATAATAGTTCCTCTTGTTAGTCAACACCAATGCGCTCGTTCCGATTTCCGACTTCAGTCCCCACTTTTATTTTACCGTATCAATCCAGGGAAGAAAGATTTATTCATCATGATGAAACGAGCAAGTTATACAGCCGCCTATAAAGGAAAAGACACATCTGTTTTGTTTTCTCCTGGATTCTGGTAAGTTGAAGAACTTGTCAGATCATATTATTACCGTAGATATTGTCATTTTACGGCAGGGGTCCCCAAACTTTTTCCTGTAGGGCCACATAACTTTTCTCTTCTCTGATGAGGGGCCGGGGTCAGTTTGTAACAGAAAAAGTGTGACGATTGCAGGAGTGCCTAAATGTAAAAATGTATTGTTTTTCAGATAGCCACAATCAAATAACCCTTTCTGGATTCTTCACAGAACAAAAGTAAATAAAATAACATTAAAATAATAATGTAATATAATATAATATAATAATAAATAATAATAACACTTTTAATTAAATAGATAATAACCAAATAACCCTCTCTGGGTTCTTCACAGAAAAAAAGCCAGGGAATAAATAATACTATTGGAAAAAAAAAAAAGTCCAGGGGGCCGGACGAAATGTGGAAGTGGGCCGTATCCGGCTCGCGGGCCGTAGTTTGGGGACCACTGGTTTACGGTAATGTTTTGAACTACCAATGTGCTATGCTTGTGCTGTGTTTCACCAGTCAGTAAAATGACATTTCTGTATCTGTACACGAGCTCTGTTTTCTTGTATTCTTCTATTTATTGGTGCTAAAATTAGGGTGCACGTTATACACTGGTACAATAATTTCCCATAGATTTTACAAGTAAATTTGGGGTGTGCGTAATACACGGGTGCGCCTTATATTCGGGAAATTACGGTAGGTATTTTTTATGTCCCAAAAATGCAGGGAGAAAACCCTCGCTTTCAGCTGCAAAGCTCAACCCTCCCCACTGGTTGTTGCTCAGTGTCATTGAGTCAGCTGTGCTACACCATGGCTGGAGGAGGTGAAACTCCTGAATTTTTTCCCCCATCGAAGAAAACAAAATCGCTGGTATGGGAATACTTTGGCAACAGAAAAGTTACAGACGGCCGAGGCTTAGAGGAGGAGGGCCAACTGACATGTAAAACATGTTTGCGGAGGGTGGCTGCCGAGGAGGCAACACCTCCATTTATACAAAATTAAAGGTTAGCAGACATTGTCATGAATGTTTCCCACCAGCTACGACAGTTAACTCCAGCGTGTTTAGTGTGTCTAGCGGTGATAACTAGTGGTGTCAACAATAATCGATGCGGCGATGCATCCCGATGCGGGGCATGGACGATTCGATTCGATGCGGGCAACAAGCCGAATCAATTCAGCGCATTTTAAAATAAAAAAGTACGTTCAAAAATATTCCCTGCGCAATTCCGGTGATGCAACAGATTTGGTTTCCCCATTTGTATTTTTATTCTCATGTTTCATTTTTTACGCACCACATAACTCTGGTCAAGTTTCCCACCAACCTCGTAGAAGCCAAAATGTCTCCAGATGTCTGCTTTCAATGTCTTAGGTGCATCAATAATCTTTCTCGCTCCCTCTTTCTCCGCTTCAGCCATTGTTATGTTATGTCCTATCTCTTAGAGGTTAGATCTTTTGCCCGAACCCGGTTAACATTTTGGACCCGACCTGACCCGAAATGGGTCGGGCCCAAAATGTTAAGCATTCACGTTCGGCTCGGGTCGGGCCGCCGCGATGGACTAATAAATTATTTAAAAAAGAAAAATGGGATAAAATCGAGAGCAGGCTCTCTGTATTGTGCATTTGCTTGTGCACATGAACGCTGTGGCCCGCATGTTTTTTTTTTTTCATATTAAACTTTCCCAGCGTTATTTCGTTGTGTAAATGCTTCTATAATGATCATAAAAATATGTAGACTATTTAAACATTAAAAGAAAAAAAACAGAAAATTCGTTACGAAATACACTTTTTATTCATGCATACAAAGGCAACACAAATGTGATCCTTTTGAACCTTTTGAATCTTCTCTTCTGTGTGTCTGCAAAACCGCATGTTTTTTTTTTTTTTTTTGGTATTAAACTTTCCCAGCGTTATTTGGTTGTGTAAATGCTTTTATAATGATCATAAAAATATGTAGACTATTTAAACATTAAGAAAACTTGCGTTTTTTTTCTGCCAATTGACAATTCTTTACGAAGGACACTTTTATTTATGCACACAAAGGCAACAGAAATGTGATCCTTTTGAATCTGCTTCTGTGTGTAAAAAAAGAGAAAACCCTGGTCTCATTCAAAGCACTAATTAAATGCTGTGATCTGTTTTTTTTTTTTTTTTTAAATATATATATATATATATATATAGAGAGAGAGAGAGAGAGAGAGAGAGAGAGAGAGAGAGAGAGAGAGAGAGAGAGAGAGAGAGAGATGAAAGTATTTTCATTTGACTTCAACCAGGAGTGACACAAGAGCCGATAAAAAGTTGTTTAATGTCTGACCGTTTGTGTTGCCTTATGATTCACGAAAAATATGCTTTGCTTTAGAATTTGAATGCATCCCAGGCTTTAATGCATCGCGATGCATTGCCGAATCGAACCGAATCGAATCGTGACCCTCTGAATCGAATCGAATCGTGGCCCTTCGAATCGTAATCGAATCGAATCGTGAGGGCAGTGCCGATGCACACCTCTAGCGATAACACATGTGGTGTTTTTTTCTCTCTGGCAATTGTCTGTGTTGAGAAAGAGCGTGTGTGTATAATGTAAATGTGATACGAAGTCATACACACATGCTTTTTATGGAAAATAATACAATTATTTTGTTCTGAATTAATAATGTTGAGCTGTGGGTTTAGACTTACCTCAAGGGCATTTATTTTAATTTATTTAGAATACAGTATTTCAGTTATTTTTTATTATTTTTTGTTTTTAACTTAACATTATACTTATGTTCCAATTTGCAAATATGTTTTGCAAAATACAAATCCTGCTCAATGGAAAAAAGTTTATTTATTTATTTATTTATTTTACCATGAAACCATGATATTTTTGCTTAAGTTTATCATACCGGCAGAATGTCATACCGGCACATGCCTAGAAGACATGCTTGAAATACGACGATTTATGACAGCATCGCAATTTCATTGTTTTTCCGCAAGACGGACGCACGGCAGATTTTTTTGTGAGAGAAATCAACATGGCTCCCAAAAGACCACAAAAGGTGAAGCTTATAATTGAAATTAAGATGGAAATGATGGAAAATACAGGCGTGGTGTGCACGTCAGTGAGCTGGCTCGACAATACGGCCGGAATAGGTCTACTATCTCGACAGTCCTCCGTTCCCCAATCTTTATAAGTTAGGGTGACTTTCAGGGGTGAAAGTGGGTCGGAACGGTCCGGAACGCTGTTCCGGTAAGAGATTCTGCGCCGGAACGGTGTTTTGATCCCGAAAATATGACAGCAACTGTCAAAACCCAATGCTAAAAAAAAACCTGCCTGGCTACCATAAAGCTATCTCAAAGAGGAAAACAATCTACTAACATCAGATTTAGATGAAAAAGTGTTAACAACAAGCACAATAAAGTGCTTGAGTAGCGTCATCCATTTTCATCGATATTTATTATTTCTTTATTCCACGGACAGCACGGAGCTCCACAGCTGCAGCAGATATCTGAGTCTGACGAGTCGTGTCGATGTGCGCATGCACTCAATTAACCACCATCTCTGGCCGGGATTCCAGTTCAATTCCAGGTTCAATTGTCTGACATACTAACATGTAATCAGCATGGATAGTTAGCTCTGAATGGTTCAAGTGCACATGCTTTCTGGGACAAAAAGAAATGTGATACATTTGTCAGTATACATTATGTGCACTTTTCACTTATTTTTGTTCATTTACCTATGTTAGGCTGCTTATTTCGTTGTAATATAAAAAGGTCAATGTTTGTGTTGTTTTCAAAATATATTCCATTTCACTGTGCATAATGTAAGTCATTTGTACTTATTTTGTTCATGTATATTACTTTAAAATACAAATTTTGAATGAAAATCAGTTTTTCATGTATGCCTTGTTACAGTAAGTGTAATTCAGTTGCCTAATGAATGTTTAAAACATGTTTTATTATTTTTTTAATTATTATTATTATTATTTTGTATTTCTGCAGTTTTAGGAGGACAGCGTCATGTAGGGTTGTTCCGATCATGTTTTTTTGCTACTGATCCGATCCCGATCGTTTTAGTTTGAGTATCTGCCGATCCCGATATTTCCCGATCCGATTGCTTTTTTTTTTTGCTCCCGATTCAATTCCAATCATTCCCGATAATTTTTCCCGATCATATACATTTTGGCACGAATATATACATTAAACATACAGTACATAAGTACTGTATTTGTTTATCATGACAATAAATCCTCAAGAAGGCATTTACATTATTAACATTCTGTCTGTGAGAGGGATCCATAGATAGAAAGACTTGTGACTTTGTATATTGTGACTAAATATTGCCATCTAGTGTATTTGTTGAGCTTTCAGTAAATGATACTGTAGCCATGCCCAAATGCATGATGGGAAGTGGAACCATGACTGTGTATAGTGCTACCAATTGATATATCTTCTCTGCGTTGGGAATTAAAATAAGGTGTTAGAAAAAGATCAATTGCTACCTTGCTTCCCCACATTGCTTCCCATGATATTTCTAATCGTAGGGAGAGGGATTGTAAGGCTTTAACCAATTTAAAAAATGCCCCAAAGGCTACCAAAATTCACTCTACTCATTTTACGCTGCCTTTTATCTCTCTATATAGGTAAAACGGCGCCATTACAAATTGAGCGTGGCAATGCATGGGTGGGTCGTGCTGCGCATGCATTAATTGCGTTAAATATTTTAACGTGATACATTTTCAAAATAATTAATTACCGCCGTTTCGGGATACATTTGGTAACCCTACCTTAAGCCTAAACTAAAGACTCTGGATGAGTGTAACATATTATGTCTGTAACTTTAAATACAATTAGAACACGATTTAATTAAAAAACATATATATATTAAAAAAAAGGCATGGCTGATATTTTTTCGCCGATTCCGATACTTTGAAAATGACGTGATCAGACCCGATCGATCGGCGACATCTCTAGCATCATGTCATAATTATGATTGTCTAATGACAGTCTTATAGCGCCACTCTCAAATAAAGTGTGACCGAACACCACAACTACTAATTAATGAAACAACTGGAACAGTAACTGAGGACATAATTAGCACAGAACATGAATTTTGATTGTTATTTACATCTGTAGCGCTGCAATGCATGCTAGGAGGCAAGTTAGATGACAACAGTGTTGATAGCAGGTGGCAGCAGAGGTTGATTCTCCCCAAGGGGGAAGTCATGGCCAAATGAAGCTTCTTGAAGCAATGAAGCTTTGCAGCCAATTGGTTCAAAGCTTCATGGTGGTTCATTTGGTCTTATGACAGTTCTATGATGCCGCTGTCAAATTAAGTGGTACCGGTTAATAGCGTTTGGTGTAAATATCCCTTAATACAGTGAGGACAGCTGCGGCTTATGGTCCAGTGCGGCTTATCTATGAACAAATGCCGTTTTCGTGTCAAATTTGGTGGGCGGCAGCTTATAGTCAGGTGTGCGTTATAGTCTGAAAAGTATGGTATGTTGAAGTGAGAAGAGGAGCTTCTAAAAGACTGACCAGTCCTGTCTAATAAAAAATGTAGTGCTAAGATGCCATCTTGTGGCATTTGTAGGCTAGCATAAACAATTTCAAGATGGTGTCACCTACTAAAAGCGGGATCTCTGTTGGCGTGGTATAAACGATAATTTACCTATTAATTGCTCATTTTCTACGGTTCTTTGGTATAAAGCTAAATAAAAACGTCTTCAATTGATTTTTGGACCAATGCTGCATTCTGATACAATGGTAGGTCTACTTTAAAAGGCCAAATTTTCAACATTAAAGGATCAACGTCGATTCATTCCGTCTGTCGCTTAAAAAAAAAAAATCTAAGAGCAGCCATTAAAGCTGCCTGTGATATGTTGAAAGGGAACAAGAGAGCGAGCGAGGAAAACAAGCATGTGTCTGTCCTGAAGCGCCACTCCTGAGGTGTTAACTAATCTCTGGTGGCCAGTCCACACGCTGCCTCCTCTAATTGCTCCCCGTATTTCAGTCTGCCGCGAGAGCAGCCATTGTAGCGAGCGCCCAGTCAGCCTCCAGAGGTCTCGCACCTTCATTATCACTCTTTATTGCACAACCTTATACTGGCACTTGGCACCAAACAGCCTGCCCGTTAAAAATAGAGCCTCCTTCTCTCCTCTCCTTTTGCTGGTTTCAGTTTTAATTACTAACACCCAGTCAAAGTCCTCAGCAGGCCCTGTGCGCTTCTACTGCTTCGTCTTCTTCTCTCTTTCCCTCCCTCCCTCTCTTTCGCTAATTAAAGCCAGGATGGAGTTTATTGAAGGGACCCTGACTCTGCTCTCTCTCATCCATTATTAAGAGGGCAGGACAAATCATTTTCAAATTTATATGCTGAAAAACTGTCCAGGGACTGACACAAGGTGGTAAAGGTTGGGGGAGGGTGGCGGTAAATGATGCTGATAACACGGGATGGTGATTTTTTTGTTTTTTTTTGTTTTTTAATGCCTCGGTCAATACAGGAACTGTATCAAAATTTCTGCTTCGACATGAATCATTTAACATAATCTAAGTATTCCTTTTGCTGTGCTACAAAATTGTACTGAATCTGATTGACAGTTTTTATGATGGATCAAATGAGACACAATTTAAAAAAATAAAAATAAGAGATTCCATTACATAACTTTGGTTAATGTTATGGTTAAATTTGATTTGTCCTAGCTCACTTCAAAGCTTAAAACTGAAATTTAACAAAAAAGGAATTTCAAAGTAAAATAAATTTTGTTGGCAGGGTTTACGGTGCCTCTTGTTTGAGAATTCCAATTATTTGGTCACATACAAACAAGCAAGATTTCTGGCTTTCAAAGAGGTCTAACTTCTTCTAATGAGGCTCCACTCGTTACCTGTATTAATGGCACCTGTTTTAACTCATTATCGGTATAAAAGACACCTGTCAACAACCTCAGCCAGTCACACTCCAAACCCCACTATGGCCAAGACCAAAGAGCCGTCAAAGGACACCAGAGACAAAATTGTAGACCTGCACCAGGCTTGGAAGACTGAATCTGCAATAGGTAAAACGCTTGGTGTAAAGAAATCAACTGTGGGAGCAATTATTAGAAAATGGAAGACATACAAGATCACTGATAATCTCCCTCGATCTGGGGCTCCATGCAAGATCTCACCCCGTGGCGTCAAAATGAAAACAAGAACGGTGAGCAATAATCCCAGAACCAACCCCCAGACCTAGTGAATGACCTACAGAGAGCTGTGACCACAGTAACAAAGGCTACTATCAGTAACACAATGCGCCACCAGGGACTCATATCCTGCACTGCCAGACGTGTCCCCCTGCTGAAGCAAGTACACATCCAGGCCCGTCTGCGGTTCGATAGAGAGCATTTGGATGATCCAGAAGAGGACTGGGAGAATGTGTTATGGTCAGATGAAACCAAAATAGAATTTTTTGGTAGAAACACAGGTTCTCGTGTTTGGAGGAGAAAGAATACTGAATTGCATCCAAAGAACACCAAACCCACTGTGAAGCATGGGGGTGGAAACATCATGATTTGGGACTGTTTTTCTGCAAAGGGGCCAGGACGACTGATCTGTGTAAAGGAAAGAATGAATGGGGCCATGTATCGAGAGATTTTGAGTGAAAGTCTCCTTCCATCAGCAAGGGCATTGAAGATGAGACGTGGCTGGGTGGGAGAACTTGCACAATTAGTGGTTGACTAAATACTTATTTGCCCCACTGTATATATTAGGAGTATAAGATTACATACAAGTCATGGTTCGGTACGTACCCTGATACGGGGGTCACGGTTCTGTACGGATTTGCAACAACAGGGAAAACAAAAAAAATTTACGATGCTTTAAAGACACAATGTGATTAAACAGGCCGGCGTGATCATAGAACGGCAAGCTTGACTCTGATTGGTATAATTGAGTCATGTGATTATTATTGAGATGTCTTATTGGTGAAACTGGGACATCCACTCTCGGCATATCTGGCAAAAAAAAGAGTCAAATCTAATGTGTAGATTAATAGAAAAAATGTAACGACTAGTGGAGCCCAAAGTAGCACAGCAAGAGTAGCTTTTCTTCTTCATAAATCTACTCAAGTATAAGCAGAGGTGGGTAGAGTAGCCAAAATTTTTCTCAAGTAAAAGTTGTGTTACTTCAAAATAATATTACTTAAGTTAAAGTAAAACAAAACAAAACATTGAATTCCGGCAAGAGAAAAAAATGACAGAAATGAAGCATTATTCGCATGAGTGCCCTCTAGGGGAGAAAATAGTTCCCTGATTGAATAGTGAATTGTTCCTTCAGAGGTACTATTATGAAATTAAAAGGATTATATCTCTGGTTTTCTGTGGTCAATTGGTGCCAAATAAAGACTGGGAGAGAGGTTAAAATCTGCGCTTTTGAGTCAAGTTGAGGGCAGCGCTCTATGTCAAAGACTTTATTTTTTAACGGTGCTTTAAAGACGCTACGTGGTTGAACAGGCTGGCTTGATCATAGAACGGCAAGCTTGCGTCTGATTGGTATAATAGAGTCATGAGATTATTGTTGTGACGTCTCATTGCTAAAATCTCTACTCTACTCTTGGCATCGCTGGCAAAAAAAAAAAATGTAATGACTCTTGTGTAGCCTAAAGTAGCGGCGTAACAGTAGCGGTTTTTCTTCACAAATCTACTCAAGTAAAAGTAAAAAGGATGGCTTAGTAAAACTACTCTTAGAAGTAGATTTTTCTCAAAAATTTAATCAAGTAAATGTAACTGAGTACATGCAATGCGTTACTACCCGCCTCTGGAGTCTACCATCTATCAAACAAAAACCTTTCATTTTTGGGCCGGAACCTGTTTCAAATACCAAATAAATCCCACCCATACATCAATCCATTTTCCATATCACTTATACTCATTGCAGTCTGACGTGAGCTGAAGTTGACTCAGGGCAAAATTCATGGGTATACCTTAAACTGGTTGCCAGCCAATCACAGGCCACATATATAAACAATCAACCACTTACATTTATCAGTTCCCAATCGCGCGTGCGCTTAATGAGGGGAAAACGATTAAAGGCAACGCAGAAGCAGCGATAAATCAATGTTGTGTGTAGAGTTTGATTTTTAGCATGTAGGCATGAGTAGCATCAGCACACATAATGGCATTGATTGAAATACACCCCAACCAACCACCACCAACCTGTATTTCCTTCTCCTAATTTGTGTCCTGTGTAAACAGTGGGACTAAACAGCTTAAACAGCACAGCGGTAATGTGAGCGCGAGTTCCACGTTCAGGCCAGATTGATGTTTCTCTCTGTGATCAGCCCGTTTGCCGGTATCCCCCCCCTCTGCCAGGTCGGATATTCCTAACTGTCTAAACAGGCGCGACCCCGACAGCTGCACAGGTGAGCTAGAAGAAACAAAAAATAAGCTGCGGAGGCAGCTGGTTGAGAAACTTCAAGCAGTGGGACTCTTAAACAAAGATGGCTGCCTTTTAACCCCTTCTAAGGCACTAATTTTCCTCCTTGGCCGCCACTGACGGCACCTAAAGAGTTAAAGCAGAAATGTGAAGTAATTTCATAACATGCCAAATAGGGTCACAATTAAAGTAATTAAACATTGTCCAACAAATAAAGCATGAAAAAAGAATTTATATGTTGTATATTTGACAAAATAATCGCGTTTCCGAAGTTCGAGCCTGAAAGGGGATGAACCCGGAAGTGATACGTCACACCGGGAACAGCGATGGCAGCTCCGTACATACGGCTCCCATACAAAGCCCTTCAAACAATGATTCAAACAGCGATATAAGCGATAGATCGAGCGCAAGTGACGAGATCCAAGTTTTTGACGAGTTGGAGGAAGAAGAGGAGCTTGGAATTTTATTTTGGACCTAACATGTATTAGCCAGACGCTTATCAGGATGTAAACAATGTGCCTAGACTACCTGACATGGAATGGATACAAGACCCATCGAGCATTTTTGCCAATTTTTGGCTTCTTATTGTCTTACTGTCTAAGCTAGTGTGTTAATAAGGCTCCAAAAACAAATCGATTAAATAAATTACTTGCCAACAAATTTTTTAGAATCGATACAGTTGAAGAAAATAGTCATACATTTTGTCTTCATGGCCACTTACACAATGCTGAAAACAACTTCAAGGTAAATTGTGAAGGTAATTGAAAGAAGTCCAAGTTATCTGATTAATCAATTAATTAATTGTCCGATTAATCGATTGTGAAAATAATCGTTAGTTGCAGCCCTAATAATAATTATTAATAAAAACCTAAGATAATTATAACTGCTTTTGTGGATATCACAATTTGGGTCGTATAGCACACACGTCTATTTAATATTATTAATATTGTGGCCTACGTGGCTCGTGACGTGATGTCAGGTTCGCATGTTTTTTTATTTATTTATTTGTTTATTTTAGGGCTGTCAAAATTATCGCGTTAACGCGCGGTAATTAATTTTTTAAATTAATCACGTTAAAATATTTTACGCAATTAACGCACATGTCCCGCTCAGACAGTATTCTGCCTTTTGGTAAGTTTTACAGCAAGGCTTTTTGTGCTGTCTAACAGCAAACTCTTGTGGTAGCTTTGCGACATGGCTTATTGTTTTCTTGCCACTTCAATATGGCTGCACGACGTCTCGTGCTGACGCCTACGTTGTAATGTTGTGCTTATATGATCCTTGGACAAGACTTGTCCGTAAGTATGGTTGTTGTTAAGAATGTACATATTATGTTAGTAAGCGAAATGTTATATTTTTTGTATGAGACGCTTTTTGTTTATGTTTAGTGAACCTGTATAGCGTGCTAAGCTAACATTGTTGCTAATGCAATGCTTGTGTACTTTTTTTTTTTTGTAGTTTGACGACGGTCCAAAGAGGACAATGGTTTGAGGCCATTTTATTTATAAATCAGATGAAAAAGGAAGAAGTCTGTTTATTAAGGCGTCGTTCACAAGCTGTCTAGCTTTGGAAAAAGTAGACGCTTCGGAGTGAGGACAGCATAGACAGATTTAAATGACAGTAGAGTGAAATGCCCACTACAGTCCTTATGTAATTTATTTTACAGAATATATATATAATTTACAGAAAAATATGGCATATTTTATAGATGGTTTGAATTGCAATTGCGATTAATTACGATTAATTAATTTTTAAGCTGTAATTAACTCAATTAAAAATTTTAATCGTTTGACAGCCCTAGTTTATTTATGATCTAAACTACTGTAGTCACTTGACTTATAAAGGGTTAAAACACAAATAGTGAAATGTTTAAGTGATTAATGACATTTATCAAGTCCAATTATATTTGAACGTCTATCGCCTTCAATAGCTGAAATAGCACCAGATGGAGAATTAGCAACATACTACGACAGTAAAAGAGTGTTCATCTTTTAACCTTTAATAGGACGAGGTGAAAAACGTGTGTGTGTGAATTAAATGGGCGAAATAATGAATTTAACTAAGAGGAAGAGGAGGGAAGGAAGAGGAAGGCCAGTCCCTGGGCCTAACGAGCAGCTCACACGGTCAGGGCAATTAGTCACTGTCATATGAGGGCAAATGTAGAAGCTTTTTGCAGGCTTGTTAAGTAAAAACTTACACGGGGGTCAATGACACCAAAGAGAAATGCAGCAGCGTGGAACCTTTTCATTGCAAAAATAAACCCTCTATTTAAGTAATGTAGGCTATACTCAGGGAGGAGAAAAAAAACATTACATACAACTGGACAAATTAACGAGGGCAAAGAAAAGAATGATAATTACATGAGTAAAAAAAGTCACTTTCAGTTTTAAGTGCCACTTTTCTATTATTTTTCCATCCATCCACCCATCCACACAAAGCAACTCCCATTGGTCAAGTGGTTAAATCACAAGATTCGCTGAATTGAAATTGATTTGACTATAAAGGTTTTTAATGCTGTCAAATTTATCGCGTTAACTGGTGGTAATTAATTTTTGAAATGAATCACGATAAAATATTTGACTCATTTAACGCATGCGTAGAATGACCCGCTCATGTATTGCTTCAACCAGGTTACAATAACGCCGTTTTTTGCACATTGAGAGCTAAGAGGCAGCAAAAGGCGAGTGGACACAGGTGTTCATTGGACTGCGCCGTTTATTGGCATAAGCTTTGGCAACTCCTTCACAACAAACATAAGCATCATTTAGTGAAAGCATAACAAAAATAATATTTCTATCCCTCAAAAAAAATAATGTTCACAAAAAGAAAAGCGATTCAATCTGTATTACTGAGGCCTTATTCTCGCACAGTTAAACAATGCAAAGAGAACTGGCATTCCCAATCAAATTAGCAAAATACACATGAAACTTACTCAGACTTTGGTCAAACTCTATTCAAACACTTCGTTTAGCTCAACAAATACACTGCATGGCAAGGGCGTAGGTTTGCATAGGGACGGTAGGGACATAACACTACCAACTTTTCAGGATGCTCAAATTGACCCATCAATTTTTAAGTCACTTTATATGCATTATACAATGAGTTCAGTTATATGGGTAATTTTGATCGTCTTCCCATATGTGGTAAGGATAGAATAGACCCTACCATTATTATGTGAATTATTTTCATTATGTTCTTACTAGGGCTGTCAAAATTATCGTGTTAACGCGCGGTAATTATTTTTTTAAATTAATCATGTTAAAATATTTGACACAATTAACGCACATGTCCCGCTCAGACAGTTTTCTGCCTTTTGGTAAGTTTTACAGCAAGGCTTTTTGTGCTGTCTAACAGCGAACTCTTGTGGTCGCTTTGCGACATGGTTTATTGTTGTCTTGCCAGTTCAATATGGCTGCAGGACGTCTCGGGCTGACACCTACGTTGTAATGTTGTGCTTATATGATCCTTGGACAAGATTTGTCCGTAAGTATGGTTGTTGTAAATAATGTACATATTATGTTAGTAAGCGAAATGTTATATTTTTTGTATGAGACGCTTTTTGTTTGTGTTTTGGGAACCTGTATAGCGTGCTAAGCTAACGTTGTTGCTAATGCAATGCTTGTGTACTTTTTTTTTTGTAGTTTTACGACGGTCTAAAGAGGACAATGGTTTGAGGCCATTTTATTAATAAATCAGATGAAAAAGAAAGAAGTCTGATTATTATGGCGTCGTTCACTAGCTGTCTAGCTTTGGAAAAAGTAGACGCTTCAGAGTGAGGACAGCATAGACAGATTTAAATGACAGTAGAGTGAAATGCCCACTACAGTCCTTATGTACCGTATGTTGAATGTATTTATCCATCTTGTGTCATATCTTTCCATTCCAACAATTTATTTTACAGAATATATATATAATTTACAGAAAAATATGGCATATTTTATAAATGGTTTGAATTGCGATTAATTACGATTAATTAATTTGTAAGCTGTAATTAACTCGATTAAAAGTTTTAATCGTTTGACAGCCCTAGTTCTTACATTTATCCCTTTTCCCTTGCTGAATGTGCCGGCCCATTTTTTCCCCCCTCAAATGGCTGATGACTTGATCCCCAACCCCATCCTCCCGCCACATAGACACACTCACATGCACTCGCCGACAGAAATACAACGTGCTGCCTCCTCCACCCCCTAGGGATATTTGACTTTTTTTTTTTTTTTTAATCGGCCAGCACAAGCCACTGTAAGTTATGTAAAAACATGTCAATGTAGTGGAGGTGTGGGAAACACCACTAATTTTGCTACTTAAAGTATGACTTGCATCACAGTTAGCATAGCATCAATCTGTGTGAAATTGATAACCTGCAAAACTACTGGGGTCAGGACAGCCTCCACAAGTAACAACGAAGGCAAGCTCGCCGACCCTCATTTGTTTTCATCATGTGCAGTCCAATAATGCAACGTGCTGGCTTCAGAGTGCAAGTCCCAAGAATGGGTCCACTCCAGAGGGACACTGACAGGAACATTAACTGACGTGAAAAAAAGTGAAATTAAATCACACATTACAATTTCATGAGAGTACTTTGGATGCCTCAGATGTAGATCGGTCCTTGGGTATCTCAGATTTTTTTTTTTTTTTTTTAAATAAAGGGACTTTACTTTAAAATGTTTCTTTACTTTAAAATGTTTCTTTAATAGTTTTTGAAAACAAAGGTTTGAATTGACCGTTCTATCACGTGACCCAAATTTAAATAAAAGTTAGTATAAGTCAATGCTGATTCATTTTGCTTTGATCTTTTCGCCTATCAATTAATTAGGTTCATATTCGTGAGAAATGTGGCTCTGACCCCCGTTCAATAATCTGTTTGGTCTTATTAATGTCCCGTCCCCAGCAAAAACTGTACATGCAGGTTAAGCTGTTATATCGTCCCTACCAATGTTGAGACCAAACCTATGCCCTTGCTGTATGACAATATTTAGTCACAATATACAAACTATCAGAGGTCTCGTACGTTGTGAAGCCAGCACTCAAATCAACGTGAAATACAATGGATGGACAAGTAAACAGGGAACTAAGGCGTCAGTTGAGGGACAAAACATACTCATTGGCTTGTTGTCTAAGTAATTTAAAACTCGCCATTGACACCTTGTGGTGTATTTCAATCACTACCTTACGTAGTTAAAGACACTGTGGAAGAAGGGCAGGGAGCCCTTGTGACGTCACCACTCGGCGACGTCAACAATGGCGAGCTACTAGTTTATTTTTTGATTGAAAATTTTACAAATTTTACTAAAACGAAAACATTAAGAGGGGTTTTAATATAAAATTACTATAACTTGTACTAACATTTATCTTTTAAGAACTACAAGTCTTTCTATCCGTGGATCCCTTTAACAGACAGAATGTTAATAATGTTGATGCCATCTTGTGGATTTATTGTTTAAATAAACAAATACAGTACTTATGTACAGTATGTTGAATGTATATATCTGTCTTGTGTCTTATTTTACCATTCCAAAAATAATTTACAGAAAAATATGGCATATTTTAGAGATGGTTTGAATTGCAATTAATTAATTTTTAAGCTGTGATTAACTCGATTAAAAATTTTAATCATTTGACGGCCTATTTTTAACACAAAAAATATAATCATAATGGAACGCATTTATTCTCTGAGAATTACGACTTCGTAGTTGAGAAAAGACTATTGTATTTGGAGTTTTTCATTTGATATTAAAAAGTAGTTACGTCTGTTTACTCAATTTTTATTAATCTGGTGTATATTGTATTTATTCAGCAATGAACACCGATCTTTTCAAAATTTACATCCATCTGTTGAAAACTAATGACTTGATTCTCTTCAAATTAAACGTTTTTTTTTAAACCCTTAAAGGGCACTCACTTAACTCATCGCAGTGTTGTTTTTGGCAGCTCTTTTAATTTTCATCTCAGTCTAGTCTTTTGGGCGAAGATACTAGTCTTAATCATATTTTAGTTATTTCTAAATGTGTTCGTCTTCGTCTAGTTTTAGTCAATGAAAACTTGGACAAACTTCGTCCAGTTTTAGTCGACAATTCTCAAAATGTTTTCGTCCATAATATTCAAACATTTAATTCATGAATAAATGAATGAATAAATAAATAAATAAATAAATAAATAAAAGGTTTCCAACAATTTCGAATGAACATTGACAGATGAGCACATAATTGTAGAGTCTACAAGCAGCCAACATCTTCATAATGTTAATACACACCCAGCAAGAAAACAGCACATTATTTGCAAATAATTAAACTCACCTGGACGCCACAAACTGTATTTAAAAAGTTTTCCAAGAGTTTAAGAAGACATTCACAGAGTCAGCGCGCTAAATTATAATGCTAAAGCGAACGCTATGCTAACGCTCAAAAGTTAGTTAGTTCGACTGTTTAAGCCTAAAGCAACATGGCAAAGCCAAGATACGAAAACAAAACTTAGCAAACAGCACCTGACGCATGTGTTTCACAAAAGGAGCCTAGAATGTACACACGCTTAAATCCTGTGTGTGGGGCGGGGAGTCAGGAGGAGGAACAGCACGTCACATGAGTGACATGACCAAACATTGATAAAATGCGTGCTAACTACACATACGATATTAAAATTTCACACGTTGCGAACTTATGACAGAACATAGACTTCATAATGATATTGATGGGTCAGATTCGACCTTCACTGCGCCACGCCTTCAAGTAGGGGGCCATCCCACAATCCGCTTCAGTTATTCGCAGTCGGTCGCAGCGATACATGCAGCGATCCAACACCGGCTTTATGTTGAAAAAGTACGAAAGCTGTACCGCATACTAACAGGAAGGATTGTCTCAGGAGTGATTTCTTCAAGGATTCAAGGTAATTATTATATTTTTCGTTTTTTTTCACAAGAATTTTCAACGTAAAAAGCTCTTTGTTGTAAGGCTGCCGCCACATTGTCTAACTGGCTAGCATCATTCTTCGACATATTTAATGTTAAATAAATGCAAACTGCACGTTTTTTTGCTTTTAACCAAGAATCGAGACATATCTATAAAGAATTCAAGGATTTAAGCATTTATTCACAAGAATTTTCCACAAAAAAGCTCTATGTCTGTGATTCCACTCAGTCAGCTATGACGGCCACGCCAACAATGTATGCCCCCTATTAATTGGCCCTGCGCCACGTGTCCCATCAATATCATTATGAAGTCTATGGACGGAAACTATGGCGAATTTTGGTCTCGTTCTCGTCTCGACACACAACAACTGATATTTTAGTCTCCGACGACATGTTTTTAGCTCGTCATCGTGACATTTTCATGAAAAAATTATTCGTTGACGAAATATTTTAATTATCGTCATCACTGATGAAGACAACACTGACTCATCGGCTGCCATTGACAGCGCTAGATTGGACATTTATGGTATGCAATGAGTCAATTTTTTTTCATAGTATTTGAGTTACATAGGCCATAACCAGTGTGAACTTTTTTTAAACGTATTTTTATTACATTAATTTAGTTTTTTAATAAAATTTTATGAACTCATAATTGTATTACTAACAATGTATATACAAAAATGATAATAAATATGTATATATCATAAAAATTGCTAATATACAGTATATATTTTTTAAATAATGACCAAAAATAGTCACTTGACCTATAAAGGGTTGAAGGTCTCAAAATTTAGTTTCTTTTAACATTGCATTATTAAATTGCATTATAATGAATATAATACATAAAAATACAATAATGATTATTATTTATTGTTTGGTTTTTTTGATGACCACAAATATTCACTTGCCTTATAAAAGACTACGGGTCTTAAGTGTAAAAAAAAAAAAAAGGGTTAAACCATAACGTTTTCCACTATATTAAAAATTACACATTCATTACAGTAATATGACTATGTGAAATATTTTTACATTTGTCTGGGAAATGAGCAACTTTTTGTCATTCAATAATGTAAATATATTTGAAGCATTATAACTTAATTTGTATACGTGTACGTATACATTTTATATATTTATATGAATAATCAACAGCTTTTTTGCTTTTCCATCTAAAATGTGGATGGTTTTCTAGAAAAAAATAAAACGAACCATTTTTCCCATCCTTGTCTTTTCCTCTGTTGTGACTTTGAAATAATGTTTAATTAATTGTCACTCGGACTAAAGTTCTTGTTTGTCCTCATTTTGTCCCCGGACTAGGCGACGTTCTTTCTCGCACCAACCCGAAGAACAAAAGGTGAATTTCACGGCCGCGCAGTGAATTTAATTCCCTCCATTTCTATGCATTATAAATGTACATTTCTTTCAGGGAGGATTTCTCCAATTTGCGCGGGGCGAGGGTGGCTGCTGCTGGTGGCGGCGGAGGTGGGCATATATGGGTCAGAGACCCCGTCGCCTTATCAGTAATTCGCCATTGCCTGGTTATTAAGGACAGCTTAGGTGGAGAGGGCTGGAGTAGCAGGAGGGGTTGAGGTGAATTGATTGCCTGTGGACATGTTAAACATGACCCTGTCAGGCCTCCACTCCACTGCTAAAACGCGCCAACCTGTGTGCCTCACTCCAAGTAATCAGCTGAGGCTTTAATAAAATTCAGAAAGCCCCGAGAAGACACACATACAGCACACACGCACCTCCCCCTGAGGAGGAGCGCCAAGTTGAAAATAATCGAAAGCCGCGAGGCAAGAGGCATTTACGCTGTTTAACCGAGGCAACGTCGCAAAAATCTTCCTAAAATGTTTTTGGGAGGCGTCACTCAAGTTGTTGTTGGCCATTTAACACAGAGTTCCTAAACTAAGGAAATCAATCCAAATAGCGATTTCAGTCATTAACCATATGCGTAGCCTATTATACAGTTTGTTATTACTATTTTTTGGTGTGTGTAATGCCACTGTCTACCACTAGGATTATATTGCAATGATTTAAATTTGACTGAAAAAGAAGAATGAACATTTCAGGTCACCCTCATGTTTGCTGAAAATTTTTCATGTCACGATCCTTGAGTTGATTCTTTTTTTTTGTTAATCTGGACCAGAAGTGAAAAAGTAGTGTGTAGTAGTAGTGTGACCCTATTGTTAACATACATTTTTGTGCGTATAAAATATCAATAGGTTATAGGTGTATATTAAACCTTATAAATGCGTGTATTATCATTAGTTTGAAACATGTAAATAAAATATTAATAATATAAATAACACTTAAAATAATGTAGAATTAATATAAACAGTATTATCTTTGGCAGCCCTTTTATTTTTTGTCTTAATCTTTTGGGCGAAAATATTTATTAGTAGAGATGTCGATCACGTCATTTTCAAAGTATCGGAATCGGCAAAAAAATATCGGCCATGCCTTTTTTAAATTAATTTATTTTTTAATTAAATCGTTTTATAATTGTATTTGTTACAAACATAATATATTACTTTTCCAGAGTCTTTAGTTTAGGCTTAAGGTAGGGTTATCAAATTTATTCCAATAACGGCGGTATTTAATTTTTAAAAAAATATATCACGTTAAAATATTTAACGCAATTAAAGCATGCGCTGCACAACACACTCACGCATTGTCGCGCTCTGCCTGTAATGGCGCCGTTTTGCCTACATAGAGAGCTAAAAGGTGAGTAGAGTGACTTTTGGCAGGCTTTGGAACCTTATTTTAGTTGACTAAAGCCTTACAATCTCTGTCCCCACGATTAGAATTATCATGGGAAGAAATGTGGGGAAGCAAGTTAATTGATCTTTTTCTTAACACCTGAAGTTATATCCCATCGCAGAGAAGATATATGAATTTGTAGCACTACGCACAGTCGTGGTTTCACTTGTCATGGTTCCACTTCCCATCATGCATTGGGCATGGCCCTCAGTATCATTTACTGAAAGCTCAACAAATACACTAGATGGCAATATTTAGTCACAATATACAAAGTCACAAGTCTTTCTATCCGTGGATCCCTCTCACAGAAAGAATATTAATAATGTAAATGCCATCTTGAGGATTTATTGTCATAATAAACAAATACAGTACTTATGTACTGTATGTTGAATGTATATATTCGTCCCAGTTTTATTCATTTTTATCTTAATGCATTGCCAAAATGTATATGATCGGGAAAAATTATCGGGAATGATTGGAATTGAATCGGGAGCAGAAAAAAAGCAATCGGATCGGGAAATATCGGGATACTCAAACTAAAACGATCAGGATCGGATCGGGAGCAAAAAAACATGATCGGAACAACCCTACTTATTAGTCTTTGTCATATTTTAGTAATTTCAAAATGTGTTCATCTAGGTTCAGTCTACGAAATCTCATACAATTTTTGTCTAGTTTTAGTTAACAGTTACACAAAATGTTTTCGTCTGTAGTAGTCCAAAAATAAAGGTTATCAACTATTTCGAATGAACAGACGGACGAGCACATATTGAAACTTCCACAAGGACAACGCCAACTTCGTGATGATAATACACACTCAGCAGGAAAACCAGTACATTATTTTCTATTAAACCCATCTAGAAACCCTGAAATGTATGAATATAAAAGTTGTCCAAGCATTCAAGAGGATGCTCGCCACGCTAAAGTTGATGCTAATGCTATGCTAACGTGACGAGTTACATTTAGTGTGGGATGATCACTCAGCACTGAACCTTAAAGGCTAAAGCAACATTGCATATTATCTCTTGCCAAGATAAGAAAACAAATCATTTGTTTCCAAACAAGCAAGATGGGGCGTAGCCTAGCTGAGAACACATCCTAAACTCCGGTGAGGAGAGTGAGGGAGCGGCGCAGCACATCTCACATGAGAGATACTACCCAAACACTGACACGATGCGAGCTGACGTACTCCACGTACATTATGAAAATCCCAAGTATTGTGAACAAATGGCTAGAAATGTGCCAATTACCAGTTTCAAGGAATACCGTGGTATGAAAATGTCAAGGTTTCAAAACCGCAAAAATTTTCCGTCATACTGTCCCTAAGGTATTAGCTTTTTTTATGTCCCGAAAATATATGGAGAAATCCCTCACTTGCAGCTGTAAGGCTCAACCCTCCCCCACCCGTTGTTTCTCAATGTCAGTGAGTCACCTGTGCTACACGATGGCTGGAGCAGGTGAAACTCCTGAACTTTTTCCCCCATCGAAAAATACATCACAAGTATGGGAATACTTCAGCTACAGAAAAGTTACAGACAGCCGTGGCTTGGAGGAGGAGGGTCAACCAACTTGTAAAACATGGTTGCTGCCAAGGAGGCAAATACCTCCAATTTGATTTCGCATCCACTGTATACAAAATTAAAGGTAAGTTAATGCTGTCATGAACGTTTCCAACCAGTTATGAGAGTTAACTCCAGCGTGTTTAGTGTGTCTAGCGGTGGTAAAACATGTGGTATTTTTTTCTCTCTGGCAACTGTCAATGTTTAGAAAGAGAGTGTATGTATAATCTTAACATAATACGAGTCATACACATGTGCATTTTCTGGAAAATAATTGAATTATTTTTGTAATAATTGTATGATTTTGTAATATTGTTGAGTTGTGGCTGTGGGTTTAGGCTCACCTAAAGGACTGCCATTGTTTTAATTTTATTTAGAATTTAAAAAAAAAAAAATTAGTTTAACAACATTATACTTATGTTCCAATTTGCTAATATTTTTTGAAAAATAAAAATCCTGTTCAATGGAAAAATTTGTTATGTTTTTTTAAACCCAAATAACTCATAGACACACATTTTACAGCTGTAATTGCAATACCGTGATGCAGTGGAACCGTGATTTTTTGATTTAAGGTTATCATACCGACAGAATATCATACCAGCATATACCTACATGACATTTTCGTCCCTTGTCGTGTCGTCAGACAAAAACTGTCATTCATCTCATTATGTTTTTAGTGTTCAAGCCACGTTTTTAGCTCGTCGTCGTCATGTAAAAAAAAATTGTCATATTTGACTAAAACAACACTGATTATAAAAAATACTTACTGTACATCCGTTCTCTCACTCTCTCATATGAATAGTGAGCGTTTGTGTGTAAAGGCCTTTTCACACTAGCATCAGCCCAGTGTGAAGGGTGGTCCACGGCAAGCGCAAAACGGGAGGAGCCACATAGCCTGATGTAGACGCTGTCAGGAAGTGAAAACCGGCAAGCATATTTACAATAGTCCCAAGCACCAATCCTTATTTTTCATTGTTGCGCATTAAAACAGAGACTTTTCCTATTTCAAAATGTAGAGGGCATTATAATTGCCGTGTAAAGAGATTTACTAGTGAGAAGGTGAAAAGTTTTTTTGTTGTCGGTGAATTACATTTCCACACAAAAGCACATTGACGTTCCATTTAGCTTGGCAATAAGAGGTATGAGAGTCATTTTTCGAGTGTCCCAGAGGTTGTGAAACTTAAAAAGTGCATTCATCAATATTTCATCGGCCGTGATTTGTTTATATCCGTCTTCCGAAACAGCCTGATAGCACAGAAAAAAGTACGCCTGCTCCTTCTGCTATTGGATGCGTTGTTGACGTCAGCGCGGCGGTGCTGTGAAAATAGAACAAGTCTCTATTTTAGGCCCCGCCCCTCGGTGAAAATTCACTTAAAGACTTCTGCTCCGTCCAAAACGACCGCCGTCGCTCGCTATCGCCGAGAAGTCCCCTCCCACATACACAATGAATAGGTTGCCGCTGATACATTCACACTAGGCTGCCGATAGTAGAAGTGTACATAAATCCGTAGATGTAAATAAAATGTGAATAAATGTTTTTAGAACTCTTTTATCCAATAATATATATATTTTTTTAAATCTGCGATGCACTGAGGCCGTGAAAGCCGCGAAGTAGCGAGGGATCACTGTACCCTCCATTCTATCAGTCGAAAGGGATTGGACGTTTCACGCAGTCGATGTCAGACAATGAGTTAAATGAGTGCCCGACAAAGGGTTAATGATACCAAACGTCCCATTGACCGGTTCTTGTCTTGTCCGCATCCCAGTAATTTGGAACTGCGGGTTAAGCACATTGGAAAGCCATCAGTTTGCAGCAGCTGGGTAATTAGGGACCTCAACCCCACCCCATTCTCTGGGAAAAAAAGGGGGAGTTCCCGACTCACGGGGGTGAAGACCCCTTGTGCAAACAGCAGATTGAAGTTTATGACGGAGGGTCTCAGCTGGCAGCGCTGAGCCATGAATTGCGGGCCGCAAGAAGGTGTTGACAGCAGCAGCTGGACATCACAAAGTGATGAAAAGGGGAAGGTAGAGTCCAGACTCCACTGGGGGAGTGACGGGGGTGTCGGAGGGGAGTCATCTACTGGCTGGGACCCGAACTGCAACCCAAGCACATACTGAGCACTTACAGTATTTAAATATCAGGCGCTTGATGGGCCAGTCATGATAAGTCATTGAATACTGCCACTCAAATATGTGTATGGGTCATTTTCATATGATTTCTTCAATAATAAATCAATACAGACCCACTGAATTTTCTTTATAAATCAATTCATTTTACTGAGTTAGTTTTATTATATCAGAATTGTTTATGATATATTTATATTCATTCATTCATTCATTCATTTTCCATGCCGCTTTTTCCTCACGAGGGTCGCGGGTTATTGTTATTTACATCATTATATTGTTTGTGATATATTTAAAAATGATAAGTCAAATTATATGAAAATGACTAATGTATATTACAGTCGCATGATAACAAAGTAAGGGATGTATCAGATGTACATATATAGTAGTGCTGCAACGATTAACTCGAGTAATTCGATTAGAAAAAATATTCGAGTATTTGTTTAAATGAAGTGGCTTTGTAATGTTTGTTTTTGTTTTTAAGTGGAATTTCGTTTTATTGATTTGGGTGGGTACACTGTGTTCTAGTGGCAACAGTGAATATGACATAACTACTTTCACATGGCTGAATCCAGCTGCTCCCTGTTAAGACCAGCATAAGCTATAAGCTACATAAGTATTTGTTTGAACTAATGGAATTCAATGCACTCGTAATTTCTAGGTATATTTAGCGTTTTTTTGTTTGTTTTTGTTTTTGTGGGACTATGTGTTTGAACCATTTGTTGAGAACATTTAAAAAAAGTAAAAAAAAAAAAAAAGCATTTTATAGCATTCAAGCTAGTGGACTTTTGCTATGTAAGTTCGCCAATTGTTCTTTTGTTGTACTCAGACCCTCTTTATTTTTTTATACCGTTTGAGGCTCAGCTCAGGTATTTTAATTTTTTTATGTTCCTTATCCGATTACTCGATTATTCAAACTAAATAGTTCATCGATATTGTTGTGATAATAGTTTGTATTAAAGATGTCCCGATCGATCGGGTCCGATCACGTCATTTTCAAAGAATCGGAATCGGCAAAAAAATGCCTTTTTTTAATATACAGGACTGTCTCAGGAAATTAGAATACACAATATTCTAATTTCCTGAGACAGTCAGGAAATTAGAATATTGTGTATCCTGAGACAGTCAGGAAATTAGAATATTGTGTATTCTAATTTCCTGAGACAGTCCTGTATATATACACAGGACTGTCTCAAAAAATTAGAATATTGTGTATTCTAATTTCCTGAGACAGTCCAGTATATATATATTTTTTAATTTAAATCGTTTTCTAATTGTATTTAACGTTACAGACAAAATGTCTTACACTCATCCAGAGTAGTTTTGGCTTAAAGTAGGGCTATCAAATTTATTGCGTTAACGGCAGTAATTATTATTTTTTTAATTAATCACGTTAAATAATTAACGCATGCGCTGCACGACCCACCCACACATTGTCACGTTGTGCCGTTTTACCTATAGATAGCGCTAAAAGGCAGCGTATAATGAGTAGAGAGAATTTTGACAGCCTTTGGAGCCATTTTTTATGTGGCTAAAGCCTTACAATACCTCTCTCGGCAATTAAAAATAACGTGGGAGGCAATGTGGGGAAGAAAGGTCGTAGTTGATCATTTTCTTAAAAGCCTACTGTATGTTCTTTCCCAACGCAAAGATATATTTATTGGTGCCCCTACGCACAGTCATGGTTGCACTTCCTATCATGCATTTGGGCAGAAGTTAAATGGCTGCAATATCATTTACTGAAAGCTCAACAAATACACTAGATGTCAATATTTAGTCACAATATACAAAGTCACATTTATCCTTTAAGAATTACAAGTCTTTCGATCCGTGGATCCCTCTCACAGAAAGAAAGTTAATAATGTAAATGCCATCTTGAGGATTTATTGTCATAATAAACAAATACAGTACTTATGTACTGTATGTTGAATATATATTCGTCCGAGTTTTATTCATTTTTTTCTTAATGCATTGCCAAAATGTATATGATCGGGAAAAATTATCGGGAATTATTGGAACTGAATCAGGAGCAAAAAAAAGGCAATCGGATCGGGAAATATCGGGATCGGCAGATACTCAAACTAAAACGATTGGGATTGGATCGGGAGCTAGAAAACATGATCGGAACAACCCTACTTTTGCTATGTAAGTTGGCCAATTGTTCTTTTGCTGTACTTTGACCCTCTTTTTAAAAAAATTATACCGTTTGAGGCTCAGCTCAGGTATTTTAATTTATGTTCCTTATCCGATTACTCGATTATTCTAACTAAATAGTTCATCGATTAATCGACTACTAAAATCATCGATAGCGGCAGCCCTATATTATACCATATATACCGTAAATGTCTTTTTTCATTGTTGTGATAATAGTTTGCATTGAAGTAAAATTGTGCTGTAGAACACAGAGCACTTTCTAAAATCTTTTTTATTCTTGTAAACGGACAATCATGAAAATTTAACAGCAACTTTTTAAATTAATTAAACCCTCCCCGCACAATATTACACCTTAATATCCGTAATATAACTTTTTTCTTTAAAAATTGGAAAAGCAACGTCTATCCAATTCTATTAAAATATTACGACAGTCTCATATTTTACCTCTAGCAAAAAGAAAACACAAAAACCTGGCCTTTGTTACAAAGAAATATACAGTATGGCTATTACTCTATGTATATGCTGTCTGTAACACTACATATGCAGTTTATAGAAGCTACTCAACGTTTATTGTCATTATATTTCAGACGGGAGTGAGCGCTGTGCAGTTTATGGCCACCACTTGACTGGCGAGGACACAGCTAACCTTGTTTAGCATCCAAATGATGAAGAATGACATGGGACGAGCTTTTTACACGGCCTCTTTGACCCCCTATCCACACGCCCGCGCACACACGCGTCCATTGTCCCCTCTGCTGCACAATGGTGACTGATGTTATTGGAAATGAGAGGTGGGTGTGAGTGCGTATGTGTGTGTTTGATGAATAGAGATGGTGCCCTAAGGTGAGGACAGACTATATTGGTGTGATTCTACTATTCACTATTAATGAACTGCCTAAAGGTGCAAATTAGCTTTTAATGGGTGTTACTTTACTAGCCGTGCTTCTACCACACGCAAAGATATTTTTTGAAGAAAAGGAAGAGGAGGATGTGAAGGGAGGGGGGCAAAGCAATTACAATGTGTATTGTCTGCAGTTATGGTGAAATAAAACACAAATATTAGCAATCTGATTATTCTGGGGGGCGAAAAGGGAGGTGATCGGTGTTGTCGTATCTGCTGGACTGAGTTGAACTATGGCGTATTTGCGTTAACCTCATGCACGTTGGTATTTTTTATTTTTGGAAGTTGACAGTGTTGAGTGATGAATATGTTTTAAAGAATGTAATAATAGCATCAAAATAGAGTTACAGCAATTAGCAACCCATTCTGTCATGGCAAATAAATCGAGCACAAAGTGTAAAACTACTTACAGGAGCGACTAAATGGCACTAAAATATAGTTTTTGACTTCACTTTTGCGTTTCTCTCTATAAAATTGCCACTGAAGAAAATTGTTCACTTTCTCTTTTCACAGGTTCTTTAATTCTCTTAAAGAACAGATGTTCTCTGCTTTGACTTTGTTTTAGTGAAGAAGCTGAGAGCTGCACTCTTATCTCAATAAAGTCAGAAAGACGACAAACAACATAGAAATGAATAAACAGTGGTACCTCTACATACGAAGTCAATTCATTCCAGTACCTTGTTTGTCATGGTCGTATGTCAAGCAGGATTTTGTCATAAGAATACATACATTATAATTCCATTAATTTGTTCCACAGCTGAAAAGTAATATAATAATAATAATAATAATACCTGTAATAATGTAACGAATCGGGTTCTAATGTGGCATGTGTGTTTTGCGCGGTGTGCCCGAACGCACCCCGGAGTGAAAGAGGACTTTTTACTTTCAGTTTTCCTGTTCTGTTGTTTACTTTAGCTGTGGCGGACAGTAAGCATGTTGTTTTGCACAAGTGCTGAAATAAATGATTAAAAACCTGACGAAGCTGGTGATTTTTTGGGCGATGTTACAATAATAATAATTGTCACCTTAACTTATAAGTAAAAATTCGGCGTGCTCCCGTCTTGCGGGAAAACAAAGAAACTGCTGTCATAAATCATCGTATTTCATCGTATTTAAGTTTTTGTGTGTCTGTACGCAGAGTGAAACTATTGAACGGTCTGAATTTAGAACAGTGTAAAAATATTCACAGATTTAAATTGTGCTATAAACATTTGATTTGGTAAAAATGTACTCAGGGAAGGTCTTAAATGTACATCGGTGTTCTATTTTACTGTTAACTGTGTGTTTGTAGTCCTCTTACCATTGCTGTATTTTATCCACTACCATCATTGGTATAATTTTTCCCCCTTTTGCTGATGGAGAAAAAAAAAAGACCCTGTGTATGACATTTTACCATTGGGGAAAAAGTTTACCATGTAACTACAGTACTTAAGAAAAAAAAATTGGTTGCAGGAAAACATACAGTGGGGCAAATAAGTATTTAGTCAACCACTAATCATGCAAGGCCCGTCTGCGGTTCGCTAGAGAGCATTTGGATGATCCAGAAGAGGACTGTGTTATGGCCTGGACGTATACTTTCTTCAGCAGGGGGGACATGTCTGGCAGTGCAGGATTTGAGTCCATGGCCTTTGCTACTGATGTCCCAGCTCTCTGTAGGTCATTCACTAGCCCCCCCCCCCCCCCCCCCCCCGTGTGGTTCTGGAATTTTTTGCCATTCTTGTTATCATTTTGACGCCACGGGTTGAGGAGATAGTTGAAAGTCCGCGTTGCCCAACGACAGCCCCAAAACATCACTGCTCTAGAGGAGATCTGCATGGTGGAATGGGCCAAAATACCAGCAACAGTGTGAGAAAAGCCTGTGAAGAGTTACAGAAAACGTTTGGCCTCCGTTATTGCCAACAAAGCGTACATAACAAAGTATTGAGATGAACTTTTGGTATTGACCAAATACTTATTTTCCACCATGATTTGCAAATTATTTAAAAATCAAACAATGTGATTTTCTGTCTCTCATGGTTGAGGTTTATCAATGTTGACAATTAGAGGCCTCTCTAAAATTTGGGAGAACTTCCACAATTAGTGGTTGACTAAATACTTATTTGCCCCACTGTATTCACAGTATGTGCATTATAAACAAGAATTTGGAGTTGAGTTCTGTGAGTTTTCTTCGTTCCCACTCCTTTTAAACATTTTTTTGTTTGTTGGTTGGTTTTCTCACTTGTAATGTAAACCAGTTGAAAGTTGATGAACTGTACTTGTCAAAATGAATGCAACTACCTGAAATGAAATGAATAGAATAAATAATGATAAAAAGAAATACAGTGATCCCTCGTTTCGATACGCCGCGATAAGCGCAAAATCAAGTGTGTGTTCAATGTATTTATTAAGATTTAGCATTGAAAAGAGATACATACAGTACAAGACATGTTTTTTCACTTTTTTTCCCCGAAGTATAATTAAAAAAAACAAACTTTTATGTATACTGTGTATATTTTAACAAATGTTTTTTAAGCACTTCAAATGTAATGATTATGATAAGTTTTAAACAGGTTACTGTCCCACCGAATTATTCTTAAAAAAGAAAAAGTAGAAACATGCTTGTCTTTATTAAATGCTTCATTGAGTGAGTCCACTCAAATCCGCTTAAGCTGCTCACTTACACACAATGAGTTGCCACAGCAACTGTTTAACAAGTTAAACGATGACTGACGCATACGGCGCTTTGAAGTTACGGCTTCCAATCGTCTCTTGCAAAATCAAACCTTAACGTCTGACAATCATCGTTAACTTTAATAAGCAACTCCAGTGCACTGCCTGACCAAGAACAGCGGCAGGAGCAAGAGTGAGAGACCGGATCGGGACAGCTCTATAAAATAGTGCATTTATTTCATTATTTTATAATTGAAAAAAAAATTTTGCGCTGGACTGAGGACGCAAAGTTTGAAGCGCGAAGTAGCGAGGGAACATTGTATCTCCACACCATCAAACACAACTTTTAGATGAAGGGAAGCGCCTCACTTCACTTCAACAGTCACAATATTAAATTCCTTGTTTACAACTCAGTTTTACAGTAAATATGGAGCGACATAAACAGCCTAAAATGAGCATACTTTGCCTTTTATTCAGAGAAGTCGCATCTTCATTTCTTCAAAGTGATGTTATTCGATAGTCTCTGTTTATTTTTAGATTAACTTGCTTCCATGTTTAAGATGTCCGGCAGCATGATCGGTCGTACCTGGAACTGTGCGCATAGTGACAGATGTTTCGCATTACTTAGAACGCAACCTGCCAATAAATATGTGTTATTTCTTTTCGATTTTGTAATTAGGTTTAGGGTTTTTATTAATAATTAATGATACTTATCGGATTAACATTCCACCTTTAGTCTTAATACAACTAAATATTGTGTTTATAAAGTGTGGGAGGGGGAAATTATCTTAAAAGTGGTTTTTAGTCAAGATTTTTCTTTATTGCAAATTTTGGGGTCTTCAGTGTACAGCTTTACCCGCGTCAACTTTCTTTTTACGTGTGGGTTGGCTTCTTTTTCCCGTCTTCTAATAGCACCAGATCCGAGCGCACGCCGCAAAATCAATTGGCTTATTGATCGCCAACTAATTAGGCAAAGACAAATGCTTGAACTAAATAAATACGGCCGACAGTAACGAGCCGATAGAGAGCACGACATC
The DNA here is from genome assembly GCF_030265065.1 of Corythoichthys intestinalis. Taxonomy (NCBI): domain Eukaryota; kingdom Metazoa; phylum Chordata; class Actinopteri; order Syngnathiformes; family Syngnathidae; genus Corythoichthys; species Corythoichthys intestinalis. The sequence goes on from NC_080410.1 coordinate 38,788,243, forward strand.
CTAATTGACTTCTGCATGATATGGGGGCCACCTCCGATAGGAGGTCACCTCGGGTTCAGCGGACCATCCGTCAACGTTTTATTTATTTTGTAATATTCTGACCGCCTCTCGGAGAGAGTTTTACATCACATGAGAGCGCGTGTGTGTGTAGGGGTGTGTGCCTGTGTGTACAATCAAAAGCTAATTAGTGTGAGTTGACACAAGGGCCGGCCCTTGGGTCAAAGATCAGGACTGAAGACACTGCAGGA